>NC_132920.1:67049943-67674943 GCF_047675955.1 Chlorocebus sabaeus | reverse complement strand
TATTGTTTTAGTGACTTTCTTTCTGGATGTTCTATCTATTATTGAAAAACATGGTATTGAAGTCCACTCTTATTACCCTAATCCTGTCAGTTTCTCCCTTTATATCTGTCAATATTTGCTTTATATATGTAGGTACTGTGATGCTTGGTACCCATATATTTATAATTTTATAACCTCCAGGGTTGAATTGACCCATTAATCATTATATAATAACCTTCTTATCCTCCAAAGATATTTTTAGGTTTCAGGTTTTTACAAATACAGTCACTCCTACTTTCTTTTGTTTACCATTTGCATGAAATAAAATTTTCCATCCTTTTGCTTTTAGCTTATACATTTCTTTAAATATAAAGCAAGTCTTGTGTATATAACCATAGTTGGATATTGTTTTATGCACTCTGTATCTTTTTATTGGTAATTTTTTCTATGTATATGTAAAGTAATTATTGGTAAGTGAGGAATTGCTGTTACCATTTTGTGAATTTTCTTCTGTTTTGCAGCTGTTTGTTTATTCTTCTCTTTTTATATTTGATAATTTTGTAATTATTTTGCTTTAATTCATTTCTATTTATATTTTGTGTGAATATTAATGTTTTTTCTTTGTGGTGAGCTTTATGCTTGTGAAAACATCTTGTAGCTATAATCTTCTATGTTAATTTTAAAACAACTTAACTTTAATGTCTTATAGAAACTCTATGCTTTTACTCTCCTTCACACCCAATGTGTTCTTACAGTCAGAATTTGTTTCTTATTATATTGTGTATTCATTAACACATTATTATTTTTTGACTTTCATAATAGATTTAAAATAATTTATGCTCTGCCATTAGAATTTTAACATCAATATGTAAATATGTACATTTACCTTTACCAGTGGGATTTATGCTTTCATGTTGCTGCATAACATGTTTTTATTTTAGTTTTTAAAACTTCCTTAATCTTTAGCCCATAAGGAAAGTCTAGTGGTGACAAATATCCATAGGTTTGTGTTGGTCTATGAACGATTTTCTCTCTTCTTCACTTCTAAAATAAAACTTCAGCCCAGGCAACTGAGTGAGACTCCTGTCCACATAGATAGATAGATAGATAGATAGATAGATAGATAGCATTAGCTGGGTGTGGTGGCAGGCACCTGTAGTCTCAGCAACTCGGGAATTTGAGGTGGAAGAATTGCTTGAGCCAAGGAGTTTGGGGCTGCAAGAAACTACGATTGCAACCCTGCTCTCCAGTCTTGGTGGCAGAATGAGAAAGAGAGACAGACAGACAGAAATGGAGAAAGAAAAAGGAAGCAAGCAAGAAATAAAACAAGAGAAAGAAAGAAAGAAAAAGAAAGAAAGAAGGAAGGGAGGAAAGAAACAAAGAAAAAAGAAAGAAAACGAAAACAGAAAACCAGAAAAAAATTAAAAAGAAGGAAAGAAGAAAGAAGAGAAAGAAAAGAAAAGAAGAAAGAAAGAAAGAAAGAAAGAAAGAAAGAAAGAAAGAAAGAAGAAAATGAAAATGAAAGTAAGAAAACAAGAAAAAAAAAGGAAGGAAGGAAAGAAAGAGAAAAAAGAAAGAAATAAAAATAAAAATAGAAAGAAAGAGAAAAAAAGAAGGATGGAAGAAAGAAAGACACATAGAGGGGAACAACATACACTGAGACTTTTCAGAGGGTGGAGGGTGGGAGGAGGGAGAAGATTAAGAAAAATAATTAATGGATACTAACCTTAATCTCTGTGTCATGAGATATTCTGTACAACAAACCTCCATGACACAAATTTACCTATGTAACAAACCTGCATTTGTACCCCTAAACTTAAAATATTTTAAAAAAAAAGACAAAATCAATAAACAGATATTTTACTGCATAGGATATACAGATGGCAGAAAAACACATGAAAAACTGTTTAACAATATTAGTCATTAGCAAAACTGCAACTGCAACCAGTTATTGCTATGTATCTATCATAATGGCTAAAATAAACATGTTATCATCTGAATATGAGTGAAAATGTGTGTGTATGTGTAATAATGATATAAACAAAATTTAAAATGACAGCATCAAATGTTTGTTGGAATGTCAATCAGATATTTCTACTCATCCATGGGAATCTAAAGTGATACAGACTCCAGGAAAACAGTTTGGCCATTTCTCTTGAAAATAACTATGCTATTACCATACAGCTTCCATACAGCTTAATTAGAGCACTCTGGCATTTATCTCAGAGAAATGAAAACATATTCACATCAATGTTGTACACAAATGTTTATAACCATTTTATTGGGAGTAACCATAACTGGAAGCAATCAGAAAGAAAAATAAAAGAAAGGAAGGAAGAGACAAAGGAGAGAACAATAACATTTTACTTATAGTTTCATTGGTTAGCAGTTTTATTTTCCTTTAGTGGTTTGCATATGGTATCTCTCTCCTGACCTGCAAGACTTTTGATAAGAAATCTGTTTATTAATTTTTGGAAAGGTTCCTTTATATGTGATGTGTCACTTTTCATTGCTGTTTTCAGAATTCCCTCTTCATTCTTGATTTTTGACAAATTGTTTATTATGTGTCTTGGTGCAGTCTTCTTTGGGCTGAAACTATTTGGTAACTTGTGAGCCTTAAGAACCTAGTTATATATTTCCGTCTCAAGAGTTGAAAATTTTTGCCAGGCACGGTAGCTCACACCTGAATTCCCACATTTTGGGAGGTTGAGGCGGTCAGATCACCTGAAGTCGGGAGTTCGAGACCAGTCTGACCAAGATGGAGAAACCCCATCTCTACTAAAAATACAAAATTAGCTGGGTGTGTTGGTGCATGCCTGTAATCCCAGCTACTTGGGAGGCTGAGGCAGAAGAATCGGTTGAATCCAGGAGGCGGAGGTTGTGGTGAGCCGAGATTGCACTATTGCACGCCAGCCTGGGCAATAAGACTGAAACTCCATCTCAAAAAAAAAAAAAAAAAAAAAGAAAGAAAAGAAAAGAAAAAAAAGAAGAAAAATTTTAGGACATTAGTTCTTCATATAAGCATATGCCCCTTTATTATTCATTGCTCCTTCTGTGGTTTTCTTTTCTTTTTTTTTTTTTTTTTGAGACGGAGTCTCGCTCTGTCGCCCAGGCTGGAGTGCAGTGGCCGGATCTCAGCTCACTGCAAGCTCCGCCTCCCGGGTTCACGCCATTCTCCTGCCTCAGCCTCCTGAGTAGCTGGGACTACAGGCGCCCGCCACCTCGCCTGGCTAGTTTTTTTGTATTTTTTAGTAGAGACGGGGTTTCACCGGGTTAGCAAGGATGGTTTCGATCTCCTGACCTCGTGATCCGCCTGTCTCGGCCTCCCAAAGTGCTGGGATTACAGGCTTGAGCCACCGCACCCGGCCCTGTGGTTTTCATAATGCATATATTAGGTATCTTGATGATGACCCATGAATGCCATACAATTTCTAAAATCTTTTTCATTCTTTTTTCTTTTTCCTTCTCTGGCTGGATAATTTCAAATGACCCGTCTTTGAATTTACAGATTCTTTCTACTGTTGAAGCTGTCTAATGTATTGTTTTTCATTAACTGCGTTTTTCACCTCCAGAATTTGTTTTGTTTTTAATGGCTTCTACCTGTTTCTTGAGCTTGTTTTGCTCATATATATTTTTTTATTTGTAAAGTTTTCTATTTGTATTCTCTTATAGTTCATTGAGCTTCCCTAAAATAATTAATTTGAACCATTTGCCGGGCAATTCATAGATCTCCATTTTTAGGGTGCCAGTTATTAGAAATTTATTATATTCATTTATTGGTGTGAATTTTCCTTATTTTTCATTTCTTTGTAACTTTGCATAAAGTTCTCCATATTAGATAAAGGACACACCTTTTGCATACTTTAAATACTAGCTTTGGTGGAAAGAAATCTTTACATATGGGTGAGTACAAGGGTGCTAGCTGTTTTGGTGTGGTTGCTCTACTTCTGGGAGAGAGAGGCACAGTAGTGCCTCGACCCTGATGAGGCAATGGTGGTCCAATAGTGTAGATTTTAAGCTAGTCTGTCAACTGAGGTCAGTATTGGTGAAGATTGTGGGAGGTCTTTGGTCACCAAGGCTCTAAGTATCTGCTGTGGCATTAAAAGACACTGGGGACCTTTGGTGCCTTGATACTGAAGGGTACAAATGTCCTCTCATTCTCTGTTTTTCCCAAAAAGGTTAAGTTGCAGTCCAGAGGATCACTCTCATCACCAGTGTGTAGGTGCACACAGTGTGGTAGTAGCAGCAATGTCCAGAATATGGACACATGCGGAGAAGCTGCAGCTTGAAATTTGAAGCTGGAATCAGGCAGGAGTGATTCTGATTCTCATTCTTTATTTTGATTCTGATATTGAATGTTGGCACAGGTACTGTATGTTTTCAAAGATCTATATATACATACAAATTGAGGCAAAGCCTGATAATCATGGTGATAACAGAAATGTTAGTGACACTGAAAGCAAAGCAATGTCTTGTTATTATGAGAGGATTTATAAGAAACAATAATTACAACAAAGATAAGACAGCAGGGAAGAATAAAAAATTAGATATTAGGGTCATGGTTCCCCAAATTTAATGTGCTAGGAATCACCTGGGATATTTGTTTAAAATGCATGTTTTTTTAGCTCTAGATGCTTTATGTCGATCAAATTTGTAGATACGGTATAGCACACAGCTTTGAAGTTTCCTAGGTGATTTTGATCTGAAAGCTTGAGAATTATGTATCAAAGGAAAAGACTTTTGACAAGATTACTGGAATTTTGTGGCTTCTTTTTTGGGATATAAAATTCAAAAATAAATTGTCTTATGTAATATAACATTCTCTGCTATAGTCTGAGTATTTGCTTCCTTCCAAAATTCATATTCTGAAATCTATTCTCAAATGAATGGTATTAGTAGGTGGGGTCTTTGGGAAGCTTTTTGGTCGTGAGGGTAGAGCCCTCATGAATGGGATTAATGCCTTAATAAAGGGCTGAAGAGACTAAAGTTCTTCCCTTCTACCATGTGAGGACACAGAGAGAGGGTGATGTTATGAATCAAACAATGGACCCTCACCAAACATGAAATCTACTAGTGCCTTGATCTTGGGAATTTTTAGTGTTTAGAATTCAAATTCAAAGAAATACATTTCTGTTGTTTATAAGCTACCCTGTGAAAGTTATTTTGTTTATAGTATCCTGTATGAACTGGACATTCCCTTTACACAATATAAAATCTAGGTTACTAAAAAGTAAAAGGAAACCACTCACACATACTTTATTTGCTTAGCAAAAATACATTTTCATAACTTTATATATATATATAGATAGGTAAATATTTCTCTGTATGAGTACACTTTTCTACTTAATACACAAAACATATAAGTGATTGACTAGGTTGATATCATCTCTGTTTCTGTTTGCTGAAGTCACTCTATTGATTGGTTTTTGACACATTTATTTTATTTACTCCATAAGATTTGCTTAGTAGTAAGTTATTATTTATTCTAAGCAAGACATTAGAAAGATTGCATCACTATATTCATAAATCTAGACACATTGATATTTTGTTTCCAGAAATATTGGTAATGTCAGGAAAGACTTTTTTGTAGCATTAACTCTTCTATGGTACGTGGTATTGCAAAATAGGAATACTATTACTTAAAGTAACTTAATTTTAAGAATATATTGATGAAATTACCTACTCTACATTTCAAAATGTTATAAATAATCTATGAGATGCATAATCTCCGATTTGCATGTATGGATTTTCTTCACCTATTTATTTCTTCTTTTTGTTTTAGTCAACTTTGCAATTTTCTTGTTCTTCAGAGTCAGCAGCTGTTATTTTTCCTCCGTTGTTCCTGTGTGGAAAAGGGCCTGTCTGGTAAAATTTATTTGAGAACAGATCTACTTGGAGTGATTTCAATTAACTAGAAATGACTTCCTTCTTTATGAAATGCTTAATCTACCATGTGAGCAAAATAAATCAACTATGAAGTAGGCAGGAGCCATTTAAAAAGAGTGAAGAAGAAGTATGCTTTAGTAAGAGCCAAACAACATATTGAGTCCACCTTCTGAGGAAAACTAGTAATAGCACACAAAGTCTATCGATAGATATAGGAGTTAAAAATAATGAAACTTTAATAAAAAAATTACATATGTGAAGTTATCAGAGACCAATACTTTTATTATTTAGTACTTTAGACTGACGTTTCCCTAAAAAACCTTGTTAAATATCATCTTTTTGTCTTCTATAAAATTTAATTTAGATAGATTTATAGAGCTAATGTTAAAACTTTTTTAACGTTTGAATTTTGGCTAAATTATTTATAGACACAAAGTAACTCTGGGAGCAGAGGTGGACAAAAGGAGAGAATTAAATGAGTTTAGATTATTTAAAACATCAGTAATTGAATGAGAATAAAAATAGTAAACAATATATAAATAAGAGGAAATAAAGAAAATCCTTCTGAACAAAGTTCAAGTTGTACAAAAATATATCTTTGCCTCTACAGCTGGTATACGCATTTAGAGTCTGTCATTCTATCAAAGAGAAACATGGTCCTCCATCAGCTATACTCCTCCAAACATAAGAGGGCAATTTAAAATGAGATAATTGCCAAAAAACATTATTTTCTCAATACCAATGGTATAATTCAGGGTTACACAAACTAGGTGGTCCATAGGCTAAATCCAGTTCACCATTGGTTTTACACTTTTAAGTGATTGCAAAAAAATTGAAAGAACAGTTTATGATATGTGAAAATGACATAGAATTCAAATTTCAGTGTCTATGATGAAGTTTTATTAGAATACAGCTAATTTGTTTATGTATTTTCTTTGGCTGCATTAGCATTACAATAGCAGATCAATATTTGTAACAGAGACCATATGGACCACAAAACATAAAATATTTATAATCTAGCCTTTCGTAGGAGAAGTTTGATAATGCCTGTTCTAATTCAATAAACATTTCTGAGTGTTTAAAAAGCAGGCCAACTACTTTGCTAGGAAGCCAAAACTTAGACTCTTAAATATGGCTAATTCCACATTGTATAGGCACGTTTATCATTTCTTCCCTGACTCACATTACCATTCTCATTTATATATGTCTCCTTTCTTGTATATGTATTTTCTCATTTGTATATGTATCTTCACATAAAATCTGCGAAGGTAAGCTTTGTACCTTTTGTATATTCTAGTTATATTTTTCTTCACTATTTATACAGTGCTTACAGTTCATAGATCCTCAAATAATTTAAAAAGATAGGTAAATAACATAGTTGATCATAATGAAGACATATAAGGCTGAATTTATCTCTTTGTATTCATAATTTTATCCTTAATTTTTGGGCTAATGTCCTCACAAAATGAATAAGTAATGAATAAAATGGCACACATATCTTAATCCATTGCATTCTTTGGTCATATGTTTTAATTTTAATTTTTCCAAAAGCGAGTTGCTTCTTGTGGCTTGCTATCTCTCAATATTTATTTTCTGAGTTGTGATAATAACTATGTTATCAGAGTCATTAAAAAGTATCTGTAAAAGGAAGAAATTATTGACATATGAGTCCAAAGACATCCCCTGTATTGCTTTCCACTCTCAAGTTAAAGAGGGATGAGAGTTCAACACCATATTGATTCTCTGCAACACATTGGTGAGATATGAAGAAAAATATCTTTCCTATGCTCTGTGCACTGCAGGGCATATGCCTGCAGTCCATCAGTGATGTAGAGAGTTGAGTGTGCCCAGTATGTCAAAACTAAAGTTTTCAGGCCATTTACATCTTTATAATGGATAGCATTGGGAGAAAAATGGTTTCTTTCTTATAAAATATTGGAAATGAAGGTTTGAGATTAGCAATGCATATGATGGGAGACATGAAAAGAGGAATTGTGTTTAGAAAAGTTTCCCTTTTCTTTTTTCTAAAAATACAAGTAATAAAATTATATATTTTTAAAGTATTTCTTTTCCCATAGACCTGAGTTTGGAATAGAACAGTGAACAAAAGCCAGAAAATTATGGCTTTATCAGCATTAAAATTGTGGTGGTGGTGGTGGAATTTGGACCTAGTCTACAGTGCTTAGCTACATGTGGGAGCATTTTCATCATAGTTTCCTGAACCTTGGAGTTACATTATTAAAGCCTAAAATGGGATGTGGTACAAGGTGATACACTACTTGAAATATTACCAGAAAGAGAGATATTATAATGATCATACTAAATTTGAAATTACTTTTTTCACCTTCAGAAAACACTCAATTTGGGACTGTATGTTCCAGAGGGAAAAATAATTATATGGCAAAATACAAATTAACTAAATAGAAGGAATATGAAAATATTATCTTGTAAACAATTGGTTATTTTCATTATCCTTCATTTCGAGACAACTGGTTTTGAAAGAAAACAGAGCTTATTCTGGGAAGAAAGAGAAGGTAAATCACAGGCACTTCTTTCAAAGTTGCATCACTTTTCTATCAACCAAGGCCTGATAAATAATCTAGTGAATCATACACCTGTGATTATGGTCCTTGGACAGGATTTAGAATGAAAGGAAAAAAACTTACAGGAAATATTATGTCATGGATGTGAGAAAAGAATGTTGAGCTGTGGTAAATAGATATGATTGAGAGGATAAAGGATAGCTGAGAGGTAGAGCCATGCCTAAGCAAGACATATGAGAGCTTAGGAAGTGCTACACTAAGAATGTTCATGGATTTAAAGCTCCAAAGAGTAGCTATTCTATGTGGAATGGTTCTTAATGGGGATACTGACACTCAACAATATGTTGTATAGCTAAGGCACTGCTGACTTTTTCTCTGACTTACAAGTCTGGCAGATAAGATAAAAAAATAAAATGCACGTACATGCACACACAACTCTGGGTACTTCCAGAGTTTAACAAAAGCAATAAATAACTCAAATCATGTTAGGGTTATGTCTTGTCTTGACTTTCCAGGTATGTTTGTATTTAATATCTCAATGGCAAAAAGCCCTGGGAGACCTAACTCCATGAGCATTATATTTATGTTTTGTTTTTCCTGCATAACTGATGCATCCAGCTAGGTTCAAATTCCTTACATATCTTTTTTTTTTTTTCCCCCAAATTTAATCTTCTTAATAGTCTCTGAGGTAGGTAATACTCTAATTCTAAATTTTACAGATGAGAAGATGAGGTGTGAAGACATGAGCCCTGAATTTTATATGCCCATCTGTCTGTATAGGCTACTGCTATTTGCTTTCCTAATAAAGTATTTCTTCCATATATTATTATTCTTTTTGGGTAACTTTCAAGCTGCTCAGTGCCTACACACCAAGGAATGTAATTTTATGAGGTGTTTATTTAATTAATGGATTTTTAAAATAGTTCTGTAAATTTTCAGTGAGGCTGTTTTACTCTTGTTATTGACATAGCAAAATCTGAATCTCCATGTAGCAGGTTAAGGAGCTATCATAAATCACATACAAAAGTATCCAAGCACTTGGAACTAAATAGATTCCTTTGCCCCTCAAATCACTGTTCTTGAAACAAAATCAGAAACTTGGCAGGATGAGATTAAATTCTTAAATGAAGAGACACAAACAATACAATCTGAACTACAGACCTCTCAAACTCTCTCAGGAGTTTTAATTAAGGATAATGCTGTTCTCTTCAGGGGAGAGAGAGACTTTAACACTTCATGAAAAAATAAAAACAGCAATGGATCTTAAATGCATGTGAGAACTCACAGAGAAATGCTACATCCTAATCCTTCTGCTATAATTGAAGCTATTTTGAAGATTTAATTCTCACCCCTCCCTTTTTGCCAAAGACTAATGCCTTTGCATGCCAATGATAAGGTTCAATACCCACACAAGTTCAAAGAGGTCTTCCTTGGGGCTTTAGGGAGCAATGTTGCAGATGAAGATAGAATTGGCTCTATTATAAGAGAAGGAATTAAGTATGAAATATAACGTGCTTTCTCCTTTTAATTATCCCTTTGCTTTTTATTCAAAGGTCTTTGGGCTTTCTCCCAGAGAGGTACTATTTTACCTTTGACAACCATTTCTATCCTCATAGACTGTGATTCACTCACTTTACCACAGAATTAAAAATTAAAAACCAATAAACAACTGGGCATGGTGGCACACACCTGTAATCCCAGAACTTTGGGAAGCCGAAGCAGGCAGATCTCCTGAGGTCAGGAGTTTGAGACCAGCCTGGCCAACATGATGAAAACTCATCTCTACTAAAAATACAAAAATTAGCTGGACGTGGTGGCAGGTGCCTATAGTCCCAGCTGCTTGGGAGGCTGAGTTAGGAGAATTGCTTGAACTGGGGAGGTGGAGGTTGCAGTGAGCCCAGATTGTGCCACTGTACTCTAGCCTGGGTAACAAAGTGAGACTCAGTCTCAAAAACAAACCAAACAACAACAACAAGAAACCAATAAACAAATATTCCCCATAAGACAATATAATAGAGTAGTCCTCATCCACAGTAGAAAATTAGACAAGACCTACGGTCTTTGGATCATGGAGAGTTAGGAAATACAGTGTTGATAAATTTTTTAAATGGTATAATTTAAGATGGAAGGTATCACATTAAAAAAAAATTGAGTTTCCCATTTCTTCTTAAAAAAATTCTATCTACTATGTTGGGGTTGAATTTTTACATGGAAAAAGTAACTTCTATTTTGTGGTGGCCTGTGGTGTCTCCAGTCTACTATATATGCCCACCCTTCATATTAATCCAAACATCTGCCACTGCTTTTGTAGACTTTTGGAATGTCCACATCTGCATGACATTTATTCACGTGATATTCATGGCTTTAATTATTACAAGCAGATTTCAATTTCCAGGATATAAAATAATGTGTCACTTTACTGAGGATCATATTAACTTTTTTGCTGTAAAATAGTGTCTAGTAGCATATCGTTGAGTTAGAGAGTGGGCATACCCCATTTCCATTTTCTTCATCTCATTCCAATATTTTATTTTTCAACTCGTTAATGAAGGTAAAATATTTAAAAGTAAACAGTCCAAGTGCAGTGGCTCATGCCTGTAATCTTAGCACTTTGAAAGTCCAAGGCAGGAGGATTTCTTAAGCCCAGTAGTTTGAGAACAGCTTTGGCAACATAGTGAGATTCTATCATTACAAGAAATTTTAAAAATTAGTTAGGAATGATGGCACGTGCCTAAAGTTTCAGCAACTTTGGAGGCTGAGGTAGGAGGATCACTTGAGCCTGGGAGGCCCATTCAGTGAGCTGTAATCATGCCACTGCACTCCAGCCTGGATAACGGAGTGATATCCTGCCCCTCACTCCCCCCAAAAAAGGTAAATACACAAGAAAATGAAAAACATTACAATGATATTAGCTTTCGCTTTGATAAATGACCCTTAGGAGAAATCCAAATTCAATTCTCAGTGTAGAAAACAAAAAATAATGAATATGCCTAAAAGTGATATATTTAATGAGTGATGTTTTATTCATTAGCGGTCTTGATTCATGCCATGATGAAAGCAACATGGATATTTAATGAAAAAATGTAAAAATATATTTTTAGAATATTCCTAATGAATGTTACAGCTAAAACAAAATTATCAGATGAAAGAGAAAACTTAAGTTGGAATTAAAATTGTACTTTAGTTGAGCTATGAATAAAATGCACAAGGAATATGTAACAATCCCTGGCAATGTGGTTTTAAAAGAATCTACAAAATAGATTATACAAATACTCCATAAATTACTGGGAGGTAAATGAGACAAATAGGGGTTTATTTCAAGTAAAATCTAATTGTAAAATTTTAAGAAGTATTTTCTTTATATAATCCATACAATTATACCAATAATATTTGTTGAGTGACAATTAAAGCCATGCTTTGTTCTTTCATCTAGGTACTTTTATAGCCCAATGGGGAAGCTAGGCATTAAACAATTAATCATACAAACATGTAAATTGCACGAGAAGATTGTTTGATGCAATTTACTAAATTGTTACCAGGTAATGGAAGAAAGGAGACGGTGAGAAATAGATACTGGATCTATCTTATAGATGATGAGACTATTACAAAATTAGATACTAGTTATGGTTGCACAATTCTTCATATGCTAAAAATCCTTGAACTGTACACTTTAGAGAAGTCAATTTCATGTCAATTATACCTCAAAATAGTAATTTTTAAAAAATATGCCTCCTTGTGCTTCCAAGTCCTCCCTCTAGTGACATTTCTAAAGCTTAGAAGAATATTTAATGTCATTTCTATGGCCTCTTTGGACCCAAATTTTAAGGAACTATTTCTCCATCCTCAGCTGCTACCATTCTGTGCCTTATTCACTATGTTCAATTATAGACTACCTTGCTGTTCTTCATTTCCAAACTTATTCTTGCCTTAGTGCCTTCACTGTTGCTATTCCTCTTCCTCTTCCTGGGAAGGTAGTAACCTGAATAATTTGATAATTCACTCTCTTTTTTACATTGAAATCTGTATTTGAATACAAAATATTTAGAGATGCTGTTTTGAATGCAGTATCTGAAATAGCTCATTTCCTCCATCTCCTTCACCCACACATATATTTATATTTATTTTTATAATCTTTAATACTTCTTATTGTATATATAATAACATTTTTTTAGTACTCTATTTAATTAGAAAAAACTTTTGTTTTGTTTACTTACATAATTTAGGATTTTTTCCTGAGTTAAATAGAAAAATGTAGGAGTGAATTAAATATGCTGAGTTTGTTGTGCATGTCAATTAACCCTTGTCTTAATTTTTGCCATCGGCAAGATGTGAATAATAATATATTAGAATAATAGAATAATAATATTCTATTTTGGGAATATTTAATGGCTGAATGAAATAATGTGTGCAAAATATCTGGCACGTACTCTGCTTAGCTATCCTAGAAGACAGACATCCAAAACCAACTTTTACTTCATAGAAATTATAGAGCTTCTGCATTTTATCACACCTTCATGGACATAATCACATAGAAGCACTAATAATTTCACCCTATTTTAAAAACATCTATGCTTAAATTCCAAGAAATGAAAGAAAAAAAGGGAGGAGGAAAGAAAGAAGCAAGACATTCAAGGTTTGAACGTAAGACACTTTTAGCTCTTAAAAGTGGATATTGTTAGTGAGTTCTTGAATTGCTTCACTTAATGTCATAAAAGCCTCTAGAGTAATTGGATTACTTGTCCCACAGCACTTGCTAAAGGAAAGAATTATTCGGGCCTGCTGATTTATCCATAGAAATGATCTGCAGAATGAAGACTTGAGTGCTGAACCAATTTTATGCTGTCAACATCTAAAAGAGTGTTGCCCAAAGGAGAGCCTACAAGCTGAGGATCTGAATATTCTGCAGGTTTTCTTGCATTTTATTAAAATAATAGGAATGATACTGTGCTACGTCTTCTTCCCAATACCATATATATGTTATATATATGTGTGTGTATGTGTGTTATATGTTATAATATGTATATATGTGTTATATATATGTGTGTGTATATATGTGTGTGTATACATACATATACAACTTTGAATAAAACTACCAAGCTGATGAACATAGAACATGTACTTAAAGTAGTGTCTGAACTGTCCAATCATTTATTCAGGTGAGAATCATGTAATGCAAGCCAATGTTTTCATGGGTACGCTTTCCCTGGGCACTATAGTAAAGAATAAAACAAACCATAAGACCATATGTCTTCATGGAGATTACAGTGTCATGGTGGATACAGGCATTAAATCAACTAGCAAAAGTATACAAAATAAATATTTTCATTTTAAAGAATTATGGATTAAGAGGAAATAACAGCAACATCTAGATTCCAAGTAGAGAAAAATGGAGAGATAATTGAATTTACACTGGAATTAAGACAGAATTCCTTAAGCGAATGACTTGGGTAAAGGACTACTAATTTAGTCAGAGGCAGCCAGGAAACCTGAAGGAGTTATAGGTTAAAACCCACAACCGAAAAAGAGGTGATATGTACACATTCCTGTGAGAAGAGATCAATGAGACTATTTCAAAAAAGACATATCGTGTCGGGGAAACAGACATGGAGGAGACACTTTTTTTTTTTTTTTTTTTTTTTTTTTTAAGGTTGGGTTAGAAGAGTAGGCAGGGAACAGAACTTGCAAGAACTTTTCGTTTATTTTTATTTTTTTAAATGCATTATTAAAGGGCTTTAAAAAGAAATAATGGCAGCTTTAAAAATTAGTTTTATGGAGGTAGGGGACTATCTCAATCAGTTTTGTGTTTTAAAGATTACAAGTGTTTTTTGTTAGGAGGTTATTGCTTCATTTTAAGTAAGAGGTGAGTTGGTTTGGACTGGCATACTAGGGCAGTAGTAGTTCACAGACATGAATAGATTGGAGATTTATTTGGAGGTTTAATTGACAGAATGTGAAGGAAGAGGAAAAGTGAATCAAAAAACAAGTGCAATTATTTATTAAGAAGTATCAATGATGAAGGTCCTTGTGATGCCTATGACACAACCCCAAGTCATAAACACAATCCCAACCTTTCATCTAGCTCAAGAACCAATAACATTTTTTGTAGCTTTCTCCCATACATAACTAATAATAATAACACTATCTAACTTTGTTGATTACACAGATACCATACTTAGGACTACATATGCTTCTTATGTATTATATCGTTATATCTTTAGAAGAATAGTACAGAATAAACATCATAGTTTGCACTATGTTATAACGGAGTCTAAGGCTTTAGGAAGGTCATTCGACAGAACTTTCACTCTAATCCATATTTGTCTGATGTAAAAGCCACTGTGCCCCTAGTTGTCAAACCTAAGTTAACATGGGCATTCTCTAAAGTGCTGGTTAAAATACAGAGTTTGAGATTTGAAATCCAGTTTTTTGATTCTGTAGATGTATGGTTTGGCCTAGGATTCTATATTTTTAATATTCACATAAAAAAGTTGGTGAGAATCACACTTTCATAAAGGCTGACATAACTCTAACAGATTTTCTTCCAGCCTGTGGGTGTTGAGGTAAAAAGAACTTCAATTCTACACTCCTGTAACACTCCAAATATGATCTGGAATGTTTTCTACTTTCTACCTTGTTGGAATATTACAGGAAACTGGGTAGCCTTTAAAGCTTGTATTCTTAATACTGTAATTTGAAGAAGTTTATCAGTGGCCCAGCACAAGGGATGCCAATATGGTGGTAAAACTTTCAGTATTCAGTTTTACTTTCATTGATTTTCCTAGAAAATATCTTGCCTCCTGAGATAAAGCTAGTTTAAAAGCAATGGGAAGAAGACAAGTCAGATCCCAGGACTGCATTAGAAAGCATATCTATCAGATAATCAATAGCTTCATGGAGTAAATATGGAATATAAATTTCATCTTGCAATACCCTTGCCAGCACATTCTTCTGCTTTAACACTCTCCCTAATTCTCATATCGTAGGCTCTCTTTACTGTAAATTGTGATAGAATCTATTCCAATTGTAGTAGATACTCATGTCAATAACTTCTCTGTTAGATGAAACTTTCCATTTATTTGACATACAGGTAAGAAAAATTGTTGCTAGTAATAATAAATGATGCATAAATTGTTCTTTATCTGAAAACTATAATCAATAACATTCCAAAATATTGCACTCTCATATGACAAGCCTGTTCTTAGCTTGTGCCACTCCATCATATTTAAATCTATAAACTCCACTTATTATTTCAATTACTAACATTTTTTCCAGAAATGGTAGTAGAGGACAAAAAAATGACAGTTTAGCGTTCACAAGGATATTCATTGCTTACAACAGCATTTTCAATGTATGAATTTGTTCAAACTTATTCATGTATTTCTTTTTCTGCTGTATATTGTTTGACAACTATCAAACTCCTGATAGAACAACTCTACTAAAATTACAGAGATAATATTTCAAGTACTAACAGTACTATTAATACATGTATTATCACAGCCATTAATTATCGTAATGAGAAGAATAAAATGAAAATACTAAATAATAATTTATACAAATATGTAGTTAAATATATATCTTAAAACACTGTTCCCTTCAACATATAGCTGAAAAATGAAAAGATGTAATTGGGCCACTGAGCTGCTGTTAAGCAGATACTATTCTATTTGAAAGGCTAAAACGACTCTAATACAGAGCTGTTTTGAGGAATACAGGACAACTTTTATAAAGACAGTCACTACAGGGGTTAAGAACACAGACTATGGAGTAAAACCCAGATTAAAATTCTTAATATTCTGTTCACTAGTGGGGAGTATCTGGAACAATGTATTTAAACTTTCTGAACTTTGGTTTTTTTGTTCTATAACCTGAAAAAGTTCCCATTGGTTTTAAGTTCCAAAAGTTATGAGAAATAATAAAAATGAATCTTTAGCAGAATATTTTACATACTGCATTTATTACCAATTAGATAGGGAGTATGATTTTCAGTTTCTCAAGTGCAAGTAATAAGTTTATAATCTTGTTCTGTACATACCACATCTGAGACAATTGAGGTCACAGAAAACTCCCTGAACCTCATTTTTGTCCTCTATTAAATGGGGCCAATGATAGTATCAATGGCATAAAGTGTTTTGAGAAGTTGCTGCATGGGACAGGGTCTCATTAGATGTTCGGTGTTATTGCTATTGCTAACAAAGCATTTTTTGAGAAGACGAATTTATGATTACTGCACGATTTTCCATATGCATGTTTTTTGTTTAACACATTGCCTAGGCGAAGTTTTCATTCCAGTTAAGTCTCCACTGAGAAATAAGTATAACTTGGACATACTCATTACCACACAAGTGTAGGTTGACTTAGTGAATCTGAAAAAAAAAAAAGGTTGGAAAGTTAACTTTACGAAGCACAAAATGATATAATGCATTCCAAGAGTAAATTTTAATGCTTTTTAGAACGTCCTTGATGTTATTTCTTTCTTTACATTTGACTAAATTTATAATTATTAAGTAAACCCTTATATAGTATGTGAAAGCTTAATGTACTAAATTTATTATATTTCTATATATTCATAAATATTTTGGAAGACAGTTACCCAGTATGTAATTTTCAGGGCAGGCCTATAATATACATCAGTAAAAATGGGCAAGAGGATTGCAAACCATAATGTCTACAATTGAAAGGAGTACATTTCAAGATAGCTTTTGTTTTATGCAACTAGGACCTGGAAGAAATATTGCCAGTGGGGATGTAAAGAACATTGTACATTACCATCACTTTTACTATCTAACACACACATAATATTGATAAATATTCTGGCCTAGAAGATAAAATCATTATAAAACATTAGGAATATTGTTATCAGATGTTACAAACAAGATACAGAATCACATATACTCAGAAGTAATACTATAGAATAATCTATATCACATTTGTATGACATATCTATAAAGTATCAATAGTCTTTGACTCACTGTAAAGCCTCCTGCAATATGAAGTATGCATTTATGAATGGTGAATGACATTTTATTTAATGCAATCCACAAAACTAAATGGAACTATATATTGAGCTTTTGTACAACTTGGCACAACTTCAAGCCCGGGAGGGCACTAGTTGTTGATGTTGCTCATTCTTCTACAGTTTAGAAAAGATGCAAAAAACAAACTCAACCGATTTTAGTTTTAAGAGGGCTAGACTTGTAAAAACACTGTTATTATGAAAGAAAAGGTCACTGATTTTCTAAACAGAGACTTTGCAGTACCATAAAACAGAATTCATTTTATTAAATGAATGATGGGCCAAGAAGGTCACAGTAGCTTGAAAAGAACAATAGCAGGTCATGAGCTTATAAATCTTTGAAGAACTTTCTTTCATTTAAGAGGCTCAGGATTATTATTCTATTTGGTAAAGTGCAAGAAACAAGAGGAGGTCATTCACACTGTTGCAAGGTATCAATTAACACTTTACAAATATTGAGTGTAAATTTTACCAACCCTAGATTTGACAGTGCGTTAAAAAAAAAAAAAAAAAAAAAAAAAAAAAAAGGACAAAGTATATAATTTACATGGTTTTGCAAAAAACAGCACAGAAGCAGGGGGATTAATGCATGTGTAATTCTTCAATAATGTCGGTTACTTTCAATTAATGTAAAAACAATCAATTTAACTTTCACACTGCTTATTTGATCATTCTTTCTATTTTCACTTATTTTCTAATTAGAACTCAAACTAATATAACTCAAACTAATCAAGTTTCAAAAGAACAAAGGAAGATAATTATTAATATTTCCAGTGCTATTCATTTGTTTTTCTCTAAATGTCAGATTGTACATCCAGAGTAGGAAATTAACATTTCAAAGTATCTCTGTGTTCTGTGATATTTCTTATCAAATTCCAGGGAGATTGGGCATTTTACACACACACACTTATACAAATGCAAACAAGTATTTTATATACATATAAAGTATGCACACACATATCACAAATTATAGTGTATCCCATTGTAGTTATTTGTCAATAAATTTTACTTTATCAAATACATAATAAAATTTTCGTAAAATATGGGATGGAGATTTTTGCATTTTTTATATCTAAAATATGTAGCATGACATTTTGAACATACTATATACTTTAAAAAATGTAAATTAGTCAGTAGGAGTGAATGAATAAAATACTTCTTAGCTTTGATCAGAGTAGTTGTTTTTGTTTCTATCAATTGCATAGCAAATTAATTTCTATTTTAGCTTGGAAGACAACATTTTTGACCTTAAAATAAATAATAAAAAACCCTGAAACCCTAAAAATCAATGACTTTTTTGGACCTATTAGAGAAGTGAGCTTGCAGGGCAAACTGGCACCCAGAATCTGAAAAGATAGACAAATCCTTACACAGTTCCAGTAGAGATACTCTCATTTGGAGCAAAGCAACAGAAGCATAATGTGGAAGAAACACATAAGTTGTAATTGGGTGAATTGCTGGAAGTTTCAAGTAGCCTAGTATGAGTGCAAAACTGCTGGAGGCAACAGTCTTGGTATAGCCCAATACTTTTGCAGACGTCAAATCCAAAAACTCTACCAGATTCACCTTAAAGATGCAAAAATGATCCCTCCTTACCTCTGGCAGTAGAAGGGGAAGGATAATCATTGTAAAAAGCTTGCAGAACATTTTCCATAAGAAAGGCCGTTTTTCATGAAAAGAGATCTCACCAGAGCCTTTTCTCAGCTTCAGTCCCTCCTAGCCTTCTGTTTCATCTAAGAGAGGAGGGGAAAGCTGCACCATCAGAGAACACCAGATTTTGAGGTTCCAAAGATATAAGTTCACTAAAGATTGAGATGTAATAATATGTGGAAAAATATACATCTTCTTTCATAATTTACCACTAATAAAACAGGGCTCCTATAAAGTAACAGTGCATTACAGCTGGAAAATGTGAAATATGCAGATTTTGTGAGGAGAAGTATTCATGGGATTCTAAAATCAAGTTGGGAGACAAAATAAGTACGTAAGAGGAATGTGAATTCCCGGATGCCTACAAGTATAGTAAACAATAAACACAGACCAACGCCTAGTCACATTGTGTCCAGAATTGGTGGATTCTTGGTCTCGCTGAGTTCAAGAATGAAGCCACGGGCCCTCATGGTGAGTGTACAGTTCTTAAAGATAGCGTGTCCGGAGTTTGTCCCTTCTGATGTTCAGATGTGTCTGGATTTTATTCCTTCAGATGGGTTCGTGGTCTTACTGACTTCAGGAGCGAAGCTGCAGACGTTGGTAGTGAGTGTTACAGCTCTTAAAGGTGGCATATCTGGAGTTGTTCATTCCTCCTGGTGCCTTTGTGGTCTTGCTGGCTTCAGGAGCAAAGCTGCAGACCTTCACAGTGAGTATTACAGCTGATAAAGCTAGTGTGGACCCAAAGAGTGAGCAGCAGCAAGATTTATGGCAAAGAGCAAAAGAACAAGGATTCCACAGCAGGGAAGTGGACCAGAGCTAGTTGCCATTGCTGGCTCAGGTGGCCTGCTTTTATTCCCTTATTTGGCCCCACCCACATCCTGTTGATTGGTCCACTTTACAGAGGCTGATTAATCCATTCTACAGAGTGCTGATTGGTCTGTTTTACAGAGTGCTGATTGGTGCATTTAGAAACCTTTAGCTAGACACAGAGCCCTGATTGATGCATTTATAATCCTTCAGCTAGACAGAAAAGTTCTCCAAGTCACTACCCTGACCCAGAAGCCCTGCCGGCTTCACCTCTCAACAGCATCATAAATCTTCACACGAAAGGTTTACTTACTTCAGGTCCTATTACCCAACACATGTTTGTCTTGCAACAAAAAGAAAGCATTCTAAAAGGCAAGATAAAATACAGTCTAAAGAAAAGCAAGCATCAGAATTATACTCAGATATGACACAGACATTGAAAATATTAGGTAGAGAATATAAAATAATTATGATTTATATGTGAAGGGTTCTAAAGGAAAAAGTAGGCAACATGCAAGAACAGATGGGTAATGCAAGCAGAGAAAGAGAGAAACTAAGAATCATACGGCAGTGCTACAAATCAAAAAATGCCATAGCAGGACTGAAGAATCCTTAGGGTAGATTATCAGTGGACTGGACATGGTTTAGGAAAGGATGAATAGGCTTGAGTATAGGTCAATAGGAATGTCCCAAACTGAATATTGCAAAGAGGCTAAAGAAAGGAAAAGGAGAAAAACCCAGAATAGTCAAGAATAGTGAGGCAATCACAAAACGTGTAACATATGCATAATAGGAATAAAAGAGAAAGAAGAGAATACATACTTGAAGTAATAATGACTGAGAACAATGCAAAACTAATCCCTAACTAATTATAGGTACAAAATTACTGATCCCAGAAGATCAAAGAACACCTAGAGAGTATAAGGACAAAAAATAAAAATAAAAATAAACAATAAAAAAAAAATTACATTATGCCATATCATATTCAAATGCTAGAGTAGGTACCTAGCCAGACACGAGCAGGGCAGGAGAGGTCCCCCCCAGATATGTCAGGTGACCGTCAGGTGATGTTCAGGCAATTGTTAAACTTTCTCTCTAAAATAATAATTGGTCACAGCCAGCACCAGGGAAAGGCAGTCTCCCAATAGATAGAAAGCACTTAAAGCTGGTCATCACTCACTTTCCTGATAAGATCTCAGGAGTTTAGCAAGGGCTCAAATATGTGAACTAAGAGGCAAAATGGCAGAGTTTACCTGGTATATAACCTTCTTTTAAGAACGCTCCACTGGTAAGGGAAAAACACCTCAAATGAGTCAACACGTAACTTCAGTAAACATATTGTGCAGGTGGCCCCTTCTAAGTGCTGGCAGGCAACTGTGCATGTGAACAGCCCATCCCAAAAGAAAATAAAGGAAAGAGAGACAGAAACTCTAGAACCATTGAAATGTGTAAAAACCCCCAAGTCAAAGGCTGAACAGCACACTTGGTTTTCTCAAGTTGCTGGCTTGGCCCTCTTCCAAGTGTATTTTACTTCCTTTCGTCCCTGCTCTAAAAATTTTTAAGAAACTCTCACTCCTGCTCAAGAACCTGTGCCAGGCTCTCATTCTGCCTTATGCTTCTCGGAATAATTATTTCCTCTGAGGAGGCAAGAATTGTGTTGCTGCAGACCCCTACAAATTCTCTGCTGCTAACACAAACTTAAAAAAAAAAAAAAGCTACAAAGACATAGAGAAAATCTAGAAATAGATTTAAAAACACCGTATTTCCTTTAGGGAAATAATAACATAATGTACTCTCTCACCAGAAGCCATGCCAGGGAAAAAAAAAAAAAAAAAAAAAAAAAAAAATGAACCTAAGTATTTAAAATGTGAAACACACACACACACACACACACACACACACAAAATTAGTCTATACCCAGTAAATTAATCTTCAAACATGAATGAAGAACAATAATTTTTAAGAAAAACATTAGAGTGAAGGAATTCATTTCTAAGAAACCTGCCCTAAATGTAAAGTAATATCCGGGATGGGACTCTAAAATAAAAAAAGGAATGTAGATTAAAATAAAAAATAAAGAAATCTAAATAAAATCTGCACATCAATTATAATAATACATCTACACATTGCTTTAATAATTGTAACAAATTTAACATGCTAATGTTAGATGTTAATAAATAGGGAAAATTTGGTCAGGGCATATGGTAGCTGTCTTGCTTTGGGCAGCTGTAACAAAATACTTGGATGGTTTAAACAAGAAACATTTATTTCTCACAGTTCTGGAGGCCAGAAAATTCAATATTAAAGTACCTGCAGATTTGGTGTCTGGTGAAAGCCTGCTTCCTAGTTTAGGGAATAATTAGAACTAAAGAGATTGTTTATACAGCCAGGCAATAAGACAGATAAATCTGCTTATTTTACCTGTAAAACATTGCAGTATACATAGTGTCTATTATCATAGTATCTAATGTAATAGGAAGGAAAAATAAGAAAGAGGGAAAGAAGAAGGAGAGAGAAAAAAGACGGGAATAGAGGAAAAAGATAGAGAGGGAGGAAAGGGGGACACAGAGAGAGAGAGAGTAAGAGAGAGAGAGAATAAGAATGAAAATCAGAATTCTAAAGGCTGGTTTAAGTCTATCTTTCTTTGAGCCAACTAAACATGAGTACTTGGCGGTCAATATACCTCCTGTAATAATTCAATAAATAAATTATTAATTATTTCCTAAAAAAATCTCTGATCATCTAATAACCATGTGGCAAATTGAAAAAATTTGAAGTTTAGCAAATTTATACTTTGAGAAATTTAACTTCTGAAACTATTTCTATGAAGCTTCCATATATATCCAGGAAAAATATCCAAAATATTATAACAACAGAAAAAATTTCCAAAGTATAATTGTATTTAGCACTGTTTTGTGAATGAAGCCTGAAGGGTATTAGTAAGATCCACATTTATTATGTTTGTCTGCATCAAGCCAATGACTTCCCTCAATGGAATCAAAAGTTTTGCTTGACAAATTAGAGAGCTCCAGGAACAAAGGGAAAATATCTGTACGTATCTAAAGACATTTAAGTAATTTAAATTCAACTCTAAAGCTTCTCATGATAAAAGATACATAATGGGACCTAAGAAATTAAAGCTTTTAAAGCAGTTATACACAAAACTTCAGAAAGCATGTTATTGTCCCTTTCGTCTCTGCCATTGCATCCATAGACAAATTGGGTACAGGTTTTATATCAGATACACTCTGTATCCTAGCTACTTTAGACAATGGGATTTATTTTTCTTTTCTTTTCAATTGTTGCTGTTTAAGTGAAGTCAGCACAAGACATGATCTAAAACTGCTATTTGGCGTCTGAGCTAAAGATTAAAAAGACAAAAATAAAGATTTGTGGATTTTGTAGCAACACTCTAATTTAGAAATATGTTTTCTGTTACAATGTATAGAGTGATACACAAAATTTGGTGGAAAAGGAGGAAAATTGCATTAAAGAGCTTTTTTTTTTTTTTTTTAAATTAGCTTTAGCAGTAATTGGGTCTTCTCTATGTGCCAGACATTTTTTAAAGTGATTCCCAAATATTTAGGGAGTTAATTCCTAAGACAACCTTATTAGACATGTACCATTATTATCCCTGATTTATACATGAGGGCATTAAGACACAAAGAAGACAGTAGAAATGATACATAGAGATAGTATGTAACTCGTCCGGTGTCTCTCTGCTCATCATCTGTGAAGTCAAGAGGTAAACACAGCAGTCTGGTTTCAGTCTCTGTGTCCTTTACACTGTGCTGCCTTTCAAGGGGAGCTTTATTAAAGCAAGAAAAATTCTTTTCAAAATGCAGATTTAATAAATGATACATTTTGTTCCTATTACAGAAGTCTCTAGCAACCCTAGTGTTACTGTACTATGCCTCCTGAATGCATTAAGAAACACCAGAAACTATTACCAAGTTTCTATCTCTGATCTCTGATCAATCTTTCTCCATGGAAAGGTTCTGGGAGTCCTTGGAGATATAGTGATTTCATGCTTCAATATGAGGACTCAAGGTGTGCCTGGAAACTTTTGCTTCAAGAAAGAAAAGAAAGTCCAAAGATGTCAGTTTAGTGACAAAACAATCAGAATTGTCTCCCAGTAACCACCTTTGACAATGTGAGATTCAGATAGAAAATAATGAGTATAATTGCAACCAATTTTCTTTAAAAGACCACAAGGTGTTAGATGCTTAAATTTTTTTTTTTTTTTTTGAGACGGAGTCTGGCTCTGTCGCCCAGGCTGGAGTGCAGTGGCACAATCTCAGCTCACTGCAAGCTCTGCCTCCCAGGTTCTCGCCATTCTCCTGCCTTGGGCACCCGCCACCATGCCAGGCTAATTTTTTTTTTTTTTTTTTTTTTTTTTGTATTTTTAGTAGAGACGGGGTTTCACTGTGTTAGCCAGGATGGTCTCGATCTCCTGACCTCGTGATCCGCCCGCCTCGGCCTCCCAAAGTGCTGGGATTACAGCCGTGAGCCACTGCTCCCGGCAGATGCTTAAACGTTTTAAGGATAAAAAGTTTTTTAAAGAAATCTCATATTAACCAAGGTTTTTTTTTTTTTTTTTTTTTTTTTTTTTTGGAATAATTCTATACATTCACTGATTTAATTTTGTACACAATAAATGGTAATAATGAGATAATGTATCCTCAACTTGCTTATGTCACTACTATTTGGAATTTTGGTTTGTCAGTTTGAATTAACCATGTGTGAAATAATATATCATAAAATGCTTTTCTTTGTCTTCCAACCATCCTCTTTCCCCCAGTCCAATTTCAGTTAGTTTATTTTAGGACTTTATATGCAGGTGATGGTCAATGGCTTGTAGAGTTTTTAAAAAATATGTATTCTCTTTCTTTCTCTCTCTCTATATATGGTGTGTTTTTTTTTTTTTTTTTTTTTTTTTGTTTTGTTTTTCTATGAGTTTGCTGGGCTTTTTTAAAAATTATGCTTTAAGTTCTAGGGTACATGTGCATGACGTGCAGGTTTGTTACATATATATACATGTGCCATGTTGGTGTGCTGCACCCATTAACTTGTCATTTACATTAGGTATATCTCCTATTGCTATCCCTCCCCCATCCGCCCACCCCACAATAGGCCCCGCTGTGCGATGTTCCCCTTCCTGTGTCCAAGTGTTCCCATTGTTCACTTCCCACCTATGAGTGAGAACATGTGGTGTTTGGTTTTCTGTTCTTGTGATAGTGTGCTGAGAATGATGGTTTCCAGCTGCATCCATGTTCCTACAAAGGACATGAAATCGTCCTTCTTTATGGCTGCATAGTATTCCATGGTGTATATGTGCCACATTTTCTTATTCCAGTCTGTCATTGATGGACATTTGGGTTGGATCCAAGTCTTTGCTATTGTGAACAGTGCTGCAACAAACATACGTGTTCATGTGTCTTTATAGCAGCATGATCACTAGCCATAAGTAGAAAGCTGAAACTGGATCCCTTCCTTACACCTTATAAGAAAATTAATTCAAGATGGATTAGAGACTTAAATGTTAGACCTAAAACCATAAAAACTCTAGAAGAAAACCTAGGCAATACCATTCAGGACATAGGCATGGGCAAGGACTTCATGTCTAAAACACCAAAAGCAATGCCAACAAAAGCCAAAATTGACAAATGGGATCTAATTAAACTGAAGAGCTTCTGCACAGCAAAAGAAATTACCATCAGAGTGAACAGGCAGCCTACAGAATGGAAGAAAAATTTTGCAATCTACTCATCTGACAAAGGGCTAATATCCAGAGCCTACAAATAACTCAAACAAATTTATAAGAAAAAAACAAACAACCCCATCAATAAGTGGGCAAGGGATATGAATAGACACTTCTCAAAATAAATAAAAAAATAAAATAAATAACCAATGTTAACCAGTAGTTTTGTGTCTGACTACAAAAGGAATTGCAGTGAATTGATACAATACTACTCATCAACAGTAAGGGGAAACAAATATTTTTTTATCCTGGTTGTTTGAATCTCATTACTTGAAACCATGCTGGGATTAACTGGGGTCATTGACCTTGGATACTAAAAAGCAGAAGGCAAAGTAATGCTCAGGAACACTTGGGGATAGATTTTGCTTTTGCCCCCAAAAGACAAATGAGTGCTCAGTTTGACTTATAAATAGAAGAGCCCAGTGTTTTTTAAACACTTTCTTACAGAGGTGCATAAAGTGTTAGTACAGTATCTTTGAAATGGTAACTTAAACCTGAGAATGAATAGATAACTTGCAAGAATTTGCTCTTTCTCTTATCTGACAATATCCTGCATGTGGAATGTTAAGAAGGACTAAACACATTGCTCCTTAGGAAACCAAGGAATGGAGGCAAAGCGGTTTTAAGATATCTTATATCAGCTTCTGCCCTGTGGAGCCAATTTTCATTAGGTCCTATACTTTTGGCTATATAAATTGACAATTTATAGCAGATATATGTGTTTAGTCACATCAAATTAATGTGAACTGCCTGCATTACTGAAAATCCCATACCTAATTTAATATACCAGGATAACTTGACTGATTACTTGCCTAAATATAAAAATTAAATTGAATGCTTATGTGGGGCAATGGGAGCAAAGGATAACTCTCTGTACTTTCTGCTCAGTTTTGCTGTGATCTACAAGTACACTAATAAATAAAGTCTATTTAAAAGTTAACGTACATAAACTAAATGCTAGAAAACAAAATTTTAGGAAGAAACTTTTAAATCTCAGAGATGAAAGACCCTAAATAAAATTAAAAAGGAAAGGCACAAAAGCAAAGATAGTGAAAACTGGCTATGTAAAAATTAAATAGGTAAATACTGATTTAGATAGTCTGAGGAAATTATTTTCAAAACATATCACAGAAAAGGAGTAAAAACATAAAATAATAGAAAACCAGGGAACTATGCCATTAGGAAACTCAAAGAAGCATTGAAGATGACAAATAAATATTTCATTCAAAATAATATTTTCTAACAATTAGTCCAATGCATTTTAATTTCCTCTTAAATTGAATTCTCAGCTGCAAATTAGAAGGATACTTTTGTTACATGGCAGAATAGGGATGGTATTTGACATTCTAAAGAAGGAAATAAAATTGGAGTGTAGGCTTAGGAATGCAGTAGATGTCTAAATCCCTCCTGCTTTTTAAAACCAAATTTGTTGGTTCAAATATTAGAATTTATTCTCAGAGTATTAATATCTCTTTCATCTAGGTCAACGTAACTGGCAAGCCGTGGCACTCTATGGTGGAGAAAGAATATGATGAGGGGAAAGAAAATTAAAGTTGTCTATTTGCATGAATTAGTGTGGGAAGATTGAGGAGACAGAGACAGAGAGAGGAAGAAAATGATCATGTCTGTGTTTTGAATCTCTGAACTTGGATTCCCAAAGAGCAGAAATACTAGGTGAGAGAAATGAAAAGAGCATAAAAGAGTTTGTTCTACTCTCTGAGACCCTTAAGAAAGTTTGCTTTATAGCTTCCTATACACCTCACCTGAGAGACATTCACAACGCATGCAAAAACAATATAGGAATAAGTGAATAAGTGCTATACTCTCCCCTACTTTTTTTTTTTTTCTAAGAAGCACTTTATTTTCCTTCACACAATGATGTGTTGCTGGGGCCTTGGAGTTTTCACAAAGAACTAAAAATAACTACCATTTGACTCAGCAATCTTATTACAGAGCATATAGCCAAACGAAAATAAATTGTTCTACCAAAAAGACATATACACTTTTATGTTCATTACAGCACTATTTTCAATAGTAAACACATGGAATCAACCTAGGTGCCTATCAATGGTGGACTGGATTATGAAAATGTGATATATATACACCATGGAATACTATGCAGTCATGACAAATAATGAAATCCTGTCCT
Organism: Chlorocebus sabaeus; assembly: GCF_047675955.1. Lineage (NCBI taxonomy): Eukaryota > Metazoa > Chordata > Mammalia > Primates > Cercopithecidae > Chlorocebus > Chlorocebus sabaeus. Next base: position 67,647,155 of record NC_132920.1, on the reverse strand, counting down.
CTGCAACAACATAGATGCCACTGGAGGACATTAATACCACATGTTCTCACAAGTGGGAGCTAAACACTGAGTACATATGGACATAAAGATGGAAATAACAATGAGGAATACAAGCAGAGCAGGGAGTAACGGGATGAGAGCTGAAAAAACTACCTATTGGGTACTATGATCACTACCTGGGTAATAGATTCAGTTGTATTCTAAACCTTAGCATCACACAATATACCTCTGTAACAAACCTGCACATGTACCCCCTGAATCTAAAATAAAAGTCGAAAAAACATTTAATCAGAAATGAAAATATATATATATAGGTAAAGTGCAAATATCTAACAGAAAATTGATGAAAAAATGTGAACAAAACTTAACAACGAAAAGAAAGAGGTAAAAATGACTCTCACACACGGGAAGAAGTTTCATTTTATTTCAAAGAAGTAAATGTAAATTTTTTTCAAAACTAAGATTTTGTATTTACAGGTAAAATGATGTAACAGGAACCAATTTATACTCCATCTACAACAAACAAAAAGAAAAGCCCCCCCAAAAAATGAAAAAAAATTCAAGACAATGAATATTATGACATAAAAGATAATTAACTTTGAGTGATAGAAAACAAATAAGGTCTGCCCTGGGATTTATTAGCTTAGTGTATTGAGTAAATTTTGAAATAGTGGTGCAGAGAATGTAGGTAAGACCTGGGGTACTCTCTCTGTTGAGGAGATTGGGCTGAGGGTCTAGGAAGAATAAGGTAATTAGAATTTGTTAAATGGTGTACAAAATAGGTTTTTATGAAAGGTGGAAAAATATATGCAATGTTAATACAGTTGAGAGGAAGTTGGGATAGCTACATTACTATCAAAGTAGATTTAAAAGCAACAAATAGTACAAGGTATAAAGAAGCTTATATCATGAAGATAAAATATAATTTTTTTTCCACAGGATATAAAAAGCCTAAGCATTTATATATATAGTCAGAAAGCTTCAAAATATATGGAGCAAAAAGTGCTAGAAATTCAAAGAGAGCTTAAAAAATATAAAACTATAATCAGAGACATCAACAAACTCTCAAAAATTCATGAAACAAATAGAAAGTCAGAAGCAAATAATATAATTGAAAAGTACTATTAATCAATTTGAACTAATTGACATTTATAAAACAACAGCAGAATGCACATTTTCAAGTGCAACCGTTTAGTCAGATAGATCATAGTCTGATCATAATCTGTCCCATAAAATAATTGAAAGCTTTTCTTGTAAAATCTGGACTCAAGTAAGAATACCTATTTTCACCATTTTCTTTCAACGTTATACTGAAAGTTCTAACCAGATAAATTATGCAAGAAGGAGAAATAAAAAGCATCCAAGTTGAAAAGGAGGAAACTAATTTACTTGATTGCGGATGACATGATCTTATAAATAGAAAACCCTAAAGACTTCATAAAAAACCTGTTAGAACTAATAAAGAAATTCCATAAAGTTGCAGGATACAAAATCAACATACAAAACCCCTAGTGTTTCTATATGCCATTATTGGACTATCTGAAAAACAAATCAAGAAAATAATACCATTTACAACAACAGAAAGAAAAAAAAAAAAAAAAGGAAAGCTAGGAACAAATTTAACCAAGGAGGTAAAAGCTCTCTGTAATAAAAACTATAAAACATTAATGAAAGAAATTGAACAGGACACAATAAAATGTATTCTCTGTTCAGAGATTGAAATAATTAATATCGTTAAAATGCCCATATTACTCAAAGTGATCTACAGGTTAATATACTTTTATCAAAACATCAATGATATTCTTCCCCAAAATAGAAAAATCTTTGAAGTTTGTATGGAGCAACCAAAGACCACAAATAGCTGCAAAGTAATCTTGAGCAAAAAGATGAAAGCTTGAAGCATCACACTACTTGACTTCAAAATATACCACAAAGCTACCATAACCCAAACAACATAGTATTGACATAGACACAAAGAAAGATGAAATAGAATAGAAAATACAAAAAATAATTCTATTCACTTACAGCCAAATGATTCTTGACAAAGACCCCAGAACACAGACTAGGGAAAAGACTTTTTTTTCAATAAATGTTGCTGGGAAAACTGGATCCTCACATGCAAGGAGAATAAAACTAGACCTCTATTTCGCACAACTTACAAAAATCAATTCAAAACAAATTAAAGACTTAAATGTAAGACCCCAAACTAACACTACCGAAACAAAGCATAGAAATATTTCATTAGATTGGTCTGGGAAAGCATTATTTTGAATAAAAACTGAAAAGCACAGAGGACAAAAGCAAATACAGACAAATAGGATCACATCAAACTGGAAAACTTCTGCACAATAAAAGGGATAATCTACAGATGAAGAGGCCACCTACAGAATGGGAGAAAGTTTTTACAAACTATACGTCTGAGTAGCATGTAACATTTAGAAAATGTAAGGAACTCAAACAATTCAATAGCAAGAAAATAAATAATCTGACTAAAAACTGGGCAAAGCACTGTTGGATACAGTGAGTTCTTCTTCAAAGGTTCCACTTGTTCAACTCCCTCGTTCTTTGTCCTCTATTTTCAAAGCCTAACTTCCTTGCCTTCTCTCTCTCTCTCTCTCTCTCTCTCTCTCTCTCTATATATATATATATATATATATATATTTTTTTTTTTTTTTCTCTCTCTCTTTTCTCACTCTGTCATCCAGACTGAGCGCAGTGATGCAATCTCGGCTCACTGCAAACTTCGCCTCAGTTTCCAGCTATTCTCCTGCCTCAGACTCTTGAGTAACTGGGATTAGAGGCACACACCACCATGCCTGGCTAATTTTCTGTATTTTTAGAAGAGACAGGGTTTCACCATGTTGGCTAGGCTGATCCCAAACTCATGACCTCAGGTGATCTACCTGTCTTGGCCTCCCAAAATGCTGAAATTACAGGTGTGAGTCACTGCACCCTGCCTTCACAAAATTTAAAAATTATGAAGTTATGCAAAGTGTAGTCTGCGATCACAATAAAATTTAACTTAATTAATAACAGAAAGATATCTGAAAAAAAAATCCCCAAATAGATGGAAACAAAATTGTCTGTTTCTGAATAAGTCATGGTTCAAAGAAGAAATCAAAAAGAAATTATAAAATATTTCAAACTTAATGAAAATAAATGTACAAAATATCAAGATTTGTGGGATTCTACCAATGGAAGACTTAGGAGAAAATTATAGCACTAAAAACTGCCAATATGGAACATTTTTAAAAGTCACAAATCAGTGACCTCACTTTACAACCAAGAAATACTAGAAAAAGGAAGATTAAACTGAAAGTAAGCAACATACAATAACTAATAATATTCAAAGCAGAAGTCAGTATGGTACAAAGCAAAACAAAAAATTAAAAAGATATCAAAAGCTGTTTATCTAAAGAGAAACTTTACTAGGAAAAATGCTAAAACAGACAGTTCAGATAAAAGTGAGGACACAAATTACAAATATCAGGAATGACAGAGGTGCCTCATTGAATATTCTATAGTTCTACTAAAAGAGTAATAGGAAATATTAGGAAAAAATTCGAGAATACATCCAGAATTATATGAAATAGAAAAAAAATTTGATAGAAACACAACACTGACTCTTCCTCAAAATGAACTAGGTAATCAGAATAGCTCTACATTTGACATCTATGTTTTCATTTATGTATAAAGACCATAACAGATTCTATAAAAGCAGAACTAATAAGTGTGATTAACAAGATTGCATAATAAAATATTAATATACAAATTAGTTGAATTGCATTTTTAAAGAAATGAAGAAATCACATCTGTAAAATGGCTTTATTGATGAATGCTACCACACAGTAAAGAAAGAAATAATACATTTTCCAGAAAAGTGAAGAGGAATAAATATTTCCTCACTCATTCTATGAAGGCCAGAATTTCCCTGATATCAATATTAGAAAGAGACATTTCAAAAAAAGAAAACTGCAAATGAACCTTCCTCATGTTATAAATACAAATGTTCTGAACACAAATTGGCAAATCCAATCCAACTTCATGAAAAAGCTGATTCATAATGATCAAATGGTGTTAACCTTAAGAAAGCTGAGCTTTCATATTTGGAAGCATCAGTATAATTCATCATATTAATAAACTAAAAAAAAAGAAAAGCCATGTAATTATCTCTGTAAATACAGTAAAAGCATTTAACAAAATTCAACGCCCATTCCTGACCAAAACTCTTAGCAAATTAGGAATAGAACTTCCTTTACTACATCAGGGCCATCAACAATAACCACAAAAACTTTACTTGATATGTAATGATGAAAGAATGAATGCTCTTCTCTAAGATCTGTAGCCAAATTTTGAAGCAAAACAACAAATAAAAAGCAACAAAAGAAAATAATTTAAATGGAAAGAAAACATGAAAGATGTATTTTAATGTAAAACAATTATCTGTGTAGAAAAAATAATAGATTCAATTAAAATAGAATTAATAAGTATGATTAACAAGAGTGAATAAAAATATTAATATACAAATCAATTGTAATTCTGTATACTATAAATTTCAAAAATTGAAATTCAAAGAGAAATTCTGATCACAATTTAATGAAAATATGAAGTAGTTAGAAATAAATCTGACCAAAGATTTACATGCCTACCAAAACAAAAATCTGAGATAAATGTTTGGAAAATCTAAAGAAAAAGATGACCTACACCTTGTTCCTGTACCAGAAAACACAATATTTTTAAGTTGTCAATTATTCCCATATTGGCATATGTATTCAAAGGAATCCTGATCAAAACCTTATCTAACATTTTGGTAAAATTGACAAGCTGATTTTATAATTCATATTGGAATGCAAAAAAAAAAAAAAAAAACACTAGAAAAGCAAAAACAACTTGAACAATAAAGGCAAAGTTGAAACGTTAACACTGGGTGATTTCAAGTTTATTACGAATCTACAACATTCAGAAAAGTGTGGCATTGGCACAAAAGCAGAAAAATAAAACAACGAAACAGAATTGTGATTCTAGAAATAGACCCACACATACATTTATAATTTATTTTTTAAAAAATTGAGAAGGCAATTAATGGATAAAGTACAGTTCTTACACAAATATTATGACAACAATTAGCTATAAGTGGGGAAATTGAAGTTTCCTACAGAACTCACATCACATATAATAATTAACTAAAAATTAATCATAGATGTAAATGTAACATCTAAAGCTATTAACTAGAAAAATAGCAAATGATAAGATGTTGTGTACTTCGGATAGAAAAGATTTCTCAGCTCTAACATCGAAAGCATGATTCATAAAATAATAATTTGATAATCTGACTTCATTGAAATGAAAATCTCTGCTTTTCAAAGACAACGTTAAGAGAAACCACACACTGAAGGAAAATATTTGCTAAGCATTGACAGAGGAAGCATATTTCAAGATTCAAATACATAACAAGTGCCTCAATTAGATAATGGCCAAAACATTTGAATAGATGTTTTAACAAAGAAGTTTTATAGATTTCAAGCAAGTATATGAAGAGATGCTCAATATTTTTAGAAATTAAGAAATGTTAAATTAAAGCAACATTGAAATATCATGATACATCTGTTACATTGGTAAAAATTTAAAAGACTCATAATACTAAATATTTGTGATGTGGTTCAAATCCAGTAGTTAAACACTGTGGCGGGAGGGGAATGCAAATTGGTACTAGTTACTAATTCCTTAAAGAGTTAAATATGCATCCATTAATCTCTGCTATTTAATATACCTATACAAAGACTTGTGCATGAGTGTTCATAGAAGGTTTATCTGTAATAGACACCCTTGGTAACAGTCCAAATATCCATTGACTGTTGAAAAAAATAAACTATGGCATAGCTGTGTAATGAATTACTCAGCAACAAAATAATATACTGTTAAACCATACATATAACAATGGGGATGAATCTCAAAATGATTTTTGCTGAGTGAAAGAAGCTAGGCTAGATATTATATGACACTATTTACTATATAACCCTCTAGAAAATTAAGCCTATGTGATTGCATAAGCATGTGGACATGTGCTCAGCACCATTGGCATTAGGCAAATACATGTTTCATGTAACCTATAATGTAAAAAATCAGATGAGTGATTGAGAGCAGGTTGAGGAGTAGTAGGGAAGGCTTACGAAGGTGCATAAAGAACCTTTTGGGGCTGCACACAGTGGATCACACCTATAATCTCAGCACTGTGGGAGGCAGAGGTGGGTAGATCACCTGAAGTCAGGAGTTTGAGACAAATCTGGGTAACATAGTGAGACTTCATTTCTAAAAAAACTAATAAAATAAAAATCAAATACAAAGAGACTTTTGGGGTAATGTGTATGTTCGTGTGTTTTTTGTTTTGTTTTGTTTTGTTTTTAATTTTGCTTTCATTTTCTTAATAAGTATAGGACTATTGATACTATCTATTCCCGTTGTATGAGGTTTGATACCTTTTGCTTTTCAGGGAACTCTTTCATCTAAACTTTCACATTGGTGTGCATAATTTTTTTGGTTGTTGTATTTTCATTGTCCATGGGATCTATAATGATGGCCTCTCTTTCAGTTTGGATATTAGTAATTTGTGTTTTCTCCTTTTTTTTTTTTTCTTGATTAGCCTGGGGATAGGGGTTTATTGATCATTTCAAAGAAGCAGCTTTAGATTTTGTTGATTTTCTCTATTGGTTTCCTGTTTTCACTTTCATTGATTTCTGATCTAAATTTTAGTATTTCTTTTCTCCTGCTTACTTTGGACTTCAATTTTCATTTTTTGTCAGTATGTAGTAGGTATAAATATTTATGGGGTACATAAGATATTTTGATACAAGTATATAATGCATAATAATTATATCAGGGTAAATGAGATATCCATCACTTAAAACATTTATCTTTATATTACCAACAATCCAGTTATACTCTTAGTTATGTAAACATGTATCATAAATTATTTTTGACTGTAGTCATCCTGTTATGCGTTTGAGTACTAGAACTTGTTCATTCTATCTAGCTATATTTTTCTGCCCATTAGCCATCCTTACTACCATTACTTCCCTCTACCCTTCCTAGCCACTAGTAACCATCATTCTACTCTCTATTTCCATGAGTTCAGTTGTTCTAATTTTTAGCTTCAACAGATAAGTGATGACATGTGAAGTTTGTCTTTCTGTGACTGGCTTATTTCACTTAACATAAGAGACTCCAGTTCCATCCATATTGTTGCAAATGACAAGATCTCATTCTTTTTATGGCTAAGTAGTACTCCATCATGTGCATGCACAAATTTCCTTTATCTGCTCTTACAATGTTGGACACTTAGGTTGCTTGCAAGTCAGTTACTGTGAATAGTGCTGCAATAAATATGGGAGTGCAGAGGCATGTTTGATGTACTGATTTGCTTTCTTTGGGGCATATAGTTAGTGGAATTGAAGTGCCATATGGTAGTTCTATTTTTAGTTTTTTGGAAGGACCTCCAATCTGTTCTCCATAGTGGTTGTAATAATTTATATTCCCACCAGAAGCATATGAGGGTTCCCTTTTCTATACACCGTTATCAACATTTCCTATTGTCTCTTTTGGAAAAAAAAAAAAAAAAAAAAAAAAAAACGCATGTTAACTAGTGTGAGATAATATCTCATTGTAGTCTTGCCTTGCATTTATCTGATGATCAAAGATGTTGAGCACCCTTACATATACATATGATATTTGTATGTCTTCTTTTGAGAAATGTTTGTTTTGATCTTCTGTCCATTTTGATGGGATTATTAGATTTTTTTTCCTACAGAGTTGTTTGAATTCCTTATGTATTCTCCTTATTAATCCCTTGTCAGATAGTGTGTAAATATATTTTTCTCATTCTGATGTCTCTTCACTTTGTTGATTGTTTCCTTTTCTGTGCACAAGTTTTCTCACTTGATATAATCCCAGTTGTCCATGTTTGCATTGTTTGCCTGTGCTTGTGGGATATTACCCAAGGAATTTTTGCCCAGATCAATGCCCTGGAGTGATTTCCCAATGTTTTCTTGTTGTAGTTTCATCGTTGGTGGTCTTAGATTGAAGTATTTGATTCATTTTGATTTGACTTTTGTATATGGTGAGACATGGTGTCTAGTTTCATTCTACATATTGATATCCAGTTTTGTGAATTTATTGAAGCGACTGTCTTCCACAGTGTATGTTTTTGGCACCTTTGTCGAAGATGAGTTCACTGTAGGTGTGTGGATTTGTTTATGGGCTCTCTAATGTTCTTCATTGGTCTATGTGTTTTTATGCTAATATCAAGCTGATTTGGTGACTATATTCTATAGTAAAACTGAAGTCCGGTAATGCGATTTTTCCCGTTTTGCTCTTTTTGTTCAGGATGACTTTGGCTATCCTGGGTTATTTGTGTTTCCATGTAAATTTCTGGATTATTTTTTCTATTTCTGTGACCAGGTGCTCTGTTCTACTGTGGCTGAGCTGGCACTCAAGCCACAAGACAAAGCCCTTCAGAGTTTTTCTTACCCTTTCCAAAAGCAGTCAAGTCTCTTTCCATGGCCACCACTGCTCAGGCCTGTGACAAATACTGCTTTGCTATGATCAATGTTCACTGAAGGCCCAAGGGCTCTTCAGTCAGCTTGTGCTGAATTCTGCCAGTCCTGAGTCTCTTCCTTCAGGAAGTGGGCTCCCCTTTGGCCCAGAATAAGTCAAGAAATGCCATCCACAACCAAGCTCTGGAATTGGGGATGCCAAGAGCCTGCTTGGTCCTCTATTCCACTGTTGACAAACTGGTACATAAGTTGCACGACAAAATCCCCTGTACACATTCCTCTCCTTTTCTCAAGCCATAAGAGTCTCTCCCCATGGCCACTAGTAGGAATGTGCTCCCTCACACTTGAAGCCAGCACAGCTCTGAGGCTCATCCGAGGCCCACAGTGAATAGTGCTTGGCCACTGCTGCCAAATATCTATGGCTCAAGCCCTCCTTAGTCAGTGGGTGCTGAATTCTGTCAAGACTGAGGCCTTCCTTCAAGGTAGCTTGTTCTCTTTTGGTCCAGGGTATGTCTGAAAATGTCATCTGAATCTAAGGCCTGGAATGGGGGCCTCAGGGCTCTGCTTGGTGCCCTATTCTACTGTGGCTTTACTGGTATCAAAGTTGTAAGACAAGGTCCTCTTTACTCTCCCTTCTCATCTCCTCAAGTGGAAGGAAGGAGTCTCTCCTGGAGCTGCATGCTATGCTGCCTGGGATGGGGGAGGGAGTGACACAAGCAATCCCTTGGTTACCTTGGTTGATACCTCATTATGTCACATGCATTCCAAGTGCGCTGGCTCTGAGCCTAGTACAGCACCAGGACTTGTCCAGGAATTGCAGTTCTTGCTGTCTAGACTGCCTTTCAAGTGTATTCAGAGCCCCAGAACAATTCAGCTTGTGGTTGCGGGCCTTGCTGGAACTCAAGCTCCGAGTATTGCGATGGATGATTCTCCTGTGGCTAGGGCTGGTCTAAATTCTCCCTCCATGGGTGCCATCTGGGTTCTGCCTGGTGTACCTTTCTGCTGTGGCATGACAGAACAGAATTCCAATGCAAAATCCCACAACCACTCCAATTTCCCTCCCCAAAGTGCACAGATTTTCTCTCTGTGTTTGTGGCCACTGCCAGGGGAAAGGGGAAAGGCAGTGTCAGTAATCAAAGACAGGCTTTTTTTTTTTTTTTTTTTTTTCTTTTTCTAGATAGAGTCTCACTCAGTGAATGAGGCTGGAGTGCAGTGGTGCCATCTAAGCTCACTGCAACCTCCGCATCCTAGGTTCAAGCCATTCTCCTGCCTCAGCCTCCTGGGTAGCAGAGACTACAGGCATGTGCTCCCATGCCTGGCTAAATTTTGTATTTTTAGTGGAGGCAGGGTTTTTCTACCCTCTGTGGTGTCTCTTTCAGTGATATGAAATTAAAACCGGGTACTGTGATTGCTAACCTAATTTTTAGTTCTTATGAATGTGAATTTCTGTGGATAGCTGTTCAGTTTGCTGCTCTTTCAGGGAGGATGATTGGTGGAGGCTTTTACTTAGCCATCTCTCTCTGCATTCAATCCTGTTCATTATCTTGATTGTCATGGTGGTTTCGAGTGTGTGTGTGTGTGTGTGTGTGTGTGTATATGCTAAAGCTTACGAAACTGTCCACTTTAAATATGTGCAATATATTTTAATTGACACAAAAATGTGTCAATTAAACCTCAATAAGATAGTAAAAAACAACAACCTAAAATACCACAAGTATGTTATGTCTCATCTAGTAAATGGACAAAATTCTGAAATATGACAGCATGTACTTTTGACACTGGGGAAACAGGCACCCTTTTCATTGCTCATGAGAATGTAATATGACACAATCTTTCTGGAGGGGAATTCAACCATATCTAACCAGTCTATATATACACTTAACTTTTGCCCTAACAATATGAAAACACATATGTACCATGTCATGCTTTTGGTAGTGGCTAATGCTACTCCCTCTGCCTGGAATGTTCATCTGTCTGAGTCAATTTTGATTACTATACCAAAGCACCACAAATTGGAATCTACAAACAACGAAAACATATTTCTCACAGTTTTGGAAGCTGAGAAATCCAAGATCTAAGTGACAGCAGTTTCAGTGTCTGGTGAGGACTGATTCACAGGCAATACTTTTTTCAATTTTTTTTTCTTTTTAAATTTATTTTATTTTTATTTTTTATTTCCATAGATTTTTGGTGGAACAGGTGGTGTTTGGTTACATGAATAAATTCTTCAGTGGTAATTTCCAAGATTTTGGTGCACCCATCACCCATGCAGTATACACTGTACTCAACTTGTAGTCTTGTATCTCTCACCCCGCTCCCACCCTTTCCCTGGAGTCCCGGAAGTCCATCGTATCATTGTTATGTCTTTGCATCCCCATAACTTAGCCCCCACTTATGAATGAGAAGATGCGATGTTTAGTTTTCCATTCCTAAGTTGCTTCACTTCGAATAATGGTCTCCAATTCCATTCAGGTCACTGTGAAAGCTATTATTTTTAGAACAGACATTTATTTCTCACAGTTCCGGAGGCTAGATGTGCAAAATCAGGGTGTAAGCACCATCAGGTCCTGGCAAGGGTCCTTTTCCCAAGTTGTGGACTTCTCATATGGTGGAAAGAGAGGCTGAGAGAGATCTCTGGGGTCCCTTTTATAAGGACACTAATCCCATTCACAAAGCCTCCACTCCCATGACATAATCACTTCTCAGAGGTCCCACCTCCATATGCCATCATATTGGTGGTTAGGATTTCAAAATAGGAACTTGGGGGAGACAAACATTCAGCCCCTAACAAGGAAGAGAGAGAAAATGAAAGATTGTGTGGGACAATTTCTGGCCAGACCTAGAAGTGCATTCATCTCTTTTGCCTACATTTCTTTGACCAGAACTCAGACCCATTGTTCCACCCTAGTGGTGTCAACAGCTGGGAAATGTGTTCTCAGCAGGAGAATACACTGGCAAACCACAGCATCATCTCTACTATGTGGACTTTTTCTGGATCCTGATAAAGTTTTAAGCAGTAGGAGTAGAATATGATTATTATTTTAGGCCTCTAGTCTATTTTTTTTGTTACCTTTTACCATATAAAGTGAAAATCTCAATACCTAAATTTAGTATTTGCTTTGTAACAAATTATCACAGACATACACCACCACCCAATTATTATCTCATAGTTCGGTAAGTCAGAAGACTGGCATGACATGACTGTATTTCCTGCTCAGAGTCTAATAAGCCGAAATCAAGGTACTAGAAGATATGCCTGCTTTTATTCTGGAGGATCTGGAGAAGAATTCATATCCAAGCTCATTTAACTTATTGTAGGATTCTGTTCCTTGACGCTGAACCTGGGACTGGGGTTTTGAATTATTTGGCTTGTGGCTCTTTCCATCTTCAAGCCTGCAATGTTGCATGGAACCCCTCTCATCCCCCAGTGCTACTGTGCCCTCTTCACCCACCCAGCCATTGGTGAAAGAGAGTAGCCCACTCTTCCACACACACCTGTAATCAGACAGAGGAGCAAAACTGATAGCGTCTGGTACTTCAGGCTGCAGTTGGAAGAGGCTAGAGCTCTCTTGGGACTTTGACAGATTTGGAAAATGAGTAAAAAGAGAAGGAAGGCTATCCCTGTGGGATACTCCTCTTGTAACAGGCAGAATTTTGGTCTCAATAACATTTGCCCCTTTTGTTACAACCCATGAATATATTACCTTTCATGGTGAAAGGGACTTTGCATATGTAATTAAGGTTATGACTTAGTTAAACCTTAAGACAAGAAGATTATTCTGGAGTACTTGGGTGGGCCCAAGGTAACCATCTGAGCCCTTAAAAGCAGAAAACAAAGTCAGAGAGATTCGAAGGTATTACTTTCTTACTGTGTCCTCACATGATGGAAAGGCAAAAGAGCTCCCACGTGACTCTCTGATAAGGGCATCAATCCCATTTATGAGAGCAGAGTCCCCATGATCTCATCGCTCCGCAAAAGCTCTCTCTATTAATGCCATAAACTTGTGGGTTAGATTTCAACAGACTTATTTCCATAAACATTTAGATCATAGCAGGAAAGGTAAAGCATAAATTAAGGAAATTATTTCCTATATATAGTAGGTTGAAAAGGTGAATAGAAAATGAAAACAGACATGTGGTATCCAAGATGAGAAGTAGTGTCACATCTATGAGTACATCTTTGTATATCTCTGAGCTTCCAAAATATTGCATTATTTCACTAAACATTAAATTCCTAAAATATAAATTATTAAAACCAACAAAAAATGTGACTAAAAATAAAATGTAATATAAACAATAACGAATAAATAATATAGCCACACTTACGGCATTGGGGGAAAAAAAGTAACCTAAGCAACTTTTGTAAATAATGTTTTGACTTAATACTGACAGCCTACAAATAAAAATATACATACATGCTGCACTCTAATCGGTACATATGTTTTCCACAGGGCTATAAATTAGCAACTACAAAATTATTTTGTGTGCATGCTGAAATTGAAAAAAGTAAATTTGTAATGTACGATAAAAATTGAAATTTTTACTATTAGGATTAAATTACAAATAAGGACAGACAGGAGGTCAAAATTAATACATTGAACCCTGTAGTGTTGGATTGGAATAAAGAGATTAGCATAATTCATAGATACAACACAGCTAGATATTTTTGTGTATATAATAGGCTAGTATGTATGGGCATCTATCTATCTATAAACATATAATTATGTGTTATATACAAAGCATATATGTATACATGTTTCCTAGCTCTGTCCACAGAGAGGGATTATAGAAGTAACACTCTAGATCGTAATGAGCACATCCACCATATGGATCTTGGTTTGTAAATATCATTCCCAATAAAAGACACCAGAGCTCTTTGGATAACCTCTTGATCTCAATCTTAGAGCAAGGAGAATAGAAAGTGAGCCTGGAACAACTTGTGGTGCCAACAAGTGAAGATATGCTCAAAATAAAAGATAGAGATTTGTTTAAAGAACAAAGGAGGAAACCTGATGGGATTCCTAATACTTAAAATTTGAACAATTTAGCTAGCAACATAAACATTGATAGTACTGGATTTTAACCCACAGGTTAAAATAAACATCCAGGAGTCCACACTGATGTACCTAAACAACAAAATACACATATAAAAATTAATGAATGGAACAACAAGAATAGCTATTTCATATAATAGAATTCCAATTAATAAATGTAGTAAGAAAGAAGGAAGTGGGAAGCTCCATCAGGCAACTCCTTTAGTAATAACAGTTGAAGACAAGATCCACTAATGGATGTTAAAATTAGTGATTGAAATCTTGAAAGGAAACAGAATTTCTGTTTCAAATTAACTCCTCCAAGGTATCTATTAACATGAAGGAGAAATATAGTGCAGTGGAGAAACATAGCAGTTAATCACCTAAACCAAATAGAGTCTAACATCACAGGTAATAACAAATATTGACAAAATAAACCCCAGGGTGTCATTTACTGAGAACACATAGTTGATGGGGTTTCTTGCAAATAATGCATAACGTCAATACAAATATATACAAAAATCAAACAAGTATTGAGGAATATGCAATAACTAGTCAATACTTTTCAGAAGAGTCAAAGTCGTGAAAACCAAGGAAAGACTGAGGAATATTAGGAACGGTTATAAACTTCAGGAGACAAGAAAAGTAACTAAGTGCAGTGTACAATCATGGAGATGTTCCTGGAACAGAAAAAAGATATTAGTGAAAAAATTATGGAGAAGTAGTTTCTTAATAGTATTTTACCAATGTTAATTTACTAGTTCTGATCATTGTACCGTTGCTAAGTAAGATTCTACCATTAAAGGGAGTGGGGTGAGGTGTATACAGAAACTCATTACTATTATTTTTAATAATCTGAAATCTAAAATTAGATAAAAATAAAAACTTAATAATGTGTAAAAGATAATTTAAGAACTGTTAAAGACCAGAGTGCATTTTGTCTGAGCCATTCTCAGTTCCTGTACTACATATAGAGAACCCATAAACCCTTTCAGTCTTCAAGGAGAAATATTGTAGCTAGCTTAGCTGAGGGCAGCAGTCCTGCCATGTGGCCTGCTTTGATAACAAAAGGGACTTCAGAATTTGAATTATGGATAAAGGACAAGGCAGAAACTTCAGAGGTTCTATAGTGCCAGGGAGAACCATGTAAAGTCCTATCAGTTACGAAGCTCTATTAGCACAGCAAGAGATACTAGCGTAGATGACAACTGCTGAGGCCCCAGCTGCAAGCGCTAGTAGAGAGACAAAGGTAGGCATGCAGAATGGTGATGCTGTCCAGACTGTCTGAACTAAAAAGCTCCTGTAAGAACTGAAGACTGCGTTTCCTTTGCTACTGCCATGAAGAAACAATAGTTCACACTCTTCCCTCACATTTCTAGATTTCATCTTTAGAAGAACAGGAGTGAAGATGTAAAAGATTATGTGTTTTTACCGGAAATGTTCATCTACAGGAACCCTTTCATGTACTGCATGGGACCGAGTTTACCAAATTTGGAAAACATACACAGATATACAGACACATTTGCACACACACACACACTGCAAAACAACAGCAACATCAGCAATGGAAACATAAAAATGTCCCATTCTTACCCTCCACCACTGAGTGGATGCTCATAAGGGAGATCAGGAGTCTAACTACAACAATGGATATTCCCTCTGAAATATGATATGAGTAATAACTGTGGCTTCTCTATTCTTATGAAATAATGTTCAACCTAAGTGTGATGAGGGGAAATGTAAATTTAAATGACATTTAGGTAACATAATTTTTACCATAAGATTATTACAATGTAAAAAATAATAACTTTTGATGGTGGTGGTAAAGGAAAACAGTAACCTCATTTCTGAATGTAAATTGCTTCAAATGTTCTGGAAAATGATCAGGTAAAATAAAATATTAACTATCCTTAATACTCTTTGACCTGGATATTCTACTTTTGGGAATCTCTAAAAGCACCAGTACCTGAAGATATATACACACAAAAATATTTACTTCTGCATTAATATGTATTGACAAACCTTGAAAGCAACTAGTCTATTAACAAGAAAATGGTAGTACAAATTCTTGCAAAATGTGTACTGTGAAAATTATTGTAGTTATTACAAAGAATGAGCCAGATGTGCATAATGATAATCATGTCATACATTTTAGGCATGAAAAAATAAAGTTTAGATTAAAAAATGGAAAATTTCTGAGTAGTTGGTATGGGTAAATACAAATATAAAGGGACAAAAAGTAAACTGAAATAAAAACATTAGACAAGTTCAAATTTATAGAAACATTTTTTAAAAGGAAAATTCGTTGGTGGCTAGAATGAGAAAAATTATGTATCTAAAAAAATATGTACTAAATGCAATGTTAGGATTCTTTATTAAATTTAAAGTTTATCTTCATATTAAAGTTAAACTTTAATACAATTTTGCTACTTTTTGCAGGCCTGTTTTAAAATTTTATTTGTTTTGGTTGTGTTCTATGAGATTTGCATTTGAGCTATTGGTTCAAACACAGGCTGTCAAAAATAATGGCAACTAATGTAAATAAGTGACAATTTGTGATAAAAAAGATCAGGTAATTTACCACCAATGTGAATTAATTTAGGAAATGATTATTTATTTGGCTGATATCTACATTACCTGCATTGAAAATATGCTCTTTATATTCTATGGAAACGTCACTATATTTGTGGTATTTCAATTTTTAAAAAATTTATTATTATTATTATTATTTATTTTATTTATTTATTTATTTTTTTGAGACAGAGTTTCGCTCTCTTGCCCAGGCTGGAGTGCTGTGGCACCATCTTGGCTCACTGCAAGCTCCGCCCCCCGGGTTCACGCCATTCTCCTGCCACAGCCTCCTGAGTAGCTGGGACTACAGGTGCCCGCCACAACACCCGGGTAATTTTTTTGTATTTTTAGTACAGACGGGGTTTCACCATGTTAGCAAGGATGGTCTCGATCTCCTGACCTCGGGATCTGCCCACCACGGCCTCCCAAAGTGCTGGGATTACAGGCGTGAGCCACCGCCCCCAGCCTTATTTGTCTTTTAGAAAGAAGTCAACCCTTTTAAAAAACCACCAAAATTAAAAGGAAAATGTGGATTATTTTTGAAGAAATAAATTTAAATGTTCTCTCTCAGATATTTTTACATCTTTTTTTACAAATAGAGTTAAGTAATTTTGTTGAGAAACAGAAAATTCAAATACTTATTTTCCCACTTCCTTTTCTTTCCATTTGAATCTATTCTTGATTAGTTAATGGAACTAGCAATCAGGCAACATTATTCAAGCTTTAAAATAAAAAAAATACATATAAATATAGTAATAGGACAACTGAAATTAGAAAATTAAAAAAAAAATTGATTCCATAGCTGTCAGTTTTTTACAGCTTTGTGTATATAGATGTGTTACACTGGACATTTAAAAAATCATGAATTCATTAAATGAGGATTCATCTAAATTCATATTTTAAATTTCTACAACTTACTACCAGACATTGTCATAATGAATTCACCCTGAAAGACACCATCACCCTCACGTTTATCACAAATTAACAGAAATAGACAAACATTAGTGAGGCAAATCATGTTATTGAACTGGTGGTTTACAGAGAGCAGTACCATGATGGCACACAGGCCAGATCTGTCAGGAGGCAAATGACAATATAATTAGATTCTATGTCTCACAGGGGAATCTAGGAAGTGTCCACAGGAGAGTCTTTTTTTTTTTTTTCTTCATTTTCTCTTCTGTCAAAGAATAAAAAGTGACTGTTAAAGAAGGAATATGTCAGATATACAAGTTTTTTTTTTTTTTTAATTTTGTTTTTCACAATATTCACATCTGGTTATTGCATGGCCTATACTATTTAAATGCAAATTTGATATGACACATTCATTTGGTGTGCAAATCCAGAATTTGAAAGCATGAATTCTAAGCAGAGTGAAATCGCAAACATTAATCTTCTCGTGTTCCATCCCTCTAAATTTGCTTGACAACGTTTATGGTCAAAATATTTGATTCATACAAACATTGCCCCTAAAATTAATATAATAGTGTCGTCTTGAAAAATTAAAAATATTGTACTTGATTTTAGAAAGTGCATGTCAAATCTCTATGTGAATAGAGGCTGTACTTTTAGTTGTGAAGAAAATGAAATCAATTAGACATTCTGAAGTTTCATTAAAACATGAAGATTGCAACAGAATTTTGGACCTTATGTCTTCATATTGCATGGGGACTTTTAGTCTTTTATCTTCTCATTTGTATTCATTTTACACAATTCTAGTTCTTTCTAACTACAATCTGCAGTGATAAATGGACATAGAACAGTTGTAACTGTTCTTATAATGAGTTTTCTGAATTAACTTTGCCATCTACATCTTTAAAACTGTACCAGATGACACAGAAGAACTATTTTAAATCCTTTGATCATCTCTTCTACATTTGAAATGAACACCTTAAGGAATATAACAAATTAATATCAAAATGAATGTTGCAGCTGTGAGGAGTATATGTTTATTTAGGCAGGCATATATAATGAATGTTCTGATCATATTTATATTAGTAGGCTGAATTTAAACTTATATTCTTGGAAATCTTGACACTTCTGTCAATATCAAATGAGGTATATGAACTTAAACATATTTTAATCTCTTCACAATCACATTTCTTATTATAAAATAATGTAGAGAGGTAAGCTAAATTTATTACAAAAGAGAAAATTTAAAATCAGTTTACTTTTGCCAATTCTCTCTTCAAGCAATTGATTTGTTATGCTATTACTATGAAGGCCAAGATTAAACAAATTATACAATTTATTATCAAAGATATAGCTGTTTAGAAATATATGTACTAAATATATTAAAATGAAAGTATTTACTAAACTTTTAATAAAAATTAATATTTTAATAAGGTAGATAACATTAGTGAATTATTTAAAATGAGTTTATTTTCTAAAAAGAGACATATATATGCATATAAGTGTGTGTGTATACTTCTTTTAATGAGGTTGATAGCATATACACACTGGTTATTGGTAATTATAAAATAATGCAATGATAATAACATAACTGTTTATTGGGTTAATACCATAAGGAAGGAAGTCGGTATTGTTGAATCTAATCCTAATAATAATTATGCATGCAAGTTAAGCATTTTTATCCCCATTTTACATTTAGGAAAAATATGTCCCAAGATGTTAACTCACTAGTCCAAAGGGACACTTAGGTGAACAATTGAAAAACTGTCACCAGGAACTAAAGCCACGTTCTACTCTGTTTCCAGGATCCATGTGTTTTCTACTAAATCACACTAGTCAAAGTGAGGGTTTTAATATGAAATATTTTAAAGCAGAACTTTGGTTATAAATACATAAAAGCTAGAATAATTTTATTTACATTAAATGGTTGTTTAAAGATTAAATGCAGTGACAAATAAAATCCCTAGCACATATTAGAGAATATGTGTATTATGAAGAGAGAAAAAATATGTATACCCCTTCTCTCTCTGTATGTATGTATGTACCTGTGTGTATGTACATACATGTATGTGTATGTACACATATACATATGAGAGAGGGAAGCATTTTTTAGATTGAGTTCCATAAAAATGTACAAATATTCTTTTTAATTTCATTTTCTGCAAATGCAGGTAAGTGGAGAGCTCATATGATCTCTGTTCAGAAAGCACTTACAATATTCCAGGCATTCTGTATTTGTTTTTTCTCTTAACTGGAGCTTTCATAAAGTTTTATTTGCAACAGGGTGGAATTGTTTACATAAGGTGTTGTTATTTTATGACCCATTTAGGAGACTCCCTGAAAAGAACTACAGACAGGTCTGCTAAATAAAACAGCTTTTATTATTCAATTGGCACATAAAATTTCAGAACAATGACCTTGTAAGGAGACTGATATACTTAAAAATTTAACTTTTTCCTCTTGTAATGACTACAACTCATTATTCCAGTTTGGTTATGTTTTCTTAAGTGATTATTCTTTCTAAGTCCTTAGAAAAGCCTTAGTCATAATTTGAACATATTTTTTTCTCTTCTATCTACATTTTATGAGTTTCTTTTCCTTATGTAAATATATGATTTCCTAATGCTTCTTCGATTTGAATTTTAAATAACATGAGTGAATAGCACAATTTCTTATTTTGAATTTTGAATGCAATATAGAGAAAACACATGAGTAAGTAAATATGCATGTATTAACTTTTATATCTTGGATCATTTCATAATTATTGTAAGTGTCCTATAACATGAATTAGTGATGACAGTGTATAGGTTTATTAAAGTAGTACTGTTAATAACGTATCTATTTAGTGGATAAAGTAAATGCATCTTATGGATGGTCACAAACAAATTTGGATTTATGTGCTTTTTTTTCTCTGATTATTTATACACAATATGCTAGCTTTGATCCACACTACTTTTCTGTTTCAACGAGTTTGATTATTGCTGAATTCAAGGCAGTAGGTTAAATTTAATATTTAAGTTTCTATGCACTGTGTTGTAAGGCAAACACTTTAATATCAAAATTTTACCATATTATTACATAAGTTCAAATTATATTAATCATTTGAACCAATGCATCAGAAGGAACATAAATCAATTAGCTATCAGTAGAACTGATAACTAATTTTTATACTAGTAGCTATATTGGCTGCTTTGACTCTCCTGAAAGATAAGACTCAGCAGATACAACTCATAAAGTCATATTTGAGCCATGGAATTTCTTATTTTGCTAGTTGTAATTTATTATATTCAGTAACAAGATGTTTTCTTTAATGTTAAGATTAATTACTTGAATTGTATAGATCACTCTAGAAACAGCATTGTACCCTAATATTCATTTAAAATTATTTCCTTGAAAATAATAATACTCACACAAGTTAATGATAAATACACAAATATGTACTTGCCCTTCTAAGTAAGATTATAAATGTTACTTTTTTGGTGAAATATTTATATTGTCAGATAACTTTTTAATTGAAGGAAAAGTGAAGCCTAAAATATGTAAAAACACTTAAAAGATTTTTAAATTATCATTTAATGTCCAGTGTTTGGGAAAAATAAAATCAATTACTATTTTGCTTACATCATAGGAGAAAATGTTTTCCTGATTTAAGTTCCTATGTTTATAATGAATATGAGATAGTAAGATGATATTCGTAGAATGAAAACAGGCTTTCTTTATATCCTTGTGTTCCCTTCCAAGATATTCATGGAATACTGTTGTATATTAGCCTACCTAATTTCCTATAAGTTTCAGTTTCACACATTACAATTTTGTTAATTCTGTCCAAACTTCCATAATTACATATCTCTGGATTCATGCATATAGAACGAAATTATATATACATTTGTGTACACATGTAATTATATATAGATTACATGCATATATAATTTATATATACAAGTAAATAAATATATAAATAAATATATAAAAATTATATATATATATATTTTTTTCCTGGTCACCTTTGTGAGGAAAGGGTAGGTCTTTACTAAGAAATTTGTAAATACTATGTTAAATGCAGAAATTGACTTACAAGATTTTTATATATATGAAAAAAGAGAGAGAGATTCTTCTTATGTACGTTTTAATACTTATACCATATTTGATATTTGGAACATTTCATAATCTAAAGTGGTAATCAATGTCAAATCCATGTTAGTATCTCTACTTTATGGGAGACAATATGAAAATATGAAGCAGAAAGAATAGAGAATCAATTAAAAGGCAAAGTATGCCACACCCTATCTCTTTTGAATATTCACATACTCAAGCACTAAAATGAATCATACAGAGAGATGTATTGTTTGAAAGAAAAAAAAAGCAAGCCTCTTGACTTGGTTGCTCTAGACATTTCTATAGTTTTCTTTAATCTCAATCCTTATATGACCATTTATTTGAGGAAATGTTCTTCTTCCCTGAATGTAATTCTACTTATTGTCTGTATTATTTGTTTGCAATTCAAATGCCATAGAACATTGGAATATATAAAAGAAACAACAGTTTTGGAATTCTGAAAATGTGACATAAATTGTGTGACATTGGACATGTTATTAGACTTCCTCAACCTAGTTCACAGGGTACAGTGTTCCTCCTTTTTTGAGGTTTCGCTTTCCACAGTGTCAATAACCTGTAGTCAACGCAGCCCAAAAATATTAAATTAAAAATTCCAAAAATAAGCAATTCATAATTTTAAATTACAAGCCATGCTGAGTAGTGTGATAAAATCTCACTCCATCCTGCTTTATATCACCAGGATATGAATAATCCCTTTGCCCACTTTATACACTTGTTTATACTACCCACCCGCTAGACCTCAACATCATCTGCTTCTGACATCCAACCATAGACATCATTATGGCCAGATGATCCCGGATCACCCAGAGCCGATGATCTCCTTTCTGACATAGTTTCAGAAGATCAGTAATTGCCTAACATTACAATACCTGCATCGTGAACCTCATTTCAACTCATTGTGTACGTATTATATCATCTCACATTATAACAAGTAAGATGAGTATAGTACAGTAAGATATTCTCAGACAAAAAGAGAAAGAGAAAGAGACAGACTGCATCCACATCACTTTTTAAAAAGTATATTGCTATATTTCTATTTTATTATTAGTTGTCATTAATTTCTTACTGTGTCTAATTTATGAATTAAATATTATAGTGTGCATAGAGAAAAACCACTGCATAGTCATTCCCATCCCATGTCCAGGATTCTCCACAATACCAAAACCTGCAGATGCTCAAGTCTCTTATACAAAATGGCATACTATTTGCATATAACCTACACACATCCTCCCATATACTTTAAATCATCTCTAAACTACTTATAAACCTAATATAATGTTATGTAAATAACTGTTATACTGTATTTTAAAATTTGTATTATTTTATTGTTGTATTACCTCTTTTTTCCAAATAGTTTCAGTCCATGGTTGCCTGAATTCATGGATATGGAACTCATGGACACAAAAGCCGACTTTATATAGAGAGTTAGCTATTACATACAGTTTCGTGCTTCCACTAGAGGTCTTGAAACATTCCCTGAAGATAAGGGGGACTACTGTATTTGTAGGTATACAGAGACCTATGTTGCTGCAAAGCAGCCTAGTAAAGTGAGACGGAACAGAGGATATTAATTAAAAGGATGGCTTCTGGAGTCAGACCGTTAAATTTGAATCTACCACTTTGCTTGTGAGGTTTATGTGTTATATCAGTGTTTTCAATTATTGTTAATTTTATTGTCGTGACATAAATCTTAAATAATGATTATCATATTGTTCACTTTTAAAATATGTTTTTATGGCTGGGTGTAGTGTCTCACATCTGTTATCCCAGCAGTTTGGGAGGCCAAGGTGGGCAGATCACTTGAGCCCAGGAGTTCGAGACCAGCCAGGGCAATGTGGCAAAATCCCGTCTCTACAAAAAATCTTTAAAAATTATCCAGGCATGGTGGCATATGCCTGTAGTCCCAGCTATCTCAGAGGTTGAGGTTGGGGGATCCTTTGAACCCAGGAGGTGGAGGCTACAGTGAGCCGTGACTGTGCCACTGCACTGAAGCCTGGGTGAGAGAGTGAGACCCTGTCTCAAAAAATACAATACAATACAATACAATACAACACAACACAACGCAACACAACACAACACAACACAATACAATACAATACAATACAATACAATACAATACAATACAATACAATACATAGACTCATTTAAATTTTGTACACTTATCAAGTTTGATTAAATTATAAGCCAAAATGTATTCAAAAACTGTGGATAGCATGTGGCTTCCATAACATATTTCTAGGTGGGAGATGAGATCTGTCTGAAAACTGGAAATACTTGGTGATATAAATGACTCCAGTTAAAATTCATTTTTTAAATTTGGCAAATATAAAATTGTACTCAGTGAGAAAATAATTAAAGCAAAGAACAAAGTTACTTGATTTTTAACAGAAGCAGCCCAGAATATGGTGGCTCAAGAAAGATGATTATTTCTCCTCCATCTAGTGCTTTAGAGGTGAAAGGCTCCACATTAATTATCCATGAGCTCACCTAGGCATCTGGTTTATTCTATACTGTCACTCTACAGACCTCTAAATGTTTTCCATGTTCACATACTTGAGGCTGGCTCACTGGTACCACCTTCTTATTCTGGGTGAAGCACAGGCATTTTCCCTGTTAAAGCATATGGCTCAGAATTTGCACACATTCCTTTAGATTACATGTCACTAGTTGGAACTTGGATCCACGTCCATCCCTAGCTGAAAACAAACTATGTTTTCTAGCATGTCTGTGTTCCAGCTTTAAAGAAAGGTGAGAATGGATGCTGAAGGACAATTTGCTTTGTTACAACTCAGTTAATATTTCTAGACACATTAAAACGATAACTCCTAATTCAAATTGATGTCTGAGTCTGGATTTCAGACAGCATAAACTGAAGAGGGAAGTGAGGATACAACAGAGATAGGGAGGTAGTAATACCAATAGGTATATTTACCATTTTTGTCATCTTTCTGAAATATTTTCATAAGTTCTTTATCCCCTCATGAACCGATATTTTCTCTATAGATACTCAGTTTTTACACTGCTCTTGCTACAAAAGTGCCCTATAGGGTTCCAAAGCATGTGCAGAGAAATAGTTTGGTGGAGACCTTTGGTGAACATTTTATTTTCATGTTTCTTCTAGCTTCAAAGAACAAAATCTATCCAAGCTCCCTCAATCAAATGAGAGTCGTTAGGGATGTAGCAAGCTCACAGGCATCAAGACCATTGGGGTCTCACAGGAGCATTGTGGCTGGATGTGAGAAGGTTCCATAAAATATTTTCTTCCCTTCTCTGTACATATGCTTCTTTCTTCTTAGTCAAATAATTTTTTAAACTGTGCTGCAACTTTTCTTTACAGACTTGACTCTACTGATGACTAAGAGTTATGCATAGGCATGGCTCTTAGCTTTCAGTTCAGCTTTCTTTTATCCAAATCCCACGTACTTCATAAATTTTTATTAAAAGTTTCAAATGTGAATCTGATTAATTGTCAATTCTTAGATACTGTAAGACAATTTCTTACAACTGCTATGATTGTGAGTAAAATATTTCAAAAGAACTATTTGCAGGTCAAGCTAGGTTTAGTGGACTTTTATCATTCTGTCATGAATATACTTTGTACCTCTGTTCTTAAGTCATTTGTATGTTGCACCTGCCTGCTTGTTTTAAGGTTAGGAAAACAACAACCCCCACAAAAACGAAATCTGCTGTCTTTATCTCATGAAATTCATAGCCTATTTTTTAAAGCTCTTTTTGTACTGCGAACTCAAAGGAATGTTAATATGGAAAAAATAATACATTAAATTACACACATAAAACATATGTCTTTAAAACATGAATACACCCAAATTTATGTTTAGTTTTATATTAAAAATTGATAAATTTTGTAGGCATATGCAACTTATACATTCTGAAACAGAGAAAGACTATTGGGTAATTTTTATAAACATTGAAAAGAAGTTCATATGAGAACAGTAATACTAAAATGATGCCATTTGTTTCAGAAATCTGTCTTATTTGAAAAATTTCTTAGAGTATAGACTTAATTTTGTTGTTTACTCCGTTAAATTTATATATACTGACCTTCATAGCTTGAACTATATACATCATATGGAAAACATTTTGCTTTTTTTGTATTTATGTTCTACAGTGAAGTGCTAATTGATACTGTCCACAAATAGAATTTATACAAAATATTTTTATATAAAAGGAATCAAATATGCTACATTGTATTTCCAAACTAATCAGACTAACTTGGGCTTTGTCTGAAGACAAGAAGTAAAAATATAAAGAAGGGAAATAATATTAATAATTTAGATCAAATATATTTCTGTAATTAAAAATGCACTTTTACTTATTTTAATTTTCAAAATCCTTATAGTATTTCTCTGATGAAGAAAAGTTTTATAACCATCCTCTGTAATTTTTATAGTAAATTTGGAAGATAAGGTCACTTTTCTCTTTATGCTTAAACTACAATGTCAATTATTACACTATACTCATTCTGGTAGCTAAATAAATTATTTTAAAAAATGAATATTTTGCCATAAAATTCAGTTGAGTAAAAAAAAATGATAATAAAATGTATAACATCTTAAAAATTGATAGCTTATGAAACTGTGTTTTTAAAAATAATTTGAAGCAAAAAGATCACAGGCATCTGAGTTTTTCAAAACAAAATTTATCAGGTAATACAAATATTACAAAATAAAGGAATAATCTAGTAAATGAAATGATAATTTTATTGGTGTACATGTCAATTCATTAATTAGTTTAAGCTTACTAAGCAAAATTTATGAGATATCTATTTTGTATCAACTACTAATTTAGCTGCTGGACATAGAGCAATGACCAAAAGTAAAATTCCGTGATCTAGTGGGCATATATTTTAGACAATAAAATAAACAACAACAATAACAAAATATGTGTACACATGCACACTGTGAGTGGTGATAGTCCTGTATAAAAAATAAAAATAGGCCACTGCAATAGTAAAGAGGACAGCAATTTTTGATAGAGGAGTTATTTTTCAGAGACCTGACTAAAATAAGAAAAATAAAAACAAGAGATAAAGCAAAAATATCTAAAAATTTGTGAGGTATTGAATGAATGAGTCACAAAAAAATTTCTACCCATCAGAATAACTTGTTAAAGCCAAGTTTATTAACCTGCAGTAGTAAACCTTTACTGCAGTAAAGGAGAGATTCAGAATGTAGAGTATCTCACATTATTGAGATTTTGAAGGCCAAGACAGAGGTTGTGACTGCAAATCTAAGAGTGAGCACAGTTGAGAGTTGCTGAACTTCCCAGCAAAATTGTAGTCAATCGCTAACACTCAGAATCATGAGCCAATTACATTGTTATTGTCTTAAATTTGGGAGTGCTTATTATGTAGTATTAGGTAATACCAATAAGAACTTGAAAATATTAGTTACTGATGACAAAATAAATTAAATTGTGCTATAGATACAGCCATTTTCTTCAGCATTTTATCAGCATTTCTGTTTTAATATTGAGCAATATTACATAGCATACACTGAGCAATTGATCCAATAAGATTTCCAAATCATTGTACTTCCACATAACCCTTCATGATTAGATTTTAATCTTTGTTTCATTTCATTTAGCAGTATATCAAAGTAACTTTGAAAGATCCCAATTAAACAAAAAAAATCCAAATTAAGGGTAATCAAAATACAATATATGTGTTTATATAATTTTAAAATTTAATGTTCATAAAAATATTGTTTTTAAATACAAACCTTGCATGGAATCATACTACAAACTCTAGAATATATCTAAAATATGTTGCTATGAAAATTATCAACAAAACAGCAGTTTAAATGACTTGATCTTAAAATCAATATTAAGAAGATTGCAGACATGCCATTTTCATTATATTTAACTTTATGTGTGGATTAAAAGTTTTGGTTTCCTGTGTTTTTCACGTGACTTGGAAACAATCCAGTACTCAGGCAGGAACGTTAAAAACTGTATAAGAATATAGAACCAGAAGGCAAGAATATGAGCTAAATTTGTTTAGTACCTATTTGGAACTTTGTTTATGAGGTTCTTAAATATTATTCAAGGGTTACAATTCGATGTAGACTACCATATTTGTCAATTCAATGTATAGAAATTAATTAAATAACAATGAGAAATAAACCTATGACTAGAAGAAGAGACAGAAAAAGCTATTGAGATTTTGAAGATGATAACTATGTATAAGCTAATTAAAGCACTAAGATTCTTCTTTGGAAGGCAGGATGATAATAGATTCAATTGAAGAAAAAATAGAAGTGAGAAAACTAAGTCAATGGCAGATTTTCCATCTGTCCCATTCTAAAAGATTTTGATTAATTACACACTTTCTTCTTCCCATTTTTTTCTCTCTTATTATTCCATTGGTTTCTCCTTTTGGTCTTTTAATATGCTTTTTTTTTTTTTTAATTTTTAAAACACGTGATGGGCCTCCAGAAATTATAAAAGTAATCAACTCAAATAGAAAAAGGCAAGTCAGCAAAACAACCAGCTCTATTTATTAAGCTCCTACTCAATGTTTCAAGAAAGGAACTGGTCACTGCAGGAGGTAACAGGTTTAGTTGCTGTGCTTGAGAAAAACCTAGCAAAGATTAGTAACAGTGAGACTACCTTTTATACGTATACTTACCCACAAAAATTTTATTAGCTAAAACACCAAAAAATGAAAATGCTATTTAATGTTTTTTCATTTATTTCAAGGAAATAAATGCAAAATTAAAAGTAAAATGGAAAAAAAAAATGATGTGGTTAGAAGTATGTTTGATAATTTAGGAAAAGATCACTATTTATAAAAGGAGTAAACTGTATTAAGAATATGTGTGAGCAATAGATATGCAATATGAAGAAGGAAAAATTGAGGATAAAAGAGATAACTGGAATTTCATAATTAATGCAACTGCCTAAGTAATATGTAGGCATTCTGTGGGTGATCTTGTATAGGAATTGCTTGTAGGTATTAATGTAAGGCTTGGAAAAGTGCACAGAAAGCACATGCTTGGGATCCCTGATAGAAATCAATGAAAATGTTTGTTTAGTAAGAGAACTATGTAAGTGACAATTTTCCCTAAGAACCCAGGACTACAAATATGTTAACAATATTCCATAAAACAATTATGTGTTGAGAGTAATAGAAAAATGAATGTAGCAAACAGATATTTTGAGAAGGGGGAGAAAAGGAACATTGTAGAATGTTCCTCTCTTTTCTCATTTCAAAGAGACCCTCAAATTAGTGGCTAAAATATTTATTAATTAACCAGTGTATTATGTGTGTAAAATTTTATATTTCTAGATAACTTAGTTATTCATGAATTATCTAAACAGTTTACATCCATCTTCACTAAGATGTCCAGGTGTGTTGGTTTATCTAAGTAGATTTACCACTAGGGGGGAAAGAGAGAGAGAGAGAAAGAGAGAGAGAGAGAGAGAGAGAGAAAGAGAGAGAGAGAGAGGAGAGAGAGAACACAAAGGCGAAGAGAGGAGAGGAGCTGAGAGGAGAGGAAGGGAGAGGAGAGGAGAGGAGAGGAGAGGAGAGGAGAGGAGAGGAGAGAAGAGGATTATTCAGGATGGATGCAGTATTTTTTTTTTTTAGTATTATGTAATATCATTTTATATGTTGTTTAAATTCCTTTGAGAACTCTCAGTTTTATTTTAAACTTTTCTAAGTATATTTCATGTACATTTTTTTTGCTCAAAATTATTCCTAGGTAATATTTGTTGTAATCACTTTTTAGAGAATAAAAATATATCTAGATGTAAAATTAAATGTATAAAGACTTACTCTACTTTCTGTTTCAGATAAAAACTGTTAACTTTTTGTATATTTTCTAAGATTGACAAGTTTTGTTAAAATTTCAAGAGAATTCGATTGCTAAAATTAAAAGAAATGAATTATTTGTATTGCCCAATGACTCCTATGCTGACATACACTCCTTTCTTCTAAAGCTTTTACTTTCTCACCAAGGAATTTAACCCACTTATGCCTGAGGTAGCAATTTTTTTAAAATTTTTGCAATCAGATCTTGGCAGTGGCCTTGAGCAGTAGGATATAAATAACTCCCACACACATAGTGTTCCAATAATAGAACACTAGGCATAAATGGGTTGACAGCGTTTGAATACCTGTGGTATCATTAGGGTCAAAACAGACAATTTTTAATTCACTGACCTTTAAAATTAGGGAGGGGGCCCCAATACTATTATGCCATAGAAATATCTGTGATATAGTGCTATAATTATATTCTGATATTATAATTAGTAACATTGTTATATGATGTAGTCTAGTGACCAAAAGGGTATAACAAAAATTAAAATAGATTTATCCCAGGAGAACCTGGGTTTTGTAGGAAGAAATGTATAGAAGAAAACAATATGTCCACCAAGTGGTGGAAACAGAACTATTTAAGAGCCAATGCAGGACTGTGATCCCATTTTTCTTTTTGCGAATCATATCACCACGCTATAAACCCTCCTGTGGCACTAAATATGTACTAGTCCTAAAATATTTTTGTAAAAAGCTTTGAAGTCTTGTTGGCATTATGGTTTCTGTAGTCACATAGGTTGTAAAACATCCAACCCTAACCTAGAATATCTGTTTGTGTGTGTGTGTGTGTGTGTGTTTCTGGAAACAGGACAGATACTTCAGAATTGGGGATTAATAGTCATTTACTCTTCATTTCTGTGGTTTTCTGAAACATAAATTCATTCATTCATCAATAAAAATTTTCTGCTTATTTTCCAAATGTCAATCACACTGTAAATTCATTTGCATGACATGAACGAAGGTCACAAGGGGGAAAATATCCATTAATTTATTTAATAAAGCTCCTAGTAGAGTATAAAGGAAAAGGTAGAAATATATATCCATATAACTATATCTATATAGATAGCTATATCTATATATATATAGCTATATAAATATATAAATATCTACATAAATATATAGATATAGATATCTATATGTCTATATATTTAGCTAAATATATGTATTTATATTGCTATACAGATATATACTTAGATGTATAGATATAGATATAGATATAGAAAACTTAATTCAAAAGTGCAGGTGGTTATCTGAAGCCTAAATAAAATTAGGCAAGAAAAAAAGTAAGTTTTGGGCTAACTAAAATTAAAGCATGCCTGTGATAATAAGAGCATCATATAATAAATGCTGTGATTTATCTGAAATTTCATTGTGTTTATGTTTTTCTAATGTCAAATATAAATGTCTTTAATTATCTCTAGAAAGCTTCAAAATATGGTTATATTTTTTACCTACGCAGTTGTTTTTATTAACTACCACATAGTTTTTACTATCATACCTTACATTTGCTTTTTCCTTCGGGCCTACTCTTTTACAAATATTACCTACCTTTAATATTCTAACTCATCTCCTGACTATAACTCAAAACATTTTATGTCATTCTATTTTGAAATATTTCAGCAATTAAGTTTGTGCTCGGTGATTTAATAAAATTATCTACTGTCTTGGTTTTTCCAAAACTGTTTCCTAGTTTGTTTGAATGTACCTTCAGAAAGAAGTCTGGCAAAATCTGTTCTACTCCCTTTGCCATTTCTTACAAGCTGTTGACCTTGGATGATTTTTAAAGCTAGCTTAATCTGCGTTCACTGCTCCACTGACAGGTTAATGCTGTGAGAAGTTTAGTGATTCTTAAAGCTACCAAGCCAGCCATTTCTTGCATTTTTGTGGAATTCTCAGCTTTTTCTGAAGATATTCATATGTTACTAAGATTTACTTTTTCATCATGAAATAGCTTGTTACTGATTACTTCAATGCATATCATGCTGGGAAACATCACATATGACCTAACATGAGTTTCACATTAAAACTTACATTACTTCCCATATGACAATTTTGCATGAGTCAATTCTCACTAAAGAACCACATGTTGTAGCAGAATATATTAAAGTGAATTTGATTTTTTTTTTTTTTTTTGAGATGAGTAGTTAGACATATGGGTCTGGAGTTTAGAGGAAACATCTGAACTAAAGATATAAATGCTAATTATCTGAGCATGGTTTTTTATTGAAGGCCTGTTAGTAAATGAGATTACACAAGCAGGAAAAGAATAAATAGTGAAAAGACAGGGGACTGAGCAGGAAGAGCTTCACTTTTGTGTAACCATGATTCTTAAAAATGAAATGGAAAAGGAGTGACCAGAAAGTCTAAAGAAAAGCAGGAAAATGAGTAACAGCATCCAAGGGAAGAGGTAAACCCACAATTTAAGCATTCTCATTTAATTATCATCTTCCTATCTTATGCCACTTTACTAATAACTTCAATAAATTTAAGTAAAATTAAAACAACATTTTTAAAAGTGCTAATATATTAGAATGTTTATAAAATGCATCTGTAGTAATATATTTAGGAATTTAAAAACAGATGTTTACACTATTGGTGGGATTGTTAAGCAGTTCAACCATTGTGGAAAACAGTATGGGGATTAGTCAAGGATCTAGAACTAGAAATACCATATGACCCAGCCATCCCATTACTGGGGATATACCCAAAGGATTATAAATCATGATGCTATAAAGACACATGCACACGTATCTTTATTGAGGCACTATTCACAATAACAAAGACTTGGAATCAACCCAAATGTCCATCAGTGACAGACTGGATTAAGAAAATGTGGCACATATACACCATGGAATACTATGCAGCCATAAAAAACGATGAGTTCGTGTCCTTTGTAGGGACATGGATGCAGCTGGAAACCATCACTCTTAGCAAACTATCGCAAGAACAGATAAACAAACACCACATGTTCTCACTCAGAGGTGGGAATTGAACAGTGAGATCACTTGGACACGGGAAGGGGAACATCACACACTGGGGACTATTGTGGGGAGTGGGGAATAGGGAGGGATGGCATTGGGAGTTATACCTGATGTAAATGACGAGTTGATGGGTGCTGACAAGTTGATGGGTGCAGCACACCAACATGGCACAAGTATACATATGTAACAAACCTGCACGTTCTGCACATGTACCCTAGAACTTAAAGTATAATTAAAAAATAAAAAATAAAAATAAATATTTAAATAAAAACAGATGTTTATTCTTCACGTGTGTGTGTTTGTATATTTGTGTATATGTGTTTGCATTTTTTACTTAATTTGTGTGCATATTACTGTTATTTGTATGTTTTTTTTTTGTTGTTGTTGTTGTTGTTTTTGCCTTTAATCTCTCCTAACAAAATGTTGAATAAATGACTTCTGTGCAGGCTAGTAGAGATACCATATAGATGTGCTCACTTTGTGAAACAGTATAGAGAGGAACTTCTATAAAGGAT
The DNA here is from genome assembly GCF_047675955.1 of Chlorocebus sabaeus. Classification (NCBI taxonomy): domain Eukaryota; kingdom Metazoa; phylum Chordata; class Mammalia; order Primates; family Cercopithecidae; genus Chlorocebus; species Chlorocebus sabaeus. Next base: position 67,614,641 of record NC_132920.1, on the reverse strand, counting down.
TATATGCACATAAAATCCAACGGATATGCCAAGGAAAAATGGCATCTCTACCTTGATTCACAATGACACATGGAATTTAAAAGAAACAGAGAAGGCATTAGTAACTATTCAAAAATTCATGCAAAAATTCAAAGACATGTAATACTGCCAAGGAACCAAGAACCACGACTGAGGAAATGGAACCTCACAGTTAGAAGATACCAACTATAATAAATGAGAAGAACAGTAGTGTGAAACTGAACAAGGGTACATTGTGAACTTCGTATTTTCTGATAAAACAGCAACATACAGAGAAAGGCAATATATGAAAAAAATATTAAAAAATCGTTGTTAAAGTACTTTCTGGGTAGTAGAAATAACTAAAAGTACAGTGTATCAGATGTAGAAACAGATCTTTGAAAATCAACTGTGTAACTCACAGCTACTACAATCCTGGTCCAATTGTACTGGCCTCAGTTTTCAGCACTAGGACTAATATAAACCCTTGTGATCGAGTTGATGAGATTTTCTACTCTTTTTCAGGTGGCTCTCAAGTCCCACATTTAAAAGTAATTTGTAAGCCTCTTAATACCACCTTCCTCGGGGTCTTATCTGCAGAGATAAAGGAGTAAAAGATGATGAGAATGAACAGATATTCTTACTCCTTCTTCAGAAGACTTTCTGGCCCTTTTTCAAAATTGACTGCACAGTATTAACAAGTTTATATTTGTATATCTTTCCTTCATGCCTTCAGCTGTACAGTTTATGTCTCTGCTCACCTCTGGATAGGTATGCTTTTAACTTGCTTTGTTCAATATTCTTCACTAAGTCAGATAGCTTGAAGACTTTGAATTACAGCATTGTCCTATAACAGGTAGAACACCTTTGGGTTTGGGCTGCTTATTATTTAACATAGACTTCATCAGAACTTTTTTACTGGGCTTATTCTATTCATGATGAAATTATTTAATGGATTGGACTCGGCAGGCTGTAATCCAGAACGTGGTTTTCTTTCTTTATATCAGTGGCTTTAGAATATGCTGCCAGATCTCCCTTTCCTACAATAAATAAGGCACTATTTCATGAAAATTCTAGAACCTTCTAAATTCACTTTTGAATATTAAAAAAAGGTTTCTTTTTCTTTGGAAAATACAGTTTTTATAATTATATTTCTCATTTAATTTAATACTTTTTTTTTTCCCTTCTCACAAAAGCTCAAGTAGGCCTGACCAACATTTGGTGGATGACAGTGTAGAAAGTTACGTAGATAGTAAATACAAAAGCTGGTGATATCTTAGTATAGCTTCTGGAATCCCTTTCTGGCAGAGTTTAATGTTTCCTCAAAATATACAGCATACTTTTGTTGGTATTTTGAAGATGAATGACTTAACATTGCACTGTTCCCTAATAGATGATGGTGTGTTGTTTGATTCCCTCTTCAAATCGTGCATCCAATGAGATATCCAGTGGATAAAAGAGGCTCTTATTGTTGGAGCAACCCTTGCCTGGGACTTCAGAGCTCTTGGCCAAGTTCCCTGTAAAATAACTCTCCAACCCAGCTCCTTATTGTGTACATATATAACCTAGCCAAACTCTAGAGGTTCATGTTGATCTCAGTTCTAACAGCAGAGACAGATGCTACTATCTTCTTACCTTCAAATTTTCACTGAAGGGCACTAGATACAAGTCCCTGGGCTATTTCAAGACCAAAAGACACATATAATGACTGAGTAGATGTCATGAGGTCAGTTGACTTGAAATGGTAAAGGTTCAGATGGGTGGAAGTAGCACAGGATACACACAGCTTTCTTCAGATAATTCTCTATCAATCCTCTGAAAATTGGTCTCCTGCTTTCCCCTTTGTACCATTAGGACTGGGAATGAGCTAAATTTTCCTTCTTCAGCAAGACCTCTATTTGAAATTTGAGTGAAACCTGTCACCTGTTGTCCCCAGGTTTCCATTCTCATCTAAATTGAGAAAATAGAAAAAATGTTTTCTTTTTAACAACCTGTTATATATTTAAGAATCATTTCTTAACCATTTAAATCAGGAAAAGGTGATGATGATAAAAATGTTAGTTATTAAAAAACATAATGTATGGACTCTTATGATTGAATAAAAAGAATGGTGTAGAGATAAACCAAATGAAGGAATTATTGTTTGGAGGCAAAATTCACTGATTTCATTATTGAAAGATCATTTGAATATTCTGGGGAACAACTTAGTTTAATTTGTTTGAATAAAAATGCTTCATGAACTAAAATTAAGAAAAACAGGACACATATTTCTAAATTTCAATATATAATTTAATATTTGAGCTCAATATTTGATATTAATGTAGTTCTTTAACAAATAGTCTTTATTAAATGAAATTGGTATACATATTATTTAAATATTTGTTATTAATATCATTACTCTTAGTGGAATTTAAAAATTATAATATCCTGAAAACTGTAAAACAGCGATTGCAATTAGAATATTCTTTGCATGGTGGAAAATAATGTGTTCTTTTAAAGAGACAGGAGGACATTATCATTAAACAACCAGGAAAACAGTATCAGATACTGTACTTCTGATATCTAATAACATTCACAGTTGATATTGTCAAAGTTGCATCACATCATTTCATTATACTGCAGAAGTTGTTTAGGAAAGATCTAAATATGTCATGTTTTATGCTTTGTACAACTATATCTTTAGTACCTACAGGCACTGGGTAGTGAGAGCTCCATTTTACCTTTAAATCTAGATTGGCCCATTTAGAGTTGAAAATAGAAATTTTGATCAACAAACATGTCAATATCAGAAGTGGCATTAAAAAAAATGTAGGATAAACTAAACTAGTACAGAGAAAATGTTGTCTAATAAAAATAAAGCACACACAGAAAAAAAGATAAATATGCCTAAAGAAAAAATTCTACAACACCATTGGAATCATTCCTTATTACAAGGGTTAAATTAAAAAAAAAATCTGCCTGGCAGGGTGGCTCAGGCCTGTAATCTCAGCACTTTGGTAGGCCAAGGCGGGTGGATCACGAGATCAGGAGATCAAGACTATCCTGTCTAACACGGTGAAACCCCGTCTCTACTAAAAAATACCAAAAAATTAGCCGGGAGTGGTGGCGGATGCCTGTAGTCCCAGCTACTCGGGAGGCTGAGGCAAGAGAACGGCGTGAACCCCGTCAGTGGAGCTTGCAGTGAGCCGAGATTCTGTCACTGCACTCCAGCCTGGGCGACAGAGTAAGATTCCATCTCAATAAATAAATAAATAAATAAATAAACAAAAAAAAATTAAATAAATATAAAAATCCAGGCTGCCTTTCAGAGTTTCAGGCAATTTCCATTAGGTTTAATTTTCAAGCATGGTGTTGAGAAGGGAAACAAAAATAGTTAAACATTGGAAATTTTAAAGTGCTACTTTTGATTTGACAATTACTTTTTACATATCTTTTATGTGGATAAGACAATTCAACTTTTTATTGGTTATAAAGAAGACAGTTGACTTGATGAGCTCAGAGTATCTCCATCTTTGTTGTTTTAGTTTTCTCAACATATGGCCTTACTCATGATAAGATTGCTAAGTCCTCTCAAAGGGTTAATTCCCTGCTAATTGATAGGTAACAGTACTCTCATTAACTTTTCAAGAGATGTATTTATTGCAAAGAATATTCTTGCCTGATATATTCTTAATTGAAAATTAGGCTGTTGGCCTTAAATTTCTTGTATATATCCTGTGTTAATGTACTAACCTGGGAAACAATGCGATCTCCCAATAATGATTTTCACCATTTATCCAAATAGCTTAATAAGGACAGGCTTAAGAAACTTGCTTCACTCTATGAACCTGGCTCTTGGCCTTACTTTGATTTTAATTGACCTTTCAAAGTTTGGAGAAGAGAATGGCCTTCCAAATGAAACTCTGCATCCCAAGATAGATACATGATAGAAAAAGGACTATGAGACAAACAGATATTCAAGTTTTTACAAGGCATTTTTGTCAATTAAAACTCCCGTACCTAGTACAATGAACTACCTTCATTTCACAGATGGCATTATTTTATTACTTATCCATAGCAAGTCCTTCCCTAGAGATGAAACAGGGAAGGGGATCTTAAGCTATATTTAAAGCATGGATTACTATATTTTGGAACAGCATACCTTTCTAAGGATCTGATGAAAACTCATAAGCATTCTCTCTAGAGAAAGTCACAAATACATATATCTATACAGGAGAATACTACTCAACAATAAAAAGGAAGGAACTGCTGGTGTGGCAATACAAATAAACTTCAAAAACATTATCTCGAGTAAAAGAAACTAGAAATTAAAAAATACATATGATTTTACTTATAAGCAACTTGGCAAAACTAAGCTATAATGATGGAACATAGATACAATGTTTACCAGAGACTAACATTGAGACTACTACAAAGAAATACAAAAAACTATCTCGAGTGTTGAACATGTTCTATATGTTGACAGTAATTGTAATTATACAGATACTTTTATTGGTTAAATCTCACTTTAATTTATAAAAGTTAAACCTCAATAAATTTACTTTAAAAAAGTCACATACAGGCTAGGCGTAGTGGCTCAGGCCTATAACCCCAGCATTTTGGAAGACTGAAGTGGGAGGATTACTTGAGCCCAGGAGTTTGAGACCACCCTGGGCAACATAGTGAGACTCCATCTCTACAAAATAAATAAATAAATAAATAAATAAATAAATAAATAAATAAGAAAAGAAAAAAAAAATAGCCATATGTGGTGGTGGGTGCCTGTGGTCCCAGCTACTTGGGAGGCTGAGGTGGGAAGATCACTTAAACCCAAGAGGTCAAGGCTAAAATGAACCATGATTGTGCCACTGCACCACACTTTAGGCAACAGAGTAAGACCCTGTTGAGAGAGAGAGAGAGAGAGGTCACATACCCACAGATTCAGGTGGTCCACAGACTGGATGAAATCCTTCTATGTATCTCCTAAATATCTTTGAATCCAAGTTTGTATAATAATAAAATATGTAGCACAAAGTACATAATAAACAATGGATTACATTATGAAAGACCACAGTACTTTAGTATTTTCTCTGAAAGAAAGTGAGGAAGCACATATATTTTACACAAAATCAAACAGTAAACAAAATTTTAGTGTTCATTGCTTGTATAGCCTTGAGCCCTAATAAAGATAATTCTGAAGTTAGCTCTAAAAATTATCGTAACTTATAATGAGAAACATATTCTTTGCATGTATTTTCAAATATTCTGATAAATTTCAAAAAATAGGTATTACATGTGTGCATGCACACACACACAACACACACATTTAACATAAATAAAAGCAGGGAGAAAGCAGAAGGATCTAAGTGTGAAGTGTTGGAGTTGACGGGAATCATCCAGATTGTCTATTTTGCTCTGGAAACTAAGAGATGATGCCTTCTCTTGTTCAGGGAACCAAAGAGTGCAGGTATAGAGTGTGGGCTTGGGGAAAGTGATATAGGTTTGCAGTAGTTGCTTAGTGAAATAAGAAGGAAATGATGTAAAACAAACGAAAGAAAGATCTGCAGAATGGCACAGACTATCCAGCTAAAACTCGAATCCAGAGATCTCTCCCATTGTGCTCCATAGTCTTGGAGGGAAGAAAAGCTACAGATGAATTATGATGGCAGGGAGAGGCTTGAAGGTCGATGTCTGAAGACCGAGAAGATATCATTGCTTGCGGGAGTGGAATCAACGCTACTGACACTGGGATCCATGCTGAAAAGGAAAGAAGGAGACCCTGGGTGGAGAAAGTTGATGAACTAAAGGAAAAGGAGGTAGTTCAAGGTACAGGTGTCCTGAGGAGGCAAAGAAGTGAGTAGGTTAGAGTTCTGGAGAAAGAAGATGCTACAGGAAAGTGTGGTATATTTGGACTCTAAAATCTTAGCAGTACAGCAATGTGCTTTCTGAAATCTGGGCTTTATTATATTCTAAGATTGAAAGTGAGACTGTGCTTTCAATTGAATCAGAAACAGAATTGGTGGAAGTGACCTACTTACTAATTCACCAGGCATAGATGTAAAACTTAGTAGGAAAAAAAAAATTACTTGGAAAATTTGCTTTATCAAGATTAACTGGGAACAGAACATAAGAGATAAGAGAAGTGAGGGAGAAAGAAAGACCAAAGAGAAAAGAAAGATAAGTCATTATGTTTGTTTTCCTGAGACATATAATTTTCAATCTCTTTGTCATGTCTATTCTAAATTCTAACTACCTCCATCCATCTACCCATCTATCATCTATCTATCTATCTATCTATCTATCTATCTATCTATCTATCTATCTATCTACCTACCTACCTATCATCATCTATCTATCTTACAGTGTAAGCAACGTGGGCCTTCTCCCAATTGTCTGATTATTTCAGTCTTAACACAAGGTTAGATTCACTGTCCAAAGCCATATTCTGGTTCTGACACAGGGATTTTCTCAGTGAAAATTCCTAGCAGATTCCCCACCAGTCTGTTATCCAGCAGTGAAGCTGTATTACTTTTAAAAACCAAAAAGAATCTGCTCATCTTTAGCACTGACCCACCCTTCTCAGGTTTCTCTCATGAAGACCAGGATTGACTGCAGAAAAAAATAAGAAAACAGAATACAGGTACTACTTCATGGCCAGTTTCCTGGGGGCTCAGGGACTTCATTTTTACATTGTGCAAATTGTATTCCCCAAATAAAATTCTATTATAGATATAAACGTCTAGTTCAAAGGGTTTTTATTCAAATTATTTAAAAAGTAAAAAGATGGTCCTGAACAATGCTCCTAATGAATAGGAGAAACAGAGTTAATGGCTTTTGAAGGTGATTTCTCCCAGGTTATTTCCTGAAAGTCAGAAGAATTCTTTTTTATATATATACTTTAAATTCTGGGGTACATGTGCAGAACATGCAGGTTTGTTACATAGGTATACACGTGCACTGATGGTTTGCTGCACCCATCAACCTGCCACCTACATTAGGTATTTCTCTTTATGCTATCCCTCCCCTTTCCCCCCATCCCCTGACAGGGCCAAGTGTGTGATGTTCCCCTCCCTGTGTCCATGTGTTCTCATTGCTTAACTCATTGTTCAACATGAGTGAGAATATGTACTATTTGGTTTTCTGTTCTTGTGTTAGTTTACTGAGAATGATGGTTTCCAACTTCATCATGTCCCTGCAAAGGACATGAACTCATCCTTTTTCATGGCTGCATAATATTCTGTGGTGTATATGTGCCACATTTTCTTTATCCAGTCTATCATTGATGGACATTTGGGTTGGTTCCAAGTCTTTGCTATTGTGAATAGTGCTGCAAGAAACAAATGTGTGCATGTGTCTTTATAGCAGAATGATTTATAATCCTTTGAGTATATACCCAGTAATGGGATTGCTGGGTCAAGTGATATTTCTAGTTCTAGATCCTTGAGGAATTACCACACTGTCTTCCACAATGGTTGAACTAATTTATACTCCCACCAACGGATGCATTCCTATTTCTCCACATCCTCTCCAACATCTGTTGTTTCCTGACTTTTTAATGCTTGCCATTCTAACTGGAGTGAGATGGTATCTCATTGTGGTTTTGATTTGTGTTTCTCTAATGACCAGCAAGTCAGAAATCATGACAAACAGCCTATAACAGAATTCTAAAGATACAGTATTATAAAGGAAAGAGACAAAGCTTAAGTGTGAGGTTTGTTCTCCAAAGGGTCATATAGTCTAACTCAGGATCCAGAAACAAACATAACTGTAGGATTCAAGTAGATCCAATTGTATCTGAGGGAAGGAGCACAGGCTGGTTAAAGGAGCCAGTGGCAAATTGGAAAGTATTAAGTGATCTAAATTAGCAGTTACTATTCCCTTTAACTCATTTTTGATATGTGAAAAGGTGAATATTCCCAAATAATTTGATAATTTCAGAGGGGTTACAATAAAGATTTTTAGGTGAAATCTCTAAATATGTTAATTATATAACAGAATTTAAAAGTGTAAACTGTACCGTTTGAGCCAGAAAACAGTCTGCAAGCAAGATGGAGCCTTAAGGGTGTCTGGTTTGTAGTCTCTGGTCTGAAGATAAAAGCATTTAGTTAGTAATCTGAAAGCTCAGGACCTTCCCCTGGGTGTCTCTGGCCTAATATGTTATGTCATACAATAACTTCAAGGTTCTTTGCTTTTATTTACTTAGCAGAACAATATTGGTGGTATCTGACAACTTACATTTTAGAATTGTTATGAGGGCCAAATAAGATAATGAGAATTGGATCTGAAATGTTCAAAATGCTACTGAAAAATACTTTTGTTATTTACAACGGTGATTTATGAATCATGACAAAGATCTATCACTGATGAACAAATAATATATTGTTTCTGGGTTGTCACCTCTGTTTTCAGTCTAGAGAATTGTTTGTTGTACTGTCTTCATAAGAAACTATTATCACTTTAAAGTGTGTAAAATATCACTGGGCAAGCACAGTTTATCACTTGGCCAGACTCATAGGAAGTTGGTTGACATGTTAATTTAACAAGTGTTATTTCAGCTGTAAAATTTTGAATGCTTGCCTGGTCCCCTGAGATTTGAGGTAATCTTGATATGATTAATGCCGTAGTGGTTCTCTTCCAGTATGACTTGTAACTGAACTGAATTTTTAGAAAGCATCTTAATCACACAACGGTGCTATTAAATGAGTGCTTATGGATTTAGGAATGAAAGATGTTTTAACAATTTAAGTATTAGACTATACAGAGCAGGTAAAATTAACACCAGTTAAGACAAATTTTACAGAACTGACTGGGTTGTTCAATGGTTCTCATGGACAGCTGTAAAGTTCAGCCACTGTGTCCAAAAGGATGTATTAAGCTTGAGCTTGGTTTGGGAATTTGTCAATATCAAAGAGGCGAACTTTCATAAGCAGGGTCTAACTGCTCTGTAGAAGTTTGCAAATAATCCTCAGAAAGGCTCAGTTCCATGGAAAGCATAATTTATATATGAGTGCAACTTGTGCATCCAGTGGCATGAATGGGAGACTCTAGAAGCCATATCAGTGAGCATCTGGAACTACATCAGTTCAGTGATTTTGCTGGTCATATCTATTTTGTTTTAAAATTATATATAATTTAATATCAAAGATACATGTAGTGAAGATACAGTTGGATAAGTTTTGGAAAATCCTACCCATATAAACCCACACATGAATTAAATGTGTATTGAAAATTCAAACACTCTAGTAAATCACTTGATACCCCTTTTATGTGCACCCTTATCCTGAGAGGCAATTACTCTACTGGTTCTATAACCATAGATCCTTTTGTTTGTTATCAAATTTTATCCAAATAGAATTATACCTTTACACAATTTTCTCATACTACCTTCTTTGCCCAATATGTTGTTAACATTCATCCAGGTTGTTTGGCATATACGTAGAACATTCCTTTCTATTGCTCTATCTCTCATTATTTTTCTCATTGTCTTTTGATTAGCCTAAGGTTTTATCAACGTAAACATTTCAAATATTGGCTCTACTAATTTTGTAATGTTTGTCCATATTCTATTGATTTCCTATCGTTTATTATTTCTTCTATTTATTTTGGGTAAAATTCACAATTTTACTGGCTTTTAGTTTAATTCTCAGGTTTATTAAGGTATACAGAAAAAGAAAAAGAAAATTGTATATATTTCTGATGTAAAATGTGATGTTTTGACAAATATATACAACGTAAAATGAATGAATCAAGCTAATTTACATATCTATCATCTCATATACTTATTTTTTCATAGTGAGACATTTTAGTAGCTACTCTCTTTGCAATTTTCAAACATATAAATATATTATTATTACTGTAGGCACCATGCTGTACAATAGATTCCCAGAACTTATTCATCTTAACTGAGACTTTGTACATTTTGACCAATATCAACCTCTTTCCGTCTCCTTTCCTACCTACTGGTAAAAATCATTCCACTTGCTACTTCTATGTTGAATTCAGCTGTTTTAGATTGCACATATAAGTAACATCATGGAGTATTTGTCTTTGTGTGCCCGGCTTAGTTCTCTTAGCAACATATATTCCAGGATCATGCATGTTGTGGCAAATGACAGAATTTCCTTTTTTTCAGGCTGAATAATGTGTCATTGTAGACATGCATTTTATGTATACATACACACACTCTCTCTCTCTCTCTCTTTCTCTCTCTCTCTCTATTTATCTATTCATCTGTTGATGGACTCTTAAGTTGATTCTAGATCTTGGATATTGGAAAAAATGCTATGATTAATATGGAAGTGGAGATAATTCCTTGACATAGTAACTTCAGTTTCTTTCGACACATACCAGAAGTGTGATTGTTGCATCATATGGTAGTTCTATTTTTTATTTTTTAAGAACCACCATACTCCTTTCCAAAATGGAAATGTACTAATATATATTCCCACCAATATTGCATGAGGATTCCCTTTACTCCACATTCTCACCAACACTTGTTATGTTTTGTCTTCTTTTTGTATTTATAAATTTTTAGTTGTAATTGAACAAAATATCCATATATAACATTTAAAACATTGTTTTAATACATTGCAAAATGGCTAAATAAAGCTAATTAATGTATGTATTATTTCATATACTTATCATCTTTTGTGGTCTTTTGTCTTTTTGATAATAGCTATTCTAATAGATATCAGACAATACCTCACTGTGGTTTTAATTTGCATTTACCTGATGGTTAGCGATGTTGAGCAATTTTCATATAATTGTTGGTCATTTGTATGTCTTCTATTACAAATGTCTACACTAAGCATTTGCTCATTTTTTGAGTTGTTTGAATTATTTATATATTTTGAATATTAAACTTTTATTGGGTGTATGATTTGAAATATTTTATCTCATTCTATAGATTTTCTCTTCATTATGTTTTCTTTTTGTGCAGAAGCTTTTTAGCTTGTTGTAATCTTAAGCTTGTAGCGAAAGAAGCTTATCTATTTTTATGGCTGTTGTCTGTGCTTATAAGGTAATACCCAATTTACTTTTTCCCCCAACCAATGTCAAGAAAGATTTTCCCTATGTTTCCTTTTAGTAGTTTACAGTTACAGGTCTTATATTTAAGTGTTTGACCCATTTTAGTTCATATTTGAATATGAGGTGAGATAAAGGTCTGATTTCATTATTTTGCAAGTGGATATTCAGTTTTTCCAACATTATTTATTCAGACTGTCCTCTCCACATTTTGTGCTGGTGCATTTGTTGAAGATCAATTGATGTAAATTTACAGATTTATTTCCAGGTTCTGTATTATTTTCCATGGGTTTATGTGTCTGGATTTATGCTATTGTCATGCTCTTTTGATTACTATACTCTTGTAGTATATTTTGAAATAAAGTAATGTGATGCCTTCAACTTTGTTCTATTTTGCTCAAGATTTCTTTGGCTATTCAGTCTTTTGTGGTTCCTTGAAAATTTTAGAATTGTTTTTACTGTTTCTATAAAAAAATTCATTGGAATTTTTATAGAGATTGCACTCAATCTGTAGATTGCTTTGGGTATCATGGATACTTTGATAATATTAATTTTCCAAATCATGAACATGGGATATATTTTCATTTATTTGTATCTTCAATTTCCTTTATCAGTTTTATAAATTTCAGTGCATACATTTTTACCTCCTTATGTAAATTAATTCCTAAGTATTTTAATTTTTAAGACTATTATAAACGATATAATTTTATTAACGAGTTTTTACAGAGGTTTTTGTTAGTGTATAGAAATGCTCCTAATTTTTGTATCTTGATTTTGTATCCTATAACCTCACTGAATTTATGTATTAGTTCTAACAGCTATTTGTTCAATTATTTAGCATTTTTAATTTAAAAGATCATGCCATCTGCAAACAATTTTACCTCTTATTTCCAATTTGGATATCTTTTATTTATTTGTCCTGTTTAATTGCTCTGGCTAGGACTTCCAGTGCTATATTGAGTAGAAGTAACAAGAGTGGCATACTTGTCATGCTCCTGTTGAGTACAATGTTAGCTTGTGTGCTTATCCTATATAGCCTGTATTATGTTGAGGTACATTCTTTCTCTAATTTGTGAGAGTTATCTTTTCATTATAAATTGATGTTGCATTTTTAAATGCTTTTTTGCCTCTATTGAGATAATCTTTTGATTTGTATCCTTTTTCTGTTAATATAGTACATCACATTGATTGATTTGCATATGTTGAGTTATTTTTACATACCATAAGTATATGCCACTTGATTACAGTGTATAATCTTTTCAATAGATGCTCAATGTGGTTTGTGAATACTTGGTTGAGAATGTTTACACCTGTGTTTACTGGGTATATGGGCCTATAAATTTCTTTTCTTGTAGGCTCCTTCTGTTGCTTTGGTCAGGATAATGCTGGTGTCATAAGAATTTGAAATTGTTCTCTCCCTTCAGATTTTATGGGTAAATTTAAGAAGTATTGGTATTCGTTTTTCTTTAAATAACTGGTAGAATTCACCAATGAAGCCATCATGTTTTGGGCTTTACTATTTGAAAGGCTTTTGATTACTGATTCAATCTCTTTACTTATTATGATCTGTTCAGACTTCCTGTTTCTTTATGATTCAGTCTTAATCGGTTGGATGCTCCTAGAAATTTACCCATTTCATCTAAGCTGTCTATCGAATTTTTGGCATGTAATTGTCCATATTAGTCTCTTCTGATGCTTGGATTTCTGTGGTATCAGAGGCTTAATGTCTCTGTTTCTTTTACAATTTTATTTATTTTAGCTTTTTCTATTTTTTCCCTTTGGTAGTTCAAAGTCTGTCAGGTTTATCTTTTCAAAAAACCATTTCTTTTTAAATGATCTTTTTATCGTTTTGTAGTCTTTCTTTCATGTATTCCTCCTCTGGTTTGTATTTTTTTCTTTTATTCTGCTGTGTTTTGGCTTGGTTTGTTCTTTTGCTACTTCATTGAGATGTTAAGTTGTTTATTTGAGATACGTTTTTCTTAACGTAGGTGTTTATCAATGTGAAATATCATCTATGTTTGCTGCATCCTGTATGTTTTGATATGCTGTGTTTTCATTTTCATTTATCTCAAGAAGATATATATTGTTTTCCCTTTTGATTTTTTTTCTTTGAGCCATTAGGTATTTAGAAGTTTTTGTTTTATTTCCACATATTTCTAAATTTTCCAAGTTTTCTTCTCTTATTGACATGGTTTCATACCATTGGGATCACAAAAAAACTTGATATAATTTAAAACTTTAAAAAAATTGTTAAGACTACTTTTGTGGCCTAACAGGTAACCTCTGCTGCAGAATGTCCTGTGTATGCTTAAAAATAATGTATATTCTGCTGCTGTTGCATGAAATGTTACATATATGTCTTTAAGCTCCTTTTGTTTTATACAATTGTTCAAGTCTGTTTTCTATTGATTTTCTGTCTGATCTAACAATTGTTAAAAGTGTGGAGCTGAAGTCTTACTCTTATTGCATTGTTTTCCATTTCTTCTTTCTGATTTTGTCATATTTGCTTTATATATCTGTATATTTTGATGTTGAACAAATACATATTTACATTGCTTTTCATTTTTATGCAAGTTTTATTTAGTTACTTTTAGAGATGAGGTTTTACTCTGTTTCCAGGGTTGGACTTGAACTCCTGGGTTCAAGCCATCCTCCTGCCTCAGCCTCCCCAGTAGCTAGGACTATAGGAATGTGCCACCATGCCAAACAACATAGCTTTTTCCTCTTGATGTATTGACTTATTTATCATTATTTAATGGCTTTCTTTGTGTCTGCTGACAGCTTCTTACTTGTAGTCAATTTTGTTTGTGTAAGTATAGCCACCCGTACTCTATTTTTTTTTCACCATTTTGACGGAGTAACTTTTGTCATCCCTTCACTGACATCCTCTGTCCTTAAAGCTAAAAAATGAGTCTCTTCTAAATATTATGTAGGTAGATCCTGTTTTTTATCTGTTAATTCACTTTACATCTTTTGATTGATTGGATTATTTATTCACATATAAAGCAACTATTGGTAGGTAAGGACTCACTACTGCCATTTTGTTAATTACTTTCTGACTGTTAAAGTAATCACTTTTTTTCATTCTTCCTTTTTCATTTTATAATTTTTTTGTAGTATGATACAAAAGAAGGTAATCAAAATGTCTTTTTATATTTTGCATATCTACTACAGTTTTTTTTTTATTTGTGGTTGCCATGATGCTTTTATAAAATATTTTAGAGTTATAACAATCTATTTTAAGCTGCTTACACTTAAATTTTACGATGTGCATAAACTCCACACTTTAACATATTTTTGCCCCAGATTTTATAATATTGATATCATATTTTATATCTTTTATATATCATGTATCTATTGTTACTGTAGTTACAGTTATTTTTATCTTTTGCCTTTTAACTTTTATACTAAAGTATTTTGCTTTTAACTTTCATGCTAGAGTTGAAAATGATTAATGCACCACCCTTACAATATTAAAATATTACAGGTGCTTTTCTACTTACAATGGGTTTATATAGATGTAACCACATCCTAAGTCAAGCAGCATCTATATTCTTACCTTTACAGTTTCATACTTTCATATGTTTTTATTTAGCTCTTTAGTGACCTTTTACTTCAACATCAATAACTCCTTTTAGAATTTATTCTAAGACAGGTGTAGTGGTGATAAATTCCCACAACTTTTGTTTGTCTGGAAAAGTCCTTATATCTCCTTCATTTCTCCAATATATTCCTGACAGCTATATTCTTAGTTGACAGGTTTTTTTTTTTTTTCCCCCAGTGGAATGTATTATTCCACTCTTCCCTGCCCTGCAGATTTTTGGTGAAAAATCCACTGATAATCTATGAATATTTTCTTTTGTGTAACGTTTTGTTTTTCTCTTGCTGCTCTCAAAATCCTCTTCGTCTTTGAATTTTGATATTTTGGTTAAAAGGTGTCTGCATTAGCCCATTATTGCATTTCCATAAAGAAATACTTGAGATTGGGCAATTTATAAAGAAAAGAGGTTTAATTGACTCACAATTCTGCAGGTTGTACAGGAAGCATTGTGCCAATATCCACTTGGCTTCTGGGGAGACCTCAGGAAGTTTTCAGTCATGGCTGAAGGCAAAGGGGGAGCCAGCACATCACATGGCCAGAGTGGTATGAAGAAAAGGATAGATGCCAGACACTTTTAAACAACCGGATCACATGAGAACTTGCTCCCTATCATGAGGAGAACCATGCCATTCATGAGGGATCTGCCCTCATGACCCAAACAGCTCCAACCTGGCCCTACCAACATTGTGAATTACATTTCAACATTAGATTTGGAGATTGACTAATCCAAACTATATCAGAGTCTCAGTGAAAATCTCTTTATATTTAATCAAATCAGGTTTTGAAGCTCTCTACGGAAGTTTTCAGTTCGGGCATCCTGTTCTTTACCTTAAAATGTTTTTTTGGTTCTATTTTATAGTTCTGTTTTCTTTACCTTCTAATTTTGCTAATATATTGTTTTTTTTGATTTCATTTAGTTATCTATTAGTCATCTCTTGTTGCTCATAGGACTTCTTTAATATGATTATTTTGAATTCTTTATCAGGCAATTTGTAAATCTCCATTTCTTTAGGATTGCTTACTTGTGCCTTGTTTTGTTCTTTTGTGGTGTCATGTTTTCCTGATTATTTGTAATCCTTGTGCCCATGCATTGATGTCTACACATTAGAAGAAACAGACATTCATTCTAGCCTCTATAGATTGGATGTGTCAGGCAAAACCTTCCAAATGTCAACCTGTCCACAGATTCTGGGTAGGTTGTTTGGTAAGGTTCATAGGTGCACTTGCCGCTAGAGTTCTCAGGCAGACTGGCTTGGCGCCTTGGTAAGCAGTTGGGCAGGCCTGTATCCTGAGTCCATAGAGGCCAATCTGGGGCTCAGAAATGTGGGGTTGGGACTAGAACCTGGGTCCCCTGAGGAGACCTTGGAGCTTGGGTCCTGAGTTCACAGGAGCTGATGTGAAGCCTGTGTCTGTGGGAACAAGACTATTATGGGGACTACTATGGGTGCCAGACCTTGAGTCTGCTAGAGTGGGCCTGGAACCCTGGGTCCTCTGGGGTTAGAGCTATAGGAAATAACCTGGAGCCCAGAGAAAGCCTGATGTTGGGGTTGACCTAGAGTCTGGGTCTCTGTGGGCTTGTCTAGAGCTTGGGTCTGGGAAGCTGACCTGTTACCTGGAGCCATGGGGGCTAGCCTGGGGTATGGGTCCAAAGGGCTGACCTGGAGGATGTTCTGTAGGTACTGGTCTGCAGGCTAGGTCTCTAGGGGCTGGCCTGGAGCCTGGGGAAACCAAGGCTGGTCTGTTGTTGAGTAGACCTGAAGGCTGGATCTGCTGGGGTGAACCTGGATCCCAACTGCAAGGACAAGCCAGCAGGTGATCCTGGAACCTAGGTCCATGGGCATTGGCCTGGTGCCAGGGTCTACTAGGGAAGCCCTCGACACTGGGTCTGCTAGAGAGAGCCTAGACCCTGTGTTTACTAGATCATAGACTCACAGGGGCAAATCTGATACTAGGCTGGTCTGGTGCCTGTATCTGTGGGGCCCAGCCCTGATGTTGGGTACATGTGCTGAGCTGTTATTTAGGTCATTGGTAGCCAGACTGGAGCTGAAGTTTGTGAATACCGGAAAATAGTCTGGGGCTTAAGGGGAATTAACTGGCACTGGAACAAGCCTGAAGCCTACGACCACAGGTAGTAGTACGGAGCTTGAATCTGTAGGGCCTGTCCTGGAGTCAGGGTCTGGAGCTACCTGCCTGGAACCTGGATTCATGGATAGCAGGCTAGATATGCAGTCTATGGGTCCTGTACTGGAGTCTGGAGCTGTAAGAGATGGCCTGGTGGTGGGGTGGGTCTGGAATATGGGTCTTCTTGTGCTGACCTGAAGTCTGCGACTGGGGGAGGCAGTGTGGAGCCTCAAATTTTGGTCATTAGCCTAGGGCTTAAGGATCTAGCCTGCATCTGGGGTGGATCTCAAAACCTGGGGCAATGGGTGCTTGCCTGGAGCCTGGAGCTGCAGGAGCTTCCTTGGAGTCTCAATCTCTGTGTGACAGCCTAGTGCTTGGGGTGGCCAGGAGGCAAGGCCCGCTGGTACTGGCCTTGAATTTGGAGCTTCGGATTCCAAGCTGGTGCTAGGGCTGAACTGGAGCCATGGTGGGCCTTGATCCGAATCTGCAGAGACCCAACCTGTGGCCTAGGGACAGGCTAATTCTACAGTGGGCCTCAAAACTGGGGCTGTTGAGGAATAGCCTTGCACTGGGTTTCACTAAGGAATGTCTGGTCCAGGGGTCTGTGGCAAAAAAGAGGTGCTCACCTAACTGTCTTTCCTCCAGATGGAGAACATCTCTGTGCTGTGGTGCTCTGACTTTGGGGAGGGAGTGACAGAGGTAATATGAAATTGTCCCTCATACCTTCCTTAATGTGTCTTTTTCCTTTTTCTGCACTATACTCAGGTACTGTTATCTATTACCTGAATTTCTGAGATATTATGAAGGTATTTTCATGTGTGGATAGTTGTTCAAATTGATGTTTCTGCCAGGGGAAAAATGTTGGAAAGTGTATTATGCCATTTTGTTCATGTTACCCTTTCAGAAGCCTTTACTTATTTCTTAGGATGTAGTCCTAAGTCATTGATTTTAAAACTTTATGTATTTATAATGTAACAAATTCAATCCATATCCATATCTTTTCCTGTAAGACTACTTTGGCTACATGTTACAAATTTTAATGTACTGTATTTTCGTCATTATTCAACTTGAAATATTTTGCAATTTCTCTTATGATTTCTTCTTGTACATGAGTTATTTAGAAGTTTTTTTTAGTTTTCCAATATTTGGAATTTCTGCAGGTATAGTTCTATTAATTTCTAGCTTAATACTGTTGATTACTTAGTCTGTTATAGAAGAATAAAAAAGAGAAATGAATAAATCAAAGAAAAGTCCTAGCCTTCAAGTAATTTATGTGCTAATAGGGGAGTTAGACAAAAAATAAAATCAATTAATAAAATTTCTATTATGTTTTATGTCAATTAATATTGAGGAGAAAAATTAAATAGAAAAGGGGCCTAAAAGTCATCATATACGAGAGGTTGCAATTTAGTTTATACATCTTTGACCCAAATTGCTTATTACTACAAAATACAGAGACAGATTATTAGAAACAGATTATTTCTATATGAACACCCACTGGCCTACTTTTCAGAAGTTATTACTTCCTTACATTGCTCACCAAGCATTTCATAGATTCTCAGCTCAGTGCCCCCGGTGTGTATATGCTGAGGTTCCTCAGGATCCTATCCAATATCCATGCTCTGTTATTTTTCTGCTGACCTGGCCAATGAATCTGACTGAAACAGTTGCAATACCCACTGTATTGCTCAGAGTTGCCATCAATTCAAAATGGGGATCATCTCTTCATTTTCTCATAGTAATAGTAATGTTGCTCTCAAAGCTGGTTATTAGGTTAGAACTATTGAAATGATTCCAGGTTTCTCATACCTTAGAATTCTCATGCCTTAGAGTTCTATGTCTACCGAATCACTGTTTCACAGAGAGAACTGGTATTTTATCCTATTCTAATTCGAGGCAAACTCATTGCATGCCTAAAATAACTGAAATAAATAAACAAGTATTTACTTGATCAAAAATATCAGCCCCTTCTCTGACCTGCAAGACTGGTTCCTCCCATCAGGGCTCAGATAATGCAATCTGATGTTACCTTTGCTAAAGCCATCGACGTGCATATTAATCCATGGTCATTTTTTCTAAAGCTTGAATTATACAACTTCCTGCACATTGACGGTTTCCAAGCCCCTCATACCTTAAATATAATTCATTATCAGTCTACAGTATTATCTCTGCTAGGCAGAAATAGATTCTCTTTAATTGGCATCTGGGGCTACGCTCTTAACTCTGGAGAAAGATGACATTTCTCTAGCTTCCCTGACGCTGGTTCATTCAGTGAGTGAATATTAGCAGTCAAACAAATTAGTGAATTCTCCTGAATTCTCAATTCAGTAAGTGCATCAACTATTTTGACTGAAGAATAATAAAATGTTATGAAGTCAAAATGAAGAGAAACATATATTTTTGATTTCCAAGAGGTCACATAATCCGTTGTGGGCAAGGAACAAGAAAGAGGAAAGAGCCAGGATGGTGTCCCCTGTGTGTGTGTATGTATGCATGCGTATGGGTTTGTGTGTAAGTATGTATCTTCCATTCAAATGCATTTTGAGTTTACGTGACCATTTTACTTACTTTGAACTCCCAACAACTTTCTTCCTACTATCCCAAAGAATACTTGTACTGGGGTAGATAGGACTTTTAGCCTTTTTGTGAAAATAAATTATTTTGAAGGAATATTGTTTTAGTTCAATTTCCTATTTCTTTTTATAGGCAATTGTTTAAAGAAGCTAAATTATTTCCTATTTCAATGCATATATGTGCTACAGTTGCATATTAATATCTTTGAGGCAGTTATTTTTCTGTAATACAGCATTGGAAAAGATTTTGGCTATTGAAGGGAAAACTATTTTTCATTTCTTAAAAGTTTTTTTACTCTATAGTGTCTTCCTGTCCTGTGTTCCATTATTAACTACAGTAGAAGTGAATTAAAAGATATTTTTGCTTCACCTTTGTATGGTACCATTTGTCAAATCCTAAGAAAATTCCAAGGGTTTTCTTTCTTTTCAATACAGAACTAAGAATGAATTAGAACCTAGTGTAAAAATACCATATAGACCACTCTGTCTACATGTATCTGTTTTAAGATTTATAATTTTCTCAGTTATTATACATTTCATTTTTGTGCTCTCCTTGCTTCTATATGGCTGGGGAAGTCAGAAGACCATAAGCTCCATCTGTTTGTATCTGCTCAATACCTTTTTTTTTTTTTTTTAAATCTGCATCTCCATGACAATATTCTTTTGACAGACTTTGTGTATGAGTCTTTTTATTCCTATTAGCAAATTCATGATTGGTGTTTAAAGGGGGAGGGATGGAACAGTAACAACAGTGCCCAGCCACAAAAGTTGAATCATAATTTATCCAATCCAACCGGGGAAGGAACCCTCTTCTTCTATTCCAGTATGTGACAAGTATATGACGCACATCTGATCAATGAAATGTGTAAAAAAGTCTGCTGGGCTAAGCAAAATATAGGATATAGGAACTTTTTTTGTCACTAATAAAAAAGAAAAAATCACAAAAAGATATTTGTTCTTTGGACTCATAACCTTTTTTCCCTGCTTGGTGTCCTATTCTTTGAGGATGTAATGCTTCACACTGCAACTACCATTGGGGTAAATATGACTAAAATATTGACTAAAGAGGAAGACCTTTAGAATTGGAGGATAGAATAAAACACAACATACAATTCTAGTTTTGAATTTTTCCAGATTTCTTGTATTTAAGAAATAGTAAGACTATTTATATTAAGATCCCATTAGTAAAATACTATAGATAAAAAAAAAATCTTAATATGCCAAAAGTCAGGCCAAGGTTAGTTTAATAATAAAAATTATATGAAACATATTTGCATATTACCTTTTCATCTCCATTTGCTTGGGGCTGGTGGACTTGGCATTTTATACATTGCAATAATGAGCTTTCAGATTTAGGAACATATTTAGAGAAAGTAGCAGGTATTTACTTGGTTCATCTTTGGAAGTTAGAGTACCTCCAACCTCTTTAAAAAATCTGTGCCATGTAGTCTATGCAGTCGAGGTCTATACAGTCAAGACAATAGCTCTATATTGAAGTTCTGCAGTTTGGATTCAAAGCACAGCTTGGTTCAACAATGCTCTGTTAAGTATTTTTAAAATTATCTATCTACCTATTCATCTATCTAATCTATCTGCCCATCCACTGAAGACAACCTCAGTACTTAGGGTTGGTTGTGCCATTCCAGATTTGGAGTATAATTCCTGGGTCTCTTGTATAAACATAATCCTAACCCCTATGTCTGTTTCATAACAAATGGAGTTATACCATGTATATACCATATAAATAGGACATATGCAGCTTCATGAGACAAATTAAAAATACTCATAAGCATTGCGGCCCACACACAATTTTTTTTTACTTTTCTTTTAAAGTCACTATTATTCTGTCCAACAGTATGTCAATCTCTTTCTAAGGAGGAACTCTCTACTCCTACATCTGTCTGTGACCATTTTAATGCTTTAAAATAATTATGGAGTAGTACTGAGAGTTTAATGGAGATCTTGAATTTTGACACATGTATTCAATTTGGAGTCCCTGAAGAAATATTAAAGATATTTCAGCAGAATGATAATGATAATAAAGAATTGTAAGTAAGAGGGAAGAAGAACTATCTTGTCTACTGTAGAATATGCTGAAGTCAAGAATTGAATTGGGCAGAGATATCTAAAGTGACAGTACCTAAGATATTAATTTCTTTGGCATAGATGAAGTTTCTAGACATTTAATATAAAATGTGTATGTATGTAAAGTGATTACATTTATTTTGTAAACATATTCCTAACAAAAACTGAACTTTGACCACATATTTTAATGTAAAATGTTATTGAGGTGTTTTCACATAACACTATTCCAGAACAGCTGGTGATTACTTAGAAGTATAACTTATTCATTGATAATCTATCCAAATAACATAAAGTTATCAATACTGTAACACACTATATCAATGTTTAATATCTAAATTAAAGGATACTGTAGTGGGTGATGTGTTCATTTTGTCTCCTATCACCATAGGCGATTTCTTGTCAAATTCTGAAGTAAATTTAATTTAAATCTATGTATTTCTCAGGGAAAGCTCAAGCACTATGAATGCCTTAGGAGACTAACTCAGTCCTATTTTGAGTGAGATTTATGCTTAAATTGGGGGAAAAACATTGTTTGCCTTGAATTAGTAGCCTTTAGGATCTTAGGTTAATTGGAGCTTTCTGTCATGTTCTACAAGCCCTATCTGAGAAAAACTCTGAGTTACCTTGGATGAAACTCATTCTGAAATTGCCTTGGGACTAACATAAGAGGTCAGTTTTTTTCTTGCTCCTGGAACTAGGGAGAAAACACACAAGAAATGGCAGTAGGACTTATTGTCCTCCTGAGTATCTCTGCTTTTTGTGAAGTGACGTTTGGACAGTAATCTGTTCCGGAAAGTCCTCCATAATCAAGTCTAGTTGTATTCCTTTATGAAATATATTCACCATTGGGAGTTATACCTGATGTAAATGACGAGATGATGGGTGCTGACGAGTTGATGGGTGCAGCACACCAACATGGCACAAGTGTACATATGTAACAAACCTGCACGTTATGCACATGTACCCTAGAACTCAAAGTATAATAAAAAAATAAATAAATAAATACAAATAAAAAAATAAAAAAAATTTAAAAAAGAAACTATTTTTTTGTAAATAAATAAATAAATAAATATATTCACCAAAACAATGTATATACTTAAAAATGTATTATTTCTCTTACATTTGAGTTTAACATAATTAGTATAATATTGGAAAGGATACATAAATAAAATATTTTAGAACTATTTTCCTTATATAATAAATGCTTTCAAGTTGAAATAATTTAGTTATAAAAGATTTAGTTTGGCATACATTGAGAAAAGTAGAAAAATATTAGTTTTTAATTATGTAAATTAGCATTCTGTGATTCATTAAGCAAATACATTTTTTATCTCCTCTATTTCCAGTATGAAATAGGCACTTGAAATAAGTTTTAATATATAGAGAGACTATTTTAATTTATTTTTCCAATGTAAATATTTTTATTAACAAACTGAGCATTCTAAAAGCTGTAGCTAAACCTATTGTTTACATGATGTAATTCTGTTTGGCTCTTATGGTTGAAGAATTGTAAATGGAAATAGAATTTAAACATCAACTCCTAACTTCACTTGGCTGAGAAAGGAATTAAATTGGTCCAGAGGAATGCTGATAATCTGATATCTTTGACCTTTCCACATATCCTGCTTGGAATGAAGAGGAAGAAATGTTGGAACAGGTAATGAAAACTGGCATACTATGACATTTAGTGTCTAAGTGAAGCATTATATTTAAAAAGTTTGTTTGTAATTATAAGTAAAATAACTCATTGTGATATCTCTTATTGTTTCTAAATAAATATGAATGCTTTGTGTCTAACATATCATCTGACTAGATTTGGTGACTTGGCTTGCTTTGTAAGTTGTAATATACTATACAAATAATAAGTAACACTCTTTGGCATTTCGCCATCACCACAGTTACCCTCTGCCCACCATACACAAGCCAAAATCAATTTATCTGCCAAGGAAGAACATCATCAACTTTTAGCTCTATGCATATAGATGTAGATACCCAATCAGATGAGGAAGAAGATGATGGAATAGAGGACTAAATCTGAGCTAAAATGAGCCCTGAAATAGGAAAGCCTGTGTTGGTAAATGAGTGTGCCTCATTTATGGCCTAGAAGAGCATCAGATTCTGCAATCTAGGATTACATGTTCTGTTGTTTTTCTGTCTATGCAGTAGCTGTCCTTCTTTCTTCTCATAATAGAACTCCTTTTCATGTTGAAAACTCATTTGAGGAGATTTGAAATTGTGTTATTATAAACATGGTGCCTTATCAAAGTTATAAACATATAGGCTGGGACAACAGGCTATTCCATTTATTTTATCTTCTTAGCTAAAATAATTGGCTCAGATAAGGGCATATGAACCAAGCTAAGCCATCAGAGTCTTCTGTATAAATTTACTGCTGTACTTCTCGGAAAGACTGTCTCTTTTCACTGAGGTTTGAAACTGGCAGAACGTGTGTTTGGGTTTGGATGCGACCATCTTTCCAGTGACAGGGAGAGCAATTCTATCTGGAGGCTCCCCAAACATGGTATTATAAATATTTTCTGAACTCCTAAGAACTTCAAATAATATCTGTCACTAAAGAAGCTATGCTTTGCCAATGCTTTTTGTCTTTTTCTCTGATAAATGATTAATGAATATCCTTAATTATTTGACTAAATGTAAAATTAGATTATCTTAGCTCATTTTTTTCATATTTAGTAAATCCTAGTAAACCGATTATTTGAGCAAACTCCCTCCTAAAAGAAGCTTCAATCAATTTCTTCAATGATATAGACACATAGAACACCAGCACCTTACAGGGATAGATTTCCAAGAATTTAGCTCTTGTATTAACATATATATTTGAAAGATTAATATCTGAACAAAAATAGATAGATACCACATCTTTTATATGGTATTGAATAAGTTATACTCTAGTTTTCAGTTTCTTAATCATAAATTTCAGATTATGATAGTTTTGACCTCATTCAAATATTAAAGCAAATGATATATATAAGGTGTTTAGCATCCTGTCTAAGGTATAAAGTACTCGATAAACATTACATTATATAATCTCTTATTCCTTTTTCTTCTTCCCTTCATAAGCCAGCACCATCATTTTCAAGAAAAATATCGCATTTATAGACCATGAAGTATAAAATAGCATCAAGTCTGTCACATGCATTTGCTTGAGCATCATTGTACTTATTCACCATTTTCCCCACTATATTTTCTATGACGTTCTTGAAACTATCAGTTTTTGAAAGGACACATCTGGGAACATATGGAAGAAAGAAGATTGAGAAGTTGATGTTTCTCATGCATCAGAACACAATGGAAAATTTTCCATTGATGTTGATGGCAGAGGACACAAACAGTTCAGCTGACGATACACTCTAATCTTAACTAGTTTAAGGTACTCTAAGCTACTGAATCCAAGAAGACTAGGGTTTACATAAAAGAAGTGGTATATGTATGTGTGCGTGATCGTGTGTGTGTGTGTGTGTGTGTGTGTGTGTGTAGTTTGCGGGAATGGGAAAGTAATCCAAACAGAAGTATTTTAAGTATTGCAGATTTTATAATGTGACCCCTTTAACATTGGATAATGCCTTATGGCAGCATTGCAATGACTAACACCTGTTTTAAATCTATCTTTATGCCAGGTATTGTGAAAATGAGCACTGACAATTGAAGAGTTGCAAAATAATTCTACACTATTGACTCAGGCTATCACAAATCCAAAGGTACAGGGCAAAGAAATTAAAAACCTAAGGTACAGTATTACAGAGTACACATGGATTTTAATTTTATATTGTTTCTTTTACTACTTAATTATTTATAACTTGACCTTTCTGCTTCCTCATCTTCTTATACTCAGCTTTTTCTTTTCTTTTCTTTTTGCAGCTTTTACCTCTTCAAAATTCACTCTTCTTTTTTCCCCTACCTAATTAATTACTAGCAAGTTTGTTCCCTAGTTTAAACTTTCTAGGAAAAAAAGAGGGAAACAGGTAAATTGTATCATTTAAAGAAGAAACAGACTGCATAGACTGAAATTCTACATAGTTTATTTGTTTTACTTTAGTTTTAAATTTTATTTATAGATTGTGTAAAATTGATCATGAGTAACAAACATTTATACAAGTGTTTATGTGAAAATAAATACAGTAGCTTGTATCCTATAACTCAGTTGCTCAATTGGCACATTAGATTAAGAAAATAATAGTAGCAATGTCACTCACTCATAATCCATTTATGAGAAAAAAGAAACAAAATTCTATTTCTTAGACATTTGGTGCAAATCAATTGTGTGTGTGTGTGCGTGTGTGTGTGTGTGTGTGTTGACTGAATAAGAGAGAGAGATTTATTTTAACAAGTTGGCTCAGATGATCACACGATACACTTCAAGCTGGCACACTGAGACTGAGGGGAGAGTTGATGTTGCAGTCTAGACCCTATAAAGACCGTCTGGAAGAAATATTTCTTCTTCCTTGAGGATCTCCATCATTTTTGTTGTTGTTGTTAAGGAAGTCAACTGATCGGATGAAACCCACTCATCTTGTAAAGGTTGATTTTCTCTACTCAAAGTCCACTGATTTAAATGTTAATCACATCTACCAAAATACCTTCACAGCAAAATCCGGCCTGGAGCTTGACCAAACATCTGTGCACTATAGCCTAGCCTAGTTGACTCATAAATTCAACTAGCACAAATTCAACCCTTTCCCATCTGGTACCCGTACACATATCTTTAAACCATAATGAATCTCCAAAAAAAATATAATAACAAGGTCATACTTCCATCTAACATGATAATATGAGACTATATTTATTTGAAAATACACTAACCCTTTCCCCAGAAGAAGATACAGAGATCTTGGGTGATGTTCACTCTTCTTGATATCTTGTAACAGATATACTATAATTCTAAGTTAGCAATACTTAAATACTATGATATAAAATCAATACATTTTGTGTTATATGTTGAGAGTAAAAAGGAGCAGAAAATAAACAAAATTGACATGCAGGCAAATTCAAACAAAATAAGAAAGAAATACTCATAACAGCGCTTAGTTCTGTAATTTGTCATGTGTTCATAGCTGACATTTATACCGACCTTCTTTCACTACCCACTCTGTATTTCCTTTGCCCTTAAGAAGCCCCCCACTTAGTTATAGTTCCTTACCTGCAGAGATAACCCAAACCTTCATTCCTGAAGGATCTGGGCCATTAGTACTATTGCCTGAACTAGATTGTAGTTTTCCATTAACTTTCTTCAAAGGGCATGGGAATAATAAGAAAAACAGTAATTAATATCCTGTATTCTAAACATTCTATTCTTTACCTTCACTGGGAAATACTGGACCAGTTTCCCCTTGGTAGTCAGGATCAATCACCCCTGTTAGCACAGTAATTCCCTTCTTTGTCTGATGGTTCAGAGGCATAAGGAGCCAGTAGTGGTCAGGTGACAGTCTTAACCTCCAGTTCAGTTGAATCATTTTGTCTTCTGGGGAAACTCGTTTTGAAAGTAAGACTTTTAGACTAGCCAGATTTTTAGATTAGAGAGTAAGGTAGCAGGGACAGGAAGCAAATATTTTGTTAAGGAATCACTGTATGTAACAGTGAATACTGCTACTTCCATTCCACTGCCTGAATCCTGGACCTGTAAATCCTTCCTACAGGAGAAGCGGTACAATATACTGAACACTAATTTAGGGAATATACAGCTCCTGGAAAATCTTGACTCATAAGTATTTGATTAGTAGCATCCAATGGTGATATTTTGCATATTTCTATTACCATGTAACACCATAGACTGTCACTGCTTTCTTTACTACTAAAAATTGAATAATTGCTGCCTTTAAATCTAAACAGATTAGACAACCAATTCTAGAAACTCAAGAACAAATTCAGCAAACTCATCCTTAAGATTCTGTTTCTCTAAAACCACTCTTGCTACAAAAGTCTGTTAGGGTTCTCCAGAGAAACAGAACCAATAATCATATGTGTGTGTGTGTGTGTGTGTGTATGTGTGTGTGTGTGTGTATGTGTTAGTATATAGAGTGAGACAAAGATTTATTAATGTTAAGTAATTGGCTCACACTTTGATCTAATAATGGATTATCTAGTGTACCAGAAAAAGCATCAGAGAAAGACTACTTTTGAACCTTGTTCCAAGGTGCCTTGCCAATTAAGTTTAAGTAGCAGAATGGCAATTAAATTATAAGAACTAGTCCTTGGGTTTATATGTCTCAAGGATTCATCTATGCAATAAGAATTGGAAATAACTGGAAAGATAAAAATCTCAAACTCAGGGTCCATAGACACCATACAGATGGTCCATGAAGATTTACTACTTACTTGAATTCTTAGAGAAAGTGTCCGCTCAACCAGGCCAGGACAAAATTGTTTTATATGTTACAATTTCGTTTATCTAAATCTTCTTTGCTATCCTTTTGACTGGACTTTTTATCTTTACTGGTTGCAGTTTACGTGTAGTTGGCTTAGTATATCATCTCCATTTACCAATAATAAAGTGTCATTTATTTCAAGACTTCCTAGAGGAAATAATTACCATACATTTTGTATTGAGTTTTTCCACTTATTAATGCAGCCAACTTACAAGTTTGTCAAATACATCATCCCTTGCCAAATCCTGGGAAAATGCACATAATTGTTGTACCTGAAATTAATGCTACTAAACTGAATTTTGATCACTGATATTCTAATGAATAAATAGCCTTATCTAGTATCTATTAATAGACATTTAGAGTAGCATTGATACAATTAATGTAACTTTTATAATCATAATTCAAAATGACCATGTGCATTGTTCTATTCTCCACCAATGCTTCTCATATATCATTTGTATATACATATTCTTTTTAGTAATAATTCAAATCAAATAACAAAACTAAAAACGACTGAACATTTAAAACCATGGGTTATTCCTATAATTGGAAAATACCTATATTTGTAAAGTACTAGACTACATTTCTTACTACAGCCCCCAAAGATAATATACAGTTCCATTAAGTTTTATGGATCACTTTTCCTATGGCTGTGTTTTATTTTCCTACTCAGGAATCAGATTCTTCTATGTTTACCGCAGGCTAATTTTTCAGTGGTGATATTGGTCAGACAACTCCAAGCTTATAAAATACTCACAATAAACATTTACTCTTTAAAAAGTAGATGAAGGAACAATACTGTTCCTAGGGGTATACATATTAACTAATATAATATGATTTTAAAGCATATTAATACCACCAATATGATTTGGAGTAATTTGGCTGGCATAAAAAAATGTCTCTTATTTTATCTGACATACAACACTATACATCCTGAACCCTGGAAACACAATAAATTTTTTAGCCTAATAAGTTACAGATAATGAATTAACTTTAAATATTCTTTTGACAAACTGGGAAGGTGGGACTTTGCATCACTCTTTGTTAACACTTTATGTTATACCCGTTTTAACACAATTATTGTAACAATTTATATCTAAGCTCAAAGAAAAGGCAAATTGTCTATGTAGATGTACTTTGGAAGACTTTGGGACTTCTTTACTCATTCAGGCCTGGGACATTTTTGCCATGTTGCAAGAATATTGCCCAGTGCTTTCTTATTATCCTTCTAGTAATAATTGTTTGTCTCACATTAGTTCAATGTCTATGAATCAGAATTCTAAGGTTTTCTGCAGAATCATTTCCTGACTGTAAAAAATAAATAATAACTAAATAAAAGATAACAGATAGATGGTAATATTTCTGATAAACTCTCAAACAAAAAGTTGGATCCTTGCACATAAAACCTTATTTTAAAGGAAGCAGGACATTGGTGAAAGTCTCTACAACCCTTGATGATATTTATGCAGCTTATGTTAATTGAAAAGCAAAAAAGGAACTGATAATTTTAAAATTGTAGTTCTAACCCTCAAAGAAAAAAAACAATTATTTTGTAGCGATGGTAACAAGTATCACCAGACTGCTTTTAACTTCATGCAACTGATCAACTAAAACTTGCCTTAGTAAAAATGCTTTGCAAGCCAAACAATGAGTATCGACTTCTCATTTCTGAATGTCAGCCAATCAGGAACATATCCACTCCAGTGCTCATACTTCTGAGTGTTAATCAGTTAGCAGCAGGTCTCACACAAGCAACCATAGTTTTATAGATGATGTCAACCCATTTACATCTTTAAAAGTTGGCCAACCCTTATACTTTTATTAATTCCGAAGTAATATGAACAGTCTGTTCGGCTTGGGGAGACTATACCTCATCATCCCGACTCCCTCTTAACAGTAAGTTCAACTGTTATATTTTAAATTTTACTTTTTTTTATAAAGCAAAATGATTTAATCAGTCTTTGAAATTAGGAAAAAAAAAAACAAAAAACAAAAAAAAAAACTGGGTATTGTGTACCCAAATATGCGCCCAGGATCGTTTATCTAAGACAAATAACTTTTTTAGTAGTTACTTTCTTTATTAGTAAAAGAGTGTTGAATGAGCTATTTTTTAAGTTTTATTAGCATTCAACATTCTGTATGCTTACACATGCTTATGCCATTGAATTTCATTGTAATGAATAATTTAGGAAACAGTAAAGTTGTATAATTTGCATATTATATAAATTTTTAAATGAGTCATGTTTGTAGTTCAATTTACAGATTGATATTAAAGGAAAGGGGCAAGCTGAAGGAGAGAATATTGATTGACTACATTTATGAAAATTATTCTGGTAAGCATTTAATTTCCAAATTACTTAATAGTTTACTTTCAGGAAATACAACATGATGCTATTATACAAATAATCTCACAGGCATTATAAAAGGAATCTGGAAACTTTATTTGCGTGATAAAATCTCTTTTGATATATCAGATAACTTTCCATAGAGTTAAGTAGTTCATTATACTGCTTTGAATCTAAGTCTCCACCTTGGTGAAATGAAATGAAAATACTTAAAAGTTAATTGGAGATTGAATGGGAATGTATATTTGCCTACACATGAAATACCTACTTTTTATATTCTCAAGATGTGTATGTATACATTTAATTTTATCTTTTTAGTTTATTTGCTTTTATACATTCTTTACATAGATCATTCATCCAAATGCCATGTTTATTTATTCACTTTATTATATGCTTACACAAATAGAATATGTTTGATGAAGCAACTTTATTGAAATAAATTATCCCTAAAATGTATATCCCACATATCTCTTTAAGGACATGGTTGACAGTTTGTTTCAGCCAAATAAGACTTTCTGTTTTATTTTAAATAACAATATGATATCCCAGCATTCAGATCATTTTATTTTCTCTCATTCAACTCTAAATAATGTAACAATACTATTTAGCTTTTAAATTGAAGAGAAGTAGATGCTGACCGTAATGATCAACTACCATATACTAACAAATGTTGACTATTATCATTCAAATATAATTTATCTTAATTTTGGTAGATTAAATGAACATAAAGTATGTCTTCCAAAAACATTTTTTAAAAAAAATTTAGACTCTCCCTTCTTAAGGAATTAGGAATATCAAGACACACAAGAAAGCAAAGACACAGAAAGATTTAACATTAGAGAAACTGGCACTGAATCTACCGCTCACTTGAAGACCTGGGAACTATTGCTTTGCCTTTATAATATATCCAATTTTTTTTTTTTTTATATCACAAACGGGAAAATTTCTCCCCTAAAACCTGAAAGAAGCTAATTAATAGAGATATTTATTATTTTACTTTCAAACTATACACTTTTATGGAATTAACCAAAGGAGTAAATACAAGAAATTTTCATAAACTGATTTGTGACAGAGGAATATTTAATAATGTGGTAGCTTCTGGAGGAAAATGATGCACCTGGATATTGGCAGGTGAAATCAAAGACAAAACAATATTGACATACATTACCGGGTTAAAAAAAAAAAAAGGTAAACTAAGCTGTTAATGCTGGTACAAAAACAAAACAAAACAAAACAAAAACTTGTTTTTAAATCTATAACAGCAAATTATTTATGAAAATAAATGTATTAGAATATATTTCCACCTTCCCTTCTTTCATATACTTTGCTAAGGAAATAATATAAGTAGAAAGTAGGAAGAACTTGAGCACTGTTTTCTTCCTGTGGCGTCTAGAACTACTGAATCCCAAGTGACATTGTGGCCATATCCCCTCCAATCTGCAAGCTCAAACATAGATGAAATCACTAGACAGCCTTTGACAGCAGTGATAGTGTGGGAGATCTGGAGTTGAATTAACCAGAGATGAGTTTATCAGTAGCTTCTGAGACCCAAATCACTTCAATAGTTAGTGATATCTAAATAATTGCCGGTTTGATTTAGTCACCAGAAATATAATAGGGCTTACATTCTCAGGGGTGTGGGAGCAGGGGATATAACCAAACAAAAGAATATAACAGTATATCTCAAGTTCATATAGAAAGATAAATAGATAGACTTATCAGTACCAAATATTAGACATTTAAAGTAGCAAGACATTTAGAGAGCAATGAAATGACAGCTACCTAAAAAAAAATCTGCATAAACAAACAGACTAACTTTTTTATTGAAAGTGGCAAAGACATATTTAAAATAACAATTATACATGCATTCAGACATCTAGAGATAAAGTAGAAAGAATGAAGAGATAGCAATCCCAAACAACCACATACAAAAGACAAAAACTATAAATACAAAGAAAGGCATAGATATAGTAGTAGCAAGGATCACTGAACTTAAAAAGAGATCAAGATAAATTACCTAAAACAGAAAACAGCACAAAGAAAAAAGAAGACAGTTAAAATTTAGTAACCCAACACAATATCAGTATTGAAATATCACACAATCTTTTGTATCTAAAATAAAGGTAATTGTCTAAAAGACAGTAAAAGGAATAAAGAGGAAGAAAACGTTTTTATAATAGTGCATGTCATTTTCAGATTTTAAAAAACACCATCAACTTATGAAGTTAAAAAAACCAAAAGTGCAATGGATGCACAGAAAATCAGATTTGACACATAATAGTAAATCTATTGGAATAAATCTAGTCTGAAAATTTTTAAAGTAATTCAAAGGAGAAAAACAGATACATTACATACACTAAGATAGGAATAAATGTAACAGTTTATTTCTTAAAAGAAATCATTCAATCCAAAAAATATAAGAAAAAAGAAATATCACCTTTGAAATGTTGAAAGAAAAAAAATTCTCAAATTTGGGTTCAATACTCAGCAAAAGCATTCTTTAAAATGAAATGAAGATAGTTTCAGGTAAATTGTAACAGTATTTGTTACTGTTAGATCTGGATTTCTATATACATGTGTGTGTGTATATACACACACACATACACAAACACACACACACACACACACACACACATATATGTGGTAGAAATTCTCCAAGCTGAAGAGAAAATACATCAGTTGGAAATTTGGAACTACTGAAATTATCAAAGAGCACTATACATGGTAAATAAATGGCTAGATATACTAAACTGTGTGTTTCTTTCTCTAATTTTATAGAAATATATTGAAGTGTTCAAAGACAAAACAATTGCATTGTATGTGGTATTTAAATCATATATAGGAGTAACAATATTTAAAAGAATGAAAGATGGTAATTAAAATAATACTGTTATAGTTCGTGTGTTGTATGAAGTGGTAGGATAATAATACAAAACTTTAATAAATTAAGGATACATATTAAAATATTTACACAAAATATAAAGAAGAAACACAAAAATCCAATACCAGAAATAATGTGCAATGCTAAAAAGTAATAATTTTTTAAAAAACTAAAAAGAAAAACCAAATAAAGAAGAGAGGCAATTATTTGAAAAAAAGAAAAAGATGATTCGGAATCAATTATATCAATATTTATGTAAATATAAAAGGGCTAAATATTTCAATTACAAAGATGTCCAGGTGCGGTGGTTAACACCTGTAGTCCTAGCAATTTGTGAGGCCAAGATGGGGGCATCGCTTGAGCCCAGGATTTCGAGACCACCCTGGGCAATATAGTGAGATCCCCTATCTAACAAAAAAAAGGAGAGATTTGCCAAAATGTATTTAATAAAAACAGTTCCCAATTAGGCACCGTTTCCAAGAGATGTAATGCATATAAAAGCACAAATGTATTAAAATTAAAACAATGCAGAGATATATACAAAATTACAAAAATAAAGACATGTAGAGATGTAAGCACTTATCATAAAAATGCTAGTATGATTTCATGATGATAAAAGAGTCAATTCATCAAGAACAAATAGAAATTCTAAATGTGTTGGCATGTAAGAGTTTTAAAATATGTGAAGCAAATTTTCAGAATTAAAGGGAAAAATAAACCAAGTAACAATAATAGCTGATGACTTTACTATTACTTTCTTAGTTATTGATGAAAATAAGTGGACAAAATTAAATAATCAAAGAACATATATGAAAACACTATTAAACATCTTTAACAGATTACATAAAAATACAGCAAATAGATAATAATAATACTTTTATATACATACTATAAATTCAACAAGATAGACTATGTAATGGAGTATAATACATTATCACAGTTTCAAATTACTAAAGTTATACACAGCATATTATCTTACAAAAACAACTAAATTAAAATAAAAAATTGAGTTCTAAAAATTCTAGATATTTAGACAATATTTAAACTGTTTTTAAATGATACATGAATCAAAGAAAAATTCAAAAAGTCATTAAAATGTTGAACTGAAAAACTATGTGACTTAGCTAAAACAGTTCAAAACAATACACTTTTATGTTTCGTGGTCATATTAGAAAAATAGAAAAATCTAATACATCAGTTTTATGCTTGAGAAGTTGAAAATGAGAGAAAAGCATATCAAAGGGGGTAGAAAAGGAAAATATTCAGAGGAAATGAATTAGAAAATATATCCAAAAGCCAACATTTGTTTTTTTAATACGAAAAACAAAGTTGCATTGTGGCTTTTGTAAATTGGATTATGTTCTTGATTGACCCTCATATTCTGTATATAGAAATGTTTCTGATTTTTGTACACTGAGTTTGCATTCTGAAACTTTTCTAAGTTGTTTATAAGTTCCAGGGACACTTGGCAGAGTCTAGGATTTTCTAGATATTGTTATTGTCCATTAACAATATGAATTCTTCGTCTCATATGAGATAATTTGACTTCTTTTTTTTTTTCTTTTTGAATGTCTTTTATTTATTTTTTTCTTTTGCCTGATTGCTTTAGCTAGGACTTCTAGTATTGTACTGAATAGGAGCAGTGAAACTGAGCATCTTTATCTTGTTCATGTTTTTAAGAGGAATGCTTTCAGCTTTTTTTCATTCAGAATGGTTTTGTCTGTAGATTTGTCATAGATGATTCTATTTTGAATTTTTCCTTCAATGCTTAGTTTGTTGAATATTTTTATCATGAATGGAATTTGGATTTTATTGAAAGCCTTTTCTGTGTCTATTGAAATTATCATATGGTTTTTGTTTTTGATTCTATTTATGTGGTAAATCATATTTATTGGTTTGTGTATGTCGAAACAACCCTGAATCCCAGGAATAAAGCCTACTTGTTCATAGTGAATTAACTTTTTATTGTTCTGCTGGATTCAGTTTGCTAGCATTTTCGTGAGCATTTTCACATCTTTGTTCATCAGAGATATTAGCCTGTAGTCTTTTTTTTTTTTTTTTTTTTTCGTGTTTTTGTCAGATTTTGGTATCAGGGTGATGTTGGCTTCACAGAATTAGCTGGAAAGGAGTCTTTCCTCTTGGATTTTGGGGAACAGTTTTAATAGAATTAGTATCAAATATTTTGTATATTTGGTAGAATTTGGTTGTGAATCCTTTTGGTCCAAGGCTACAAAATACTGCTGAAAGAAATCAGAGATGATATAAACAAGTGAAAAACTACGCCATGATCATGGATTAGCATTGTTAAAATGACCATACTGCCCAAAGCAATCTACAGATTCAACAATATTTCTATCAAACTACCAACATCATTTTTCACAGAACTAGAAAAAAAAATACTAAAATTAATATGAAAGAAAAGAGAAACTGAATAGCCAAAGCAATCCTAAACAAAAACAACAAGGCCTAAAGCATCACGTTACCCAGTTTCAAGCTATACTATAATGCTCCCAAATGTAACCAAAACATCACAGTACTGGAACAAAAACAGACATCTAGACCAATAGAATAGAAGAGAGAGCCCGGAAATAAAGCTACACACCTACAGCCATCTTATCTAAGCAATAAGAAAAGAACTCCCTCTTCAATAAATAGCGCTGAGAAAACTGGCTAGTCATATGCAGGAGAATGAAACTGAACCCTTACCTTTTCCCATATACAAAAAATAACACAAGATAGAATAAAGATTTAACTATAAGGCCTCAAACTATAAGAATCATAGAAAAAAGTCTAAGAAATGCCATTGTGGACATGGGCCTTGGGAAAGAATTTATGACGAAGTCTTCAAAAGCAATTAACAAATTGGACCGAATTAAACTAAGGAGCTTCTGCACAGCAAAATAAACTACTGATAGATTAAACAGTCACCATATAGAGTGGGAGAAAATATTTTCAAATGATACATCCAACAAAGGTCTAACATCCAGGAGCCCCATAAGGTAGTCACTATCAGAAGAATTCTCTGATGATGAGTCAGAAAATCAATTGTGTTCTTTGAAGCAGTATGGAAGAGGTAATCTTTTTGAACTATGTCCATAGTGTCCTTCGTAACAAAGACCTACTAAATGAAAGAGAAGAGTTTACCAGTGTCTTATCCTAGATGGGGATAGGGAAATAATAAAACTTTAGATACTGCTAGCTTTACTGTGTCATACAAAAGGGGATTCTCTAATAAACACTTGTGAAGTTCTTAGCTGAAAAATGTATCCCTAATAAAAAACTGATACCGAATCATAGCATTATAGAACACTTCCCTTCTCTCACAATTTGACAGAACATCAGCAAGGCATAAGTATATTAACAACAGATTATAGCTAAAAAACTGCAAGTGTCAGACTCTATTTAAAAATTGTTGTTTAGAGAAATCTAGACAAAAGGGCACATGCAAAGAAAAGCAAACACAAAAAGCTAGAAGAAAATCAAAGACTTGCCTGTCTTCTTTGATTGGGATGTGTTTGGTGCAGCTACAGCCAGCAGTAAATTCCTAGTTCAGAATAACAGTCCAATTCCTACAGTCCAATTCCTAGTTCAGAATAACATAAAACATCACAGCAAAGATCTATTTCCCATAGTTCCCATTAGCTGATACATAATATACAACTTTTAAAAATGCAAAGCATAATAAAAGCCAAGAAATACAACATCCTGAAGAGACAAAGCATGCATCAAAACCAGACTCAGACATGGCAGAGATTTTGCAAATATCAGACTGGGAATTTTCCGTATCTATGAATGATATCTTAAGAATTCTATTGAAAAAACCAAAATGCAATAACAAAGGGGCAAAGTAAGTACAGATATTTTTAAAAATTTAAAAAATATTGAAAATTTTCTATCTATTGAAAACTCTGTAATACAAACAAAGAACATCCTTAATGGACTCATCACTGGACTGGACATGTCAAAGGATAAAGTCAGTGAGCTTAAATATGTATCAATAAAAATTTCATAAAGTGACAGGCAAAGAGAAAAATGAAACAAAGCAAAAGAGAATATCAAAGAACTATGGAACAATTTCAGATGCAACATATGTATTATGGGAATACCAGAAGAGGAAAGAGATAGGAAAGAGAGAAAATGTCTGAAGTAATAATTTCTGAAAATATTTCATATATTAATGGCAGACATCAAACCACAGATTCAGGAACACACAGGGAATGCCAAGCAGCTTAAACAAAAGCAAAACAAATTGAACAAAAATATACAAATTCACATGACAGCGTATTATATTCAAACCACGTAATACCAAAGATAAAATAAAAATCAGGAAATCAGCCATGAGGTAAATAAAAATCAGGAAACTAGCCATGTAAAAAGACAAATATCTAATCTGTAGAGGAACAAGTATAACAACCACATTTACCATCTTATCAGGAACTATGAAAAAACAGTACAAGAGTCAAGTGATATCTCACAGTAGTTTTGATTTATATTTTCCTGATGACTAATAATTTGAAGCATCTTTTCATATACGTGTTGGCCATTTTGATGTCTTCTTCGAAGAAATATTCATTTAGGTTTCTTGCCCATTTTAAAAATTGTTTCATGTGTTTTATTCTATAGAGTTGTATATCTTTATACATTTTTGATATTAACCCTTATTAGACATATAGTTTACACAATTTTTTTTCCTATCCATATATTGCCTTTTCATTTTCTTGTTTTCTGTGCTGTGCAGGATCATAGTCTGATGTAGTTTAATTCATTTATTTTTGCTTTGTAGCTGGAGCTTTTGATGCTATATCCAAGAAATCATTGCAAGGCCAATGTCAAAATCTTTTTTTTTTTTTTCCTCTGTGTGTGTGTGTGTGTGTGTGTGTGTGTGTTTTGATTTTGGTGGTTTCAAAGATCCATGATGTCAGCTATCATCAAAAAGACAAATGTTGCTGGGAGTGTGAAGGGAACCCTTGTGTACTTTAGATGGGAATGCACACTGGTGCCACCATGATGGAAAACAATATGGAAGTTTCTAAAGAAATAAAAAGTAGAATCACTATATGACATATAAATCCTTATATGTATACACCCAAAGAAAATCAAATCAAATCACCACCTCCTAAACATATTTGCACTGGGGAGGGACCAGAAGGGTCGAATAGAAACAGCTTTGGTCTGCAGCTCCCAAAGAAACCAATAAAGAAGGCGGGTGATTTCCGCGTTTCCAACTGAGGTACCCAGTTCATCTTATTGGGACTGGTTAGGCAATGGGTGCAACCCCTGGAGTGTTAGCAGAAGCAGGCTGGGGTGTTGCTTTACCCGGGAAATGAAAGGAGCTGGGAGACCTCCCTCCCCCAGCCAAGGGAAGTGGTGAGGGACTGTGCTACCCGCCCCAGGTAATAGACTTTTTCCACGGATTTTTGCAATCCGCAGAACAAGAGATTCCCTTGTGAGCCTACACCAGCAGGGCCCTGGGTTTCAAGCACAAAACTGGGTGGCTGTTTGAGCAGGAACTGATCCAGCTGCACCTGGAACTCCAGCGAGACAGGAGAACCATCCACTCTGCTAAAAAGAGGGCTGAAGCCAGGAGCCGAGTGGTCTCGCTCAGTAGGTTCCACTCCCACAGAACCCAGCAAGCTGAGAAATACTGGTTTGAAATTCTCAAATTCTCATAATTGGAAGTAAAACATTCCTCAGCAAATGCAAAAAAAAAAAAAAAAAAAAAAAGAAATCATAACAAACAGTCTCTTAAACCACAGTGAAATCAAATTAAAATCCAGGATTTAAAAATTCACCCAGAAGCTCACAACTACATGAAAATTGAACAACCTGATCCTGAATGACTCCTGGGCAAATGACAAAAATAAGGCAGAAATCAAGAAGCACTTTGAAATCAATGAAAACAAAGAGACAACATACCAGAATCTCTGGGACACAGGTACAGCAGTGTTAAGAGGAAAATTTATGGAACTGAATGCCCACATCTGAAAGCTACAGGTTTGTTACATACGTTGTGTCGTGGGAGTTTGTTATACAGATTATTTCATTACCTAGGTATTAAGTCTAGTACCTATTCGTTGTTTTTCCTGATTCCCTTCTCTCACCCTCCACCCTCCAAAAGACCCCAGTGTGGGTTGTTCTCCTCTATGGATCCATGTGGTCTCATCATTTATCTCCTATGTATAAGCGAGAACATGTGGTAATTGGTTTCTCTTTCTGTGTTAGTTTGCTAAGGTTAATGTCCTCCTGATCCTTCCATGTCACTGCAAAGGACATGATCTCTTTCTTTCATACTCCTGCATCATATTCTATCGTGTATATACACCACATTTCTTTATCCAGTCTATCATCAACAGATATTTTCGTTGATTTCATGTCTTTGCTATTGTGAATAGTGCTGTAATGAGCATACATGTCCAGGTGTCTTTATAATAGAATACTTGTTATTCCTTTGGATGATACCTAGTAATGGGATTGCTGGCTGAATGACATTTCTACCTTTAGGTTTCAAGGACGTGCCACACTGTATTACACAATGACTGAACTAATTTACACTCCCACAGTGTATATGCATTCCTTTATCTCCACAACCTCTCCAGCATCTGTTATTTTATAACTTTTTAATAATAGCCACTCTATCTGGTGTTAGATTGTATCTTATTGTCAATCATATGATAGCCACTTTAAATACAAATGTTTTAAGTACACTAAGAAACAGAATTTTTAAGAGTGAATTAAAAAATATTATAAAAGAGAAACCCACTTAAATATATACTATGGATGGCAAATTAAAAAAAAAATTCTATGGATGATTTAAATTTTAGGAATGGAGAAAGATGTATCATGCTAATACTGATCAACAGAATCCTGGAGGAGATTTACATCAGTATAATTTTATAAATCATGCAGCTCTAAGGGTCTATCTCTCCACATAATTTTGTTTAAAGAAAAGAGAATATGGTCAATATCAACTTTGTCAGAACTCTTGGAAATAGTCAAAGGCTTATAGCTACTACATAATAGTAAATCAGTAAGAGGCAACCTAAAAATGTCATTCAAGGCAATCTGTCAAAACCCTAGCTGACTACGTGCTAAAAGAAATGGAGGCTTCAGAGACCACACATGATGTAGTATATGGTATATTATGTCTTAAGAAAAGGTTTAAAATTAACTAAACAAACAACTATTATCTACAAAACGCAACAACAGCAAAAATCCCTGAAGAGAAGTAAGAATCTGATTATATTAGCTAACACATCATATGATTGACATACAATGTGAAATTAACAGAGAATATCCCTGAGGAAGTATAGCTGGAACTACTATACAAAGACTTTAAGCGAACTGCCTAAATATACTCAGATAGATAAAAGAATCCTGAACATGATGTCTCAACAAATAGAGAATATCAACAAAGACAGAAAGTATGGAAATAATTCAAACAAAAGTTTTGGAGCTCTAAAGTACAAAATCTGCAATGAAAACATTACTAGATCGTTTCAATAGCAAAGATTGAGCACATAAAGAATTAATAAACAATCTTAGGTTCATTGGGATTAACTGGGCTGAGGAACAGGAAGAAGAAAAGACTGAATAAAGTCTAAGAGAGCTGTGGGACACAATAAAGTACACTAACATATGCATAAGGGGAGTCTCAGAGTGTGAGAAATGAGACAAAGGAACAAAGAGAATACCTGAAAAAAGAATGAAAAAAAAGTCTCAAAATTCTATGAATTCATTAATCTATACATACAAGAAACTCAACAAAATTTAAGAATAAAAACGGAGTTCCACACCAAGACATGTCATAATTAAGCTATTGAAAGCTAATGACATAGAGAAAATCTTGAAAGCAGCAAAAGTAAAGCAACTCATCATATATAAGAGATCCTCATTATGATTAAAAGTAGATTTATTATCAATGAGAATGTCATAACTAAGAAAGGAATGGGATGACATATTAAAAGTGCTGAAAGAAAAAAGAAACTATCAACTGAAAATTTGTTAAACTATCCATCAAAAATTAAGGAGAAATTAAAACATTCTCTCACATGCAAAGATTGAGAGGATTAATAATAATCGACCCTATAAGAAATGCTAAAAGTGCTAATAGCAAATATAGCATTAGGAGATATACCTAATGTAAATGATGAGTTAATGGGTGCAGCACACCAACATGGCACATGTATACATATGTAACAAACCTGCACGTTGTGCACATGTACCCTAGAACTTAAAGTATAATAATAAAAAATAAAAAATAGAAAAAGATAGTCTAAATGAAAAGAACAAATGTCTAGATAAAATTAGTGAGATTAACTGAAGATGTATCAGAAAATAAGAACACACCTATAACAAAAGAGATAATCAATATTCAAATGTCACCCAAAAATGAAAAGACCAGAACAAAAATGGCTTCTCTGGTGAGTTCTACAAATTCTTTAAAGAAGACAATACCAATCCTTTCACATTATTACAATATATAAAATAGAAAAGACTATTTACTAGTCACCCTATGACCCAAATTCAGATGAAGACATTACAATAATAACAAACTACAGATTAAAATCCCTTATGAATACAAATGGAAAAAGTCTCCGAAATGCAATGATGGTTTAGCATGTAACAGTCAGTCAGTATAACATATCACATTAATAGAATGAATAAAGAAAACCCATACAATTATCTCAATTGATATAGAAACAAATTGAAATAAATCCCACACACTTTCATAACAAATATTCAAAAAACAAGAAATAGAAAAGAACATCTTCAACATGATAAAAGTTATTTACAAAAATCTCACAACTAATATCATATTCCATGGGATAAGAATGAAAGCATTCTCTCTAAGAAGGGGAAAAATGAAGACACTGGCTTTTATTACTTCTATTAAACATTGTACTAGAATAGCTAGCCCAAACATTTAGGGAAACCAAAGAAATACAAAACATCCAAATTTAAAAAGAAAACAAAAAGTGAAATTCTCCTTATTCACAAATGCCAAAATCTTACATATAGAGAATCCTAAATAATCCACCAAAAATTTAAAAATTATTGGAGTTAATAAATGAATTTAGTTACTTTGTGGGGCACAAAATCAACAAATAAAAATCAGTTTGTTTCTATAAACTAGTAATGAACAATTCAAAAATAAAAAAAATTAAAAGTATCCCATTTATAATAGGATTCAAAATAATAAAATATCTAGGAACAAACTTAACCAAGTAAGTGAAAGAATTTAGCACTGAAAACTCCTAAAACATTGTTGAAAGACATTAAAGAAGACATACATAAATGGAAATGTAGCTTGTGTTCATGGATCGGAAGACAATATATTTAAGATGGCAATGTTATCCAAAGTAATCTGTAGATTTAATGCAATCTTTATGAAAATTCCAAAGGCGTGTTTCACAGAAATGGAAAATTCAATTAACACATTTATATGGAATTAGAAGGTGATCACGTTTTTGGAAGTTTGTAGATTCTTATGAAACGTTTAGTAGAATTTACTTATGCCAAACTTGAATGTCTTTTCATGGTATACTTTTGAGATAAACTCTTTGAAAATTCTGTAATGGCACATGTTGATTTTTTCACTTGAGCTGTTTTTTGGAAGGGATTTCAGATTGTAATCTTACGGAATAGGTTCTATAAAAGTCTTCAGGCAGTTGATTTTTTTTTAATCTTTAAGAAATATAAAGATTTGATCCATGGGGTTCTTGAGCTCACCTAAAACTTTGCATGTTTTCTTATCCAATCCTGCATTTTTGGGTTTACCAGCTCTTTCCTGAAATATCTCTCATTAACACCTGTTTTTGTGGTCTGGTTTGGTAACCAGGTGTGATGTTCTCCTGATACATGAGTGCTTGAGAATCTTCCTATTGATTTCATGCTATGCTGAAGAATGGATATATCAGGAAGGCTGTCTGAGATTCACTGTTCAGTGTTCTGTTTTTCTGGCCTAGAGAAGAGCCCCTGTAACTACGACTCCTAATCTCTCAGATGTATTTTATCTTTGACAATAACCGTATATAATACTCACCTATATTCTTAAATACCTGAAACCAAAACAAACATATGTTGATCAATATATCTGTAGATTACAAAGTATCAGAATAAACTTTCAATAATATTAGCTATTTTAAGCTGGTATTGTAAATAGCAGGGATGCTTTTGTTCATATATAGAAGCAGACGAAAAATCTAAATTTAAAATTGACAAGTGATTCTGTTCATTTCTTACCTGTGATATCTGAGAAGAGCAAAATTTTAGTGAATTTTTTCTTGTCACAATCCAGTATTAATTTCTGATGGTTTTTTCCTGGAGGTTGGGAAAGTTTTGTTAGGATACAAGATACAATAAGCACTAGAATGTCAAAAGTAATGATAAATTGAACTCTATTAAATTTAGAAACTTTTATTTTTCCATAGATTTCCTTAAAAGTATGAGAAGCCAAGATAGCATGGTGATGACATTTCAATGCATAAAGCAAATGGAAAGCCCCTATCAAAAAAAAAAAAAAAAAAAAAAAAAAAAAAAAAAAAAAAAAAAAAAAAAAAAAAGAATTCCTAAAGAATCTTTGCTAACCAATAGAAAAAAACATTAAACAACCCAATAAAAAGATGGGTAAAATATGTGAACAGGCAATCATTCTAAAATATTTCCAACTGGCCAATAAATATTTGAAATGTGCTCAACCTCATCAAGGAAATGTGAATTAAAACCATCATGAGACATAACTACACATCCTCCCTGATTACTTAAAAAAATGCACAATACTCTTTGTTGAAGACCTTGGACAATGAAACTCCCATATACTACTTGTGAATGAGAAAATTAGTACAACTATTTGGGAAAATTGTTTTGCAATATTTCCTGAAATTATGTAGATGCCTTCCCTATGGTCATGCAGTTCTATTCCTAGGTAGACACTCCAACCAAATGTACCCTACTTAATCCAAAACTGTATAACTATTTGTAGCAACATTATTTATATTGACCCCAAACACTTGGAAATTATTTATGTGTTTATTAATTGCAATAATTAATAATTACTAATACTTGTAGCTACTACAGTAATATTAAAGTGAAGCACTACTACTCATGGAAAAAGAAGTGAATGGATCTCACCAACATAATAAGCCAGACACAAAATAATGCATGCTGTATATTTTCTTACGTGTAAAGTTAAAAAACAGCTATGTTGTTAGAAATCAGGACAGTGGTTTATAGTTGAGCAAGGGGGATTATTACTAAGGGTCAGTTAAAAGGTTTCTGGAATTTTAGTATTAGTCTATCTCTTGACTTTGGTGGTTTTCATTGGTGTATTCAATTTTGGTGACACTTTAACACTTATTATTTGTGATTATTTTTTTCTGGAAGCATCTTATATGCCAATTTAAACTTACTTTAAAAGCTGTGAAAGTATCTAAACAATCTAGCTATAAATTCTTTCAAAAGAAGATATCTTCTGCTTTCAACCCCAGTCCATAGCTTAGAACTTGTGACTGAGCCAAGATTATGTAAGTGAAGGGGGACAACTTGTATAACAGATGCTCTCTGGGCACTGCTTTTCTGAACGTCTTGTAGGATTAGCAGTGCCCAAGATGAAAAAAATTATTCTCAAATCATTGAATCAGCATAAAGACCATTGTAAAAAGTAAAGAAAATTTTATAAACTAATAATATAGACTTT
This sequence comes from Chlorocebus sabaeus, assembly GCF_047675955.1. Taxonomy (NCBI): domain Eukaryota; kingdom Metazoa; phylum Chordata; class Mammalia; order Primates; family Cercopithecidae; genus Chlorocebus; species Chlorocebus sabaeus. Next base: position 67,569,956 of record NC_132920.1, on the reverse strand, counting down.
TACTCACTGTGTGTTCTTCTTTAAAAAATACCAACATAGCCTTTCTTCTGGAATGCAAGAGTATCTTCTTGACTTACCAGAACAGATAATAATCTGTACCTTTGGTGTTTAATGAAGCAAGCTATTCTGCCTTTCTTCCATCTTCCAGCCCTACTCTCAGTAGTGAACTAAAAAAGTAACTTTCATTGTTTTTTAAACTTTGTGTTTTAACATAATTTTAATTTGAATGACCCATTTGGCTCTGCAGTCATCCATGTAACTGCATGCAAACAATTGTAATAACTCTTTTAGCTCCATAATAGGCTTCTTATAACATGATAAATTCAAATACAGTAGTCCACTTAAACCCTTCGTATCTCATACTCATTCTGATTTTTTAATTATGGTGTTTGATCTCTGGATTTGTCCATAACTTCATATGACATGAACTTCATATGATATGATAAATTCAAATACAGTAGTCTACTTAAACCCTTCGTGTCTCATACTCATTCTGATTTTTAAATTATGGTGTTTGATTTTTGATTTCTGGGTTTGTCCATAATGTCATATGACATTTAGTTTAAAATCATTAGATTTATTCAGCATTTACTGAATTCAAAGTATTGATCTCTCTTTGGGAATTTATTTATCTTTTTGTCTCTTTCCTCTTACATTATGTTGAATAAGAAATTAACATAAAAATTCTGGTTTTCTCATGCGCAGTAGCCTATGTGGTCATTGAAATAAAACTCTGTAAGCTCACTTTTTATGTTTGTTTAAAATTTGTCAATTGGTTGAATATTCTGTTCTCAGTTGTTTTTGAAGCTGAAAAAGAATACTGTCAATCATATTTTTAAAGTCTTACATCCTCCAGACTAAGTTTGTGTTCATACTTTGATGTGCTCCTACTGCATATTAAAAGTGAGCTTATTTTTTTAAATTCTTCTAAGATGAATTATTCTGCTTGAGCGGGCCAAGCTGTTCCAAAAAGCCTACTGCTGACAGTGCTTAACTAAAGTCAACAAAGAGAAGATAAGGCTTACTGGTATTGTTTGTTGAAATATTAATACCAATTCCAGCAGTAAAAGTGATAAATACTTTAATAAAGATAGCTTGTTCCTCACCAAAGTTTGCAGTACTCTTTATTCTATCCATGCAGGAATATTCCCAGCAGACAGATTTAATCTCACAAAAGATATGGGTTACTAAAATGTAGCTATCTTACGAATGTCCCTAAAGCTTTTAAAACAAGCAGCCAAAATGTACTACCTACATTTCACAACCTTTAAAACACTACATATCTTTTCCTAATTAGCTTTATTTTAAAGGAACACATTAATTTTGTTTAAGATACCACTTCACATGTGGACCTTTAAAATGTTCATCTGTACACCACTTGTGTGATATTTTCCTTTGGTTCTTGGATTTTGTTTAGCTTTTTTTTTTTTTTTCTTTTGTCTGTGTGTGGTGTTTGTGGAGGTTTCGTTTTTGACTTTTTGTGAGATTTCATTTTTATTTTTGCTTTTGCAAAATACATTCACATGGACCACATGGAGTCAGGAAGCAACATAAATTATGTAGGACTACAGAGTTAAATTGTCGAACTAAACTTGGATGGTAGAAACATTAGGTACTAATTTGTTGGCAGAGATGCTTTGTGTCATGCGCTGTGTGTATGCTGATTAAAAAAGCATTATATGGGTCCAATGCCACTTCAGTTTCATGAGCTTTTTATGTGACATGGCACATCAAATCTGCCAAGCACAGGACCATCTGGAAAGAGAATACCAGTCAGAAAGCTGATTTCATATGAAGGAAAATAATCTAGGTAAATGTTACCCATAAAGATAAAAAAAAGTAACACATGGAAACATAGCAATTGTGTACATATGCATATATATACACACATATATGCACACACATAATTGTACATATATACCCACATTTTGTATATAAACATCCGTGTCAGTATCTATATCATTTAACAAATTATTTTCTAAAATGTTTAGTGTATATATATGTTAGTTCAATGTTCTTTGTATAACAAGCTAAAATAAACAGTACTGCAATACATATTTTGTTAAAATACATCTTAACATTAAAAATTATTTTTTCTGTAGTTATTTATAATAGTAAATTGAGCACATACCATGTACCAATCATTATGTTAGGGACTACGGATTTCATGGCACTCCAAATAAAAACATTTGGAAAGTAATTGAACTGAAAAATAGCCAAAATGTTTGGAGCTGAAGTAGCCCCAAGGTGTATTGGCAAAGCAAAGTTGGAATCATGGAGACTGAAAAGATTACAGAAAAAAACAAAAACAAAAACAAACAAAGAAAAAAAACCCTACATTATCTTCATTTTAAGACACTTGAAATAGTTTAAGAAGGTATGTATAAAGCACCTATTTTTGTTTGTTTGTTTGTTGTTAATTCACTGTCTATGACATCAAATGTAGTAAAGATAATTTACAGAACTGGAATAGTCTTTTTTACTATTTACAGGTAGATATAACAACCAACTTAAGAGTTCCAAAAGTGGTGTGTTCAAGTGTTCGTTTTTTATAACCACTTAATCATCTGTTTACCTTTTTAATTTTTTAACCAATTTGATAGGAGAAAAGTATGCATTATGCCACTTTAATAATCATGGTAATAATTTTGAAATATCATATTTGCTACTAGTAGTCCTGTTTTTGTGAGTGTTCCATGTATGCCTTTGCCTATGACATCTGCGGGAAGTGCACTTCAGGCTGAAGTGAAAACAAGTGCAAAAGCCCTGAGGTGAAAAAGAGCAGGTTATTAAAGAGTCAGGTAGAAATTACTTGTTTTACTTTATACCAAAGTATAAGAAAGAATAAATATGTAAATTTTATACCATTTAATGTTTTTTATTAAAATAGTATTATTATTGTTTTAAATTAATTTCAAGTAGCTAAAACTCATAGCAATTTGCTATAGAGACTAGATACACTGTTATAGAAACAAATATATGCATCTTTTATGTATGTATATAGACACAGGTTTATATGCTTGTATATATTAATACACATTTATACATATTAAAATTTATATATGGGTATGTATGGTATGCAGTACCTATATACATAAATATATTGAAATATGTTGATATTTATGCATATGTATACACCAAACATATATTTATTTATTTGTTTAGAAAAATAATATCCTATCGTATTACATTACATGGTAAAATGTCATGAACTTCATGTTAGGTTAATATAGAGAGCTAAATTCACTATTTTAAAAAAGTTCTCAGTAGTTTAAATTATGGATGCAACACAATTTATTTAACAATTTCTCAAAGAAATATAGGTTATTCGTTGTTCCACCCCTAACAACTCTGTATTTAGTATCTTTTCAAATACATACTTATGTCCTGATATTCCAGGTACATTTTTCATAATGGTATTCCTTTTATTTGTGTTTGCCTGATTTAAAGGTATGGGCTTCCTGTGTACAGAAGGTAGATACGAATTGTGTCCTCCTCTTTGAGTCATATCCCCGGAAATCTTGGTGAGAAGAGCTCTTTTATTCCCCTCCCCCATTTTTTAAAATAATGAATGTAAGCTGATTTTGACATGAAGAGGCTCATTGTGAGGTAATGTTTTGTTTCTGACTTAAACAATAGGACTGGGTAAGCAATGTGATGGTCTAAGTAAGAGTTTTAGGAAGAAGCAAAGGCATGTACAAGTTGTAGTTCTCATTATGATGAAGAATGAAGCTGGTTTGTTTAGTGAAGCAGAGAAACAAGACTGCAAAGCCCTGAAGAGGCTGAACGAGTAAATGTAACTCATGATTTCTTTGGTCTTGGTTGTAGTGTCCTGGCCACCTTGTAGTACATGTGTCTATGGGTTCTGAATGATAATCCTTTGTTGGTTAATTTTAAACTTTCCTTTTTCTTAATATAGTGTAAGGGATTTCTTATAGTAAAAATATTATTGATTGCTTTTAAAATACTTTAGACCAGATATTTTTCCACATTTATCTATTTTGTGTGTGACTAGATATGGCAATATTTAAATTCGATGTTAACATTTTGCAAAAACTGAACCATTTTGCAGAACGTTTATGGTGTAGTCTTCTGTGAGGTAATGTAATGCTGACTTAAATTTTTATAAGTAATTTTTATGAGTCTGACTGTTGGTAGAATCAAACCGATACTTTTTAAAGCATTCTCATTATCCATCTCAATCCTTGGTACCATAAAGGGTAAGTGTAAGAATTTTCTTATGTGAAAGCTTGATAAATACAAAACATTATTGGAAGAAGATGACCAGCATTTCCCAAACGTAAAAGTTCTGAGAACCTACTGTATTATTCGCAACATTTCTCGGAATCCATAATGTAGCCATAATTTGTCAACACATTCCTTTCGGCTCAATTAAAAAAAGTAAAAGATCATGTGAACTAACCTGGTCCAGAGAGGTTACATGAGCGACTCACAGTGACCGAGTTATTTAGTGACCGAATGTAGTTTTTGTTTGTTTGTTTGTTTCCCAGGTAATGCTTTTTTTGGGGATGATTGAAAGATAAGACTTCTAAGACATCATCATCTGTCCAATTAAAAGTATAGTGGAGGCACAGGGACAATCGTAAACCAACACATAACTAATCCAAACTACCAAGAATATGTTTTCAGCTTTTACCAAACAATGCATTATGCAATTAGAGTCCTTTCTGGAGATTTGCAAATCCTCTAACAGTAGACTTTTGTCTGTCTTTCTTTTAATTTTCCTAGTACTTAGTTTTATGTTAAGAAAATCTTTTCATCTTACATTAGTTCTTCACTGAATGTAAGTCTCTGGTGGTAATGTAATAAAATAGAATTTATTAATCTTAAAGCGGATTAGAGTTATCTTAGTCACTCTAGCCTGGAAATCATTCATAACTGTCAGAGAATTGGGATAAAACTGATTATCTCTTATCAAGAAAATGCTCTATGAGCAGTAATACTTAAGAGTCATATAATTTCAATTAATATATATGTATTAATTCATTAATACATGAAACCTTATATTGATATAATCACCCCAACTTCACAAGATATTCATCAATATAAGTAGTTATAGTTTAAAATATGTATGCACTTCAGGAAAAAAAATGCTGTATTTCATAGAAAGTCAAATTTGTCATATTGGTATGTGGCATTATTTCAGCAAGCCTATTTCCATCCTGTTCTTAGCTGCATAACTTTTAAAGATTTATTGTTTCAGTTACAATTAGGTAGTAATGGTAATACTTCCAAAGTAAATGTAAGGAAGTTTATTAGTTTATATAAGGTTTAAGTCTGACAGCAAACTAGAACTGCCTAAAAGAACTTCACTTCAGATAATAAAGGATAAAAGAAGGAACCTAAAAGCAGCAAGAGAAAAGAAACAAATAACATACAATGGAGCTCCAAAATATCTAGCAACAGACTTTTCAGTGGAAATCTTCTAGGTCAGTAAAGAGTGGCATGACACATATAAAGTGCTGAAAGAAAAAGTCTTTTACTCTAGAATAGTGTATCTGGTAAAAGATATTCTTCAACCATGAAGGAGAAATAAAGACTTTACTAGACAAACAAAAGCTGAGGAATTTCATAAATACCAGACCTGTCCTAAAAGAAATGCTAAAGAGAGTACTTCAATCAGAAAGAAAATGTCATTAATGAGAAGTAAATAATCAACTGAAGGTACAAAACTTAATGGCAAGAGTAAGTACACAGAAAAACTCAGAATATTATAACACTGTAACTGTGCTATGTAAATTGTTCTTATCCTAAATAGAAGAAATAATGAATCAATAAAAAATAATAACTGCATAACTTTTCAAGAAATAGTTATTACAGTAAGATATAAATAGAAACAACAAAATGTTAAAAAGTGGGGGGGATGTTAAGGCAAGTTTTTAGTAGTTTACTTTTTGTTGGTTTATGCAAAAAATGTTAAGTCATTATCAGGTTAAAATAATGTGTTATAAGACAATATCTGCAAGCCTCACGGTAACCTTAAATGAAAATGCATCTAATGCATACAGACACACACACACACATACACATACACACAACACACACACACACACACACACACACGCAAGAAACTAAATCATATCACCAGAGAAAATCACCCTCACTAGAGGAAGATAGAAAGGAAAGAAAGAAGGAAGAGAAGACCAGAAAACAAATAACAAAATGGTAGGAGTAAGTCCTTATTTATCAGTAATAACATTGAATGTGAATGTACTAAACTCTTCAATCAAAAGACATAGGCTGTCTGAAAGGATAAAGAAATAAACCCATTGAGCTGTTGCCTACAAGAAGCACAGTTTACCTACAAAGAGGTATGTAGGCTAAATATAAAGGGATGAAAAATACCTTCCAAGCCAATAGAAACCCCAAAAAAGAAAAAAAAAAAAGCAGGAGTGACTCTACCTGTATCAGACAAAATAGATTTCAAGACAAAAACTATAGAAAGAGACAAAGACAGTCACTATACTATGTAATTATAAAGAGGTCAATCCAGCAAGAGTATATAACACTTTTAAACATATATGCACCCAACACTGAAGCATCCAGATATATAAAGGAAATATTATTAGAGCTAAAGAAAAGATAGGTCTCAATACAATAATAGCTGGAGACTTCAGCACTGAACTTTCAGTGTGAGACAGATCTTCAGACAGCAAATCAATAAAGAAAGATCACAATTAATCTTCAATGTAGATCAAATAAATCCAATTGATATTTGCAAAACATTTCATTCAAGAGCTGTAGAGTACACATTATTTTTTCAACACATGGATCATTCTCAAGGATAGATCATATGTTAGGTTACAAATCAAGTCTTCCAACATTCTAAAATAGTAAAATAATATCAAGCATCTTCTCTGATCACAATGGAATAAAACTGGGAATTAATAACAATTAATTTCAGAATTTTTAATTTAAGAAATTTTGGAAGCTATAAAATGCATGAAAATTAAGTAATATGATTCTGAATGGTCAGTGGGTTAATAAAGAAATTAAGAAAGGAATTAAACATTTTCTGAAACAAATGATAATGGAAACAGTATAGCAAAAGCTATGTGACACAACAAAAACAGTACTAACAGAGAAGCTAATAGTTATAACTGCCTACATCAAAAAAGAAACAAACCTTCAAATAAACAATCTAATTGTGCATCTTAAAGAACTAGAAATGCAAGAGCTAACCAAATACAATATCAGTAGAAGAGAAGAAATAGTAAATATCAAAGCAGAAATAAATGAAATTGAAAACAATACAAAAGACCAATGATACAAGAAGTTGGCTTTTTGAAAAGTTAAATGAAATTGATAAACATTTAGCCAGACTACCTAAGAAAAAAAGAAGAGCCAAATAAATATCAGAAATGAAAAGGGAGACATTACCACTGATGGTACGGAAATTTAAAGGATTATTAGTGGCTATATTGAGTAACTATATGCCAATAAATTGAAAACTCTAGAAGAAATAGATAAATTCCTACACACATAAACCTACCAAGATTGAACCACAAAGAAATGCAAATATTGAACAGAGTAATAATAAATAATAATATTGAACACATAATAAATAGTCTTCCAATAGATAAAAGGCCAGAACACACAGGCTTCACTGCTGAATTCTACCAAACATTTACAGAACTAATAAAAATCCTATTCAAACTATTCTGAAAAATGGAGGAAGAAGAAATATGTCCAAACTCATTCTACAAGGCCAGTATTACCTTGATTCCAAAATGACACAAAGGCACATCAAACAAACAAACAAACAAACCCACAGGCCAATATCTCGGAGGAATATTGATGCAAAAATTCTCAACAAAATATTAGTAAATGGAATTCAACAATACGTTAATAAGATGAGTCATCATCACCAACTGAAACTTATACCTGGGATGCGAGAATGGTTCAATGCATGCAAATCAATCAAAGTGACACATCATTATCAATAGAATTAGGGATAAAAATCATATCATTTCAATTGATACAGACAAGAAATATTTGGTAAAATTTAACATCACTTTATGATTTAAAAAAAGCCTCAAACAACTGGGGATAGAAGTAACATACCTCAACAAAACAGAAGCCACTTATGAGAGACTGACAGCTAGTATCATGCTGAACAGGGGAAAAAAAAAAAAAAAAACACAAAAAAAAAACCAAAAAAAAAAACCTGAAAAACTTTCCTTTAAGTACTGGAACATGACAAGGATGTCCACTGTCACCACTGTTGTTCAACATATTACTGGAAGACCGGGCTAGAACAATCAGAAAACAGAAAGATATAAAGTATCCATTTTGGAAAGTAAGAAGTCAAATTATCCTTGTTTGCAAATGATATGATCTTATATTTGAAAAAAACCCAGAGACTCCACCAAAAGCTATTACACCTGATGAACAAATTAAGCAAAATTGCAGGATAAATAATCAACATACAAAAATCAGTGGCATTTCTATATGCCAACAATGAGCTATGTGAAAAAGAAATAAAATTAGTAATCCTATTTATAATAAACACACACAAATTCAATACCTAGAATTAACCAAAGAAGTAAAAGATCTCTATAATAAAAACCATAAAATATACATAACAGAAATTGAAGAGAAAACAAAAAAAATGTAAAAATATTCCATGTTTGTGGATTGAAAGAAACAATATTGTTAAAATGTCCATAGTATCCAAAGCAATCTACAAACACAATGCAATATTTATCAAACTATCAATTACATTCTTCAGAGAAACAGAAAAAAATTTCAAATTTATATGTAACCACAAAAGGCCCAGAGTAGACAAATCTATCCTAAGCTAAAAGAACAAAACTGGAGGAATCATATTGCCTGACTTTAAATTATACTACAGAGCTATAGTAACCAAAACAGCATGGTAGTGGCATGAAACAGACACATAGATCAAGGGGACAGAGTAGAAAAGTCAGAAAACAAAACAGCATGGTACTGGCATAGAAACAGACACATAGATCAGTGGAATGGAATAGAGAAGCCAGAAACACACCCATACACATACAGTGAGATTATTTTTGACAAAGGTGCCAGTAACATATATGGAGGAAAGACAATCTCTTTGATAAATTGTGCTGGGAAACTGGATATCCATAAGTGGGAGAATGAAACTAGACCCTTATCTATCACTACATGTAAAAGCCAAATAAAATTAATTAAAGACTTAAATCTGATACCTCAAACTATGAAACTACTATAAGAAAACATTGGAGAAACTCTCCAAGACGTTGGTTTAGGCAAAGATTTCTTGAACAATACCCCAAAAGCACAGAAAACCAGAGTAAAAATGAACAAATGGATTTACATTACCTGAAAAAGCTTTTTTACGGCAATGAATACAATCAACATAGTGAAGAGACATAATGGGAGAGAATATTTTCAAACTAACAGTCTGAAAAGGGATTAATAACCAGAATACATAATGAGTTCAAACAACTTTATAGGAAAAAATTTAATAATCTAATCAAAAAGTGGGTACAAGATTTGAATATACATTGTTCAAAAGAAGACATACAAATGGCAAACAGGCATATGAAAAAGTCATCAATATAACTGATCATCAAAAAAATGCAAATCGAAATTGCAATGAGATATGACCTCACCCCTCTTAAAATGGCTTTTGTCCAAAAGACAAGCAATAACAAAGGCTGCCAAGGATGTGGAGTAAAGGGAACCCTTATACATTGTTGGTGGTAATGTAAGTTAGTACAACTACTATAGAGAAATGTTGGGGGTCCCTAACAAAATTAAAACTTGAGCTACCATATGATTCAGCAATCCCATTGCTGGGTATATATCCAAAAGAAAGGGAATCAGTATATCGAAAAGGTATCTACACTTCTGTTTTTATTGCATCACTGTTTAAAATAGTTAAGATTTTTTTTTTTTTTTTTTTTTTTTTTTTTTTGAGGCGAAGTCTCGCTCTGTCACCCAGGCTGGAGTGCAGTGGCTGGATCTCAGCTCACTGCAAGCTCCGCCTCCCGGGTTCCGGCCATTCTCCTGCCTCAGCCTCCCAAGTAGCTGGGACTACAGGCTCCTGGCACCTCGCCCGGCTAAATTTTTGTATTTTTTAGTAGAGACGGGGTTCCGTGTTAGCCAGGATGGTCTTGATCTCCTGACCTCGTGATCTGCCCGTCTCGGCCTCCCAAAGTGCTGGGATTACAGGCTTGAGCCACCGCGCCTGGCCTAAAATAGTTAAGATTTTGAAGCAACCTAACATCTGTCTTAACATCTGTCCATTAACAGATGAACACTTAAAGAAAATGTGGTACATATACACAATGCAGTACTATTCAGTCATAAAAAAGCAATGAGATTCAGTCGTTGCAAAAACATGGATTGAATTAGAGATGATTGTGTTAAGTGAAATAAGCCAGGTACAGGAAGACAGGCATCACATGTTCTCACTTACTTATGAGATACAAAAATCAAAACAATTGAACTTACGGACATAGAGGGTAGAAGTATTGTTACCAGAGGCTGGGAAGGGTAATAGGAGGCTGGGTGAGAGGTGGGGACAGTTAATGGATACACAAAATATTAGAAAGAATGAATAAGGTCTACTATTTGATAGCACAACAGGGTGATTATAGTCAGTAATAACTGTACATTTTAAATAACTTAAAGAGTATAATTGGATTGTTTGCAACTCAATGAGTAAATGCCTAATGGGATGGGTATCTCATTCATCATGATGTGCTTTTTTCACATCATATGCCTGTATCAAAACATCTCATGTCTCCCATAAATATATTCACATACTATGTACCTACAAAATTTAAAAATTAAAAAAATGAAATCAGGGTTCTGTTTCAGTGAATTAGGTAATAACTACTGAATGTTACTATAAGGCCAAAAAAAACCAGTCTGTCATTTCTTTTCCATCCACACCTAGAATGCCATTTTACATGAATTAAATGAATTAATAGATGGATGGATAACTGACTGGATGAATGAATAAGTCACCCATTTATATGTTTTAAAATATTTAAATACAACTTATTTGATGAGATTAGCCATAGCAACATAGCAAGACTCCATGTCTGTAGAAAATTACATACATATATATATATATAAAATCTTACTTGAAACTTATTAAGATTATATATAAATATAATCTTACTTGAAACTAAGCTATTAGTTTTCAGTCATTTTACCTTGCTTGAAAGATAGAAATGTCAAGTACAAGTTTTAACTGAAAAGAGAAATGGAGGAAAACAATCAGAGGTTGGAATTACATATCAAAAGGACAGCATTCCTTTTAAGGGTCTTGCAGAAAAGACAGGCAGATATGATGGAGATTTTATTGGAGTAAAAATGATATGAGCTAGTATTATTAGAGCTCATCTGAAGATCTTATAAATAAATCTAAGTGTTAAAGGTAAAGTTCAAGAAATACCATGGTGAGCAATAAATAACACATTATGTTCTTGAAACTGTAGTCAGTCTTGTCTTTTCAAAACACGCAGGGAATAATGAGAAGTAGTAGAATCGAAGACTGATATGATTTGGCTATGTCCCCACCGAAATCTCATCTTGAATTGAGCTCCTCAAATCCATACATGTCATGGGAGGGACCCAATGAGAGGTAATTGAATCACTGGGGCAGGTTTTTTCTTCCCTGTTCTCATGACAGCGAATAAGTCTCACAAGACCTAGTGGTTTTATAAAGGGCAGTTCCCCTGCACACACTCTCTTGCCTGCTGCCATGTAAGACATGCCTTTGCTCCTCCTTCACCTACTGCCATAATTGTGAGGCCTCCCTCGTCATGTGAAACTGAGTCCATTAAACCTCTTTCCTTTATTAATTACCCAGTCTTGGGTATGTCTTCATTATCACTGTGAGAACAGACTAATAGGGAAACATAGTCAAGTAGCAAATTATAATGCGTTTCATAAGCCCTGCTTTGAAGTCTGACTTTAGCTTATTTGGCTGAGGAGAGTTTGCAGGCTGAGAAGACCATAGAGGAAACATCCTAGAAACTACCAATATAGATGGATTGAAGTTTGGAAATGTATATCATTATATGCCTAGGAGCTCTATCATTTTGTCTATAGTACCAAAGATATTATTATGTAAAATATGATGAATGGATTTGCTATTCCATGTAGCATACAGAAGAGTAGATAAAATAAATGGAGGACAGCCAGTCCAGAGCTATGGGTATTTAATAGTGAGTCAAGAGGGAAGGCACTAAATAAAATGCATAAGGGCTCGTGTGGAACCAGGTGTCCTGTTTTCTAGTTCTTTTCATTACTGCAACTGCCTTCAGTACTATATCTCTTTCTGTAAAACATTCATTGCAGCTATACATAAATACTCTCATCAATAAGCTAATGAGTGGGAAAGAAACAGAAATTTAACAATATTCTTTATACCTTTGATAACTGAGAGTAAATTATGAAACAGATGTTTTGCATTAAGGTGCATTGTAAAAGTATACTCTAACATAACTTCTAGAATTCTTTTATAAAAACAATAGCAATGTATTTACCAATCAAGCAAAGTGTAGGCAGTAGTTTAACACCTGTCAAGGAGATTATAGTCAAGGAGCAACAATTATATTTTCTATATAATACTTATTTAGACAAGGTAGCTTTTATTCTATGTGCTAAAGAAAATTGGTATTTGGAACCTTAAAAGAAAAAAATTCCCCAGTAATGTTTATGTCCAATAAAATTGTTGGGCAAAGGTAAGTTAGATGAGAATTCCAAAGCTACACATGGTGATAGAAGTGATTGTGCATTCCTTGGTGATCTATAAAATCAATTGCAACAATAGATCAAGCAGAATCAAAGTTGCCTGAGAAATCTCAGCACAAGTAACAAGTCATTACAAACCCTATTGAAACTCCCTTTGGTGCAATGACTAGGCCTAAGCCCAGATTGAAAATTTTAAAATAATTGACTCTGAGGGAGATGGGTGATCAGTGGTGCAGCAACTTTTATATAAAACTCTTGCTGAGGCCAGTATATTTTATATGGGAACACTGGAATTGAATTGTCCTTTAAAAGATGGAGATATACTTTTCTGCTACTACAGAACAGGATTTATACAATTGATGCTTCAAATAAGACTAGGAATATTGTAGTATCAAATGAGTTATGTTTTTGGAATTTCATAACCCAAAGGAAGTTTTTCCATAATAAATGGAAACTAAATAGTAAAATCTTAATATCTCACTATATAAGGATACTGCACCCACTTAAGTTGACTTTATCCCAAATGCCTTTTCACTATGTGGAACTTAAATTTATGTACATTTTTATGTATTATGAGATAAACACATAGTTATGCATCTTCTTTGTTTCCCAGTTTAGCCAAAATAATGTATTACTTCTCTCTCTCTCTCTCCCCTCTCGCTTTTGTTTTTTTCTCTCTCTCTCTCCTTCCATGCCCCTTCTCTCTCCTATCCATCTTTAAGCCATATCTTCTTTAGGGAAGATGGTGTTTGGTTTTCCTTATTTCATTGAAAAACCTTCAGTTGTTTTACCGTTTGACAGCAATGAAAAGTTTGGCAATGGGACTCCAGTGAGAAATCTCAATTATCTTAGAAAGGGAAAATCAGATCTTTCATTAGATTTGGCCCATGTGCTTAGTGTGTGAGACATCAAAGCAAAAATATAATATTAACCCCGTTGAGATGTGATGACAGAGCAGGACTTGACCAAAAGCATTATATACCTAAAGAAAAAGATGGAAAGTACAAGCCACAAGAGAAATCAGGCAGATTTAGGAAGATATAAAATTGTGTTTGTTAAATACAAACATTTAAGATGCTCACTTTAATTATGTACATTAGAAATTCAATGATGTTCAGGGAGATAAAAGTCTTTTGAAGTCATTGGAAAGACAATTTCAATACTCAAAATGTCCACAGAAGATCACCTCAATCCAGATTAATTGATTTTTTGAATCATGTAGCTAGCACCTAGCACATTTCCTGGCATATAATTGATAAAATAAATTAACTGCTCTGATTTTATACTCATTTGGCAGATCCACCCTTAAACATTGATTTACCAATGTAAACCAATGTATACACCTTCCTGAGATAAATCTTATGGTAACATCTTACCTTCTCTTAAGGAAGGGAATGAAACTGTATATTCCAGCATGGGTACTCTAGTTTCACTCTAGTTATAATTCTTTTTGATAATTGAATTGAGTTGGATTGTTGGTTTTATTCACTGGTCTCATGAGCTTGTTCAGCTTTCTCTTTGATAGATTACACTTGTCCTTTGGCACATTCATGTTTAGATTTGGTAATACTTGATGATGCCAAATTCCCTATAAGTGATAACACCCTTGAAACCTCTTAACAGCTAGATTGCTTCTTCTAGTAATCTTTGCCTTTCATAATAGCCTTTTTGGACTATTACAGTTGACTTTTACATTAAGAAACCAGGAATAACTGTTAGAAGAAAAAGACCACTTCTTCAAAATCATAAGAAAATAAATCCTCAATAGTTAACTGTTAAACAAAGTATTTTCTAGAGTGTAACATAGTGTGCTAAGGCTTTAAACATATTTTCATTATATCTTGTTGACATTTTTATCGGTGGGACTTATTGTTATCATTTTAGGAATGGAAGGACTGAAGATTGACATAATTTTACTCTGGTCAGTTAGTGATGGAGATAGGATTTGGACCATGTTATTTATGATTCTGAGTCTTGTAATTTAAAAGCTTCCTACCTATTAACACCAAGCACAACCTTATTAATGATTCATAGTTGATTTGCTAATATTACAATGCTTTAAAATAGTATTTTCCAAAATATTGAGGAAGATTTTCTATGATAAAACTATTTAAGAATTCCAATTTAAAAACACCATCTTACAGAATTCTTCAGAGCTTTTAATATAAAAATAAATGTTTTAAATCTAGAAGAAAAGTATGCAGCATAAACTCTTTTTAGGCTTATTGAGGCATAGTATATTATTTTCAGAAGGTATTTCATATGGCAAGAGTTTCATATACATATATTGAAATCGCTGATTTTTAAAATCTAGCAGTGAGAAACAAGGGGAAATTATGAAGCCTGTGAGTTTGTAATTTTAATAAAAAAGCACTCATGTAAATGGAAATTGATAATTAATATCACCATTGTTAAATCTGTCCACTAAAACCCACAGTCTTCTAACTTCCCCCTCTCCTCAGAATTTACAGAATTTCGGCTGGGCGCAGTGGCTCACACCTGTAATCCCAGCACTTTGGGAGGCCGAGGCGGGCATATCACAAGGTCAGGAGATCGAGACCATCCTGGCTAACACGGTGAAACCCCGTCTCTACTAAAAATACAAAAAATTAGCCGGGTGTGGTGGCGGGCGCCTGTAGTCCCAGCTACTCGGGAGGCTGAGGCAGGAGAATGGCATCAACCCGGAATGTGGAGCTTGCAGTGAGCCGAGATTGCACCACTGCACTCCAGCCTGGGTGACAGAGCGAAACTCCAACTCAAAAAAAAAAAAAAAAAAAAAAAAAAATTTACAGGATTTCTATTTGGATAAAACAGTTTTATTTTCATAAGAAGGCCACAATAATTATTGTAATTTTTGTAATAAGAATACTTTAGCTGTAAACAATTTATATTTGTTTTTATAATGTGCTCAATGTACCTACAATGCAGATGGATGATTCAGTAACAGGAAGCTTTATGTTCCCATCATTGACCTTCTTCACTAGTCAGCTATGTAAGTGCAATCTTGAGTTTTGGCACCTCACCTCATCTGTGGGCCTCACCAGAATTAATAAACTCACATATGCCATTTAATTTAATCTTCAAAAATTGTGAAAGAATCCAAAAACTGTTTGTTACAAAAGATATTCACATAATGAAAGATTTGGCAATATTGTATATTATATATGTATATATGTGTATATATAATATTATATATGTATATATAATGTCTCTACATCTTATCTGTATATATTAAACATATATTTATATAGACATTTAAGGCATATTTTACATCATAAAAAAGACTCAAGGAAAATGTTAGTGACTTGTCAAAATACTTTTAAAGTGTTCTGTAACTTGAGAGGAATTTATAATAATACAGAGTTCTAGAAAATCTCCTTAAGCTGATAAGTAACTTCAGCAAAGTCTCCGGATACAAAATCAATGTGCAAAAATCACAAGCATCCTTATACATCAATAAAAGACACACAGAGAGCCAAATCATGAGTGAACTCCCATTCACAATTGCTTCAAAGATAATAAAATACCTAGGAATCTAGCTTACAAGAGATGTGAAGGACCTCTTCAAGAAGAACTACAAACCACTGCTCAACAAAATAAAAGAGGACACAAACAAATGGAAGAACCTTCCATGCTCATGGATAGGAAGAATCAATATCATGAAAATGGCCATACTACCCAAGGTAATTTATAGATTAAATGCCACCCCCATTAAGCTACCAAATTCTTCACAGAATTTGAAAAAAACTACTTTAAAGTTCATATGGAACCAAAAAAGAGCTTTCATTGCCAAGACAATCCTAAGCCAAAAGAATAAAGCCAGAGGCATCACACTACCTGACTTCAAACTATACTACAAGGTTGCCGTAACCAAAACAGCATAGTACTGGTACCAAAACAGAGATATAGACCAATGGAACAGAACAGAGCCCTCAGAAATAATACCACACATCTACAACCATCTGATATTTTACAAACCTGACAATAACAAGAAATCGGGAAAAGATTCCCTATTTAATAAATGGTGCTAGGAAAACTGGCTAGCCATGAGTAGAAAGTTGAAACTGGATCCCTTCCTTACACCTTATACAAAAATTAATTCAAGATGGATTAAGGACTTAAATGTTAGACCTAAAACCATAAAAAAACCCTAGAAGAAAACCTAGGCAATATCATTCAGGACATAGGCATGGGCAGGGACTTCATGTCTAAAACACCAAAAGCAATGGCAACAAAAGCCAAAAATTGACAAATGGGATCTAATTAAACTAAAGAGCTTCTGCATAGCAAAAGAAACTACCATCAGAATGAACACAGGCAACCTACAGAACGGGAGAAAATTTTTGCAATCTACTTATCTGATAAAGGGCTAATATCCAGAATCTAAAAAGAACTTAAATTTACAAGACAACCCCATCAAAAAGCGGGCAAAGGATATGAACAGACGCTTCTAAAAAGAAGACACTTATGCAGCCAACAGACACATGAAAAAATTCTCGTCATCACTGGCCATCAGAGAAATGCAAATGAGATACCATCTCACACCAGTTAGAATCGCGATCATTAAAGTGTCAGGAGGCAGCAGGTGGTGGAGAGGATGTGGAGAAATAGGAACAATTTTACACTGTTGGTGGAACTGTAAACTAGTTCAACCACTGTGGAAGACAGTGTGGTGACTCCTCAAGGATCTAGAACTAGAAATACCATTTGACACAGTCATCCCATTACTGGGTATATATCCAAAAGATTATAAATCATGCTGCTATAAAGACCCATGCACACGTATGTTTACAGTGACACTATTCATAATAGCAAAGACTTGGAACCAACCCAAATATCCATCAATGATAGACTGGATTAAAAAAATGTAGCACATATGTACCATGGAATACTATGCAGCCATAAAAAAGGATGAGCTTGTGTCGTTTGTAGGGACATGGATAAAGCTGGAAACCATCATTATCAGTGAACTATTGCAAGGACAAAAAACCAAACACCGCATGTTCTCACTCATAGGTGGGAATTGAACAAGGAGAACACTTGGACACAGGAAGGGGAACATCACACACCGGGGCTTGTCATGGGGTGGGGGGAGTGGGGGGGGATAGCATTAGGAGATGTACCTAATGTAAATGATGAGTTAATGGGTGCAATACACCAACATGGCAGATGTATATATATGTAACAAATCTGCATGTTGTGCACTTGTACCCTAAAACTTAAAGTATAATACAATAAAATAAAAAAGAAAACTATAAGAAATCATAAGTTCTTCATGTGCAAAAATAATCTACTAAACCTAAACAAATATCATATAGCTAGAAATAAACATAATGTTTTAATGACAACTGATATATTTATAGGTAGAAAGAGCATAAGATGATATATTTTTAAATACATAAGCAAAAATTAATGTTTTGATGGATATATTAGAAATATTTAAAAATAAACTATAAGATAAATTTGAATACACTTATTGACACCATTACAAAGCAATTATATTGCACTATTGGCATCCTGCATGGAGTTCCAAAGCAAGCAGGATGTTGAAATTAACTTGACATTATTTGGATACAGGGAGTTAGGGTAGATCAAAGCAAATATTTTGCCAAACTTGATGCAAAATAACACATCAAAACTATGTCAAAACCACACTTCTATGCTATTTAGCCAGAGCACGTGTCACAGCATGTTTGTATATATGAAGCAATAAGAAAGCTTTATTTAAAACCACTATTTCAGCAATCGCCATAGTCACATAACTGGCAGTAAGGTAGTTTTACAGAATTGCAAAAACCTCATAAATAAATAAATAAATAAATAATCCTCCATAACCCAAAAGGTCTTACCTATTTGGAAAAAAAATGATACACGTCCTGCTCAGGATAATGCTTTAGGAAATACAATTTCAAGCAAGTGACTGCAACTCAGTCATATCGTGAGTAAAGCCTGAACTCCATAATTCCCAGGATACACAAGCCACTCTATCCAACCATCTCCCCGTATATTCACCTAGCAGGTGGTCTAAAAGCAGAAGTTTATTAATTCTGGAGAGACCCACAATTGAGGTGCCAAAATCCAAGATTTCACTTATATAGTTTACTAGTGAAGGTCAATGATGGGGACACAAAGCTTCCTATTACTTGATCATCCATCTGCATTGTAGGTACATTGGACACATTATTAAATCAAAAGATATTGCCATACTTTGATAACTGCTCTTTAATTTCCATCATAAAGCCAAAAAAATTTCTCTGACACAAGTCAACATTATAACTATATCTGTTCTCTTTTATTAATGTGTATTATATTTCTCTAATCATTGGTAATTTATGAATGACCAAATGATATTTTGTGTAATATATCCCATTTGACACAGCTCTATTTCATGTGACTTTCCAATGTTCTAAATTACTCTTTCCTAAAATTTATTGGTTTCTAGTAAAAAATTCTTTTAATCTTTTTCCTCAGCTAATAGTGTGCTGATTTATCTTTTTTAAATTTCAAACTCTAGCTTCAAACCTGCCATCTTTACTGGTATGAATTTCTATTTTTGAAAACCAAATAAGCTCAGTTTAATAGCAATTTATCAAAAGCTAGTTTGGAGTTGTGAGTACAAGTGCTTGGAGCACAAATGTAATAAGAAAATAATTGTGGAGAAAATAATGAGAAAAGTACCAATAATTCAGGCAATTAATCTTCTGTAAAAGAAAGGATAGCTCTTTCTATGAAGCTAGTGATAAAGATATACTATAGGAAGTAGAGGAAAACAGCAATCAGTGGGTTCATGTCTAGTATTTTCTCTTTTCCTCATTAACTCAAGCACTAAGAATAAAAAGATGGGAATTTTGTAAGAGATTAGACTGGAAGAGTTACGGTTTGATTTATTCTTAATATTAATCATTTTCACATTATAAATTTAGTTTTGCTCAAATGTATTTAATTTGTTAAAATCAATGTAATCCCATAAATGTCTTAAGCAGATAAGTTTGCTTTTTTAATATGAATACATTTTTAAACAAACATTTATTTTAACTTCAACTTTGAAACATTTTTCTTAAAGACCTTTCTTTAATTTACCTCACACTTCCTGGCATTTAGAATGAGAAATAGATTTCCTGTTTCTTAATCAAATCTTTTATGTTATTTTTATATTTTTTACTACTTAAACACAAATTTTCTCACCATTCAATTACTTCTGAAAAATTCTCAGATTTTGAAAAAATTAATTTGTGCTATTATTGTAATAAGAACAGGAAGAATTACATCTTCAACTTTAGATAGGAGAATTCAAATTTACATCTGCTTTAGCTATGTCAACAAAAGTTATTTTAGGGTATCTCTTTTGCATTTGTCTTTGGATTGGGAATTTTGTGATAATACAAGTCTTACAAATTTTAATATCAAAACTATATTAGGGTACTGCAGTAGTATTAATTTGCCTAAGAGCCTGGCAGAGAAAAACATGGTTCTTGATATGTCCCTTTATTAGTGGGTAGATTTTTTTTTTCTCTTACTTTTCATTCAGTGTGCATCCTTCATGGTCAAAGCTTTATGGGATGACTTAACTTTCAGTATTATTCCCGTGGCTTACAAGTGGGAATTAATATGCAATTAATCATAAATCTGGGGTGAGTGGGTGGGAATATCAGCTTACAAGTACATGTCCAATATTTGTCTCCCTCTTCATTCCTAGCCTTCATTTAGTTTGGGGGCATTTAACTGTTTGCTATGCTTAATACCTGTTGGCCAGATTTCCAAGGGGTTTGTAACAAGATGACTGAAATAATTGACCCAAGTCATGAGGTATTTTGTAACTAAAGCAGAATCTTTAGTTTTTTAAATCATTGTTCTTTGAGATATTTTCCTGCACAGTTATAAAACATAAAATATGATTATTTTTCTTGCTCATGAATATCCATCCTGCATATATATACACATATATATATACACACACACACATATGTATATATGCAAAATAACACATCAAAACTGTTGTCATGGTCGCATAAGTGGCAGTAAGGTAGTTTTACAGAATTGCAAAACTCTCACAAATAAATACATAAATAAATAAATAAATAAATAAATAATCCTCAGTAACCCAAAGGGTCTTACCTATTTAGAAAAAAGTGATACATGCCATGCTCAGGACAATGCTGTAGAAAATAGCATTTCAGAGCAAGTGAATAAATCTGGGGTAAGTGGTGGGAATGTCAGCTTACAAGTACATGTCCAGTATTTGTCTCCCTCTTCATTCCTAGCCTTCATTTATTTGGGGGCATTTAGCTGTTTGCTATGTATACATACATATGTATATATAGAGAGAAAGTTGGATAGTTTCTGGGATGTCTAGTTTATTGAGATAGATGGATAGATAGATAGATAGATAGATAGATAGATAGATAGATGATACATAGATAGGGATGGATAGCTAGCTATGAACTCAAACTTTTTCATACCTGCTTAATATCGTATAATATACATATGCCAAAATTATTTAGTTATTTTCCTCTTCCTGAACATTTAGATTTGGATTTTGCTACTACAGATATAAATACTTCTTAATCTAGAGCAGTTTTATGTTCACAATAAAATTAAGAGAAAGGTACAGAGATTTCTCATTTACTCTGTTCCTCCACACATGTATAATATATCAGCACCATTATCAAGAGTGGTACATTTGCTACAACTGATGAATCTACATTGCCATATCATAATCACCCAAAATTGATAATATACATTAGAACACACTCTAGATGTCATACATTCTATGGGTTTGAATAAATGTATAATGCATGTATCCATTATAGTATCATGTGGAGTATTTTCACTGCCCTAAAAATATTACATACTCCCACAATTAAGCACTCTTTCTCTCCACCCCACTCCTGGTGGAAACCACAGTTTTCTGCTGTCTCTAAAATTGTATCTTTTCCAGAATGTCATATATTTAGAATCATACCATATGTAGCCTTCTCAAATTGAACATCTTTTACCTATTTATATGAACTTAAGTTTCCTCCATGTCTTTTCATGGCTCGATAGCTAATTCCTTAGTGTCAAATAATGTTTTGTTGTTTGAATGTACCACAGTTTTTTTTTGTTTTGTTTTTTGTTTTTTGTTTTTTTTTAACCTACTGAATTGTATCATAGTTGCTTCCAAGTTTTTGTAATTATAAAACGTGGCTTAAACATCCATAAGAACATTTAGGGTGTAGGTATAACTTTTCAACATTTGGGATAAATATCAAAGAGTATGATTACTGAATCATATGTTTAGTGTTGTGAGAAATCCCCAAAATGTTTTCCACAGTAGGAGTACCATTCTGCAATCCCAGCAGCAATGGTGGCCATCCTGGCCAGTATTTAGTGTTGTCAGTTTTCTGGAATTTGCCCATTCTAACAGGTGTATAGTGGTATCTCAATTTTGTTTTAATTTGCAATTCTCTGATGACATGTGATGTGGAGGATCTTTTAATGTGCTTATTGGACACCTGTATATTTTCTTTGGTGAGATGTTTGGTAAGGTCTTTGGTCCACTTTTTAAGTGGGTTTATTGTTTTTTTCTTACTGTTGAGTTTTAAGAATTCTTTGTACATTTTTGGATAATGACCTTTTATCAGATGTCTTTTGCAAATATTTTCTTCCAGTCTGTTTCTTGTCCTCTCATTATTTTGATAGTGTTCTTTAAAGAGCAAGCTTTTGATTTTAATGAAGTCAGCTTAACAATTGTTTCTTTCATGGATTGTGCCTTTGGTATGTGTCAAGCTTGTTTAACCCATGGCCCAACAGTTGCATGCAGCCGAGGAAGGCTTTGAATGTGGCCCAACACAAATTTTTAAACTTTCTTAAAGCAATTATGAGGTTTCTGTTGCAACTTTCTTTTAGCTCATCAGTTGTCATCAGTGTTAATGGATTTTATGTGCGGCCCAAGACAATTCTTCTTCCAGTGTGCCCCAGAGAAGTCAAAAGATTGGACACTTCTGGTATATGTAAAATGTTATCCCCATACCCGATGCCATCTAAGTTTTTCTCTTATGTTATTTCTAAGAGTTTTATAGTTTGGGGTTATATATTTAGCTCAATGATCAATTTTTAGTTTTTTTTTTTTTTTTTTTTTTTTTTTTTTTTTTTTTTTTACAAATAGATGTCCAGTTGTTCCAGCACCATTTGTTGAAAATATTAGTCTTCTCCATTGCATTGTCTTTGCTACTTTGTCAAAGATAAATTGACCATATTTATGTCAGTCTCTTGCTGTGCTCTCTATTCTGTTCCATTAAGCCATTTATGTTCTTCTACTAATACCACATTGTCTTGCTTTCTGTAGCTTTACAGTAAGTGTTGAAGTCAGATAGTGTGAATCCTAACTTTGATCCTCTCTTAAAATATTATGTTGGTTATTCTCCGTGTTTTTGAGCTCTGTCGCCCAGGCTGGAGTGCAGTGGTACGATCTAGGCTCACTGCAAGCTCCGCCTCCTGGGTTCACGCCATTCTCCTGGCTCAGACTCCCGAGTAGCTGGGACTACAGGCGCCCGTCACCGCGCCCGGCTAACTTTTTTTTTTTTTTTTTAAGTAGAGACGGGGTTTCACCATGGTCTCGATCTCCTGACCTCGTGATCTACCCTCCTCGGCCTCCCAAAGTGCTGGGATTACAGACGTGAGCCACTGCGCCTGGCCTGGTTCCCCATATAAACTTTTGAACTGGTTTGTTGATATCCGCAAAATAGCTTGCTAGGAATTTGATTGTTCTATATATTCAGTTTTTTTCTTGTTTCTTTCAACAGAGTTTTGTGGTTTTCCTCATATTGATCTTTCATATATGTTGTTAGATTGATCCCAAAGAACTTTGTTTTTGCATGCTTATATTAATGGTATTGTGTTTTTAATTTCAAATTTCACTTGTTCATTTGCATTATATAGGAAAATAATTGACATTTTTATATCATCCTTGTATCCTGCAAACTTGCTGTATTTATTAATTAGTTCTAGGAAGGATTTTTATTGTTGTTATTGTTAATTCTTTTGGATTTTCTATGTAGATGATGATGTCATTTGCAGAAAAGACAGTTTTATTTCTTTCTTCCTTACCTATATATCTTTATTTTGTTTTCTTGTCTAAGTACATGAGCTAATACTTCCAGCATGATGCTGAAAAGGAGTGGTGAGAGCTGATATCCTTGCCTACTCTGATATTAGTAAGAAAGCGTCAAGTTTTTCATTATTAAGGATAATGTTAGCTGTAAGTTTTTGTAGATACTAAGTTGAGAAAGTTCTCCTCTATTTATAGTTTACTGACAGTGTTTATCATAAATGAGTGCCAGATTTTGTCAAATGCTTTTTGTGTTTTTACTGTGATTATATGATTTTTCTTTTATAAACATAGCCTAGTAATGTGATGGTTTACATTTATTAATTTACAATAGTTGAACCAGCTCTCTATACCTGGGATAATTTTCACTTGGCCATGGTGTATAATTATTTGTATACCTTATAAGATTTGATATACTAATATTCTATTGATAATTTTTCACATCTGTATTCGTAAGAAATGTTGATAGATGAATTTTCTTGTCATGGTTTTGTCAGCTTTTAGTAATTAGGCAATGCTGGCCTCATAGAAAGAGTTTAAAAGTAATCTATCTACTTTTATGTTTGAAAGACAATGGAGAATTGGTATAATTTATTTCCTAAATGTTTGTTAGGATACACTGTGGAACCCACCTGGACCTGCCTGGTGCTTTCTGTTTTGAAACATTATAAATTATTGATTTGATTTTTAAAATATATATATATAGAGAGAGGCTTATTCAAATTTCCTATTATTTGTAAATTTTGGCAAATTGTTACTTTTAAGAAACTGATCCATTATCTAGATTATATGAGTTATTTATACTATACTTTCATTAACCTTTTAGTGGTCATTAAATATATAGTGATGTTCTGTCAGTAGTAATTTGTGTTTTGTTTTTTTTTTAGTTTGCCTTGAAAAATTTTTTAAATAATGCGAATTTCTGTGAAAAAAAGAATATCAGATTACTTTCAAAAAAGGTTGTGTGGAGTATCTAACATTTATAATAGTAACATGATTTTCTTTTTTCTGAAATTTGGTAAAGTTTAGATGGTGCTTAGACGTTTGCCAAACAGGTGGATGGAAAATACTCTGTATTTTTTGCTGTAGCTTACAGTTATCTAGATCCTAAAAATTGTACATTTCTTTGTCAATATTTATTTATTTATTTATTTATTTATTTTTATTTTAGAGACAGAGCCTTACTCTGTCACCCAGACTAGAGGGCAGTGCTTCAATCATAGCTCACTGCAGCCTCAAACTCCTGGGCTCAAGTGATTCTCCTGCCTCAGCCTCCTACATAGCTAGGACTACAGATGCATACCACCACACCTGGTTAATTTTTTACATTTTTTACAGAGATGGAGTCTTGTTATGTTGCCCAGGCTGATCTCAAATTTTTGGTCTCAAGCTATTCTCCCACCTTGACCTCCCAAAGTGCTGAGATTACGGGTGTGCATAAGTGCATAATTATACCTAACTCAGAAAAATTCTTATATTAATGACAGATGAACATTTTAAAAATGTTTTGACTATTGTTTTACATTTATATTTTGTATCTGTTTTATTTAAAAGGAGATATCTATATTAGAAATATTCATATTTGTCTGAGTTACATATTGCTTGTTTTTTTTTTTTTTAGTCTTTCTTTTTTTATCTTGCTTAGGATGTCTTCCTTCATATTAAACTTATTTTAAGAGCTTAGATTAGATTATTACCTTTTTTGAATGAAAATATAATTTATAAAAATGTTTTGCAATATAAAATTGTGTAAAAATATAGGGATTTTTTTCTGTTCCATTTTTACTTTTTTTAAGTTTGAGACTGGGTCTTTCTCTGTTGCCCAAGATGGAGTGCAGGGGTGCGATGACTGCTCACTGGAACCTCTGCCTCCTGGGCTCAATCAGTGCTCCCATCTCAGCCTCTTGAGCAGCTGGGATTATAGGCATGTACCCTCATGCCCAGCTAATTTTTGTATTTTTTCTAGAGATGGGGTTTTGCTGTGTTGCCCCGGCTGTTCTAGAACTTATAAGCTCAAGCCATCTGCCTGCCTTGACATCTCAAAGTGCTAGGAAAACAAGTGTGAGCCACTGTGCCCAGCCTTCTATTCCATTTTTATTGATTGATTTAAAAGCATGCTTCAGGTTTCTAAAATAAGAAATGATTGATTGCTGTAACAAATCTTTTGGGATATTTTAATATTTATATGTATATAGTATATATAGGTATATAGTATATACATACATATATATACACACATGTTTTGTTTGAACCTTATCTATTTTTTCTTTTTCATTCTTTTCTTCCTGACCATATAAAAATAGAGATTAATTTAAAAGAAGCACCAAAGTATTGCTATGATAATTTCTGAAATACAGATATAAAATATTAAGTATTGTCTCAGAAAATTTATTTTATTATGTGTATTTTTCAATGTACTAAAATGTATTCTAGCTAGTGGTTTGATGATATAAATAATTCTATGAGAGATATTTTTATCTGCCTCCTTTGCTCTTCCATTCTTTTTTTACGCAATAAGTTTTTTGAAAAGAAATGTGGGTCCAAGGTAGGAGGATTAGTTTTCAAGTCTTTTGATACATATTTCCAAACTGCCATTCAAAATATTGTGCCAATTTTCATTTTCATCAGTAAATACATGAGTGTGCTTTCTGACTCACAGCACTGAAAATTATCATTACTAAACTTAAACAAAAAATGCAAATGTACCTTATTGTCTATTAACATGTCACTTACTTTGGAAGTAATGAAAATATCCTGTGGGTACATAACTACGTAAGTTGTGAAACAAAATACAAATAATTACATAAATAAAATATATAGATTTCCATTTGCTGATATATCAAGATGTTCAGAAACTCTTGAGTTATGTAAAGTTTCATCACCATATGCCTATAATTTCAGTTTAGTCATATATATATTCATTTATATACAAGGCTTTGGGTTTAAACAACATAATGTAAGTGGTTGCTAATGATACATGGTAAGTGGTGGGTAGTCTTGACTTTAAAAGCTACATATTTATAATCTATTCACTAATTTTTCCAACAAATCTATGTATGACTTACTAAAGATACAATAAAGATGAAAAACAGAATCGTATTTACAAAGACACAACTGATAAGTAACACAAACACATTATGTGGTTTACTTATCCTCCTTAAAACGGCCTGCCTTTGCATGCTATAGATTCTGAAATAGATAAATTCATTCAATTGGAGCTTTAATGGTAAAGTGATTCTAATGCAAAGAGCAATCCCTATAGTGTACAGAAACTTAGGGTAATCTTAGCTAGTAGAGAGCGTTTTGAAAATGTTGTGGAAGGCACTGCTGGTCACTGGAAACAAAGTGGGCCCAGATCTGATCTCAGGGTACTCTGTCTCCTGGCACTGCTAGTTCCAGTTTGTCCAGGTCACCAGAGCTGGGCTGAAAACATTTTAAGCAAGGAACTCTAAAGCGCTAGAAACCCTGTAATCGGGGTCCCTGATCAGGTCCTTGCTTGACGAGGTCTCAAGGTGCTCTTTATCATGCATACAAATGAAATTATGACACCATGCTCAAGCCATTATAGCTTTCTTTCTTTGTACACACTGGATAGTTCCCAGAATAAGAGAACTGTGAAACCTAATTGACAATTTAGGAAGTTTTCTTATACCATGTTTGCTAATGAAATGTCATTACAAATTTTGTAATGTTGTGAAATGTAAGAGATTTTATTGAGCAGGGTGCATATTAATGGCATAGAAAATCTACGTAGTATTTTTTAAGAAGGTTTTGTGGGACAACGTTAATGAAAAGAGTCAAACTATGAAATATTTGAATAATTTATTCTGAGCCAAATGTGACCAGTACCCCATGATGCAGTGCTCAAAATATCCTGAGAACATGTTCTCAAGTTGGTCGGGGTACAGCTTAGTTTTACATATTTTAGGGACACAGGAGACAGCAGTCAAATACATGTAAGATGTATCCTCGTTCAGCCTGGAAAGGTGAGACGACTGCAAGTGCGGGGTTCCATGTCATAGGTGGATTCCAAGATTTTTTGATTGGCAATTAATTGAAAGTGTTAAGTTAATGT
Organism: Chlorocebus sabaeus; assembly: GCF_047675955.1. Classification (NCBI taxonomy): domain Eukaryota; kingdom Metazoa; phylum Chordata; class Mammalia; order Primates; family Cercopithecidae; genus Chlorocebus; species Chlorocebus sabaeus. The sequence goes on along the minus strand of NC_132920.1, from coordinate 67,542,054 downwards.
CTAAAGACTGAAGACTATCTGAATTAAAATAAGAACTTAAGACCAAGGTTTTATCATGAAAGCGAAGCCTCCAGGTAGCAGATGTGAGAGAGACTAGATTGTAAATGTTTCTTATCAGACTTAAAAAGTCTATTTCATCAGTAATTTCAAAATGGAGGGTATAATGAGGCATGGTCAATGCCTCCCTTCCCAACATGGCCTGAACTAGTTTTTCAGGTTAGCTTTGGAATAACCTTGCCAAGAGGAGGGGTCCATTTGGATGAATGGGAGGCTTAGAATTTTATTGTTAATATACACTCTCCCCTTTGTGTCCAAGATTTGCTAGAAGCAGTATCAATGGCCGCCACATTTAATTTTGTCCCATTGCATAGCTGAGGTGGAATGGTTGCCTGTCCCAGGCCCATCCTGTCCCTTGGTAGGATCCTTCCCCTGCATGGCCAAGGACTTACACTTAAAGGATTTATGGCCAATTCAAATGATCTAGGCCAGATGGGAATGGACATGAACAGACATTTGTTAACCCTTAAATACATTCAGTAAAAAGGCAACAAACAGAAAGCCAAGGGCAACGTTACAAAGCTGACTAAGCTATTGTAATCTTAGTTTTAGTTACAGGCCTATAGCAATTAGCCATACAAAACATAAGCAATATTAAAGCTTTTAGCTAAGGGAGTTTAGAGATGGGTGCTGTAGTGCCTTTTGCAGTCTTTTAATAATTTTTAACTATCAGTGTTATACCCAGAAGGCTTTGTCACAGGGTGTTTTTCTATTCTCTCGGTAATAATTTTAGTTCTATAGTAAGCATAGAATTCTTTAAGTTTGGGATGGATGAAAATATGCCAGATAATAGTTCAAAAGAAAGTCTCTTGTTTTACCAACTGTTTAGACATCTATGTACCCACCTACGTTTGACTGGGGTGATCTGAACTAATTCTATCCCTCAAAACCAGCCCCTTTTAATCTCATGTGCCCTCCTTTTCCCTGATAGTTCCTGGGCCTAGAGGGAGGGCACTTGTATAGTTTTAGCAGCAGGGAATTTGTATGAAAAAGTTTGTTTCCAGTGGGATGCCAATTGGGTGAGATTTGCACCTTTAGTCTTCAGAATAGCATTATTCTGGTTTCCTTGGAGGTAAAACAAAGAGAGATAAATAACATTAATATTTTGACAATTAAAATATTACTTGTGTGTCAAAACAAAAAAAGGAAACTATTCCATTATGTCACTAACTAAAAATGTGAAGAAAATTTATGTTCTCATACTCTTTAGAGGATCATTGTAGCCAAGAAATAATTCATGATTCAATCTGCACTCAACAAAAATGGTCAGGGCTGAAATCCAGTAATAAGTGTTACACTCTTCCTTTGAAACAATTTGTCTTTCTTTCTAGCCCTCCATTTCTACTAAAGATAAATTATATTATAGTAAGACCTATTTGTGTGCATAGTAAGTTTTAGGCTTATTCTACATGGCTTGATTATTCACATCAAGTGCAACAAGAACTGATTGGCCATATAGGCTCTTTTAAATTTGGTTTTATTGGAACTTTACCTACAAATATATTATTCTAGTCAAAGTCTTGGTAAAATAACAAATGTCTCCAAATGTCCTGTTTGAAAAGAAAGGACTCCTACTAAACTTATGCAAGTAACAATATTATCATAAAATTAAGAACAGTTTCCAAATTTGGAAGAACTCGGGTAGAGAGAAAAGTAAACTTGTTCACAAAAACGTAACTTGCCCAAATGTTGTAAACTATAAATAACTCCAAAGAAAATAATTCCCTTGACTCTCCTTTAACAATAGCAGCAACCTTTCAAAGTATCTACTTTTGGAACTGTCATTCACATGCTAAGAAGCTCTTGTTACATGAGATCTCTTTATCAGGCACTGTAGAAACCTAGAAGCTTGTCACATAGTTAGAGTAAGTTTAGGGGGAAAAAAAGAGGCTCTCTGCTTTTGAACTATCTCCTCCTTGTACCCCAGGTTGCAAGATCCTAAGTAAACCATTTTTATTTTATTATGGAACTCTTTTAGACACCATGATTTTCATTTGCATAAGGATAGCTTCAGGTAACATTCCATAACAAGGTAGTAAATGTCCCTCAAGTTGAAATTCTCCACTCTGGTAATTGCCATTGGGAAGTACTCACAGTTTTTTGCTATAAGCCTCAATGAAAGCTCCACAAAGGACTCTGAAGTGGAGGATTTGTCCTGACTAGCACTTCAGCTTTTACCCTATATTCTGTGGGTTCAGGCAGTCTTACTAGATCTCATTTAGTGTGTCCAATTAACATTTCTCAAAGGGAAGATTTACATGCCTTCGGTTTGATACTACTAGATAGGGGAACATCCCTCAGTCACATCAAATACCCATTTTTAGAACACATTTAGGTAAAGGAATCACAACTACCTGGCATAAAGACTGTTTTTTAAGCATCTCAAATTATATAATCGTAACAATGTGTACATTTCTATGTTCTGATCCCAGGGAACTTTTCTACCACTAGACCATTTTACCTGTGTTGGTGAAAAAGAATTTGGGTTCCCAGCAGGTGGTTGAACCAAGGGACTCAGGCTCAGAAAGATGATAATACTAATAGGCTTTGTGTCCCCACTCAAATCTCATCTTGAATTATAATAATTCCCCCGTGTCAAACATTGGATCGGATGGAGATAATTAAATCATGGGAATGATCTCCCCCATGCTATTCTCATGATAGTGAATATGTTCTCATGAGATCTGATGGTTTCTTAAGGGGTTTCCTCCTTTGCTCAGATCTCATTTTTCTCACTCCTGCCACCATGTGAAGAAGGATGTGTTTGCTTCCTCTTCTGCCATGATTGTAAATTTCCTGAGGCTTCACCAGCCCTGCAGAACTGTGAATCAATTAAACTTATTTTCTTTATAAATTACCCAGCCTCGGGTATGTTCTGATAGCAGCATGAGAATAGACTAATACAAATACCAATCTACAAAATGGAGCAATTCCTTTTTATTATACCCTCTGGTTTGAACAGTTACTTGGTTTTGTCCTCCACCCACATGACTTATCCTTGTGGTAAACACAGATCTCAGAAGTAACTTTTGATTGCCCTGGTTTAAATTATTTTTGTAGATATCTTTGAGGCTAGTACCCTGAGCTGACACAGACCCACATCTGAGCTTGGTCTAGCCTTATGGATCAACCAGGACTCCTTCACTTTCATTTCAGGTATTTACAAATGACAATAGTTTTAAAATAAAGGGGAAAATTATATAGTGAAACTAAATGAATAAAGAGAAAAATAAAAAGATTGGGAATGAGAAACCTTAATCCTTGTGTGACCAGGTGGTCACTCATCTTGAGCTGAAGCTGGGCTGCATTTATTTACTAAATATAAAAGTTTGAATATTTTGCTTTTTTTAGTATTAGTTTGGATTTCCTTATGCATTCAGTGAACTAACTCCCTAGGGTTATGGGTTTGATTTATGTATAAATTCCACTGGTAACTTTTATGTTTGGTGACTGAATACAGCCAAGCTGCAGCCCCTGAAGATGAGTGACCATATGGTCACTCAAGAGTTAAGATTTCTCATTTCCTATCTTTTTATTTTTCTCCTTGTACATTTTGTTTTGATATATAATGTGCCCTTTATTTTAAAGTGACTATTAGTCTTTCAACAAGAAAAAAATTACATTTTCCTTCACAAAATCTACATCCTTGTGTTTTTATAAACATCACCAAAAACACCGTTTATTCTCCTATAATTTTTAACTCTTAGTAACCCAAATTCCCAGTGACAAAACTGAGGTTACTTAATTTATCATTGCATGACTTTAATGGCTCAAGCCTGTAATCCCAGCACTTTGGGAGGCCGAGACGGGCGGATCACGAGGTCAGGAGATCGAGACCATCCTGGCTAACACAGTGAAACCCCGTCTCTACTAAAAACACAAAAAACTAGCCGGGCGAGGTGGCGGGCGCCTGTAGTCCCCGCTACTCGGGAGGCTGAGGCAGGAGAATGGCGTAAACCCGGGAGGCGGAGCTTGCAGTGAGCTGAGATCCGGCCACTGCACTCCAGCCCGGGTGACAGAGCAAGACTCCGTCTCAAAAAAAAAAAAAAAAAAAAAATTTTAGCTACGGGAGAGAATTTTGAAATTAAATTTACCAAATGAATCTTACCAAAAAATACCAAGGCAATTCAAATTAAAAGACATCTGGGATAGCTGATGTTAATCTGATAAGCACTTACCTTTGTTTAAACCAATAGCTTTGACCCTGTTCCTATAGTTTAGAAGTGAAGTATCACTTCTACCTGACACATATAAACCTATAGATATAACAGACATACAGACAAGGCACATGGAAAACATTTTACATTTACCTGTTTTCAAAAAACTCCCTTCAATACTTTACATTATTATTATTTTTTAAAAAGTTACAGGAGATAATAAGAGGTGGAGGAGAGAGTTACCATCTCAGGCCTTTTCAAAAGAGAGGAAGATATGAAGTAAGAGAGTACAGCAGAAGTTGAACTTCTAAGCTATCAATCTAAAGAACTGCTAAAAGAAAAAGATTATAAAATTTAAAAACTAAAGTTTATTTTATTGAGAATAAGTCAATATTTTAAATAAAATCTTGTTCTAACCAATTATTTCATTTTGTAGTAGTGTATTTTAATATCAGTCTATTTTCTAGAAAGACTATTATAATTTGTTTTTGATAATAGCAAATTTAATTAGATAACTCTTTTTAAAAATAAATTCATTTTTTACACAGACTATTCAAAATATACTTGGACTTTTTTATTTGTCTTAAATATTCTTCTTTCATGAACAACCAGTATTTTTTAGGATAAAAAGTCCACAATAAAAATGACTTTTAACTTTTCTTACCAAGAATACCTCTTTATAGCTATAACTTTCTTTACATCTCTCTTATTTCTTGGTTCATTTTACTTTATTTTATATACAACCTCGAAATAACCTTTGAATTAGACAAAAATTACTTACTTTTGAGAACACACTTTAAAAAATGTTTTTCTATCATTCTTAAATTAGAAATTACCTAGACATTTAATTAATATCTATCATTTAATATAATATTAGATTCTAAATTATATGATGTTTGTTTATGAGCATTTATTCCATTACATCTACCTGATTAATATATTTAATACTTTCCCTAGATTATTTATGAAAACTGTGGTAGTCACCATTTAACGTTAATTCACTGTTAACTATTTTAACCCATTTCTGCCTGTGGTTGCAGTTTTTGAATTTTTGCAATCAGACATTTGTGATGACATTGTGTAGTAGGATATAAATAACTCCCACATGCTTAGTGTTCCAATAATGGAACACTAGGCATAAATAGGTTTTAATAGCCTATGAATTTAAGGGTTTTAGCTAAGTAGAAAACTTAAGGCTAACTATATGAATATTTTACAAATAACTCAGGATTTAGCTTTCTTCATTAAACCAGCAATAATTAATATCCTATTTATCAAAAATTACATAACTAAAAATCATTCTGTTGGGGGTTGAGTTTATAGTTTTTAAGTCTTATGGCAAATTTTGACATGCTGTTTGGTTTTCAGGTCAGAGGTGCGTTCTAGAGGGTCTTCTCCACTGCATTTTTCTTCCCAAATTAAACTCAATTGGCTTGTCTGCACATTTGCATGAAGAACTGAACTGTCATTTTTATCCATAAATAAGAGACTGAGTTTCCTCAGTTCCAAAGAGAAAGTGCATTTCATTTCTCTCAGCTGAAAGGCACCTTGGGTGACTAGTGACTGAGTGGGAGTGTCTGTGGTGTTAACTCATTGCAACATGCAGTGGATCTAAAGGGAATCCCCAAAAATATTAGTTTTAAAAAGGCTTATCCTGGAAACAGATATAGGAGCTGGTCCCCCTGTGTTTTGAGCCCTCTTGGAACAGTTAGACCTTTGCAGAGAGAAACTGACAAACAAAAGAGGGTGGAAATGACTCAGTGGTGACACACTATGGAGTCCCGCCCACAATCAGCACACCTCAATCCACTACACTAAACCCTAGGCCACAGTTCAGTTCTTCCTTTTAAGAAAAAACAAGCCAGAAATAAATAATCTAAAAATAAGAAAAGACAATGAGAGTAACCCCTGTCAGGCATCCTATTGGTTTTATGATGCCTTTACTTGCAAGGGCTTCTGTAACATGAAAATATTACGGTCTTTTTGTGCATATTTTAAACTGATAGACAAATTAAATCAAGGAGAAATTCAGAGCCCAAAGGTTAACCTGCAACTATAGAGTTCTCAAGCTCTCTACTTCTCTATTTTCTTTTCTGTCTGCTTTAAATCTGCTGTTACTTTTCTACTTAACCAAAAACCACAGTTTGGATCCAATCATTTTGTTTTTGCTGTCGCGAACTGAACAGTTTGTATTAACATCTCATGGCTAGAATTCTGAAGTAAAACTATAGCATCTTTGGGGTTTTTTGTGTCTATGTGTACGTACATATATTTTGTTATGTGTATTGGCCACAAGGTACCGAAATGGATAAAATTTAAACAGTATTCGCAAATTAAATAGTAAGTTCAAAGGCTTTTCAAGTTCATGTGACTAAAATAAAATCTTTAGTAAGTAGTCTGATTTTTAAAATATTGGTAAAGTCATATTAGAAATGTCTTAGGAATTGTCAGCATTTTTGTTTGCATATATCGATCAAGAAGTTTAACACTTATTCCTGAAGAATACTATTACTTTAACTCAGATGTATCTTTTTCTACAGCAGTGGTTCTCCAAATTACATGTTCATAAAAAGAACGTGGAGGAACTGTTAAAACAGAAAGCTGAATCTCACACCAGAGATTCTGAGAGTAAGTCCAGATTGAGGGCCCAAATTTGCATTTCTAACAAATTCCCAAATAATGTTAATGTTACCGGTCCAGAAATCACCTTTTGAAAATAACAGTTTTATAACCTTTACTCTTTGTTAATAGTCAATCTTCTCACCAATCTGCATTTCATAATTGGGAACAAAAATTTTTGGCGATCAGAGGACTTAAACCAAAACCTGTATGATGCTTTCCTTTTTATCTTGTATTACGTGACTGTATTAGAATAAATTTAATGTGTTCATTGTATTTCTGAAATATAATGATACTGGAGAGGCATTAGAAGTTAGTTGTAATGGAAGTGGTTGATTGCAAATAGAAAGAATTAATGGTTGTTTTAGTTATTTGTTTTTGTTTTTTGTTTATGAGACACTGTTTGACTCTTTCACGTAAGCTGAAGTGCAGTGGCATAATCACGGCTCATTGGAGCCTCAACATCTGGCCCATCTAGGCCCAACTGATCCTCACACCTCAGCCTTCTGAGTAGCTGGGCCTGCAGGTACGTGCCAGCATACCCAGCTAATTCTTTTAAAAAATTATTTTTAGAAGAGTTGAGGTGTTACTATGTTGTCCATGCTGGTTTCAGACTCCTGGCTTCATCCGGTTCTCCTACCTTGACTTTCAAAAGTGCTGGGATTACAGTGAGAGCCACTATGCTAAGCAGAAGTAATAGTTAAGCTGTGACTATATAGGATGAGAACAAATGTTTGATTTTAATAAGCAAGATTTCACTTGGGATTGCTAGCATAAAATAAGGGTCCTTTGGAAATCACCAGATGATTTTAGATAGTAGAGAATTCTCTTAATAAAAAATGAAGGTAAGATAATAGAATTCAAAAAGGAATTCTAGAGAAGTGCAGGAGACATAGGAAAAAGGAACTGCTATGTATTCATGAAAAAGAATGAGATCATGTCACTTGCAGGGACATAGATGGAGCTGGAGGCCATTATCTTTAGTAAACTAACATAGGAACAGAAAACCAAATACTGCGTGTTCTCATTTGTAAGTGGAGCTAAATGATGAGAACACATGGACACATACAGGGGAATAACACACACTGGGGCCTGTATGGTGAGAAGAGGGAGAGGATCATACAAAAGAACTAATAGGTACTAGACTTAACACCTGAGTGATGAAATAATCTATACAACAAACCCCCATGATACAAGTTTATCTATATAACAAACCTGCACATGTACCCCTGAACTTAAAATAAAAGTTAAAAAAGAAAAAGTGAACTATTTATTGTGGAAGTATATAATACTTGGAATTGTTAATAATATAGATGTGATATTAGTACAATTTTCTAAACAAGAACTCATATTTAACTTTTATTGCTGGTTCAAAAATAGAATCAAAATAAGGAAAGTTAATACCTTTCAGGATATGGCAATAAAAATACTTATTTTTGAAGTCATAGATAAAGATCTGCTACATTTGTGTGTGTGTGTGTGTGTGTGTGTGTGTGTGTTCATCCTTAGAGACCTATTTATTGGTTGTCTATTGTAATTTTTCTTACATCATAATGTACAATGTCTACATCAAACCCTTAATCACGGAAAACATTTGAATCCATTTATTTGAAGACAGTTTTTCAAAGTTTTCTCTGTTTGGGTTGGGCACAGTGGCTCAGGTCTGTAATCCCACCACTTTGGGAGGAGGTTGGATCATTTGAGGTCAGGAGTTTGAGACCAGCCTAGCCAACATGGTGAAACCCAGTCTCTAATAAAAATATAAAAATTATCCCTGTGTGGGGGCAGGGGCCTGTAATCCCAGCTACTTGGGATACTGAGGCACAAGAATTGCTTGAACCAGGAAGGTGGAGGTTGCACTGAGCCGAGATCATGCCACTGCAGTACAGCCTGGGCGATGCAGTAAGACTCAGTCCCAAAAAATTAAAAAATAAAAAAAGTTTTCTCTGTTTGAAAAGAAAATTTGCAACAATAATATATATTGTGAAATTGATTAAAAATAAACTTATTTTAAATAGACATAATAGCATACAGTATAGAATATCTAATTTTATTAATTCTACTTTAAATTTATTAGTAAAAATAATTTCATAATCCAGAAATAATATTTGTTTAAAGGTATTTTAAAATGTTATTTGATTTCAGGTCATCCAGAAACTTAATCAATTTAAGCAAAGAAATGTAAAAATATGATGGGCTAATAAAAATTGGAGGCTGTTATGAAGGAAAGGTAAGATTTTTGAAATTGAGACATGATATTGAAGAATCTATGATGGTAATATAGTAAAAGGATCTAATGAATGATGTGACTGACCACCCCATAATTGTCAGTACCGAAAATTCACAGGCTAGAGATATCATTGTCAGAGAGTAGGAATGGGTGGTACAAGCTGCAGTTCTGTCTGGTGCCAGCCTTCAATTTGCTTCGATGAGTATTAAATAAATTGATGTGAGTAATAAAAACATAATAAGGGTGATGCATTCATTCAGCAGACATTTTTTGAGCACTGACTATGCACAATAGAATTCCAGGCATTATTTTCATAATGAATACACCATACTGAACAACACGATGCAGAACAAAATGTCACTGCTTAGTTGAAATTGAAATCTAACAAAAATGAACAAAAATAAAGAGTATATATGATAAATAAGACTCCTCTCACAAGAAGAATAGGAAAAGGGGGAATTGGGAGTGTTGCAGTAGGTAGGTAGGCCTTAATAAGTAGGGTAATAAAGATGAGGATTCAGTGTTTTCTTGTAGTTAAGGAGTGGAGCTGGTATAAGGGTTGGTATAAGGAGCTGGGTGGGGCTGGTAGAGGATTGTATGGTTATAACTTACTGCTGGCACCAAAAGAGTGTGAGCTTTTTATCGGCTTCTCCAGATGGTAGTACTTTGACACTGTCAGTACTCAAACATCAAAAATTGAGTTGGATTGTTTACTATAAATCCTCCCTGATGTTTGATGAATTTAATCAGCCATATTTCATTTAATGACATTTAAACTTGATTAAATAATTACTTTGGTGCTCTATGAGGACTATAGCCTGAAAGCGGAAAGGGTGGTGAAAATTCTATGAGTTTCTTATTTAACAGTTCAGCCTTGTGTATTTTGAGACACAAAATGAGTCTCTTAGTCATTATCAACAATGTTTGGAATTTCAAAATAGACTAGAAGTATCTGCGAAGCCTTGTGTTGTGGCTTTAAGCATGATCTGGATTTATATTTTGGATGTCTATGAGGCAAGAAATACCTAGAGTTCAATTAGCCAAAATGTGCTTCCTTGAGTAAGTAAACCACACAGCTGCACTATTGGCATTGGTGCAACAGAGTGTAAAAATGTATGGAAGGGTGGATTATTGGCCAGGGCATCCAGGGCTAAGATGACTATCTGAAGTTTGCCTTATTGTGCTGAACCTTGGTTCCTGCTCTTAATCATGACTTCTCCTAACTTTATTCTACCATTTGTGGTAATGACAGTGCCAGCTATAGAGTGTACAAATTCTCTTTTTTATTACTCAGTTGTTTGCAAGCCCTCCTTTCATCCTACTCTTTTGCCCCCAAGTAGCTAATGGCTTCCGGTGCAGTTAAGATCTTGCCGGCAATGACTGTATACAGTGGCAGGGCTGGCAAGGTAATCACCCTGGGCAGTCAGATAAATACTTATTGTTTTCACTCAAATATGAAGGTAAACTGTGGCTGAGAGTTTATTCATCCAGGCACCAAATAGAACATATTAACTCTGACTCCAATAAAAGTAATAGTTACAGATTGACTGTAGTAATAAGTAGAATAAAAATATAGGCTACTAATTATGTCTTTGACTGACTGGTGTTTTTTTAAATTTATATGATATTTTCAGTTTATTAACAAATGAATATTCCATATATTATATTTATGTATCAAATACTATGTTGAAAATACCTGATAGTTAACACAATAAAATTCTTCAATATACTAATGATGAACTGTTAATATTCCCCTTGTAATCCAGTTAATCAATTTCAACTTTATCAATTTCAAATGTATGATACTAAACAAATACAAATATATGACTTTTGTAACTTACCTGTAAATTAAAGTTGTTGTCTTTGATTACTAATATCCTGTGAAATAATAATTTTTTTCTTAAAATTATTTTGAGTGTTACTAATATAGTTACATCATTTTCTTTGTGATACATCTATGTTCTTAGAAAAGTAATATCCAATATTGTAAAATTATATTTAAATGGAAAAGTCATAAAAAGAAAAGAGGGATGAAAATACAGATGAACAGGTGAACATAACCTTTATGAATGGCAACTGTCTAATATACATGGAAGTCCAAAAATTATGTATCTTTGACCACAAAATTAATTTCTACAGTCTTATTTTAAGAAAGTAATCAACAAATAAACAAAAGTTATTTTGTTTTGCAGTAGGTTAATCAGCATAAGAATTGTGAATGTTTAGGAAAGTTTAAAAAGTCAAAAAGACTTTTGATCATTGTGTTGGGGATTAGTAATCAGAAGGTATGAATACTGCTACTGTACTCAAGTTCAAAAACAGGTACTCTAACAAAGAACCTATGCCACAGAAATCACTGGACTCGTAATGAAGCTATGAGTAACTGACTCAGGACAAGATGAGAACCAGGAGTTAGTTCTAAGCAAAGCAGGCCTTGGTTTGGGAAGGCAAACAAGTGTTAAAGTAAATCAATAAAAGACTGATTTTAAGTGAGCAAAAAAGCGGGGGGGGGGGGGGGGGGCGGGTGGGAAGGAAAAAGCAAAAGCAAAAGCAAGCAAGCAAGCAAGAAAGATAAAAGGGATCTGAACTAAAATTTAGAACTGTGATAAAGCCCAAGGATGGGTGAGGGTGAGGATCAATAACATATGTTGATAATATGAATTTACCACAGAAAACTACAAGGCAATATTCTGTATTCCATGTTACAAGATAAGAATAAATGGCAACATGTAAAAGCAAACCGGTCATAGATTAATGTTCTTGTTTGGTATATTTTCTTCTCAGTGTAATGCAGAGAGTGATGACAACAATTCTGTTTTAGGGGATTTGTGGATCCAATGTACAAAATTGAGGGAAAACACAGCCATAGTAAATAAAATGGTCAACCAGTAAATAGTTGGTTTTTGGAAACCAGAGGAAAAAAAAATACCTATCACTAGTAACTTTCATCTTAAGTGTTACTGCCTATCATTTTTCATTGTTTTTTGTCCCTAGCAAAATAAACACATACATATATATATAATCATTTTTCTTCATCCTTAAATCACGCCCAAGACACCTAATGTAGCATTCAGAATTAATTTGAACAGCACAAGTGACACTTCAGTCCAACAAAAACATAAACAATATTATTCTAAGAAAATAAAATAGAGTTTTCAACTGCTCCATTATTTTACATAGATCAAATAAGTATAATTACTTTTAAAAGTTGACTTCTCATTACCTGCACAGTATCAAACCATGGGTAGGTAATTAGGAATTATATGTCATATTTCTAATCTACCTTTTTTTCCCAGAAGGTTATCGTTTCTCAGGAATTCACAAATGCAACATGCTGATTTTTTAAAATTTTGTGTACTACCAAAAGGGTTTAAGATTAATATAAACAACTAATGATCTGAGGACAAAAAGTCCAAAACTCTCAAAAATAAGAAGAGAAGCTTGTTGCAAACTGTAACGTACTAAGTAGGCTTGTAGAATATGTCACAATGATTCTTTTGTCCTTTCTGTTTTTGTGTAAGTGGCAGCTAAATTTACAATTCAACTGAAAATTATGTTTTCAAAATTTACCTTGGCTCAGTCATTCCCTAATCTTCCATTATTTCCTGCGACAATGCTGTCTTTTCTTTTCTGTCTAAATACAAGAAGCACATATCCTCTAATCATCTTAATTCATGTGGTAGAGATTTTTTCCAGAAAGGACATTATTTATAGTCCTTTTATAAAATATTCTTTTATGTTTATTTGGACCAATGGTTTGAAAGGGAAAGTTGGTCAGTAATCTGGCTACTAAACTCAAATAAAATTTAAAAGAGAAACAGATATTTATTGTGCATCTGTTACATGCCAAGACCTATGCTAGTACTAAAAGTTCAAAGAAGAGGGAACAAATAAATGAAAAAAATTGTTTGCTCAGGGCAGATAATAAGATCCAGAAAAACCAAACAATATAATAAAATTTAGTGTGAAGTGAACGGTAAAGTTGGTAGACACACTGTGTATTTTAGGGAGGTAGGTCTTAATAGAGGTTCTGATGGATGAACTAGATTTTGAAGGATGATTAAGGACTTGCCAGTTCAGCAAAGAAGGGAGTGACATTCCAAATAAACAACATAGTGTATATCAAATGTGGCAGAAATGAAATAGCACAACTTGTTCAGGAATACCAAAAAATTTAGTATTGCTTTTATTATCAGGTACCGCTGGTTGCCTGTCCTAATGCAATCCCTCTTTCTTCATAGCTGGCAGAAGTATATTTACTTGTACTTAATTTCTGGTGTTATCTTTATGAGTAACTAGTTTCTCAGAAAGGGAAATCCTTGCCGTGTCCACTTCTTTGGGGACACAACACTGTGTGTTCATTAAATAGTTTCCTTTCCTTCTTGGCTGCATTAAAAAAATAGTATTTCTCAGAACTCTTGCAACTAGGTGGTGCCACTACAAAATAGTTACTATAAAATAATCTTTAGTTACAGTAAAGGCAGTTTCTGGCAGATACAATGTTGCATGCTTCTTACATAGTTTGATTGTCCCAGTAGACTCAGGAAGACATTTTCCAGCTCCTTTGTATCTGGATAAGTCAATGACCACATAATGTACAACAGTTCCTACCCTGAACTAAAGTCTCTTGTGCTATTGATAGAGGCAGGAGACAGTCAAATGCTGTCTAGTCATGGTGCATAGGGGCTTACTTAAACATGCCCATGATGAAAAATTCCATCCCTTAACACATGTGCAGTAAGGGAAATAAATCAATGTGGAGTGGCTAACACTAAGGGTCCACATGCACACTGGAAGAATGGGGTGGAGCCACCAGAAATTTGTGCCTTATGCTGGGGAGGAGCTTGTCCTTTTTAGCTCATGCATGGTGGCCTGATACTCAGTTTTCTGAGCTGGAAAACCTGTGTGCAGGACCCCTATTTTCGTTGAGAGCTTTTTTAATATTGTTTCTTTTCCCCAACCTATCAGCAGTTAGCACAGCCCTATATTTAAGCTGCTATTGTTTTTTTTTCCTCTACCAAATCAGGAACTGATGAGTTGGTGAGAAAGTAGTTGTGGTTTTGCCATTACTTAGAATGGTGGGGACTGCAGTTGCTTTTGCACCAACCTAATGAAAGAGCCCTGTGAGTAGAGGGGGTTCTGTATCCCAGGGATTTTTTCCTTTTGGAAGGCATCTTATTAGACCAGGACCCCAATTCACAGGACAGCCATTTTCCCTTCCTTGTTTGAGAAAAACCCATTTCCACAGCTTCACCTTAGCATTCAACTTATAATAATAAGGCAACAGTCAGCCAGATGAGCGAAACCTGGGACTTGATGAGTCCCTGCTCCCCCTGAGGCAGTTCTTTCATCCCAAACTCAATTCCAAGCTTTGGGTTGAAGCCCTAGGGGACAAAAAGAAACAAACAAACAAAAAACTGGATCTGAGGGATCCAGAAGCAGAATATCAATGAAAGTTAAAAGGTGCAGCACAGAGCACAGGTGAGCATGCTTAATTTCTGCCAATTAAGCCAAGCCTCTTGTTTCACGGGTAAAGGTCTTGCTAGTATCCATGGCATAAATGAGGTCTAGGAAACTCAAAGCCTACTGGCAGCAGAGGGAAAGGCACCATGTAGGTAAGAACGGATAATCCCAACCCTCAGACCCCCTTTACCATGGGTGAAAGCGGCATGTGAAACCTTGTCAAGGTTGCCAGGACTCGGGGATATAAGGACAAAAGAAGGAAAGACAACACTTTTTCTTTCTATACCTCACATACCCCAGGGATGCCTTGCTCCTCTTTATCTGAGTACTTATTAATCTTCAGTCTGTTCCCCTTTTGAATGTATCCTGAACCCCTAGGGTTTCTTTGAAAAAGAAATGCCGTTTCCCTCCTTTGTCCTCTCTTCGCAAATGGCGAACTGTGTCCCCATACCAAGGGACACTCCTCTTGGATGCATCCTTCATACTGAGAAAAGTTAATATCTGAAACCTTAAACTAGTTGGCTTAGAATTGATCTTGGGGGAAGCATGGCATGCCAGCTACTGGGTAAAATACTTTTTTACCAGTCAAAATTTTAACCTCTCTTTCCTTGTGCAAAGTGGTAAAAGGAACGATAAGAATCACTGTTTATATTCTCTGTAAAGTTTTGATTATTGAAAAAGGATTTATGGGGTTGGTCTTAAGCTGTAGACAATCAGGTGTGCTTTGTGTTTCTTGAGGCTTGTTGGTTTCACCTGTAAGGTTACTGCTGCTAAAGTTTGAAAACTAGAAATAGTGGCTGCTTGGCATAACTAAAGTTGGGTAATATGGGAGTGAAAA
The DNA here is from genome assembly GCF_047675955.1 of Chlorocebus sabaeus. Lineage (NCBI taxonomy): Eukaryota > Metazoa > Chordata > Mammalia > Primates > Cercopithecidae > Chlorocebus > Chlorocebus sabaeus. Next base: position 67,526,690 of record NC_132920.1, on the reverse strand, counting down.
GGACTTTCTTAAAGAGTGCTCAGCTTAATTAAAAGTAGATATTCAAGTTACAGGTATATTTGAAAGGACTTCATGCTTTTCTCTTCTTGGACTTTGCTCTGCTAGAAAATTTTCTTTTTTTTTTTTTCCTCAGTAGATTAAACTACTTTTCTCCATTTTGGCTTTCCACTCTTAATGCATTCAGGAGAGGCCCTAAGATAACTTTTAATGCCCCAGGACTCCTTGGGAAAAACACAAAAGGTGCCATGAATTCCATTTTGGGAGAGATCTCTGTTTTCTTCATGGAACCCCAGGAATTAGAGGCGGATAGACCTCTCTCAAAATCTGTTTTTTTTTCTTCCAGCTATGCCTGTTTATTAGGCCCTAGAAACTGCATTATCTCCTAGCTCTGCTCCTAAAGAGCCCCACCCAGAGACCAATAATCCTATTAGGAGATTGACAAATGAAGAGTTTTATAACTACTGTATCTTCTTCTGTCTGTGTAGTTACATATGTGTTGTGTGTAATGTCTATAAAAAAGAGTTCTTATTAATTGGCCTAAAGACAAATAAGTGCTTAGATCAAATATTTTTGAGGAAAAAGTACAAGCTGTCATGCTTTTTAGTTCATATGACTTTAATCTTTAAGAAATAAAAAGAGTTTTAAAGATTATTTGTAAAACACAAATGTCGTTACAATGTAAGTTTGTGGCCTAAATTATATGGACTCCCTTGGCTATGCTGGAAGCAGTCAAACTTTATTGGCACCTAGTGTATAATTAAAATAACTTACCAGATTTTACATTAAAGTTAAAAAATTGCTAAGAGGTACTACTGTAACATGTAATTGAGACCACTGAAAATAGATTTACATGCAAGGTGTGTAAGAATAAAATATGCTTTTAGAAAAAAAGATTATAAGAAGGCATGGAAATGTAAATTTTTGCCTAGGGTTAAAGGGTTGTTTTAAATCAGATAAGATAAAGCTAAAGGTTTAAGTAACTTATGGAAGGTTTCTAAATTTAATCTTGCACAAAAATTATGAGTGTTAACAATTACTAAATTAAAAAGGGTATTATATGTTTTTTCTGGAAATTGAGCACTGAAATAAGAGCCGAAGGTTTCCTTAAGGCATTAATATACTCTTTAGTAAAATTTGTAAAGAGTTATAAAAGATTGATAAGAATCTTGCCTCATGATCAAATTGGTTAAGATTGGATAGAATTTTCTATAAGGTTTTACTAGAAAATTAGGGTTGATGGGCCAGGCGTGGTTGATCACACCTACAATCCCAGCACTTTGGGAGGCCAAGGTGGGCAGATCACAAGGTCAGGAGATTGAGACCATCCTGGCTAATATGGTGAAATACTGTCTCTACTAAAAATGCAAAAATTAGCTGGGCGTGGTGGCACATGCTTGTAGTCGCAGGTACGTGGGAGGCTGAGGCAAGAGAATCACTTGAACCAGGAAGTCGGAAGTTGCAGAGAGCTGAGATTGTACCACTGCACTCCAGCCTGGTGACAGAGTGAGATTCCATCTAAAAAAAAATAAAAAAAAAAAAAAAAAAGAAAATTAGGGTTGATATTAAGCAAATATAAGAGTAAAATTTGGATTTCTCTCCCTTGTACAAGATTATCATGTAATAGTATAAGATAATGAAAGATTTCCACTTGTCTTGGGGATACCCTGCCAAGGAAAGGAAAGAGAAAACAGGAAACAAATTGTTTGGAAAGCTAAGTATTTCCTGCTAATGAGAAAACATTTTTCCCTTGTTTTAAAATGTTTGAGCCATTTTGGCACAATAAAAAACTTATGGCAATCTGGAATTCTATTTCATAAAATCAAGTGTTTTAATCCACTAGCCTATCTAACAGTCTCCCCCAAATAAAATTTCAGCTACAACATTGTCTTTCATGACCGCTACCTTTTGGATGCTACAGAAGGCCCCTGGAGCATCCAGAAGAGAGGTAAACAGGATTATCTGAAATGTGTAGGTTTGTGGGATTGCCAAAATTGATTTTAATCTTCTTCAGGTTATATTTTAGTGAATAATAGTAATATATATTCCAAAATTGTATGGAATTTCTCAGGTTTGAATGTCTGAATGTATGCTATTAATCATAATTAAGGGTGTTATGTTATTATAATCCACAGAGATAACCAAATTACTCTGTCAATCATGTATTCGATTGTAACTACTCTGGATATTTTTTTATTTATAGACAATTGTCTTGCTTTGATCCTCTTCAAAAGATGGTTTACAATCAACTATAGTATTTTGACAGGGGCTCTGGAATGCAGGTTTCTGACGACTTTGGAGATTGTGGCATTGGCATAAAGGAAAAACATACAAGACTCACAAGGAGCTGATATATTCACAATTATCAAGAGCAATCAACTAATAGAAAACTGAAGTAATCTTTTTTAACTTTTTCTTAAAACATTTCTGATGTTGGTTTTGTCTTTCAGAGTCAAAGAAACTTTTATTTTGAGCTATTTACAGTCTTTAATAATTGAGTAAGGTGGACTCCTGTGAACAAAACTTTAAGCATGTTTGTTTCTCTCTGTCTGGTTTCTCTAGAATTTGTAAACTATCTGTGAGTATTCTTAACTTATGGCAATATGGTTATTTGACTCAGTGCAATAAGAATCCATTTTCTTTTGCAACAGTACCCAATTAGAGAAACTATTTGCTTTACCAAGACTTTGACTGGAAGGGTTTGCTTCACTTTAAGGTGTCAGGCTCAACTCGCAGAGCTGATAAAAGTCCCTTTGGAAAACTGGCCTCATACTTTGTCTACACAGTACCTGTACAGGTTTCCTAACTGGCAGTAAGTTAATAATGTCACTTTCTAACAGGCCTGGGAACCACATATTCTTGGGACCTTGAGAAGAGTGGAATTCACACAACTTATAGGTATTTGCAGGTATAGACCCATGTCTGGGCTTGGCTTTTAGAAGTTCTATCTGAGATTCCTTGAGGAACAAAGTTCCATCAAAGCCAATTTTAAAAGCCTATCTAAAAATAGTCTTGCTGTATTTTATGCAAATAATCAGGCCAAGTGTAAGACTAAAGTTTGTTTTGCAAACAACCCAGTTCTATCAGTATGTGTTTTTAATAAAAATGAGCACTGAAGAGACAAATATTATGTTCCAACCTTATCATACATTTGTCGTTAAATTCTAGACTCATTTGTTGGTTTTACATTTTTATCCTACGTTTTACACTAACCCTGCTTATTCCTGTGAACCAATCAGTGATCTCTGGCTGAAGCTCACAAGAAACAGAAGGGATGGGCAATGTACAAATCTGGATTGGTATTCTAGTTCTCGGCAATTGTCCTGTAAATAGGGTCAGGTGATGGAATTAAATATGGTGCCAATAATCAGGAGAGTTTTTTGCGGGGAGTAGGGAAGGAGGCCAGAAAGTAAGATCAAGAGAGCTAACCAAAGCCAAGCCCCATATAACCAAATCTTAGCAAGCGTAACTATAGCTACCAGTTACTTGGGTACATCAGTAGCCTCTGGACTTTTTAGCTGTCCTTACCTCCTTGTTTCATTTTGATACATGTCTTTCAACAACCCAGTTTATCTCTTCTCACCTTTAGGTCATTGAACACCAAGTGGTCATGGAACTGAAGCCTCAAACAATGAACCCCTTTTGATGGTAACCCCTAGATGGGCCTCTGAGGGAAGTCTGACTGCTGTTTTTCCAAAACAGTACAGTCTGTCAGCAGGAAGCAGTTAAGATTGTCCATCATTCTTATCCCTGCCTTTATTCTAATTTCAGTTAGATGGACTTCTTTAGAGAGGAATATGATAGAGGCAGGAGATAGCCAAATGCTATCCAGGTCATTGTGCACAGAGGGCTTCAGTAACCCATTATACTGATATTTCTTTACTGCTTAAGATTCATCTGATTGATTACTACTTTCTCCATGTGGAATCTGACCTTAGACACCAAATACCCATAAGATGGGATAAATACTTCCTCTCTGAGCTATACAAAATAATCATGCTGAAAGTTGGAAAGAACTCGAGGCGATCACCAAAATGAAAATCAACAGCCACAAATTCAAAAACAAAAGGAAGGGAATAGAAAGAAGTCTAATATTTGGTTAGCTATTACTATACACTAGACAAATCCTAGGTATTTTTTTTTTTGTGCACATTATTTAATTCTTATAAAAATACTGCATTAATCTGTTCTCATGCTGCTAATAAAGACATAACCCAGACTTGGTAATTTATAAAGGAAAGAAGCTTAGCTGACACACAGTTTAGCGTGGTTGGGGAGGCCTCAGGAAACTTACAATCCTGGTGGAAGGGGAAGCAAACACATCCTTCATTACATGGCGGCAGGAGAGAGAAATGCTGAGAAAAAGGGGCAAAAGTCCCTTAAAAAGCCATCATATCTCAAGAGAACTCACTCACTATCATGAGAACACTATGAGGATAACCTTACCCATGATTAAATTACTTTTTTCTGGGTCCCTCCTATGACACATGGGGATTTTGGGAACCACAATTCAAGATGAGATTTGGGTGGCTACACAGCCAAACAATATTGAATATTGAAAGAGAAAATATAATTAAATTTTTACAGAGGAAGGATATGGGACTTATTAATAATAAGTAGCTTAGCAAATCACTGAAATTCATGTTTATGAAGGAATTTGTTAAATAAATAGAATGTTATATATATTTTTTAAAAGACACTGAAGGCACATTTTTAAGAAGGGAACAATTGGTTTCATAAAATTTGGCTTCAGAAATTATAATACCATATATATGTGTGTGTGTGTGTATGTATATACATATGCATATTTCCATACAATTTGTATGTATGTACACACATATATGTTTGTATATATGTATGTATAATTCAAAAATTATAGTACCTATATATGTGTGTATATGTGTATATATACACATGCATATACATGCACATGCATATATGTATGTATATACATATACATGCACACATATATATGGTTTTATAATTTCTGAATTATACACACACATATACATATATACATACATGCATGTACATATGTATATGTATGCTTTCCCATTTATAAAAATTCATTCATATAAATTATTTAATATTTATACATATTTTGAAGTTGAGTATATCTTTACAGTATAGGTGAGAAAACTGTGGCTCAGAGATTTTATATCATACAGGTAGTAAATGAGCCATCTAGCACAAGAGCTACGACATTCTGTTTCTACATCCCATATACATTATCTTATACTATCCTGTCTTTGTGCTTAGCTTGGATAATTTTTTTATTAGGTATCAACATATTTGTGTTGTAGTCTTATCTGTCCCTCAATATTGTGTGGCAATGAAAAATATGATTCTACTTGTTTGTATTGCAGTGTTGTCACCTCTAATATCCCTTTCAACCTCGCACATCTTTGTTCATAATTTAAGCTTAGATAGTTGGGACTGATAATGTCTCACATCATTAGCTCTTTCTTGTATCACTTGCATTTAAACTTTATTTTTCTAATTTCAGTTGAGTATTTAGGTCACAGTTTTAGATAGGGTCACTGAGGGAGCTATTTTGATATAAGATTTTTATTTTTGAGTCACTCATATCACATTCCCTTCCACAGTTAAAACAGCTCTTCTTATACAAAAATAACGCATAAAAAGTGTGTGTTCATTCATATTTTATAATGTTTTAAAACTACAGAGGTTTTTATTCAATAGAGCTATGATGTAACAACTTATGACATGCTTAACAGTAGGCAGAAGTAGCTGTCATACTATCATAATTTATTAGCCTCCCTTTTGGGATAAGAAGGATGATGGGCTAACATGGGAGCAGGAGAAAATCTGCCAACTCATTGCCCTGCACCTGGGGCTCAGCCTGTTGCTAGTCTCTGTAGAGCATGCACAGTAATAAATCTATACTGATTAATTAAGTGGTACAGTCCATTGCTCTTCTTGTCAATGAACAAAACAAATCCACTCTGAAATTTCGAGTTCCCAGTCAAGCTATTATCCATCTATGCTTAGACATGTCTTTCAATTTTCATTCAAGAAATATTTACTGGGCATCTTTTATGTGACAGTCAAAATGTACAAAAATAAATAATCTCTGACCTCTGAATTTTTTATTTCTAGTAGAAAAAGGAACAAAGAAACCCATGGTTATAGTACATTGGGGAAAGTGTTAAGAAAGTGGTGATGGGTTATATAGGATGTTCTTATTGGAGCATAGAAGAAAAAACTACCTTAAGGATACAACTGAAAATAAGATGCATAAAGGAAGACAATAAGGATTATAAAAATGAGTCAGAGAATATTGATTTAGCATTTGATACAGGCAAATGCCCTTCTCTGGATTCTGTTGCGAGGGAAACATTAGATGCTTTGGGAAAATGCACAAACCTTTCAGGTCAGACCTTGAGATTTAGGGCAGGTGAAGAGCAACATCAAAATATTTGGGATATTTTCATTCACTCATTCATTCATTTCTCCATTTGTATATTCATTTATTTATTTACAAGCTGCTAGAATAAAATTGAGCATATCACAATGTGCTAAAAAGATTCATAACCACTATAAATCATATGTGGAATTGTTTTTGTTGTTTTTCTTTTTTGCAATGAGGACCATAAGAAGCAGAATTCAGTGAGACAGGGAGAGACTCAGCATCACAGTGTGAAAACACTGCAAACACAAAAACTTTTAGTTTCATTCCAAATTGAAGTGATGTTTTTTTCTAAGACTATATTACTGTGCTGAGGAATGAGCCAGCTAAAGAGTTCTATCTCTGATCAGCACACCCAATTTGCACATTAAGTCCATTCTTCAGCCAAGCCACTTGCCTCTGCTGGAGGAACCCAGCCCAGCTTGTGGCTGTTGCACACTGCAGAGAGCACATTTCTTCTGCTTGAATTGCATTTGGCTCTAATATTTCAGATCACATCATCTAAATGGCTCTCAGATAATGGTGTTACCAAACTCTGCCTTAATGGAAATTTAACTCAAAGTCTTTGATCTGACAGCCTTGGAGACTACAAACATGTATTTTGCACCACACTTTAATAGTGTCGCACCCTTCATCCTTCTAAGCTCTCTTTTCTGGAATGCATCTTTACTAGTGAGAGGGCTTTTGTGGTAGGAACTAACTGGAAAATCGTTCTGCAATACTTGTTAAACGCAAGCAGGGGTAGGGAGTTCCTAGTGATTCCATCATTCTTAGCAAAATTTGGGTGATGTCTGTAGTACAATGCATGCCAGCAAAGCACTGTTGGTGAGTCAGGAGACCCTCTTCACTGTTCTGCTGACAGTCATGGTGGGTTCATATCTGATGTACCTAGAGCAAGTTGATATTCTACCTCCGGCTCATTCGAATTAGAGCTCAGTGTCACTTATAAAACCATCGAACACCAATGGCTTTTCCTCCTGAGCTTCTGCCTCCGGGAAACCAGTATCAACATGTAATAACTCCTGAAAGACTATTTCAAAGCCTGCCCTGTAGTTCTACTTTCTGGATGAGCACAAGTTAATCTTGACATAAAGACTCAGATTCCTTTGGGCCTCAGCTATGTGGGGTTGTTTGATGGGAGAACTGTAATAGAAAGAAAAATCAAGAGAATTCTTCACATCTTTAAAGGGATTCTGAATATGCAACTAAGTCCTACAAATACGGCAGAGCTAAAATATACTGGTTTCCAATATGAAAAGAGACCACGCTGCCTGATGCTGTTCCTCACAATCTCTATGAGGATCCTTTACGTTTGAGGGTCTGCTGACACTGTTGCTACTTTATATGTGAAAACACTTTTTATGTATTACTTACTTTATATGTGAAAATAAGTCCCAGGTAAATGTGTTATATATTACCACTTTGCCTTTCCAACTGCATTTGATTGTGGATATGCCATTTTTAAGGGCTGCATCTGCTACTAGCAAGCACACTACACACCTGTATGTACCTAGCATGGTTTTAAAATATTTTTGTTTAATGAATAGAGACTTTCTAGAAAAGCTAGCTCTAAGGAACAGCACTGGCTGTTATTATATAATCAAAAATGTATTTGTATGAAATACAAAGAAGTGGTAACTTTTCTGAAAAAGGAGATAACACCGTGTCTTTTCGTCTCAACATTTTTAGTCTTGCAGCATGCTGGCAGAATTATGTCAGAAGAGATTTGGAGTCTAAAATATATATTTTGTCCTGTGCTTTTTTTTTTCATTTTTATTCTTGTTTTTAGAACTTTTATAACTAGAAATCTCTGCTACAGAGTGGACTCTTGGCTAAAGAAATATCTATAAACAGTGAACTATAAGGACTTTAAAAAAACATTTAACTCTGCTCATTTTAAACAGAAACCTTAAATTTGATTCTCCCACTTTTGTTGGATTTAAATTGCTGTATATATTATTATACCCATGATTTACTGAACTCTAGATTTCTTGTTTTTCATGCTTCAGAAACTATAAAACAAAGTTTGAAGAAATAACTGGAGATATGGCCAGTCATGATTTATGGTTACCAGATGTTTCTCATGAATGTCAAACTGTGATAAGAAGTTCACTTTCCTACATTAAGATGTTGTCCAAAGACACATGGTTTTGATTGGCTTAAACTAAAAGCTCCATAGTTGCTCAAGGCATAGGATGTTCGTAACAATCATCAGGGATACCATTAATAACCAATGATGCCGAGGACACTTTCTCTGAGACCATCTCCATCTCATTTTCTTAATTCCAAAAGCATATATAACTGTTTTCATACTTTTTATGTAACCATGAAAGAAGTCATATATGAAGAACAGGTTCTACACCTGGAGTTTCAGAGTAACAAACTACAGATCTGTGCAGAAATTTTTAGGGAAGTCAATATCTAAAACTTCTAAAATAAAGAATGAAATCTTTGAAATAAAGTAATAGATATATTAATAAATATGTGTATTAAAAATAAAGACTTATTTATGTAGTATAAATCAAAGAAAGAAACTCAGTTTAAATCAAAGGATTTGATCTTTCTACTGTAGACAGTTTGAGGATACCTAGCACAGTGGCATAACAAAAAAGAATCAAGGAAAAATACACAACTAGAATGATAAAAACAAGGTACTCTAGAAAAGGCCAGCTCAGAGAATATTTTGAATCTCTGAGTTCACTAACAAGCAGTGATTGTATTCAATATCACAATTGCATTCTTTTGGACGTTTAAATATATTCACATCCCATTTTAAAAACACTGGAGAAATATATTAATACATAATATATTCTATAATATTTTGTGTTCATTAAAAATTCCCTCATTTAACTTTTTATATGAGTAATGTATATGTTAATTAGCTTGATTTATCCATTTCACAATGTAAACATACATTAAAATATCATGTTATAGCCATAAATATATAGCTTTTACTTCTCAATAAAAAAATTAAAAAATAAATGATTAAATGGAATTTCTCAAGCCTCAGTTAAAAAACAATTGTTACAATTTTATTTTATATGTAACTTTTAAATGTGACTTTATTATGTTTTGAATTATACATTACAAAATCTGGTTAGTATAAATTTTAGCAATTTAAGAAATTTACTTAAGGCTGCCTATATCATGCCTCATATAGAAATTATAATTTGTTTTGAATGTATGTCAATTAAACTATATTTTACTTACATGTTCTGATAACTGGTACATGAACATAAGCATGCATTCCAGCATATGAAAGTGTAATTGTTAGAGCGGGCAAAATGGTTGACTGGATGCAGCCGGAAGGAACATCTCCCATGGAGAAACGGCATTGGGAAGACTGGTACGCCCCCTAGCAGATCTTCGCAGGGAAGGCATTGAGAGCAAACAGAGGGATGACAAAGACGCTGGGCTGAAGTAGGAGGAGACTGGGAACCATGCATTAGGCTGTCACACACCATGACTCATTCCTGGCCCACAGCAAATCCTGGGACAGGGGTGAGTTGAGCAGGCAAGAAGCAACTTGCTCTCACCATGGGCCTCTGGAGTTCCAACAGGTGGAAACCACTTGACCACCATATACAATTAAATTCTCAGGGAGAGCTGCTTAGAGAAGTGGTAGAGGCAAAACTCCAGCTGCAGCAGAGACCAGAGTGTTTGGTGTTGGGGTGCCCATAGTGGAGCATGGCCGGGGTCACCATCCCCCTAAGCTAGACTTGCTCCCATAGGAGACTTTAGCCTTAAAAATGTATCAGACCTGAACTCAGCAGGACGATCTTGCCCAACAGACCGGGCCAGTAAAACTTAAACTTGAGCATCTCTCAGTCTGCTGGCATCTCCCAGGGCCCCAGCAAGATCTCAGCTTCTTGCAGTGCAGCCCCCAAGTGCTTCCTGTGCCTACCTCATAGCTCCTGGACTAGCAGATCATGCCTGATGGGCAGAGTGCTCCAGCAGAGCAGCTGCAAGGGACCCACCAGCTCCCTTCTCCCACTTCAGCCTCCCTATGCCACATGCAGTCGCCCACAGCCACCCCCCACATCACTTTGCTGGTGCGTGTGTGCATCGAAGACCTGACATTTCCTTCTCCGCCAACATGGATGTGAACGTGCACCCTGCCATGCCACTGCTGCCTGAGTGAGTGCACCCCATACCCCTCTCCTTGCTGCACTGCTATTGTTGTCAGACCCTGTCAAATCCATAACCAGCAGCACCCCACCCCCGTGCTGAAATTGCCACTAGCACAATACAAGGCGTGGATAAAAGCAGACAACCCTCACCCTGAGTGGCCACTGCAACCTACAACAACATGCAGAGAGAGGCAAACACCGCCACCCGTGGGGGAGCCCCTCTGTCCTTGCTGAGCCATATTCTTGCCACAAATGCCCAAATGGAAGCCAGCATGCCAGCACCTGCTAGCACCTTGCCACAACCAATGAGTGTGTATCCCGTCATGTTGTAGCTGCAGCTGCAACTGGCACATGCAAATGTGGGTAGATTCTGAGGCCACTGCTCTACAAAGTGCTTTGGCTGGCACTACTTTTGGAATGTTGGTCCCAGCAGTCCAAAAGTGCCATGACTGTCCTAGCACAGGAGGTTCCTAAATTGAGGAGTCAGAGGTCAAAGCAGGGGCCCAAAACCAGTTCCCCAGAGATAGAGTACACACATAATGGTTCCTAAGCTAAGCTTAGGCCTCCTCAATTCTTCCAGAAATAAAGCCAGTCATCTGAACTCACCTTATGCCACAGTCAAATCCCCAAAGTCATCAAATAGGTTAAAAACAAACAAACAAAAAATATTCAAGGAATTCCGACTTCGAAGATTGAGAAACATTAGCCCACAAAGATGAAAAGAACCAGTGTAAGAACTCTGACAACAAAAAATTCAGTGTCTTCTTTCCTACAAATAATAGCACTAGTTCTCCAGCAAAGGTTCTAAACTGGGCTGAGATGACTGAAATGACAGAGATGGAATTCACAATACGGATAGAAATGAAGATCACTGAGTTCCAGGAGAATGTTCAAACCCAACCTAAGGAAGCTAAGAGTTACAATAAAAAGATAAAGGAGCTGACAGACAATATAGTCATTATAGAAAAGAATGTAACCAACTTGACAGAGCTCAGAAACACTCCACAAAAATGTCACAGTGCAATCCCAAGTATTAACGCAGAATCACCCAAGCTGAGGAAAGAACCTCAGAGCTTAAAGACTGGCTTTCTGAAATATGATAGTCAGACGAGAATAAAGAGAAAAGAATTAAAAGGAACAAACAAAACTTCTGTGACATACGGGATTATGTAAAGACACCGAATCTGTGACTCACTGACTTTCCTGAAAGAGATGGGGAGAATGGAAGCAACTTGGAAAACATATTTTAGGATACCATCCATGAGCACTTTCCCAAATTAGTTAGAGAGATCTGTATCCAAATTCAGAAAACACAAAGAACTCCCACAAAATACTTCATAAGAAGATCATTCCCAACACACATAATCATCAGATTATCCAAGGTTAAAATGAAAGAAAAATGTTGTTGAAGTGAACTCAACAAGGCCTGAGAAAGACTCTGAACCTTTATATTTGAGTCTCTGTGGACAAACTACAACCTAACTTAATAGGTAGACAAAACTGAGAACCTAACTTGGGAATCTGCACCTGTAACAGTGGCTGGGTCTTGGCTGATCACAGCAGCCATTCATCAACCACTCATACACTGTCAGGTGTTCAAACTGTGCTCAAATAAGGCAAACACAGAGTTGTAACCAATCCAGCCATTCTGTGCCTCACTTTCCATTTCTGTATGTCACTTCCTCCCTTTTATTTTGGTCTATAAATCTTCTTCCAGCATGTGGCTGCACTAGTCTCCCTGAGTCTGCTGTGACACTGGGAGCTGCCCAATTTGCAACCCATTCATTCTTCAATTAAACACTTAAATTTAATTTGGCTGGAGTCTTTCTTTCTTTCTTTCTTTCTTTCTTTCTTTCTTTCTTTCTTTCTTTCTTTCTTTCTTTCTTTCTTTCTTTCTTTCTTTCTTTCTTTTTCTTTCTTTCTTTCTTTCTCTTTCTTTCTCTCGTCTCTCTCTCTCTTTCTTTCTTTCCTTTCTTTCTTTCCCTCTCTCTCTCTTTCTTTCTTCTTTCTTTCTCTTTCTTATTTTTTTTAAACAAACAACAATGTTAAAGGCATTTAGAGAGAAAGGACAGGTCACCTACAAAAAGAATCCCATCAGACTAACAGTAGACCTCTCAGCTGAAACCTTACAAGCCAGAAGAGATTGGGGACATACATTCAACATTCTTAAAGAAAAGAAATTCCAACCTAGAATTTCATATCCAGCCAAACTAAGCTTCATAAGTGAGGGAGAAATAAGATTATTTTCAGACAAACAAATGCTGAGGGAATTTGTTACCACCAGACCTACTTTTTAAGAGCTCCTGAAAGATGCACTAAATATGGAAAAGAAAGATCATTACCAAACACTGGAAAAATACATTTAATACACAGACCAGTGAAACTATGATGCAACAACACAAATAAGTCTGCAAAAGAACCAGCTAACAACATGATGACAGGGTCAAATTCACACATATCAATACTAACCTTGAGTGTAAATGGGCTAAATCCTCCAATGGTAAGGTACAGAGTGGCAGCTTGATTAAAAAAAAAAAAAAAAAAAATCAAGACCCCATGGTATACTGTTTTCAAGAGGCCTATCTGAAATGCAATGACATCAATAAGTTCAAAATAAAGGGGTGCAGAAAACTCTACCAAGCAAATAGAAAACAGAAAAAAGCAGGGGTGCAGGGGTTATGTACATAATTTCAAAAAAAAACAAACATTTAACTAACAAAAATTTAAAAAAAAAAAAAAAAAGAAGGACATTGTATAATGGTATAAAGGATTCACTTGAACAGGACGACCTATCTATCCTAAATATATATGCACCCAACACAGGAACACCCAGATGCATAAAGTAAGTTCTTAGAGACTGCCAAAGAGACTTAGACTCCCAAACAATAATAGTGGGAGACATCAACACCTTATTGACTGTATTAGACAGATCACTGAGGCAGAAAATTGACAAAGATATTCAACACTTGAACTCAACACTGGAGCAAAGGGACCTGATAGACATCTACAGAACTCTCTACCTTTAAAGAACAAAATATACATTCTTCTCATGGTGACATGGCAAATACTCTAAAATTGTCCGTACAATAAAACATAAAACAATCCTCAGTAAATGCAAAATAACTGGAATCATACCAACAACTCTTTCAGACTGCAGTGTAATAAAACTGGATATCAAGAGTAGGAACATTGCTCAAAACTGTACAATTACATGGAAGTTAAACAACTGGCTCTTGAATTACTTTGGGGTAAATATTAAAATTAAGGCAGAAATCAAGAAGTTATTTGAAACTAATAAGATCAAAGATGCAACATGCTGGAATCTCTGGAACATAGTTAAGACAGTATCAAGAGGAAAATTTATAACACTAAATATCCACATCGAAAAGTTAGAAAGCTCTCAAATTAGTAACCCAATATCACAACTGAAAAAACAAAAAACAAAAAACAAACAAACAAACAAAAAAAACTAGAAAAACAAGAACAAAACAACCCAAAGCTAACAGAAAACAAGAAATAATCAAAATCAGAGCTGAACTGAAGGGTACTGAGACATGAAAATTATTTTAAAAATCAACAAATCCAGGGGCCCTCTTTTTAAAAAAAAAAAAAAAAAAAAAAAAGTAAGATAGGTCAGTAGTTCAGACTAAAAAATAAGAAAACAGAGAGCATCCAAATAAACTCAATTAGAAACAACAACGAGGATATTACCACTTACCCCATGAAATCTAAATAACCATCAGAGACTAATATGAACAATTCTACGCACATAAACTAGAAAATCTAGAAGAAATGTATAAATTATTGGAAACATAGACACACCCAAAACTGAACCTGGAAAAGTGAAGAATTCCTGAACAGATCAATAATAAGCTCCAAAATTGAATCAGTAATAGCCTACCAACTAATCAAAGCCCAAGATCAGATGGATTCACAGCCAAATTCTACAAGATGTACAGCAAAAAGCTGGTGCCACTTTTACTGAAACTATTCACAAAAATTGAGGAAAAGGTACTCCTCCCTAACTCATTCTCTGAGACCAGTGTCATCCTGCTACCAAAACCTAACAGAGACACAACAACAAAAAAGAAAACTTCAGGCCAATACTTTTGCTGAACAATGATGTAAAAATCCTCAACAAAATACTAGTAAACCAATTTAGAAGCACATGAAAAAGCTAATCCACTTTGATCAAGAAGGCTTTATTTGTGGGATGCAAGGCTGGTTCAACATATGCAAATATATAAATGTGATTTATCACATAAGCAGAAGAACAGAAGGAAACCACATGATTGTCTCAATAGATACAGAAAAGATTTTCAACAAAATTCAATATCACTTTATGTTAAAAACTCTCAACAAAATAGTTTTTGAAGGAACATACCTCAAGATCATAAAAGTCATCTATGACAAACCACAGCCAACATCATAATGAATGGGCAAAAGCTGGAAACTTTCCACTTGAAAATCAGCACTAGGGAAAGATGCTCTCTCATCACTCCTATTCAACATAGTATTGTGTTGGGGTCCGCGTGTTTCCTAAACAAAGGCATGAACACACAAGACAACACAAGACAAGATAAACATGGCGGCCACCTCGAATGGCGCACTCTGCTTTATTTTATACAGTCGTTTGTGGAATGTTGCCAAGTCACAAGACACATTGTTGTTTTTCTGACCTTTCCCTGACTTTCTGGATTTTCAAGATGTTTACACATAAACAAGCCCCCAGGGTCTGCTGTTTGCAGCTGATTCCTTTGTCCTCCCTGTTTACAGGGAAGGAACGCCCTGCTTCGTTTGCAAGAGCAGGACTCATCGGGAATGCCCTCTTTCGTTTGCAAGAGCAGGATTTATCATTTTTCAGGAACGTCTCTTTTGCGAGCTCGTAGTCCTCTACAGTATTGGAAGTTCTGGCCAGAACAGTCAGGCAAGAGAAGGATACAAAAGGCATCTGAATGGGAAGAGACATAGTCAAAATATCCCTGTTTGCAGATGACATAACCTTATATCTAGAAAATTCTATAGTGTTAGCCCAAAAGCTCCTTAAGCTGATAAACAACTTCAGCCAGCTCTTGAGATATAAAATCAATGTAAGAAAATCACTAGCATTCCTATACATCAACAGTCAATCCTGACAGCCAAATCAGGAAAGCAATCCCATTTACAATTGCCACAAAGAAAGTGAAAGATCTCTACAAGGAAAATTAAAAAACACTGCTCAAATAAATCAGAGATGACACAAACAAATGGAAAAGCATGCCATGCTCATGGAAAGAATCCATATCCTTGAAATGGCCATACTGTCCAAAGAGATTTATAGATTCAAAGCTATTTCTATCAAATGACAAATGGCATATGCCACACAAATAGATAAAAACTATGTTAAATTCATATGGAACCTAAAATGAGCCCATATAGCAAAGGTAATCCTAGGAAAAAGAACAAAGCTGGAGATATCACACCACCTGATTTCAAACTATACTACAGAGCTACAGTAATCAAAACAGCATGGTACTGGTACAAAATCAGACACAGAAACCAATGAAAAGAATAGAGAGCCCAGAAATAAGGCCACACACCTACAACTAACTGATCTTCAAAAAGGGTGACAAAAGCAATGTAGAAAGGACTCTCTGTTCAACAAATGATGCTGGGACAACTCGTTAGCCATACGCAGAAGGTTGAAACTGCACCCCTTCCTTACACCATATAAAAAATCAACTCAAAATGAATTAAAGATGTAAATGTAAAATACAAACCTATAAAACTCTGGAAGACAACCTGTGTCATATCATTCTTGACACAGGAACTGGCAATTATTTCATGACAAAGATGCCAAAAGCAATTGTAATAAAAGTGAACATTGATAAATGGGGTCCAATTAAACCAAAGAGCTTTTGCGCAGAAAGCACAACTACCAAGAGAGTAAACAGACAACCTACAGAATAGGAAAACATATTTGCAAACTATGCATCTTACAAAGGTCTAATATCCAGCATCTGTAGGAAACCAACAAATTTACATGAAAAAAAAAGCAAATCCCATTAAGAAGTGGGCAAAGGAAACAAGCAGACACTTTCCAAAGTGAGACATATATGCGGCCAACAGGCATATGTAAAAAAGTTCAACATCACTAACAAAGTAGTGACTAACAGAACTACAATGAGACATTGTCTCATGCCAGTCAGAATGGCTATTATTAAATTGCTAAAAAATAACAGATGTTGCCAAGGATTTAGGGAAAAAAGGAATGTTTATACACTGTTGGTGGGAGTGTAAATTAGTTCAAACAATGTGGAAAGTAGTATGAAAATTCCTCAAAGAGCTGAAAACATAACTACCACTTGAAACAACAATATCATAACTAAGTGTATACTCAAAAAATGTAAATTGTTCTATCATAAAGACACATGCATGCATACGTTCATTGAACTATTCACAATAGCCAAGACAAGGAATCAAGCTAAATGCCTATCAATGGTAGACTGGATAAAGACACATACAGGGAAAAACACACACTGGGGTCTACAGAGGGTAGAGAGTGAGAAGGGGGAGATAATTAGAAAAAATAACTAATGGGCACTAGGCTTAATACGTGCACAATGAAATCATCTATATAATAAGCCTCCATGACACAAGTTTACCTATGTAATAAAGCCACACTTGTATCCCTGAACTTAAAATAAAAGTGAAAAAAGAAAAAGAAAATGTGTCACATATATACCATGGAACACTATGCACCCATAACAAAGAATGAGATCATATGTTTTGCAGAAAATTTGATGGAGTTGGAGGCCATTATCCTTATCAAACTCATATAGGAACAGAAAATCAAATACGACATGTTCTTACTTAAGAGGGAGCTAAATAATGAGAACACATGGACAAAAAGATGGAAAAAAACCCCCAAAATCCAAAAAACAGACACTAAGGCCTATCTGAGGGTGGAGGGTGGGAGGTGGGAGAGGAACAGAAAAAGTAATTATTGGATTTTAGACTTAATACCTGAGTGACAGAATAATTTGTACAACAAAACCCCCATGACATGAGTTTGTTTTATTTTTGAGTGTAATTGTTATTGGGTACGTGGTGAAATAATACATTTCAAACTTTGTGTGACACAGAATAATTAGTTATTAACTTATTTAAAAATTTTATTTACTCTTCTTGCTTAGTGAAAATGAAATGTTGGACATTAAATAATAAGACTAATGTTTTCTCCTAAACCTCAGACTTAAGGAAAAAAGACACTTTATAAATAGCCTATACAGTCAATTATTTAAAAAATGAAATTCAGCTTTTAGAAATGGAAAATTTATTGAGTAAACAGAGACTCTCCTTGTCCTGCCCAAAGCACGTAAAATATTTTCAGTAAAGACAGACAAAACTCCTCAATTTACAATGATAAATATGCCAAATATTGCCATTTGTCTCAAGTAATATACATTAAATTTCATAGGAACCAAATATTCAAAAACTGACATTTGTCATTTTATACAAATATCTGGCATATTTTCATTACACTTAATCTTCATGCTGTTAGGTTGTAGGCATTTTTTTTTTCTTTCCAATTTACTAGTCAGATAAATAAGAGAGGATTACCTCTACTGGAAATTGAACTGAGAATGATTTGGCTTCCTGATATTACTTAATAACAGCTTGCAAGAAGTTAATGCTATTCTGAAACCTATGGTCAAGAGTAATTATAGCTATAAAGTTAGTATAAAAATAGTAGAAAAGGATACGTCTCTGAATATGAAGCTGTGTCTATATGAAACATAGTGGAAATATAGGAAAAAAGGGAGTGTATCAATTTGGCAACAAATTTTTCTTCAGGCTATGTGTATAAGGTACATATAAAACATAAATAAATATTGTGTGTAGATTTGGGTCTTTTTCTCAAAATATCGCATTAAGGTATATGCAAATATTCCAAAATTTGAAATTTAAAACACCTCTGGTTTCAAACATTTCAGAGAAGAGAGAATCTAACTGTATCATCTCTATATACTATGGCTTCAATTATATAAAAAAGCCTGATAAAATAATATTTTATATGTGTAACAGCCTTAACAAAGATTAAATAGCAGAATACAAGTTCTAATTTAATTGTTGTTATTCCTTTTAAAAGCCAATTTAGCCCCCTCACATTTCCTTTAGTAATAGTAGATATTTATATAATATTTAGAATATATATGACATTACATATACTAATGCTGCATGATAATTTCCACACGATGAACTTTAATAATTAGTACTTAAAATGTTAATATAAAGTTTCAGATTGTTAGTAATAAAATTTTAAGAAACTGTAACTCAATGTCCATTTAATTTTTAGACTGTAAATACTCCTGTAGTTATATCAAGTCTTATATAGGTTATTAGAAATTATCTTTATATAAAAATTTGTTTTATCTGTCATCTAAATCCCTTACTCTCTAAAATTATAGTCACTTATTTGGAATAATCATGGTTGATTTTCTTTTGTTTTTAGAATATGAGTCAAGAAAACCAGAAACAAATCCTCTTACCTATCCAATTTTGACAATAAAAGCACTTCTATTTTTCCATACATTTTTTTCTAATTACAATATGACCAAAGAAAATTCCTTTATTTTTGAAAAAGTTGAAGTATAGCACATTTCTCCAACTGTTCCTGCTAACCTTAGAAATTAACAAACCTTCCACATGAATTTATTGGTTAAAATATGCTAAACAGTTTCCAATATAGTGAACTTAGAAACTTACAATTTCTTAAGAAATTGTAACATTATTCCATTATGTGTACATCTTCACAACCTGTTCAACTTTTGCTTAATAATAATTAAATGGGAGATATGGTTAGTATAAGTTGATGATCTATGTTTTTCACGAGCATGGTCTTAGACATTTGTGTGCTAAAATGCACACAGATTCACAAACACAAGCACAGTTATACACGATGTCTAGAATAGAAAAGAAGTGAATTAGAAATTTGTTTAAGAACAAAAAGCATAAGAGATAGGCTTAGAATAATATGAATAAGTGTATATAAACATATCTCCTTAAGAAGACAGTGGATGAAAATTATTTGAAATTTTTTTCTTAATATTATATATAATTCCGTTTACTCTTCAACTTGTTATTAATCATGTTGGATGAGAGGAGAAACAAATTAGTTTAACAGTTTTACAAGGATTGATTAAAATTTTGCTTGGCTAAAAAATATAATTTTCATAATTTTTAATGTTATTCCCATGAAAAAATAGTCAACATTAGCTATCTAACATTTGTAGACACGTATTAAGTAAATCTCTCACTGCATTATAATGCCCTTAAATTTTGAGGCTGATTTTCTTTGTGTTTCCTACAGCATCTAGCATGATGCTTGTCACATAGGAATGTCTCCACAGATATTTTTTGAAAGAATTAATAAAAACATGGTGGCTGTAATTAAACATCATAGAATGTACTTATTACACATTTCTCTCATTAATAGTTTTAATTCAATCCAGATGTTTTAAAAGATTTGTGATTTCCTTTATCACACCTACAAAGAAATTCCCAGGCCTTTAAATGAAACTTGGAACACACTGACAGTGTCTTAATTTAAAGATCATTTCCCGTGGGATTCCAATTTGCCACTGTGAGGACGTCTGGCAGAATCATTTTCATGAATTTATAATAGCAGGGTAAAAGTCAGAAATCATTTTAATGGTAAAAATGTGTTTCATAGTCAGGAAAATTATCTTTTATAAAGCATACTATAATTTACAGTAATATGGCAATTAGTATATCTTTGCTGGTATAGATTTCTTCACCAATTATGTAGGGTTTGTTTTTTTTTTTTTTAAGTTTCAGAAAAAACATTTTCTCAGGCAAATATTAAGATATTATCTTCTGTGCCGCAACTGCATTTTGAGGGAAAAAGAATATCAAGCTTCTTTCAAAATATATTAATGACAATTATTTAGAGGGCATTTACTAATAGTCACCCCAACTGTGTGAGAGGAGTCAGTGCTTTAACTCTCATTATTCAAAACTCATTAGCCACTGTAGAGTTCATGAGTAAATTAAGTACCATGTGGTTAAAGACCACTGTCAACAATAATATGAGATGTGTGATGGAAAATTGTATCCCTTTCTGTAAATGTTATTTTGTATAAAATAAATTGAAAATATAAGTACTCTTGTGTTCCTACCTATAACATTTTAAATTTTCTTTAAACTATTTCTTTAGTATACTTTCTTCGATTGCCAGGTTGGGGAAAGGGGCATCTCATGATTCCATTTTTTTAACCAATGGGACAAAGTCTCAAATGGGTAAAGTGATGCAAGGACACACATGACTAGTAAATTACACATTTTGAAATGAAACAAAAGCATTATTCTTTACATTTAGATTCAGCGTGACTTTCCTGATAGCCCCACAAATTTACGTTGGACTGAGTAGTACAGTTGCCAGGTAACATATAGAATGCTCAGCTAAAGTTAAATTTTAGATTAACTCATCGATGTTTTAGTATACATGTGTTCTGAATATTGCACATAACACACATAAACTAAAAAAAAAAAAGCTTGTTTACCTAAAATTAGAATTTAATTGAACTTAGAAATACACATTCTATATGACATTAATGAACTTTAATAAGCAATGGTTAAAATGTTAATATAAGATTTCAGATTGTTAGTAATAAAATTTTAATTAACACTGACGCAAGGACCATTACTTTAATTTTCAGACTGTAAATATTCATATGTTTATATAAAAAATAGAATGCTTTTTCTTTGGTTGGTTGGGTTTGGCTAAAACTCGCAACACTAGTTGGGTAGGGATATATGAAAGACCCATGTTTAGCAAATGAACAAGGGGCATTGATAGACAGAAAATAAAAACACTTTAAGATGGTGAGTAATCTGCTATAGATCTCTGATATATCCAAAACACTTTAGACCTGGTTAAGAAACAATAAACTAAATAAATAAAGCAAATGAAGATACCTCTAGCAAACAATAATCCACAAAATCAATAGTCCATTTTTACTTTATTGATTTCCACTTTTCTACAAGTGATATCAGCCTGTTCATTTGTGCTTTTGTTTCTTTTGCTCAGCAGTAACATAGTCTTCTGCTCAGCAGAAAACATGTTACACTCAGCTTGTTATCACAAGCTCTGTGGCTCTGTGGTGCTCTGGACATGGAAGACTTAGAGCTGTAAATATAGTCTCATTATTGATCTGGTTTCAATTCTAGCAGTGGAGGCAAAGTTGGATCTTTAGACTAAATCTTTGTGGATGCAAGTTCAAGAGCCCAGACCTTGAAACCAGAAGTCATGGGTTCAAATACTGACTGCCACTCACTAACTGCATTAATTAAATCAGTTACATAGCCTCTTCTTTATGATTTTTAATCTGTCAACTGTGCTTGATATTATACTAGGTTTATAGAGTTTTTATAAAGACCAATGACTAATTGTACATAATGCTCTTATAATGATTCAGGGAATATGGTCCTTTTATTACTATTGATATTATTAGACATTTAATCAACAATTTCTAGAAATATTTTAGTTTTATCGAAGTGATAAGATTTAAAACATATAGTAGTAAGAGCAACAAAATATACTTTTTCTTTACTACCAACATTAGACATTTGTAATTTACTGAAAGTAAAATAATTAACGGCAGATGTGATACAATAAATGGAATTAAAAATTAGGCACCTGTTTTCCTTTTGTACCTGCACTAAGTCCACTGTCTTTTGTGTTTATAAGAGTGTACCACTCATATATAATTAGCGTTACATGCTTAGAAATCCTTATCCGTGCATGCTCTGTGCAGCTCTGTTCATTACTTGCACTATTTGTCTTGAGACCAATGGATTCTTTTTGTGATATCAAAATAATCTCCAAATTCATATCTATGAGTATTTTAAGTTATATTCTTTATAGGAATCTAACTGGCAAATAATAAAATTGATATTTCAATATAGCTAATATAAACACAGAACTAAAAATATTCTATACTCCTGAAGATATATGCAGCCTTAATTAATCAATAGTAATAGGTAGTAAAATATTTGAATTGGAGTCTGGCAATTCAATATTGTTTTAATTGCTAAAAAATAGTTTCCAAATTACTGCTATTGCCTCAAAATACAAAGAGAAAGAAGAGAATGGTATAAGTAATACAGGAGTTGAACCAAATAGCCGTACACTGGAATATCATTGGATATGTATTCTGAATTTTTACACATAACAATTCCACATGAGGGCCATTAGCTTTTTTTCTGATAGTTTCTGATAGTAAGAGAAGTAATATACAAGCATAAGATTTCTGCTGCGCTTTTTCCGTTGTCTTCTCTTCTGTGTCTCTGTGTCTCACAGCTCGCTACTTTTCTTTCATAAGGACACCTGCCATTGGATTTATGTGAGCCATCCCTAAAAAGGATGATTGAATCTCTATATCCTTAATTCAATTACTTCTGCAAAGACTTATTTTAAAAATAATATTATTTTAAAATGGTAAATAACAATTTTATATAGACATATTTTAGAGATTTTGAGGATTTGGTTCCAGACCACTGCAATAATATGGATATCACAAGCATGTGACTCACACAAAATATTTTTCCAATGCATATACAAGTTATGTTTACACTATTCTGTAGTTTATTAAGTGTGCAATGACATTATGTCTAAAAAACAATATAATTATGTTAAAGTAATTTGGAAGGCCAAGTCGGTTGGATCACAAGGTCAGGCATTTGAGACCAGTCTGATCAGCATTGTGAAACCTGTCTCTACTAAAAATACAAAAAATTAGCCAGGCATGGTGGTGGACGCCTGTAATCCCAGCTATTCTGGAGGCTGAAGCAGAAGAATCATTTGAACCAGAGAGACAGAGGTTGCAGCAAGCCGATATTGCACCATTATACTCCAGCCTGGGGCAACAAAAGCAAAGCTCTATCTAAAAAAAAAAATATATATATATACACACACACACACACACACACACACATATATATATAAATATTTCTTAGCAATTAAAACAATAGTGAATGGCCAGAATCTAATTCAAGTGTGTGTGTACATATATATATAAACAATGATAATGATCATCTGAGCCTTTAGTGAGTCATGATCATTTTGCTATGAGTCTTGTTTTTTTGTTGATTCCCCCTGACTGATCAGAGAGGTGCTGTCTGAAGTTTGGGGTGACTGTGGTAACTTCTTAAATAACACAATAATTAAGTTTGCCACATAAATTGGCAAAAATCATTTCTCTGTAGCATGCAATACCATGTAAAAACATTTTAGCCACAGTATAACTTCTTTCAAAAGTGGAATCAGTCCTCTCAAACTTTCTTGCTGCTTCATCAACAACATTTATAAAATATTCTAAATCCTTTGTTGTTATTTCAACAATGATCACATCTTCACCAGGAGTAGACTTTATCTCAAATAACATTTTTTTTTTTTTTTTTTTTTTGCTCATTCATAAGAAGCAACTCCTCATTTGTTCCAGTTTTTTCATGAAATGACAGTAATTCAGCCACATCTCAAGGCTTCATTTCGAATTCTATTTCTTCTGCTGTTTAGACCACATCTGCAGCTACCCAATTCTGTTAAGTTATGGACCCCTCAAAGTCATTCATGAGGTTTGGTATCAAGTTTTTCCAAATTCCTATTAATGTAGATATTTTGACCTTGTCTTATCAATCACACGTGTATTTAATGAAACCTAGGATGATGAATCCTTTCTAGAAGTTTTTCAATTTACCTTGCCCAGATGTATCAGAGTAATCCTTATCTGTGACAGCTGTAGTCTTATGAAATGTATTTCTTGAATAATAAGAATCATAATTTGAAATTAATCCTTTATCCATAGGCTCCAGAATGGATGTTGTGCTATGAGGCCTGGAAATAATATTAACATCTTTGTGCATCTACATCAGAGCCCTTGGGTGACTAGGTGCATTGTCAATGAGCAATAATATTTTGAAATAATTTTTTTTTTTTTTTCTGAGGAGTATACCTTAACTTTAGTCTTAAAATGTTAAGTAAACCATGCTGTAAACAGATGTGCTGTCATCCAGACTTTGTTTCTTTGATAGCAAAAAGGCAAAGTAGACTTAGCATAATTCTGAAGGGTTCTAGAATTTTTGAAATGGTAAATGAGCATTGGCTTCAACTCAACGTTACCAGCTGCATTAAGCCCCTAAGGAGAGAGTTGGACTGCCATTTGAAGCTTTCTTTTACCAGTAGAAGGCAGTTTTGTCTACATTGAAAATCTGTTGTTTAGTCTAGCCACCTTCATCAATAATCTTAAGTACTTCTAGATAACTTGCTGCATCTTCTACATTAGCACTTGCTGCTTCATCTTGTACTTTGTATATTATGGAAATAACTTTTTCTCCTTTAACCTCATGAACTAAATTTTGCTAGCTTCCAACTTTTCTTCTGTAGCATCCTCACCTATATCGGCCTTCTTGAACTGATGAGAACTGGGGCCTTGCTCTAAGTATTTGCTTAGTGGAATATTGTGGTTGGTTTGATCTCCTATGCAGACCACTCAAATTTCTCTATATCAGCAATGAAGTTGTTTTGCTTTCTTATAATTCATACATTCAATGGAGTAGTACTTTTAATTCCCTTCAAGAAATTTTCCTTTGCATTCACAACCTAGCTAACTGCTTTATGCAAAAGGCATAGCTTTTGGCCATTCTTGGGTTTCTCCATGCCTTCTTCACTAAGCTTAATCATTTATAGCTTTTGATTTAAAGTGAGAGATGTGACTCTTTCCTTAAAAACTTAGAGGGTATTTTGGGGTTATTACTTGGCCTAATTTCAATATTATTTTGTCTCAGAGAATAGGGAGGCCTGAGGAGAGAGAGAGGGAAGGGGAAAGGACCATTCAATGGAGCAGTGAAACATTTAATTATGTTTTTTTTTTTTTTTTTATGGACACAGTTTGCTGTGCCCCTCTCCCCCAAATTATAATAGTATCATAAAGATTACTGATTACAAATAATTATGACATATAAAATAATAATTTAAAAGTTTAAAATATTGTAAGAATACCCAAAATGTGACACAAGATACAAAATGAGCACATTGTTGGAAAAATTGTACCAATAGACTTGCTTGATGCAAGGTAGCCACAAATCTTCAATTTGTAAAAAGCATAAAATCTACTGAGCACAATAAAGGGAAGTGTAATAAAATGAGGTGTGCCTGTGTTAGTCAGCTGATACAAGTATTCCTATTGTGATGTAACATAGATTATCCTTGGTTTGCATAGTTTTGCTATTCATGAGTTCTAGTTTTTATGATTTTGTTAAATAACACCAACCCTCCAACAACTTGGTTTTAATTTTGGAAATCCCACTGTATTTTCTGTGAAGAACTGCAAAAGGTACAAATTTGGCTGCTAGCTTGTTATTCTACTAATCACTATGTAAATAACTGATGCATTTACTTCATGATCAATGACTACTGAATCAATTGTTTTCATGTATGTCAGTGATTGGCTACTGCTCATCCGTTATTCATTTCACGTATAGACAGCAAAGCTGTAGTTGTATTCTGTTGCACTTTTGTGTCTCAATGAAAAACTCTCACACGGTTTTACAAAAGTAGATAATCGAAAGACAACATTAATCATCCAAGATAAAAGGGCAGCAAAGAAACTTGATGTCTTGAAATGAAATTTGAATAGAATGTAAATGAAGTTACAAGAGAAATAGCTAATTGCAAAACAGTTGATATTGTCTCCATTTGGAGAAACTAGATATGCAGCTAGAGAAACTTAGTAAAGGTAAATTTACCCACATGCATGAAGAAAGTGGTTATGATGAAAATAATAAAAATGTCTCACAGGACTGGTAGCTGCAACAAAGTTTACATTAAAGAAATACTAGGAGATTTTTATGACATTGAAAGCTGAAAGGACAAAATGTTGGAAGATAATAAGAACTTCAAAAGCAGTATGACTATTTGCCTAGCCATGGAAATGACACACCATGTAAGTTATATGACCAACAAGAAGATAAGCACTATCCAAGCTACTGTAAACCCAGAAATAAAGCCCTTTAATGTTCAATAAGTCAGAGTATAATGACATTTATTCCATCTTCATTACATTTCAGTACTAAGTAAAAATGTTTTACTGTTTTTATTTCTGTATAGTCATTTAATTAACAGTATGATCAAAGTTTTATATTTTATATCTTGATAAATATTTTAATATGATCTTACAAGGACACAGGTGAATTGAAAAGTTTCCCATTGGTTATTAGGATTGTTTTGCAAGGCTTCAGCAAAAAAGTGATAATCAAGAAATATTATAGTAAATGGTTGGGAAAGCTGAATAATAATCCATCAAAAGTCAGAGCCTAAGGTCTAACTATGCCAAAAGGAAGAAGGTAAGATGAAGGCCACTGTTTTCTACTTCACCTGACTTGAGTTTGTTTACTTTCAACTGTTGTTTCTTGGTAACTCCAAATATTGTCTGACAAATGTGGATTATAAAATGAGGCAATTACCACTTAATAAAATAGCCTGTCTTTATCAAATGCATATGAAATAATTCATACTATAGAAAGGTAATTTTTGCGTTAAAAACTGTGTGTGTGATTACATTTAATCAAATTAAATTTTTCGGTGATTGTAATATACCCTCTAGTGTTACGTACTTTCAAAAAGAAAAATATATGTTGACAGAGTGCTTTTTTGTAATAGCTTTATATTTGGTCCTCATTGGCTGGTGTTTAGATTTAATGAGCCAGAAATTAATTTTGCTGTCTGATACTTATAAAAAAAGAGAAAAAATAGACAAAATTTAAGAATAAACATACACGAAATATAAAATAAATAATCTAGTTAAAATATTCCTAAGATTTTTTCACTTTTGGAGTTTCTTTATTGTATTTTTTGCTTAAACTAGTTGATGTTTATATCATTTGCAAAATAGTTTTTTTTTTTTTTTTTTTTTTTTTTTTTGCGACGGAGTCTCAATGTCTCCCAGGCTGGAGTGCAGTGGCTCAATCTCGGCTCACTGCAAGTTCCGCCTCCCGGGTTCACGCCATTCTTCTCCCTCAGCCTCCCAAGTAGCTGGGACTACAGGCGCCCGCCACCATGCCCGGGTAATTTTTTGTATTTTTAGTAGAGATGGGGTTTCACCGTGTTAGCCAGGATGGTCTCGATCTCCTGACCTCGTGATCTGCCCACCTCGGCCTCCCAAAGTGGTGGGATTACAGGCGTGAGCCACCGCGCCCAGCCAGAATTTTTTGTTTTATCGAAAGCATTGGTGGTGCAACATTTCTTAAAATAATCTGTTAAAGAAATAAAAGCCATCCGTGTCACTACGTAGAGCTAATCTACTTTTGACTCCTGCTTGAAAAATGTTGAAAAATATATATTATTGCTTACTTTCCCACCCTCTACACCAGTTTGCTCCTTGGGATTAAAAGATTGCTCCACTCTTCTCCTTGGGATTTCCTTTCAAGCTCTTACTCTTCTTTTCACTTGTCAGGGAATAATTATGTTCTTATCTTTCATTTCGAATACACTTAATCGAAATACATTTTCCATGAGAGAGCTTGTATGATTTATTTGAAAAAAGCTACCATGAACTCAGGATTCGGGGCAGTTAGCCACGCTGATCTTCAGAGAGAGCTCTATTATGGTTTTGTAACCTCTGGTTTGAAGTAAAATGTACATCCATTACTTTTTAATAAAAGCGTAACTCCATTACTTTTAATGGTAAAAACTGCAATTACTTTTGCACTGCCTAATATTATTGTGAACATTTTGCTATTTTTATTTTATTTTATTATTTTTGAATAAAAATACTGGATGAAGTAATGTTTTAAAGCATTGTTAACCACGTTGTTCATAAAATGCTGCATTAAAACACATTCAATTGCAAATCGTGGAGCGGGTTTTTTTGTTTTTGGTAAGTCTCTTTGAAGCTGGTTTGTATTTTCTTTCTAAATCCAGGATATTGGTGGGAATATATTATTATTTTGCTAGAAAACTCATTCAGATAATTATGTTACAAGCTCCAGTACGTTACATAATTCTTACTTTCAGGTGGAATTTTACTGTAACACTTACTTAAGACTGCTGGATATTGCTATTAAAGTCTTCTGTAGAACTCCAGCAGTCAAAGCCAAAGAAACTGGCACATGTTCCTGTGTAATGTAGCCTGGGAGACTCTGATCTTATAAACACTGTATCCAGTAATCTTTCTGAATTCTGGAAAACAATTCAAATGACATTCAAGAGGTTACAACTATAAAAGGCAGGTCTTTTAGAATTAACATAGTAGTTTCAGAATAGAGAAAAATATTATTTTGACTATTTCTAAACTGCTGAATTTTAAGAGATTTGCTAGTGCTTTAAAATATTTTATCTATTGCTACAAATTATGAGTTATAGCAGCACTCATAATAGAAAAAAATACTTCCAACGAATATGCATATAAGAGAAAATACTCAAAATCTGGAAAAGTCTGTGGGGCAACACCATTATGTAAAAAGTAAAACAAATATGCAATATAAATTTTACTAATGTAATTTATTTTATCCAATATATCTAAACTATTATAATTTCTACATGTAACCTAATTTTAAAGTAATTAATGAAGCATTATATATATTTATATATATATGTAACTAAGTCTTTGTATTATATAAAATATATCTCAATTCAGACAAATTACATTTCAAGTGCTCAAAAGCCACTGTGGCTAGTGGTAACCATATTGCACAGATGTAGGAATGTATTCTTCTCTCATTAAAAATGAACATTTAAAGATAGTCTTCCTTTTGGTATGTATTGGAAAGAGCCATAATATTTTCTCACTTCCCCAGTTCCTTTCCACATATTCCTAGACAAAAGGATGCACAATACTTTCTTCAGCATTTAATCATGCATCTGGTTTCAGTATGCAGTGCACAAAAAAATTATTTTCTCCAGAACTATAAAATCATAGAGCAATCTTTTCTGTGAAGTATTCCTGATCAGTCACCAAGCACTTTGAGTAGTTTATCTTAGAGTGGTAATCCATGAAAATGCTTTATTAAAAAAAGGAAGAATTAAATAATTTATATAGAAATCATCACTTTTCAATTCCTTCTTTTACTAACAGGAAATGACGAATTGAAAATGCACTAGTTTTAGGTTTGATTTAGACAAATAAGAATGTCTAAATCCCAGTACGTTGGAATATATGAACTTGAGTGAGTTATCTAGCTTTTTGCTTGGTCTCAGTTTTCTAATTTATAAAATGTGATATGTAGCTATATTAAATAATTGCCCAAAGTCACCTATTGGCAGTAATTGGTTAAACCTATTTTTGAGCCAATGAAGAGAACACACATACATATAAAGAGTTTAAAAATGAATTATTCAGTAACATAAGAAAACATTTCAACAAACATAACCTGTCAAGACATGGTTTTGTAGCAAAAAAACAAACAAAACAAAACAAAAAAACAATCGAATGCTATGAGTTTTCAGAGAAGGATGATCACAATGTAAACAGGAATACTAAGACATCGTAATAATTGTCACATTTTTGTCCTGGTCATTTTTTTTTTTAATCTTGCACTGAAGATTGCACCATCCAAATCACAAAATAACTTGAATAAATGCATTTCATCAGGAAATCACATGATATGTTCAGAAAAATAAAAATAATCAGAGCTACCTGACTGAACTTTTGGGAAGTACACTTAACACTTCTGGGAATAAATTAAAGCCATAATGTAGACATAAATAATAGATTACCTATTTTAGGTTGGTGGAGATACAATAATGAAAGCAGCCTTTAAGAAACAAATTTTAAAACTAATGTCTACATTAATTCTAATATTTCCATTTTGTCTCCTGTCTTGAATTTTCATTTTTAATGTTGTTACTATTTAGAGGGTTTATGTGATTAGAACATTGAGTTTTCTATCCCTATGGGTTCAGATTCTGAAAATCTGCTCTGAATTAACTAAAAAGTATTTTATATGTAATATCTCTAATTCTACCAATAATAGTATGGATTGATATTATTATCCTGCTTAATACGTAAGGCAAACAAGGCATGGGAAGGTTTACAAATTTTCTCAAATTCACATATCATAATATAATGAAGCTAGGAGGCTGACCTAAGTGAATTTGATGAGCTACTTTATCCTATCCTATGTTATCAGATGTTCCTCTATGTCTTGAACACATTTATGTTTACCATGTGAAACTCACATATCTATTCCTTCCTTGTTCTTAATAATTCTTAATGCATCAATGAAAAAAAAAAAAAAAAAAAAAGCAGCCATGATTCAAGGATTTAATCCACTGGACTCACCACAGGGTTAAGTAATTTAAAAAAATGTGGTCATTCTCACTTCTCTAGGACAATAGTTATTCAAGAAAAGAATCTCCCACTCATATGCCCAACTGTCACAAAATGTTTAGATTCTAATTATTTATCACATACTTTTAAAAAACAACAATTTAATTATGGAGAAAATATTACCTAATTTTAATTTATTTCTTACATCTGTTATATTCTTATATTCAAATGTTTTAACAGGAAAATAGCATAGCATTCTGTCTGCATTTTCAGATAAAATGATAGCAAAATAGCAGAATTTCACATACTGTGTAAAGGATTATTATATGGTGGTTCTTTCTATCGTCGTCTGTTTGTGCCGACTGGTTGACAAAAGATGAGTAGAATATGAGTAAAAATTGAAAAATTTAGTATTCTCAATAAAAGATTATAATTTTCTATTCAGATTCAGAAAGGAAAGAGAAAAGAAAGTTCTCAGTGTTTATTTTGGCTAAATTGTTAACTGCACTTGCTGTTTTATAAGATGAAAGAAAATGGCACTCATCATAAATGCACATTTTAGATATAGCCATATAGTCATGTGTATGTGCATAAATTGTCTGGGGCTGAATAGAAAATAAAAATCATTATCTTATTCAGTATAATGGAAAGTATGAGTCATTCATTTCCTTCAGAAGCTTGTTCTCCTCCTTTGTTCCCTATTTTAGTTAATTGTAACATCCTCCTCCTAGCCCTTCACCTTGTAAAATATGAAATTATTATATCTTTATAATCCTATATTTTTCAATCTATACCCTACCATTATTTCCTAAAACTTTCCTGTCTCTGTACCATTTTTTGTACTATTTCCTCAACCCAGAATTTTATCATCTTTAATTCGACATATATGTATTACTTATCCTTTTCAGAAATATGTGATATAAATTTTGACTTATGATATCTTTTCTCATAGTTTTACATAGTAAAAGTATTTTTCTATTTGCATTCTGCTAGAATCATATCAGTTTCTTTTAAGACTTTTAATATTTTCTAGCTTGATTTATCTAACACCTCATTATATCTATTTCTTATTCCTCCTTCTGTAGTTTAAGATGCCTGAGAGGGTTCAGTGTGCAGCATAAAAACTCAATAGCTGTTAATTGACTGGTTGAATAGTTTAGTGCATTTTTCTAAAGTAGAAACTAAGAAGTGGGAGTAAACTAGACAGCTTTGGTGACTGCATTGGTATTGTTTTGTTTTCTTTTTAAATTAGAAAGTATGACATCTCTAAATAACTTTCTACTACAAACAATAGTATAATAAAGTTCAGGATAAGTGATATTTAGTTCTAAATAAATGTATCATTTATCAGTATATTTCTATTATATTTAATATTACTCGTTCAACCAGTCACTGATTAATGAGGTCATATTTCAAAGGATTCCTATGGGATATACTCAAAGCTGTATTTTTTAGCACTTCTTTAATATTTTAAAATTATTTTCCTAATGTTAAATTCCTATTTTACCATAAATTGGTTATTTTTATACATTCTTAAGTCCAAAAACCTTTAAGAGTAACAAATTAACAGGTTGAAATGACAGTGACCTATGAAATGGAAAGGAACTGACAATTTGGAAAAGAAAAATAGCAACCTATAAAGTAAAATGCAATGCATAACAGAGAAACATTTAATGAGGACTATGGAAACTATTGCCTTTTGAATTTAATAACCTATAATGGATGAAGAAAACTTTTCTATCATGTCTTTTTAAAAACTGAGATATACATTTCACTTATCTGACATAAATTTTAAACCCAATTGTTAATAATAATAATAAATAGAAGAATTATACAGCTATACTATACTTTTTCTTCCTTTTTTTCTGAAACAGCATCTAAAGTTCCACTCCCTGACAGGGTATATGAGATTTTCAGTTTCCTGGCAGATGTACTGTCCTGAGGCAAGGCCCACAGAATTGACAAATCTTCTCCCCTAGGCCCTGGTTTTCTTATTTCAGAAATACATCCCAAAGACTGTGAACTCACAACAGTGGTAACATCTGTGGATATCCTTGAATGCTTCAAAGTATCAAAAAACACAATGAAGAGGCTATTTAAAATAATTTACCAATATGAAATCTAATTTAAAATATAATAAATATAGCAGAACAATGTTAATGAAGTACTTAAGAAAATAATATAAGAAAACAGCATCCTTTTTATCAATGTAAATTTTGTATCATTTTTATTTCTAATTTTAATCACTGAGTACACATAATTTCTTAAGTAATACAAGTATTTGCCTATGAAATATTTCATAATACATAAATTGACATTGGGAAAAAAAGAGACTTACTAAGGACCCACTCATTCTTGTAGTGAAATGTATCAAAGAACACCCTAAATGTTCATAATTTGGAGTGATTTTAGCCACAGTATAAATGTGGTATATATATACCATAAAATACTACCCAGTCATAAAAAAATGAAATCCTGTCATTAGTTGCCTCATGAATAAACTATCATGTTCAGTGAAAAAAGCTAGATGCAAAAGGAACACCACATGATCTCACTCATTTTTGGAATTTAAACAATTGTATCTCATAAAAGCATAGAATAGAATAATGGATAACCAAAGTTGAAGTGGCCTCTAAAGAAGGAATGATAGTGACAGATTGGTCAAAATTATAGTTAGATAGGAGGAATAAATTCTGCATTCTATATCACAATAAGATGACTATAGTAAACAATATTATCATGGGTATTTCAAAATAATTAGAAGAGAGGATTTTGAAGGTTCTATCCACAAGTAACAAATAAATATTGAGATGATGGATATGCTTAATACTGTGAATACTGTGATGTGATTATTAAACAATGTAGATTTGTATCAAAACATTACACCGAACCCCATAAATATGTGCAAGTATTATGTGTCAATTACACATGTAAATGTAAATAAAAATAAGTAGGACTAGAGAATTTGCTGAACACAAAGCAAGAACAAAGACTTCTCAAAGATTGTCTAGTAAAACATATCAGAGGAACTAGCTCATATCAATTGTTGCCAAAATCCCTGTAGTTTTCCAAATGCAGAAACTGACTAGCTTCCAAATTTTTATTTTTTCAACACTTTAATCAGGAGGAGACTTTTCCTGAACATGAGGTATACTTACTGAATGACAGAGTGCATATCAAACATCAAATGACATAGTATCCTTCCTTTGAGCCAGTGATTGGCAAGCAAGTAATAATTAGAGGTATCAGGATGAGTTCAGAGGAGAGAATTTGCTATCCCTTCTGTTTATTTTCCAAAAGTAAATACATATATATACACACATACACACACACATAAACACACACATATATGCATATATATCCATATATGCACATGTATATATGTATGAATATATGCCCAAGAAGTTATACTGTAATAAAGTCTCACTCTTGAATAAGAGGTCAAGAAGGAAATATAATGTTTTGTTGTGCTATTGATAATCCCATCTTAAATAAAGAGACTTTCATAATGTTTCTTCATGTTGTATTATATTTAACACAAAAAATAGATGAATAAATAAACAAAATCACAGATTAATTATGGAGGATTTGAATAAAAGGTTCTTCTTGTAGGGATAATTATTCTGTCATCATAATTTTGTAAGGAATTAAATGGACTTCATTTTTAGGCTTCTTAGAAAGCCAAAACTAGAAAAAACTTTAGTCTTATTAAAAGTCTGGTAATAACAAAGGGAAGTTGAAGTTGCAGACATGTAAATTCCAGTGCATATGTCTTTGTACTTCCTTAACCAGTTTCATTCTTGTTGATTGTGTGTGCTAGTATCTGTTCTAGTATCTAGTGTCTAGTATCTGTTCTACCTACACTTGTTCTAGAGTGAACCAAATGGTAGTATGAGTTCAGAAAACATATAATCAGTGTTCCACTGTTTCAGCGGACTATGTAACTTGAGTAAACAATGGGAGACAATTCAGAATCTTCATATAAATTCCAATACATTTATAACTTAAAAGTATATATCTAAGAAATCATAGCAAACTCATCCTTAATGAAGGCATATATAAAATGATAAACATCAATACATTTATGTTATAAATATAGTTACCTTTATTTATAATCCACAACATATTGCATTCTCATTATAGATGGAAAGCTTATATTGGATGTTACTTTTATTCTTTGACATCAAAGTTATACTAACATTTTTCCATACCTGTTTTCGCACAAAGAAATCTATGACAATTTGTTACCTCCTTTAAACTATGTTTGTTTGTTTTTTTGATGTTCTGTGTTAGAAAACTTAATCAATTAATGTTCAGGCTTGACCAACACTTGGACATCTGTTTTTGTCATAGATGGGGAAAGATAAAACCAACAAATATATACCTCAGTGTTTTAACAAGCCTATCTTGATGATCTGGTTTTGGTACTTCTGTAATTATATTGGATTTCTTTTTTCCTGGATTCAAACTGTATTCTCCTTAATGCTGTGCTTCCCTTGCCCTATACCCTAGTTACTGGGTTTCTTCTCTTCCCTACTTTGCTTTGTGTCCTCTCTGTAACTGGGTGTATTAGTGCCTAATTCATACATCCAATCATTATATCTCCTTTATGCCTTGTGGCTGTGATGTAAATAATGAAAATGAAAACTATTTATTAATTTTTTAAAGACGGGTATCTATGTATATATGTTTTATATTATATATTTTCTATAATACCCTTCACAATACCATGCTGTAGGTATTGTTTCCATTCTATATACTTAGTAATTGAAAAATATATGTATTAAAAGGCTTAGCTGTTTCACTCACTGATAACTAATTGGTAAGGAAAGTTTCTCACCAATTTTTAAAGGCACTTTCCTCAACATCAAAGTAAAAAAAAAAAATGTAAACTCTTATACCATTAGCATTATGCACATGGACTCAAAATTTATCTGCCTCTCTTTGATTTGTCACTGCCACTAGTTTGTAGTTTTATCTTTAGCACTAAGTCTGGTTAATTGGTTGAAATAACCTATAATTCTGGGCCACAAAACTTTATTTATTTATTTAATTTTTTATTATTTTTTATATTGAGATAATTGTAGATTCACATGCAGTTGTAAGAAACAACACAGAGAAATGTAAAATGCCCTTTACCCAATTTTCCCCAACAGTAACATTTTTTGGAACTGAAGAGTACAATATCACCACCAGGAAATTGACATTGATATAATTCACCAAACATATTCAGATGTCACCGGTTTTATTTGCATTTGTGGGTGTATGTGTGGGTATTCAGTTCTGAGTAATTTTATCACAGGTGTAGATTTGTGTCACTGCCTTCACAGTCAAAATACAAGACAGTTCTCTTACAATAATCTCTTATGCTACCCTTTTGTAACCATGGCCACTTCCTAACTTCCTAACCTTGGTAACCACTCATCTCTTCTCCATCTCTATAATTTTATCATTTCAAGAATATTATATAAATGTAGCCTTCTGAGATTGGCCTTTTTCAGGCATCATTTCCTTTGGATCCATTTGTGTTTTTATGTCCCTCAATAATACATTCCTTTTTATTGTTGAGTAGTATTGCTTGGTATAAATGTAAAAATGTACCACAATTTTTAAAAATTGTTTTTAATATGGTAGGTTTGGGTTGTCTTCAGTTTTTGGATAGTATAAATGAAGCTACTGTAAACATTCTGTTACTGTTTTATTTTATGATCATATGTTTCATTTCTCTGGGCTAAATGTACAGTCAATGTGTTGTATGAAATCCACACCTCTACTTATGTAAGAAGCTTTCATACTCTTTCCTAGAGGCTGTATAATTTTACATTCTTAATCAAAGTATATTAGTAGCTGTTTCTTTGCATTTTTGACATCATTTCCTAAGCGATATTACCATTCTTTTTAAATTTTGAGTATTCTTATATGTGACTAGGGGTATTAGTTCCTTCTCACACTGCTTTAAAGAACTACCTGAGACTGGGTAATTTATGAAGAAAAAAAGGTTTAATTGACTCACAGTTCTATAGGCTATAGAAGAAGTATGACTGAGGAGGC
This sequence comes from Chlorocebus sabaeus, assembly GCF_047675955.1. Lineage (NCBI taxonomy): Eukaryota > Metazoa > Chordata > Mammalia > Primates > Cercopithecidae > Chlorocebus > Chlorocebus sabaeus. The sequence continues at coordinate 67,489,755 of NC_132920.1, read as the reverse complement.
CTCAAAAAACTTATAATCATGGTAGAAGGCAAAGGGGAAGCAAGCAGTGTCTTCACATGGTGGCAGAAGAGAGAGAGAGAGAGAGAGCAAAGGAGGAAGTGCTATACACTTTCAAACCATCAAATCTTGTGACAACTCACTCACTATCATGAGAACAGCATGGGGAACATCCACCCTCATGGTCCAATCACCTCCCATTATGTTCCTCCCGCCACTCTGGGAATTGCAATTCAATATGAGATTAGGGTAGGGACACAGAGCCAAACCATATCACTAGTGACATCTCATTATGGTTGTGTTTTTCTATCCTTTACTAGCTAATGGTATTAAACATTGTTTAATCTATCCATGTCTTTTTTTCTAATTGTTTATTTCACCTTATGAATTTTCATAGCTCTTTAAATATTTAAAACAAGTTATTTGTCACACCAGTGGTTTGAAATTATTTTTTTCCACTGTGTATCTTGAGACAATAGAATCTAATGCTTTGTTTAGGTTTATATGATAGAATTCCATGACAGTTTAGCAATGCATAGGAAGAAAACAGGGAAGAGACTTTAAAAACCCTAGTTCTCTATGTATTTGCTATTCTTACTCTAGATATTAACATAGTCCAGATTTTGAGCATGCATACTTTCTTTGCTTCTCATCTCTTACAATCTGTTCAATTGCAGCAATGAATACAAACCAATCTCGTAATTTATCACCCAGGATAATAGACTTTGATAGTATTACTATGGTTCTAACTATAGGCTCTTGTTATCAACCCTTGGAAAGTCATTTCAAAAATTGTCATATTGAACATCTTAATAGAAAATCACTTATACAGGTTTAATCAATGTAATCCAAAATAATTTATAGATGATTTTTAAGGTCATTAACACTTGTAAAACATATGTGTATACTGTTATTTAACGTTGGATTTTATTTACTATACTCTTGTGACACATTTCTGCCAGTTTTTTTTTTTTTTTTTTTTTTTGGGCGAGGGGGCGTCGGAGTCTCGCTCTGTCGCCCAGGCTGGAGTGCAGTGGCGCGATCTCGGCTCACTGCAAGCTCTGCCTCCCCGGTTCACGACATTCTCCTGCCTCAGCCTCCCAAGTAGCTGGGACTACAGGCGCCGCCACCACGCCCGGCTAATTTTTCGTATTTTTAGTAGAGACGGGATTTCACCGTGTTATCCAGGATGGTCTCGATCCCCTGACCTCGTGATCCGCCCGCCTCGGCCTCCCAAAGTGCTGGGGTTACAGGCGTGAGCCACTGCGCCCGGCCATTTCTGCCAGTTTTTATGATAGAATTGTATTTGGGCTAAGTCGTTATAAAATTTATTTTAAAGAGTCTATTTTTCTTTTTTGTGTGACTAAACAACACAATAAAAGAAAGCCCAACATATTGTTCCTTCCTTCTCAGCTACAGCCAGGAGTATTCTTAAATTTGAGCCTGAGTTGATGGTCTAATGTTAATATTTTTGGAATTGTGCAGTTATGCTTCTCCTAGAAAGAGGAAGACCCCACCACATGTAATACATAGGAGTCATTTCCTAAATCTGAGCCCTTATTTGTAGGAGTGATGGAAAAAAAAAAAAATATTCCATAATGTTCCCCTCCCTAATTATTAAGAGAACACCAAATATTTACTTTGAGCTGGATTCAAACAATCTGTTTATATATGCTTTCAAAATTGATTGATGACCACATATGTATGATGGTAATAAATCTAAACTTTTTTTTTCCTAGAAATCAAATCTTGATCTTCACAGGCAAGGCTAACTACTTAGTGAAATTGTCACCTCTTAGTGAAAAGATAGAGGAAATGAGGACAATCTTTGCTAGACACTTCTTCCTCTCTATCCTCTTTATGTTTTCCTTTTTATTTTTTTAATTAGCAGATTGTATTTGTTTTTAACGTGTCATTTTGCCTGCGTAGAAAGAATGACAGACATTAATTTGGAGGCCAGCTGTGAGGTCAGGGTAAAAATGTCCTTCAATGTGTGTCCCCCTTATGGCCATTCTCCAGTTGCTTCCTTACTATGAAGGTACCAGCCATTAGTTCACATTGTGTAACATAGGCTAGGCAATCAAGTCTTGCACTGGATAATACTTTCTGGGGTAAACTTCTCAATCCAGGCACATTAATTTTTCTTGGCTTGAATAGAGAGATCATGGTTCAAAACAAAGAAAGATTTACCTAAGCTTCTCATGTGAAAAATGACACAGTTCTGCTCAAAGGTTTTGCTCCTTCAATTCAAATGAGAAGTCCATTCCTTTTAAATAAATAAATAAGCATATGTGATTTTTTTCTCTTATTCTTAAGCAATAGATAAAGATAAATAAAAAAAGTATAATTGAAGTCAGAAGCATTTCTGTTTAAATGTATGTTTATAGAAATCTGATATTAAGATATTGTTGTTAGCAGTGATGATCTCTTCAAAATGGAATATTTAGCACTTCATTAACATGTGAATTTTTACAGTGAGGTACATGTTAGTTTTAATTATGTATTATGGTAAAAGTGAAAAAAATATAAACCTTGTATTTTAGAATATGAACTTCAAGCTTCATTCTTTAGTTAAGTGTTTTTTTAACATTTCAAATATTTGCCAAACTATGGGAAAGAAAATTTGGTATGAAATGCTCCCCGAAGACTTAGTCCATAGGTTATTCTTAAAGCACATTTACTTTTAAGAGCAAATTCATGTGAGAGGATTTAGTCAACTAAAATATAATTTAAATTACAGAACAAGTATATTATTTCTAAGAGGTGTTTTATTCATTTTAAATTTCAGAAGATGAGATTAATTAAATCATGTTCCTTTAACTGGTTTACTGGTAAACTAAATGTAAAATGCTTTACATATAATAACCACAACAAAATGAATTTAAAATATTTTTACAAATGTTTGTGTGGTGTACCTGCAGACACATTGGATGAGACATTTAAAATCACCTCTATTTTAATCCATGTCAGATTCCCATCATTCTAAATTTTCTGGAAGACAGTGAAACGTATTAAAATTTTTGAACAACATCAAAGTAGCTACAGAAACCCTGAAATTAAGGCAGGCCATCTGGATCCTGTTTTGAGCTTTATTTGGCCTGCAAATCTTAAAAAGATAGGTTATCTATTTTTCTAGTTTACTGAAGATTAGAAGTTGCAGATTAGAAGCAACAAACTAGAGGTGGGAGGAGGTAGTGAATGGGGGTGGTTAGAGGTATTCTGACAGCATTGAGAAGTTACAGCTGACAGTCTGACATTGAGGGATACAGAAACTCCCAAGCATATGCAGAATGTGCTGTGGTTTCAGCAGAGAACAAGAATGGAGATACATAATGATGGTGATGAGTCATCAAGAAAACGACTACATTATGTTCTGTGTCCTCTGTTAGGGAAGGAAGTAAAATGTACTCTGTGCTTTTTGGAAGAATTTCTATCAAAACAAACACACAAAAAAAAGTGAAAATGAATCATCAGCACCCGATGGAACAAACTTCATTTATCTAGAATATTCAGTCCTATAAAATGTGGCTTCGTGATAAAATCACTCTGACTCTCCTAGGGTTTTATCCTGGCACAAATTGAGATTGTAAAACTATGCAAGTCCTAATCTACCAAAAATTTGGTTTGGAATTAAAGTTTCATTCTTTAGTTAAGTGTTTGACTTTGGAAAATGGACCCTATTTGAAGCTGAGTGTTCGTATATCTGTAAATGTCAGTTTTGCTTTTGTCATGAGGTTTCATGGCAAACCAAACGGGAATATGGAATTGAAAGTGAAGTCACATATGATAAAGGAGTATTATTAATAATTCTTCTAAGCCTCTTCTGTTGATAACTGAGAGCATCTGGGATTTTGGAGTAATTTTTTTTTTTTTTTTTAAAGAACAAGATCTAACAAGCTTGCTGAATTTGATACTTTATTTTCTAAGGCTCTTACTTGGATATCATGTAAAGTACCAGTTGGACTCCAGGTCAGATACCCATCGCCTTAAACACTCTGAAAGATAATAGAACACTTGCAAACGTACACAGCCTCAGAGGAACTTAAACAGAACCACAGAATCTCTGAAATTAAAAGACCCTCAAGCTCTCTCTCTGAGCTCTGTTGGACTCTAAATCTTAAAAAGCTGGTTTATCTGTTTTCTATCTTACTGCAGATTAGAACTCACAAACCAGTAGTGGGAGGAGGCAGGGAGGGGCAGTTGTTAAACACATTCTGATGGCATTGAGAAGTTACAGCTGACAGTCTGACATTGAACAACACAAAAACTGCTTCAAACTCACACATTACCATATGGAGGAGATAAAAAAGAATTGGAACCACACATAATTTCCAAAGATACCTCAATTCATCTCATTCCTTTAACATGACTTCCTTGTGAAATTTTTCCGTGTTTACTTTAAGCATTGAGATTGGGATAGTCCAGTGGATGAGGATTTCATACAGAGGCAAGCTGAAGACAAATAGGAACTGAACTTACATTTAAAGATCATGGAATGGAGATTGAGTCCTGTGACTGATGTGCAAAGGCCAGTCATAACAACTTTAGTTGAGAAAGCTGGGAGACTGGTAGAACCTTCTCAAATTTGCAGGGGAGACATACACATTTAACTAGTGAGAAAGAAGTCACTAAATAAGTGATTCTCCTTGCATTTGGAGTTTTTTTGTTGCTATCATTACCATCACTTTTGTTTTTCCTATTTTGAGGGTACTAAAAAAATTATGTTCTTGAAAATTAAATCTGAGTTACATAAGTGTAGTGAGATGCCAAAGGGAGGATTTGCACTCCATATTACCACTTAACTGGTATCAGTGCTGTTCAGTAGAACTGTCTGCAGTGAAGTAAATTCTGTATCTGTGTTGTCCACTAATACATGTAGCTGTATTAGCCACATGTAGCTACTAGGCATCTCAAACGTGCCTAGTATGATTAAGGAAGCAATTTTTAATCTTTAGTTAATATTGTTTCATTTACATTTAAATTAAGTGGCCGGGTGTCACTTGTATTTTATGCTTTTAGACAATACTGGTCATCATGATTTTTAAAAATCAAAACAATTCAAATGAATGGAAAGGTGTTAAGATCCAAAAACACGTAAGATAGTCTTTGTGTAAATGTATTCAATGTAAAAATCTCACAAAAATCTGAGAGGCTATTTATTGAAGCTGAATGTAAGGAAAATGGTACCAAACACTGCAAAAGTAGTTCTCTCCTCATTTTGATGCCTGCCTCGAAACTAAGTAATATTATCGGGGCACCAGGGGAATCACTGAGGCAGCAATGTTGATGTTTATGCAAGAGAAAGATCTACTGGGATTTAGAATGAAAACATTTTTTTCCTCAAGATAAAGGTAGCACAGAAAAAAATTTTTAGAAAGTAAGTGATCTCAGGAAGAACATTATTTATTTTAATAATAAACTTTATTATCTCAGGCAGGTATAGCTGATGTTGGAGCAAGGTAATAAAGAATTCCTTTCAGAGACAAAAATAGAAAATCAAGTCTCTGTTATTCCTCCTAGAATTAAATAAAGCATGAGAATAGATGTTTAATTAAGTTTAAAAGAATACTTTTTAATAAAAACTATCAAAATATTAGACTTAATATTTATACATTTAATTTGTAATAATTATAAATATGTAAATTTATATATTTCTTCAGTTTACTAAATGCGTATAAATGAAATTATTTATGTTTTTTGCTATAATTTGCTTTGTTTGCTTATATTAAGTATTATAACATGGCAGCAATTTAAAGAACCATTACTTCTAATGGTGAAAACCACAATTACTTATGCACAAAGCTAACAGTAACAAAACTATGTAATATTAAAGATAGAATAATTTAAATCAAAAGTGAGTTCCTCTATAAATCATGACATGATGGCATCCTGAAATAAATCCTTTAAGTTGACTCACTATGGTTTCTGATTTTTTATAGTCTCTTATGGAGGATGATGGATGCAGTAGTCCTGTGCCCAAGAAACTAAGATTATTATTATTTTTTAAAGAAGTTAGTCAAGAGCGGTAGTGACAAGGGGGAAAGTGTGGAACAAAAAGTTTGAACGGTAATAGACTGAGTAATCAATTGAGATAGCTCACTACCTCCAAATCAAAGATGCTAAGATTTAAAGGCAAGTCTATCAATATTTATATTAATAAATAAATAGGTTGTGAAACAGATCTTTAGATAAATCACAATTTTGCTTCTCAAAATTAATGACCATTTATAAATGTGCATTATATATATATGTATATTAGATATATTACATATAATTTATGATATATAATATACACATAATATATCATGTATATATATTACATTCTATTATATCTACATATGTGATCACATATACATATTTGTAAATACAGATATATGTGTATATATATGTATACACACATATACAGATATATGTGCACATATGTGTATATAGTAGAAAATCTTAGGGTCAGAAAATGACTTTTTTCTATAATTTAAAAAGAATTAAAATTAAATGCATGAATAAATGCTTATGAACTAAAAACAAAGGTAGAGAGGGTAATAGTGAGAAATCTCAAAAGACACAACTAATCTCTGTAATCACATTGATTGAAAAGAATGCCCTATAAGTCATGTATATTTGAATTATGTCAGCTTTCAAATTGATGATTTCTCAACCCAGATTTTTAATATAATTACATCATACTAAGTTTAAGAAAATAGCAGGAAGCCTATGAAAACTGGAACAAATTCTACTTGTTTTGCATTTTTGAAACCATAATATGCATGATGTGAAGTAAAATTTAGATACTTTTGCTGCAGACATATTAGTTTCTATTTTTGAAGAAAATTTATAAGGAAACAAGGAGATTTAAGAGACGTTTGAGGAGAAAACGGGCTCTGCCTCCTTTAAATTTTAACTCATCTCTAGAATATGGCTAACTAATTAACAGCTGGCTTTAATAAACTTAATATTATAATATACCAGGTAAGTAAATGTAAAATGTTTTTTTGAGTCAGATAAATTTGAAGGTTAAATCAATAAACAATTGAAATTGTTCTTGTGTTACAGTCTAAATAAAATAAAACATTATATAAAATTTTTAAAATACCCTGATTTACATATATGCATGTTTTGCCTTGCAGTACTTTTTTCTTGATATTCCATTGTTTCTTTGGATAGAAAAAAAATATTAAATTGGAAAGCTCCAACTAAACAAATCATAAAATAAATGATCCGTTTTATTTTTCTTAGCAATTTTGTATTTATTTTAACTTGTTTGACAATTACTACTTCTTTTTCTGCATTGTTCTTTGATTCAAAATTTGTGTTTTTTCTTTCTTATATTTATAAAATTCTATTAAATAATTCTATGAATATTTAGGTATTACATCGTTTTATAATATCATTGTTCATTATTTGAGACACTAACCCCAGAAAAGCAGTCTACTACAAGAGTTTCTCACCAATGATAAGTTTATATCTTTCATGACCATAATGGGGAAAAGTGTCCATGTAATCAATGGTAAACAGGTGAACAATTCCCATTATTTTCAGTGGGCACTGTGCTGTGATTTCTTTCCCATTGAACATAAATTTGCTTTTTGATCATTTTAAATGACCCAGGGAAATAATGCACAATTGATATATTTACTTTTCCTATTGAACTTAAATTTACTTTTTGATCATTTTAAATGCCCTCGGGTAATAAGGCACAATTGATATATTTACTTTTCCTCTTGAAGTTGAATATGGATAAAATTTATAAATTAAAATATGGATTATTCATTATATTTGAACAGTTAACTCTTAAAGAGTTTTTTTCACATTAATACAATATGTAGTAGGAAAAAAGAAGGCAGGTGTATTGGTTTGTTCTCACACTGCTAATAAAAACATATTAGAGACTGGGTAATTTATAAAGGAGAAGATGTTTAATGGACTCACAGTTACACATGGCTGGGGAGACCTCACAATCAAAACAGAAAGCAAAGTCATGTCTTACATGACAGCAGGCAAGAAAGAATGAGAGCCAAACCAAAGGGGAAACTCTTTATAAAACCATTAGATCTCGTGAGACTTATTCACTACCACATGGACAATATGGGGAAAAGCACTCCCATGATTAAATTATCTCTCACTGAGCTTCTTTCACAACACATGGAAATTATGGGAGCTACAATTCAAGGTGAGATTTGGGTAGTGACACAGCCAAATTATACCATTCCAACCCAGTCCCTCCCAAATCCCAGGTCTTCACATTTCAAAACCAATCGTGCCTTCCCAACAGTCCCCAAAAAGCTTAACTCATTTCAGCATTAACTCAAAAGTCCACAGTCCAAAGTCTTATCTGGGATAAGTCTCTTCTGCCTATGAACTTGTAGAATCAAAAGCAAGTTAGTTACTTCCTAGATATAATGGGGGTACAGGGATCAGATAAATACACCCATTCCAAATGAGAGAAATTGACCAAAATGAAGGGGCTAAAGGCCCCATGCAAGTCCAACATCCAGCAGGGCAGTCAAATCTTACAGTTCCATAACGATCTCGTTTGACTCTATGTCTTACATTCAGGTCATACTGATGCAAGGGATGGGTTCCCATTGTCTTGAGCAGCTCAGTACCTGTAACTTTATGGGGTACAGCCTGCCTTCCAACTAGTTTCACTGGCTGGTGTTGAGTGTCTACAGCTTTTCCAGGCACCTGGTGCATGCTGTTGGTCATTCTACAACTCTGGGGTCTGGAGGATGGTGGCCCTCTACTCACAGCTCCACTAGACATTGCCTCAGGGGGTACACTGTGTGAAAGCTTCAGCCCCACATTTTCCTCCTGTATCATTCAAACAGAGGTTCTCCATGTGGGCCCCACCCCTGCAGCAAACTTCTGCCTGGACATCCAGGCATTTCCATACATCCTCTGAAATCTAGGTGGAGGTTCCCAAACTTCATTTCTTGACTTCTGTGCACCCATAGGTTCAACATCCTGTGGAAGTGCCAATGCTTGGGGCTTGCACCTTTTAAAGCTACAGCCCAAGCTGTACCTTGGTTCCTTTTAGCCATGACTAGAGTAGCTGGAATGAATGATACCAAGTCCCTATGCTGCACACTGCAGAGGGGCCCTGGGCCCAGCCCCCAAAACCATTTTCTTCCTCCTAGGCCTCAGGGCCTGTGATGGGAGGGGCTGCCACAGAGGTCTCTGTCATGCCCTGGAGGTATTTTTCCCATTGTCTTGGGGATTAGCATTTGGCTCCGTGTTCCTTATGCAAATTCCTGCAGCTTGAATTTCTGCTCAGAAAATAGGTTTTTTCTTTTCCATTGCATTGTCAGGCTGCAAATTTATGAACTGTTATGCTCTGATTCCCTTTTAAAACTAAATGCTTTTAACAGCACCCAATTCAGCTCTTGAATGCTTTACTGCTTAGAAATTTTTTTCTACCAGATACCATAAATCATCCCCTCAAGTTCCAACTTTCATAAATCTCTAGGGCAAGAGCAAAATGTTGCCAGTTTTGTGCTAAAATATAGCAAGAGTCACCTTTACTCCAGGTCCCATGTTCTTCACCTCCTTTTGAGGCCACCTCAGCCTGGATTTCATTGTCCATATCACTATCAGTATTTTTGGTTAAAACCATTAGACAAATCTTAGAAAGTTCCTAACTTTCCCATGTTTTCCTGTCTTCTTCTGAGCCTTCCAAACTGTTCCAACACTTGCCTGTTACCCAGTTCCAAAGTTGCTTCCACATTTTTGGGTATCTTTAGAGTAGCACCCCACTCTACCAGTACCAATTTACTGTATGCGTCTGTTCTCACACTATAATAAAGACATACCCAAGACTGAGTTATTTATCAAGAAAAAGAGGTTTAATGGACTCACAGTTCCATGTGGCTGGGGAGGACTTACAATCATGGCAGAAGGCAAAGGAGGATCAAAGTCACATTTAAAATGGCAGCAAGCAAGAGAGTGAGAACCAAGTGAAGGGAAAATCCCTTATAAAACCATCAGATTTCATGAGACTTATTCAATACCACAAGAACAATATGGGGGAAACTGTTCCCATGATTCAATTATCTCCTACTGGGTGCCTCCCACAACACATGAGAATTATGGGAGCTACAATTCAACTACAGATTTGGGTGGGGACACAGGCAAACCATAGCAGCAGGATATTTAATAACTAGATAGAGACACAGAGCAGATTAAACTGCATTACTTTATATTTTACAATCTTGACAATGCACTTATTTTATTACATCTTAAATCATTCACAAACAAATATCTTCTGAAGTGATTTATTACATCTAAAGTCATTTCTCAATTAAATATCTTCTGTTTTACTTTTGGAAAAAGAAATAACTAAAAATAATTATTACCAGGGAATAATTCAAGATCTCTTTATACATATAAAGTAAAATATTATTTAACATTTTTAGTTTATTATTTTATCTACTCTTTACACAAATGAGCATTAATAATATTACTTATAGTAGGCTTACCTTATTTGGTTAGTGTACTTAATTTGATAACAATTATCTCCATAAGTAAAACATTTGTGTCTTTTGACTCACAAACTATGTCTAGATATGATGCAAATTTTAATTCATGGTCCTAAGCTATCATATAAAATGCTTCATTCAGTCCTAAAGTATCCACAGTAATAAATCAGTGTACAAGTTGGGTAAGTTTCTTTACCCTGCCGTGTGCATATTCTACTGGATTTTGACAACCATTTTAGTAACAGTTTTTCATTCATGACTTCTCAGCCTTTTCATCTGCCATCAAGCATCTATTGCTTTTATATCCATTATAAGTTATACAATCTCTTCACAAACAAAACTCAATTACAATCCCAAGTCATTCATCTATTTATCTGTTGATGGATAATTAGTTTGATTCCATATTTTGTCTATTGTGAATATTGTAGAAATAATCATGGAAATGCAGATATCACTTTGATACATTGGTTTTCTCTCTCTTGAATATATACCCAGCAGGAGGATTGCTGGGTCATAAGTAGTTCCATTTTTAGTTTATTGAGAACTTCCATACTGTTCTCTTTAGTGGTCATGTGGTACATATACACAATGGAATATTATTCAGCCATAAGATAATAAAATTCTGTCATTTGCAAAATCATAGGTAGAACTGGGGGACATTGCATGTTTTCACTCATATGTAGGAGGTAAAAAAAGAAAATTGAACACATAAAGATAGTAGAATGATAATTATCAGAGGATAGGAAGGGTAATGAGGAGGGGGAAATAATGAGGGGATGTTTAATGGGTGCAAAAATACAGTTAGAAATAATAAGATCTAGTTTTTGGTAGCACAATAGGGTGATAATCATCAACATTAAATTATTTCATATGTCAAAACAATTGAAAGATTGAAATCGGAGTGTTCCTAATAAGAGGAAAAAATAATTTGAGGTGATGGATACCCCAATTACCCTGAATTGATCATTACACAGTGTATGCTTGCATCAAATATCACACATATACCATAAATAGGTACTATTATGTGTCTATAATAATTATAAATAAAAACATAAAATAAAATGAAATAAAATCTCAAGTCAAGTCATTCTACTTGGCAAGAGGATCCACAAGAAGAGAAGCTAGGAGCATATATGACCATATGAGTAAAATGTTTATTTGTTCATTATCGCAGGTATTACTTCAGCTAATATTTATTTCGAGTATACTTTGTGCTGAACATTCTTCTATCCATTGGTGAATAAATCAGTGCCAGTTAAGTCTCTTTATCTTACAATGTGTATATTATAGTATATTTATACCACCACTATAGTGCAGTTTTCATTCACAGATGTCCTACAGTCATAATTTCATATTTTATAGTTTCCTACAACTTGTATATATGTTGTTCCCACAGTGTGTGTATATATCTGTATTTAGATATACACAAACACACACACACACACACACATGTATATATATTTGTGTTTATATATGTGTATGGACATCAATATATCTATATTTCTATCCTTCCATCTATATAACCTCCCTCACTTCTGAATTGTAAATACATTTCCATTCCAAACATTTCACTTACAAGGGACTCAATTTAGAATTTTTTAAAAATGAGAAAATGCAAATCACAAAACATCTATTTTTAGTTTCTTTTTAAAAAATTATGAATATGTAACAGTTGCCTATATTTATTGGGTACATGTGTTGTTATGATACAAGCATATTTTGTGTAATTATTAAACCATAGTGATAAAGATATCCATCACCTATAACATTTATCATTCCTTTGTGTTAGAAACATTCCAGTTTTTATTTTTTAGTTATTTTAAAATATACAATAAATGATTTCTAACTATTGTTACTCTATGGTACTACCAAACACTAAATCTTATTCTTTCTGTCCAACTGGTGGGTCAGTTCAGTAGTTTGGTTTTAATTCTTCTCAGAGAAAAGAACAGGCAAGAATATTTTCAGTTCCTAAAATTTATGATAGCTAGTTAGCTAGATATGGGTAATATCTAGATAGATGCAGATGAAAAGAGAGTTTTGTTTACTCTGTTTAAAATTGGTACAATAGATTCCACTGTGTTGTCTGAAAAAAACAACTAGTATTTTAATCGGTTTAAGAATTGGACTATTGTACCAGGTTCTACAAACTAGCCATGGCTTAGTTAAAAGGGTGGAGAATTTTCATATGAACTCAGCTACTTCATTTTGTAAAGCTGATAAATTGAGTTTCCTAGTGGCAGCATGTTTGTTGCAGCTGTCATGTTCTGTATGTTGACCAGTCAGTGTGCCAACCAATGTTATAGCAATGCCAGAAATTATAAAGTCTAAATCTTGGTATAATTTGGCTCCATGTCATCAGATTCAACAAAATCCAGTAAGAGACAGTAAACCAATTGAACTAATCTGAAAACAGAGATGGAAGGAAATACAGCTTAGTAAATGGAAAGATTTACTATGTTCCCAATTAGAAACCACAAAAGGTCAAAAAAAAAAAAAAAAATTGCTTTTGTATGTAAAGTGAAAAGGCCTGGGAGCTGCAACCTAAGCAGAAGGTCAAACTAGTACCTGCAACACAAATGTGATGAGCTTGTTGACAAAGGGAATGAGTCTATTGGAAAAGATAAATTAACTGGTTTGGTTTCACACACAGGTTCATTATTTAATAAAGTTCCAGCCTAGTAGCCACTAAGTTGAGGAAAAGGGACATAGATTCAGCTTAGAGGCCTGTAAGTAAAGTATTATCATCTTCAGCCTTACAAACTATATGCAGAGAGTACTAAGTGGTGAGATTATCTGCAATAAAATAAACTGGGAGCCTTATAAGTTTTTGCTAAAACAGCACTACCAAAAACCCCAAAACCTATCTTGAAACTATCTGTACATATTAAATTCTTAAAAGAATGCTTAGAATGCCCAAGTTTAATCTTTAAGATCTCAGTTACTAAAGCTGTGCAGACTCTAAAAATGATGTACTTTTTCTGCCCACCTCATGGTCATGAAAGATGAGTAAAGAGTAGCTTTCTCGATAGTAGTGCTATGCAAGAAGCATGTTTCACTGCAAGAGTATGGGACTGAAATTTTACCTATGAGAAATATTACCTAGAATATTTTCTCTTTTCCTCTTTCCTAAATTGGATATTTTATCCCTAGTATTCTATTATATCTTCACAGCATGTATTACATATAGATTATTGTGTATACTAGTGACAAATAACTTGGCTTTTTAAATACAAGATCAGCAGTCCCCAGATTTGAACTTGACTGAAAAAATTGAACATCACTCAGATATCCTTGACCTTGACTATGGAGTCAAATACTGAACTTGATAGGAAAATTATGTTTATCTTTCTTAGAAAGGCAGTGAGTGTGTGTCATGCATAGAAAAAAAATGCTATAAATTTTGTGGAAACTAAAGGGGTGGACTCGGAGAAAAACAAAACAAAACCGTCAATATCTATTTTTATTCTTTAATAATATAACTTTTTATTCAGAGTGGCAATGTGTCCAGCTTTAACACAACATTTCTCAGCCTCTTTGATGTGGGAACATGACTATATTCTAATCAGTAATGTGTAAGAGGTAATGGTATGTGGAAATTCTCACTGGGACCTTGCTCAGCTGGAAAGTGAGTTGCTATCACCCTCCTCTCTTTCCTCTTTTCTCTTGTCTCAACACAAATGTTGCCCAAAGCTGCTGTGGCACAGTTTGTTTTCTTTTTTTTTCTTTCTCTTGAGAATGAAATCCAGAGGAAAAAGAAAAAGCCCACATTCACAATGACTTCATGGGAATTATAAAGTGGTCTTAGATCACTTACATCTGGACGTTTTGTTATGTGTGAGATAAATAAACCAGAGTCATATTTAAAACATTATATTTTTCCATTTGTTCATGTCTTCTCTTATTTCCTTGAGCAGTAGTTTGTAGTTCTCCTTGAAGAGGTCCTTCACATCCCTTTGTTGGGGTCCGCGTGTTTCCTAAACAAAGAAATGAACACACAGGACAACACAGGATGAGACAAACATGGCAGCCGCCCTGAACGACAAGCTCTGCTTTATTTTATACAGTCATTTGTGGAATGTTGCCAAGTCACAAGACACATTGTTGTTTTTCTGACCTCTCCCTGACTTTCTGGATTTTCAAGATGTTTACACATAAACTAGCCCCCAGGGTCTGCTGTTTTCAGCTGGCTCCTTTGTCCTCCCTGTTTGCAGGGAAGGAACGCCCTGCTTGGTTTGCAAGAGCAGGACTTATCAGGAACATCTCGTTTGTGAGCACGTAGTCCTCTACATCCCTTGTAAGTTGCATTTTACTCTCTTTGTAGCAATTGTGAATGTGAGTTCACTCAGGATTTGGCTATTATTGGTGTATAGGAATACTTGTGATTTTTGCACATTGATTTTGTATCCTGAGACTTTGCTGAAGTTTCTTATCAATTTAAGGAGAGTTTGGGCTGAGACAATGGGGTTTTCTAAATATACAATCATGTCATCTGCAAAGACAGACAATTTGACTTCCTCTCTTCCTGTTTGAATACTAATTATTTATTTCTCTTGCCTGAATGTCATGACCAGAACTTCCAATATTATATTGAGTAGGAGAGTGGTGAGAGAGGGCATCCTTGTCTTATGCCAGTTTTCAAAGGGAATACTTCCAGCTATTGCCCATTCAGTGTGATATTGGCTGTGGGTTTGTCATAAATAGCTCTTGTTATTTTGAGATATGTTCCATCAATACCTAGTTTATAGATAGTTTTTAGCATGATTGGGTGTGGAACTTTATTGAAGGCCTTTTCTGCATCTGTTGAGATAATCATGTGGTTTTTGTCATTGGTTCTGTTTATGTAATTAATTACATTTATCGATTTGCATATGTTGAATCAGCCTTCCTAGGAATGAAGCTGATTTGATCTTGGTGGATAAGCTTTTTGATATGCTGCTAGATTCAGTTTGCCAGTATTTTATTAAGGATTTCTGCACTGATATTCATCCATGCTCATGGATACAAAGAATGAATATCATAAAAATGCCCATCTGCCCAAAGTAATTTATAGATTCGATGCTATCCCTATCAAGTTACCATTGTCTTTCTTCACAAAATTAGAGAAAAAAAAATAAAACTACTTTACATTTAATATGGAACCAAAAAAGAGCCCGTATAGACAAGGCAATCCTAAGCAAAAAGAACAAAGCTGGAGGCATTGTGCTACCAGACTTCAAACTATAATACAAGGCTACAGTAACCAAAACAGCATGGTACTGGTACCAGAACAGATATATAGACCAATGGAACAGAGCAGAGGCCTCAGAAATAATGCCACACATCTACAACCATCTGATCTTTGACACACTTGACAAAAACAAGCAATGGGAAAAGGATTCCCTATTAAGCAAATTGTGCTGGGAAAACTGGCTAGCCACATGAAGAAAGCTGAAACTGGACCCCTTCCTTATACTCTGTACAAAAATTAACTCAATTTGAATTAAAAACTTAAACATAAGACATAAAACCATAAAAACCCTAGAAGAAAACCTGGGCAATACCATTCCGGACATAGGCGTGGGAAAAGACTTCATGACTAAAACACAGAAAGTAACAGCAACAAAAGCCAAAATTGACAAATGGGATCTAATTAAACTGAAGAGCTTCTGCACAGCAGAAGAAACTATCATCAGAGTGAACAGGCAACCTACAGAATGGGAGAAAACTTTTGCAATCTATTCATCTGACAAAGGGCTAATATCCAGAATCGATAAGGAACTTAAATAAATTTATAAGAAAAACAAACAAACAACCCCCCGCCCCCATAAAGTGGTCAAAAGATATGATCAGACACTTCTCAAAAGAAGACATTTATGTAGCCAACAAATATATTTTAAAAAGCTCGTCATCACTGGTCATTAGAGAAATGCAAATCAAAACCACAATGAGATACCACCTCATGCCAGTTAAAATGGTAATCATTAAAAAATCAGGAAACAACAGATGCTGGAGAGGATATGAAGGAATAGGAATGCTTTTACACTTCTGATGGGAGTGTAAATTAGTTTAGCCATTGTGGATGACAGTGTGGCGATTCCTCAAGGACCTAGTACCAGAAATACTGTTTGACCCAGCAATCCCATTACTGGGTATATACCCAAAGGCTTATAAATCATTCTACTATAAAGACACATGCACATCTATGTTTATTGCACCATTATTCACAATAGCAATGACTTGGAACCAACAAAAATGCCCGTCGATGGTAGACTGGATAAAGAAAATGTGGGACATATACACCATGGAATACTATAGAGTTATAAAAAAGGGTAACTTCATGTCCTTTGCAGAGACATGGATGAAAGTGGAAACCATCATTCTCAGCAAACTAACAGGACCAGAAAACTAAACAGCACATGTTCTCACTCAAGTGGGAGCTGAACAATGAGAACACATGGACACAAGAAGGATAATATCACACACCGGGGCCTGTCAGGGGCTAGTGGGCTAGGGGACGGATTGCACAAGGAGATTGCACTCGGGATTGCATCTGCCTAATGTAGATGACGGGTCGATGAATGCAGCAAACTACCATGGCACATGTATACCTATGTAACAAATCTGCACGTTCTGAATGTGTACCTCAGAACTTAAAGAATAATAATAATAATAATAATAATAATGAGATTATATCCAGACACCGTTACTCAAAATGAAATTGTGTCCTAACTGATAGAAGCTGCAAACACTAGATTTATAAATGAGATGATTTCAGCTAGAACTAAGAGAAATACTTTTGCAAAAGACAGAATAATTGGCTGTAAGGTAAATAAAGGCCCACTGAGGTGGTAAAATTTGAGCTGAGTACCAACTAAGGAGGATGATATGTGAAGATCTCCGAAGAAAAAAAAATTGCAGGCAGAGGAAAATGTAAGAGTGAAGAACTTGAGTCAGGAAGCATTTGCAAATAATTGAAAGGCCAGAGGAACAGGAAGATATGTGTTATGGGAGAGTAGCAGAGAATTAGAATTATATGAAAAAGACTGGCAGTTGGCTAACCATGAAGAATTATAAAATTTTATTTTATTTTCAAGAGAGATTTGAAGCCATGGGGGTAGTTTCAGTAAAGTGAGGGCATAATTAATTTATAATTATCACTTTCACTGCTCTGTAGAAAATGAATTTTAGGTGCTTAACAGTTGAAACACATAGACAAAAATTATTATGGGACTCTAGGAGAGAAATGATAGTAGTTTGTTTTAATGGTAGAAATAATGGAAATGGTAAAAATGCTCAAGTCAGGATATATTGTGTGATGAGAGGTAGATACTCTGGTAATTTGATGAGAGGATGGAGTATTTGAGAGGGGATAAAAATAACAAGGTTATTGTATTTGTTATTGTGTTGATGGTAGCTTTGGTGATGGTAAGGATGATGAGTTAATGGTCCCAGTGACATATACTGGATTTGAATATTATTATAATAGAATCTATTGGAATTTAAAAAATAAACCTAAAAAAAATAAACACCAACAAGGTATACAAGAAAACATAAAACTTGCTAATTGTAAATATGTGAATACCTCCAGATAAACACCGCCAAATAAAGAAAGAGCAACAATGTCTTTTCATTCTCATGAATCTACATACCTAAACTATGCACTATTCTGATTTCTCTCACCATACATTAGCTTTACATTTTTTGAATTTATAGGTAATATGAACTATCCGACATGCATTATTTTTGTGGGTACTTGATCATTTTGGTAAACATTATGTTTACAAAATTTATCCAGTTTATGACAAACAGTAGTTTGTTCCCATTACTGTTTGATATTTCATTGTATTAATACCAAATTTTATTTATCCATTCTATTTTTTTTGAATATTTGGACTGTTTCAGTTTCCATTTTAATATAATTGTGTGCCTTTTGATGTATAAGATATGCATTTCTTTGGAGTATATTCATAGATTTAAAATTTCTGGATAATAGAAAGTTCATGTTTTCACCTTTAGTAATTCAAATTTTTATTATTATTATTATATTGTATGACTCCTAGTGACTTATGAGAGTTACTGTTGCTTCATATCCATGTCAACAGTTGGTATTATGAGTTGTTAATTTTAGACATTGTGGTAGGTGTTTAGTGTTATCTTTTCATAATTTTAATTTGTATTTTCTTTCTCTCTTTTTTTTTTTTTTTTTTTTGCACATTCAACAAGCACATATTTATTGGGAATGAGTGAGGAAGGTCTGAAAGCATATGGTGTGATCATACAGATGGCTGAGGGCCCTAGATTTCCTTGTAGGTTTGCTTTCACGTGGAGCTGGGTTTTGGGCTCAGGGTCATCAGATTCCAAAGCCATGCTCTGACTCCTATACTGTGTTACCTGTTCAAAATAAATGAAGATAAGCTGTTAATTGGTGTATTATGCAGGGCCATGAAGATTTGTAAAGGGTTTCCTACTATAAACAATTAATGAGGTTGTGAAGATTTTAGAAGCTTTTTGCCTATTTAACCATCCTTCTGCTGTTTAAAGTTTGCACATTTTTACGTTAGGTTGTTTGTCTTTTTCTAATCTGTTTAATGTGGGTCATGAGCCCTTTGTTATATAAATCTAGATCTATAATCCAGATCTACATTATTTTTTCTTTCTATAAATCTACTTATAATCCATGGCTTGCTTTTTCAATCTTTGACGAAGTCTTTTCGTGACTAAAAAGCCTTAAACTTAATATAGAACAGTTTACCAGTGTTAAAAGGTATGATTAGAATTTTATATCTTGTTCTAGAAAACTTTGCCTATCTTAGATCATGAAGATATTCTCCTCTATTTTCTTCTAAATAACCTTTTTTAATACACTGAAATTTATTCTTATGCATGTTTTGATGCATAAGATATATAATGCATACATATGTATAAAATCTATAATTTACTCAAAATCGTTTGTTTCCTCACTAAAACGGTGTTTCAATGTTGTCATTAATTTAGTAGTGCTAATTTTTAAGTTCTATTTCTATACTTAATTCTGTGTGTTTGGTCTACTGTCTATGCTTGTACAAATTTCTAATTTATTACAATTCTATAACAAATATTTATATCTGGTATTGTATATCACCTAAGTTCCTTCTTTGCATTCAAAACTGTCTTCACTATCTTGGCTGTTCACTTTTACTTATAAATTCTAAAATTATATTGTCAATTTTTTACTAAAATATTCAAATGACTACAAGTTTTTCTATTTCTTTAAGTTTTCTCATTTTTTAAAAATTTTATTATATACATATTTATTCATATTTAATTACATGTTTATTTTTATAAACTATTTGACTATTATAAAATATATTTATTTCTAGTAATTGTTTGTCTTGCCTTAGTATTCTTTCCTTTGTATATTCATGGTATATCTTCTTCGTCATTTTTCTTCATATTGTCTGTGTTCTCATATAGATTTACATCTCATTAAATCATATTTGAGGATTTTGCTTTTTAATTTCATTTGGCAATTTTTGACTATTAATTAGATTAGCTTACTTTGATATAATTACTAAAATACCCAGAGTAAACCTTACCATTTTGCTTTTTATTTCCTGCTTATTTCACCTATTCTATATTTATGTCTTATTTCCTATATTATTTTGGATTAGACAAAATATTTGAAATATTATTCAGTTTTTCTTTTTGTTAAATTCTTAGTTAAATGAGATTATAGAATTATTATTTGATTTAATGGAGTCTACCATAAATGATCAATTTTATTATACTGTATCTTAGATAAACCAGAACCATAGAATACTTTAACTCCATCCACCACATTGTATCATTGTATGACTCATGTTACAGATTTAATTATGTGCCTATTAGTAATGCACATGATGTAATTATGTGTTTGGTCAAATACAATTTAGATTTACCTGTATATTTAACCTTTTGATTGCTGGTAATTCCTTTCTGTCTTTCTGTACTTCCATATGGGATCATTTTTTTTCCACCTGACAAACTTACTTCTTCAACTACAGGTCTGCCAAAAACAAATTATCTTAATTTTTGGTTTGTATGTATTATTGTTTTAGTTTTAGGTATATTTTCACTGAATATGGATTGATGATCTTTTTTTTTAAGCATGTAAAGATATGAATCCATGGTCTTTTGTCTTCCATTGTTTCAATAGAGAGTAATAGAGTAGGTCTTACTTTTTGTTGCCAACATGTCTCTTTGACTGATACTAAAAATGTACCTTGAAATGTGAAGTTTAATGATATATTTCATATTTTTTGAATATTTTTGGTTATGATATCTTCAAAAGTATCTTTTGCTGTATTTCTTCCTCTCCTTCTCTTGTGGAACTTCAACTGCATAACATTTTATGTGCATTTTTTCTCATACATTTTATATGCTCTTTGATGTATTTTATATATTTTTCCATCTATTTTTCCTTGTGTACTTTGGCATTGATATTAACCTATTTTTCAGTTCATTAATTATGTATTTAACTGTGTCCAATCTGCTATAAAATCCATTTGTCATATTCTTTATTTTAATTCCCATAATTTCCTGTCTCAAAATTTCATTATGACTTTTTTAAAAACGTTCTAGTCGTATTTAAATCAATCATGTTATCAAAGTTTTGGAACTTATTACTCACAAGTATTTTAGAAGTTCGGTAATATAAGACTAATGTTTGGAACTCATTTGTACGTATTTGTATGTTATTATGGTTATCTCTTAATTTTAATTTTTTAAAAATATGGATTTCACATATGAAAATTTGAAGAGGATCTGGAAAATTAATTAACACAGAGAATATAAACTTTGTGTTCTGGCAGGCATATTGATTTTGAGATTTCTCAATTCCGTCAGTGACAGAGTTTACTACAGGATACTTTCAAAGTCTGTGAAGCATAATAAACCTCTATTTAGTCCCCAACCCTAAGGCATAGCCTTTTAAGCTTCCCATATGGAAGCTTAATATGTTCACCAGAAATCCTTCTTGGTAGGCATTGAACTACATTTTCCCCCTAGTTTTATTTAGGACTGATGAAAGCTCTGCTGAGATTATTATAAACCAATTTTTTCTTGGCTTCTTAGTCCCCTTTATATTACAGGTGAAATACCTCAAATATCTCAAGTAGAAAAACTGGTGCAGATTTTCATCTTGTCTTCAGTACTATTTTTCTCTCCAAAATGTTGACTTAGTGTTTGTTGGCCTGGTACGTATTACCTTCAAATTTTGTCTCCTCAGATTTATGACATAATTAAAAATGATTCTTGCTATTCTGGCTCTTCATGGGTACCCTTTTTCAGCCTCCAGCACTGAGAATGCAGGACTTGGAAAAGTGTCTTGCAACATGGGGATCTCACGTCAGTGAACTGTCATTTTCTTCTCCAAAATATTAACACACAATGTCATGGCTGTCTCTGATGCTATCTATTTCCTAGAATATATATGTTGCTGCTGTTGTTTGTTGTTATCTAGCTTTTGTAGTTTTCCTTGATACAGGTTAATCTGGTAAAAGTTTCACCACCATAAGCATGACCCCTGGGGTTTTGCCTTTAGCAACTAGTTAGTTGTGCCATTTATTAAAATGTGACATGTTCATGCAGAAACACATACGAGGGTGACAGAAATACATGATTCTGTCTTGGATGTGTAAAGTGTGAAATGCCTTTAATACACCCAAGTGGATAGGATCAGTCAATAATTGCATGTTTAAATCTGGTTTATTCCTGAATTCAACAATTAATGTCAATTATATACCAGATACTATTCTCATGGCCCAGTAATAAAGACACATGTGATTTTAAAATACATTATAAGATATGTAAATGATGTAAAAATAACTGTATATTTTATAAATTATGCTTTCACATGTTTTGCATAACATATAAAATCTGCTACAATGTTTTTTTCATAATTTATAATTTTCTTACTGAATATTTCTTATAATTATTTCTTATGTGATGGTTTATAGTTTCATAGCACTTTTTGTTTCTCTGAAACATCCTTAATATATAATAACACATTTAATATTATATAGTGAGATTAAATAATTGCTTCCAATAAGGCTTTGAAAGCCTTTTTGAGAAACTTTATGAAAAATGTATTAATAGAATAATTGGGGTCTTGTATTTGCTTGTTCAATTATACCTCTCTGCTACAACCTGTCCTGCTTAGCATAAAGTGTGGCTCTGCCATGAATCCTAATGAATTACATGACTTCCTCTAAATTTTCCAACAACTCTGTAAGGAAGTTATTACATTTATATCTGTATATTTTTAAAAATTTGAAGCATACAGGTTTAAAACTTTGGCGATTTCTTAATTTTTACAAACATACAAAAGACCACACACAGAAAGCCGGGACATGATATATGGTACAGGGAGAAGTAGAACCAGAGTTTGACTGTCACTTGCATAAACATTAGAAATAAATGAAAATTTTACTGATATTCAGAGAAATTCATACTATGACTTTTGTTTCCTAGATTTCATCAAGTATCTTTAAGTATTAGAAAATACACACTTGTAATATTCATTAATAATTTTTAAATATCTCAAAATCTGTTATTTATTTTTCATTCACACTGTATTTTTCCAATACTAATGCATTAGTTGCTTTATTAGTCCTTCTTCCAATTGTTTTTTTTTTTTTTAACTCATCACTCACGCTGTACCAGATATTATAATAAAATTATACATGGTCATGTAAATTAAGTATGTTGTGGGTTGAATGTTTGTTTTTCCCTAAAATTCATAGATTGAAGCCCTAACCTCCAATGTGATGATATTTAGAGATAGGACTTTTGGGCTTATTAGGTTTAGATGAGATTATTAGGATTAGGTGATTAGGATTAGGTGATTAGGATTAGGTGAAGATGGGGGGGTGCTTATGATGGAATTAGAGCCTTATAAAATGACATTGAAGAGCTAGCTTTCACTATCTCCACGATATAAGTTAGAGCAAGAAGGCAACAGTCTGTAAGTCAGCAAGTGGACCCTTTCCAGAACTTTACAATGCTCACATCATAATCTCAGACTTCCCAATGCCCAGAACAATGAGAAGTATATTTCTGTTGTTAACACCTCCCAGTGTGTAGCAGGCCAAGCCAAATACTATGCTACTTACAGTACATATGCATTATAAATACATACCTATACAAAATCTCTGAATGCCAGGCCAACAGAGGACCCCTAAGAAGCATAGAGCAGTAGTTCTTAACAATTAAACTATGTGAGAATCACCTGGAGGATTTAATAAATTACAGATTGATGGCTCACCTCAAGATTTTTATTCAGTACACCTAGTATATTTTTGAGAATTCACATTTTTGCAGAGTTCCCAGGTGTTGATACTATTGGTGGTCTGTGGACTTTATTCTGAAACCAATCCTCTAGACCAGGTGTCAAAATATATTTTTAAAAAATATCTGTTATTTTAAAACCTGTCAAGCATTCAAGTTTGCTTTAGCTAGCTTTGTAATTTAAAGTGGTTTGCCAGAATATGTTCCTAAACATTCTGTAATACTTAAAACATTTATCTTGTGGCAAAATAAGTCACTTTTAAATAGAAACAAAAGGATGATGAGGCTTCTAAAAAGACTAAAAATATTCAGTTTAATATTTTAACTCTCTCACACATAAAAAAATGTGTGCTGATAATAGAGCTTTATCTCCTGCTAACTTCACTCCTAGAAATATAGACTAGAAAAACAAGAATGCATGCCTGATTTTGATGCATAAGTGTCTTTTTCTTCTTGTAAGAATTTATTTATATAGGCATTTGAATTTTGGATTAAACGTTTTGTTTCTTTCCCTTTGAGAATTCAAGATATTATGAACACTTGAGGTTTTTGAGAATTTGTTGAATAAGAGATAAATGTGTATACTTCCCTTTAGAGCTATCACTAAATATATGACCAAACCACCAAATAAGATTTTCTCTGAATTTATTAGACATTCTGTATAAGGAAAAAAACTGCTTAAATTAAAATTTGTTTGAAATTTTTATATGAATGAGACTCCAAACATACTTCTTAGAGAAAGTGCTACTGATAAAAATATAACATAAAATGTTAAAAAATATGTTAAAGACAGGATATATCTATTTGCCTCCTTCTGTAAAAGGCTTGAAACACACATTTGCTTACACATAATACAAGTTTTCATTGTAAAAAATTATCATTACAAAATGATACAGAAAAATAAAAACATAAAGAAAAAGTGAGCATAGTTTATAAATAGAGTAGGCAAAAGAAAAGTAAATGGTGAATATATAAGAAAAAAACATATTTCTACACTATCTTTGAAAGGGAAATCTCACAAAATGCCTTTGATTGTGTATGAAATACAATAGCGATTAATTTTCCTTCCTTTCAAATCTTCAACAATTAAAAACAGAAGTATTGATGACATCGAGTTCTATTGACAGAGCAGGTAATAAAACATCTTCAAAGAGTAATCTGGAAATATTTATTTAAATTACATATAAATGCTGTGTCATTTATTCCTACTTCAAACTTTTGGAAGCCTAGCTTAAAACAATACAAGCACAAGTTAAATCAATCTTGCATGCAGACATTCATGAGAAGTTAATTCGTAAAAGAAAAAATAAGTAGAGAAACTAGAAACAACTTGAATGTGGATTAAATTGAAAAGATTGAATACATTATGATGTAGCTGATAGATATTATACAGCTATTGAATATAACTATATATGTTATATCCCTATCACATACACAAATACATGTTTGCACACAAATAACAAGAGAGGTGGGGGGATGAAATAATTGTTAGCTATTCTTCAAATCTCCAAAACTGTCAGTTATGATATTTCACCTCCTATATACCTCCTCCAACACTTTATGTATTGTTAAACTTTCTGAACATTACATTCCAGACATCATTTTAACAGAACTTACATTCTTCTTTCATCTTTTTCATATTGTATTATTTAGCTCATCCATGGATTATTCATCTTAATACTAATTGTATTAATTTTCATGCTTTCTTCCATGAAAATAGTTTCTAAATTGCTTCTTTCTTACAGCATTCCAATCTTGCTTTATGGATATCAAATCCAGCTGTTCTATTGATTCATCTTGATCCTCCTTTTTTTTGGATTTCTAAAAATGTCTGGTAATTTTTTTAATGTTTCTTCATATTTGCAAATAAAACAAGCTCTGGTTTATTTAGATAGCTGTAGGAGGTTTTGTTTCTGTTTTCTGTACAGACTTCTGCCACTAATGGGCAATGCCTATGGTAAAATATGGATGAGAGGACCAGGGTTACAGACATGTGGTTTCATCAGAGAGTAAGTGGAAACTCTGGAACTTCCCGCAATGTTAAAATAACTTTTCTCTAATAATTGTGAACTACATTATATTTTCTGTTAAGCAAAGTTGTATTGCCTTACCTTGCCTTTCTTTCAGCCCATCTTTTTTGGAGGGCCATTACATTGAAATTGACTTCCTTAACTACTCGGATAATTTTTAAATGCCCATGTCCTATGTTTCTTACTGGTTAACGAGCCCTCCTTTAGTACACTTTTAGCTCTCCTTATGGAGAACCTTACTTATCTCTGGTAAATCTTTTCTGCTTTCATTTCTTCACCAGTGTGATTTCACAAGTAGTTGAACAGCCTGAAACATATTTAAAAATTTCAACTATTTATGGATCTTCCAGTGTTTAGCTCTTTGACTGGATATTCTCCATGTTTGTTTTAAGCTGATGATGTCATTCTAGACCCATTCATTAGCCAACTCTGCCTTCTCTACAAATTATAATGTTCATTCTGAAGAGTTCCACTTTACCCGTTACACAACACTGTCTAATTCTCATTCTTTCTAGCTTCTAACTTTGCTTACTCCTCTGTTAATAGCCTTACTCTTATATTGCAGGGCGTAGTTTTGTATCATTGCAATCTTGACTGTGATTCAGAGTCTTTCTATTCAGTTTCTCTATGTGAAATGCTACTGATTTCCTTTGAACACAGAATCTGGGTGCCATCCACTTGTGGTTGATGTTTTGTGGAAATTAGCCACTGTCCTGCAAGCTGAAACTGTTCAGTGGTATTGATTACACCACTCTGGGGAGGCCTGTTCTGTGTAAATACAATTCTTTATTCTCCGCAATGACTTGAGGCATGGTATTTGCCAAAACAATATTTATCCACTGGTACTTCATTTTGATGGCAAGGTTGGGAAATATATTTTTCCCACCATTTTTTTATAAGTGCTCACTTCACTTAGCAAATCCTTAAAGTATGATTCAACTTTTATTGGTTTTCCGTTGTCAGTGCACAATTCTAAAATTTGGTGCCAGTATTGAAAGATATTCCTAATCCTACCTGCAAGTCAAGAATCACTGAGCATTTCAATTTCACTAGAGGAGTAAGAGGCTCAAGGAGCTTGCAGTTAGAGAGATAGTATCACAGAAAACTCACAAAGATGGTATAGTTATTGACAGCTCTGAAGATCCTAAGGGACAGCAGACTCTTAAAAGGGAAATTTGCTAAGGGAATTGATAAAGTACACGTTTGATTTGTGAAGTGAAGAAAAATATCTCTACCAAAATAAAATCAGTGTAAATCGGAGAATAGAACTGGACATAAGAGCTAAAAACTACTCAAAATATTGTGAATGTAATTAGATTTATTGCATGCATGTACATTCAGAGATAGATACAATTAACCTTATTTGTTCTGTGATTTCTATCTTGCAGTTTGAAATCTGTACCATTTGTGAGTAATTTTTTTAAAAGCATAATCAGATTAAATAGGTATTGTCAGGGATTGCTGCCAGCTGGACTTTAGTATGTACCGGTCTTAATTTAAGAATGATTAACTTCCACTCCATAATTTCATTGTTTAACATTTGCCAATTAATTCCCCCACACTGACTAACAAACAAGCCTCTCTGCTTTTAAAGCTTTTTGCTTTGATTTTTTTTCACTGCTTTATGTGGTTGATGTGATCCTAGCCACAAGAAAATGAGAGCAGGGCAGGGGATATGCTCTGTGAGAATTTGCAAATTATCCAAATGTGGCCCTGAATCCCTGCCCGTTCAGAAAGTGTTAGGATGATTTTTTTTGGTGATGGTAAAACTGCAGTGGCATATAAAATTGTATGCATAAGAGTTTAATCATTTCATAATGTACCTGAATTATCTTTAAAGATGATTTTTTTTCCTCCCCAGAAACTGATGGCTTTAGGTAAAAAGCCTTAGCTTGGCACAAAAGTCACTTTGAAGCACTTTGGACTGCTTCCCAGATCTGCTGTGCCTCATTTTTTGCTATATAGTGACATCAGCATTTCATATTTCAATATTTATTTTAAGGAAAAGGTACTTTTCAAAGCTAAATAAACAATGATATCATTAAATTGGCAACATTGAAAGAATAACAGAAACATCTTCATATGCATTATGTCCTTTTAAAAGTGGAATAGACTAGCAAAGAATGACTTTATTAATCAAACCTAGTTTACAAAATTGGTGACACATGAAAGACTCCCCTCAAGCTGGAAAATATGCATGTTGTTACTTCTCATTTTTCAAGTGTCACTTTTTAAATATCACAAAATTAGGTGCATCTCATATTTCTTAAAAATGCTTTGCATTTACAACTTGAGGAAATATTCTTTGTGGAAAGCTTATGCAACAAATTTTGGTCGGGTGATTGGAAATTGGACATATACATTGACACAACAAACTGGTAGATATATTCCTTATGTGATGTTAGATTTATTACAAGTAATTAAACTTTTTTTGTTAGTGTTTCATATAAATTACATAGGTAAGTAAATTTTGAAAATGTAAAGATAGAATACATTTTTTCAAGCTTCATCTATTTTAAGGGCATTTTTTGTATTTGTGGTAAATTGAGCAAATCAGAAAATACTAAAATATTCACTGCATGCAAACTTGGGGTTCATAGTGCTCTGCTGGTTGTTTTGAGAACTAACAAGAAGCACAATGTATATTCCTTCTTAAGAAGTAAAAGATACTGATAGAAAACTTAAAAACCAATAAGTACAACATCAGATTACAGTTTAAGTAAACAATTCATGAGAATGTTATATGAGATAGAGAAATGGGAGTCCTATATGAAAATGATTCATTTTAGAGACTGGTCAAAGCCTCTGCTCCATCAACCACTCTGAATCAAATAGTTAAATCACTTTGTTGCTGTTGCTGTTGTTGTTCTGACACTTTTAAGTTCAGGGATATAAGTGCAGGTTTGTTACACAGGTAAACTAGTGTCATGGGGGTTTGTTGAACAGATGATTTCATCACCTAAGTATTAAGCCTCGTACTCAATAGTTATTTATTTCTCTCTCCCTCACCCTCTGCCCTCTGATATGCACCAGTTCATGTTGTTACCCTCTATGTGTTCATGTGTTCTCATTATTTAGCTCCCGCTTACATGTGAAAACACGTGGTATTTGATTTTCTTGGTTTTCTTCTCTTGTGTTAGTTTGCTAAGGATAATGGTCTCTAGTTCTATCCATGTCCCTGCAAAGGACATAATACTGTTTTTTTTCATGGTTGCATAGTATTTCACATTTTCTTTAATGTCTTCTGCACTTTTCTACAATTCCTCTTTGGTAGCATAAAATAAAAATCCTTTGGAAATCACTGATTTATTTTAGATACTTAGTTCTGGTGTGTGAATATCATGTAATGTCCCTAGGAGCATTCTCTTAATAAATTAATTAATATAAACTAATAAAAAAGAGACATGCTAGAAATGTATAGAAAAATGCAAATCAAAACCACAATGAGATAGCATCTCACACCAGTTAGAATGGCGATCATTAAAAAATCAGGAAACAGCAGCTGCTGGAGAGAATGTGGAGAAATAGGAACACTTTTACGCTGTTGGTGGGAGTGTAAACTAGTTCCACCATTGTGGAAAACAGTGTGACGATTCCTCAAGGATCTAGAACTAGAAATACTATTTGACCCAGTCATCCCATTACTGGGTATATACTCAAAGGAATATAGGTCATGCTGCTATAAAGACACATGCACACGTATGTTTATTGCAGCACTATTCACAATAGCAAAGACTTGGAATCAACCCAAATGTCCATCAGTGACAGACTGGATTAAGAAAATGTGGCACATATACACCATGGAATACTATGCAGCCATAAAAAAGGATGAGTTTGTGTCCTTTGTAGGGACATGGATGCAGCTGGAAACCATCATTCTTAGCAAACTATCACAAGAACAGAAAACCAAACACCGCATGTTCTCACTCATAGGTGGGAACTGAACAATGAGATCACTTGGACTCGGGAAGGGGAACATCACACAACGGGGCCTATCATGGGGAGGGGGGAGGGGGGAGGGATAGCATTAGGAGATATACCTGATGTAAATGACGAGTTAATGGGTGCAGCACACCAACATGGCACGTGTATACATATGTAACAAACCTGCATGTTGTGCACATGTACCCTAGAACTTAAAGTCTAATAATAAAAAAAATTAAAAAAAAGAAGTTACTATAGAAAAAGTAAAGTAGTATTCAGCCAAAAAAAGGGGCATTTAGGTTGATTCCATGTCTTTGCTATTGTGAATAGTGCTGCGATGAACACACATACATATTTTGTCTTCATAATAGCATGATTTAGTGGTCAGGAAGGACATATTTGAAGAAAAAGTATTCAAAAATTATCTTTGATTAATAAAGTATAAGTTGTCATATTACTTCAAATATGTCTTCCATTAACACAAATTCTACATAATGACATATTTTTTTTTTTTACTTCCACATAGGGAACCCCTTAGGCACCACATTATGTGTGTGTGTGTGTGTGTGTGTATATATATATATATAGGCATGTATGTATCCATGGTTTTATACATGCATTCAGTCCTCCTCATTATGCTATATTCTTACAGTGGAGACTTTATATTATATCTTTTGTTTACTTATTACCAAGCAGATCTTATTATATGTGTTAGGCACTCCGTAAATGTTTGCTGATCAAACACAATATACTTTACTTTCAAAAGATGTACTTTGTGGCATGTGCCCTGTCCCAAGCCCCTTGAAAAGGCAGTCCTTGTGCCATATAAACCTCTCTCTAGATAAAGACCTAGCCCTGAGGCAAATAATCCATAGATAATCTAATAACCTATGACATGTAAGAAGACAAGACCACCAATTTCTATCTATGGATAATTTAAATTGAGCAACACAGAAAGACTTACCCTCTGGAGTGAGCTGTGGGTAACCTGATGGGTCATGATGAAGAATCAAAAGGGGGTCATATTTTGTCAAAAGTGAGATACTTATGTGGAGGGAGCTGGTTGAGAGAAAAAAGAAGTTGAAGTTACAAGAAAGAATGAGTAACTTCTTTTGCAAATGACCTGCTTTCTTTCTGATCCCAGGCTGCGCTCCCCCTGTCGGATAGTAAATCCCAGGTAAAGTACCTGCTGTCGGCAGATCTGAGCTTTTTTCTTGGACACCTTATAACCACAGTCCTCCAGGTGCCAGAGTAGGGCATCTGTTCCCTTGGCTCACCCGAGTGCCATGGGGTGTCCCAACAGAAGGTCATCGACATACTGGAGCAACACGTAGTCTAGGTCTCCGTTGGGAAACTTCTGGAGGTCTTGAGCCAGTGCCTCCCCAAAGAAATGTTCTGTTTTAAGTACTGGAGGCTTTTGAGACAAAATTCAGTTTGCAACAATTTACCTGTTTCATTTTTTGCCTGGTGGAGTGGAGAAAAGATATAACTACCTTTGTACAATTTAAAGGGAATAAAAGTCTTTTTACATTATTTTGATGAGATGATCTTGAATAAGCCCCTCCTACTAGTTGAGAATCACTGACAGAATAGATAAAAATTAATGTCATTTTTTAGATCTCATTATTTAATTTTATTAGAGCAAAGTAAGATAGAACAGCTCTTTTTCTTAATGAAAATTAATACAGATATTCACAAAATAAATATATAAACATTTTCTTATCTATTTCAGATTGATAAATGTGTATTTAAACTTAAATATATATACCAAATCAAATGCTAGAAGTCAGTTCCACAAAAAAAAAAAACAAAATAAATATGCATGCATAGAATTACACACCTTGCTAAATTATTGCTATTTAACATCTTCCACTTATGTCTGAACAACCAAATCATAAGCTACGTTTTCAGTAGATTTTGATGTTTAATTGAACATAAGATCTAAATACATTTTAAGTTTTTTTAATTGTTTAAGTTCTATATGAATTGACAGGATTAAAACTGCCAAGTTTAATAATTAACTGCTCAATTATTCTCTGAACCAAAGTGGTTCAGAGAATGGGTAATTCCTGATTCAGTTTCCTTTAGGTGATCAACATAATCTTTCACAGATGTCATATGATGAATTGTTAATAAAAATGTTACAGTGTTAACACAATTCTAGAAAGAATATCTAAATATGTCAAATTGATTTTAAGGTTGAAACGCCATGTACAACATTTATACTCTAGGTAATGTTCAGTTTATTAAACTCACTACTGGCCAGAATGTGTCAAGAAGAACCATTTAAGTGATAAAATTTTCAATTTAATTCTGTAAATATTTATTGGGCAATTACAATGTGCAAACCACTGTGTAAAGTTCAGTTAAGAAGACAAGATATAAAAGACAAGATCTTTGCCCTGCATTCTGCAAAAAATATAAGCAACAATATAAGCTTACAGTTGTTATCTTCCATGTTAGCTACAGATATCTTTCCTGAATTGTTATTCTAGTTTTCGAAGTATAAGCCATATTTTCCAAACTGTGATTATCTTTTGTCTCCTAAAGAAAGTAAATAATAAGAACAGGCTCAAGAGATAATTAGTGTTTTTCTTAAAGGAACCAAGTCCTGAGTGTTAATGTAACAACTTGTTACATTAAAGTTAACTCTAGAAACCAGGGCTTCTCACCTGTGGCTTCGTATACCCCATGTGATATACTCCCTTCCTTTAAATTGCTAGTTTGAGAAATAAAAAGCCATTGTCTTAGCAGTATGTAGAGGACATTCAGAATAGTTACGTAGAGGTAACTACAGTTTCAGCTTAGCAAGTATGGCCAATTTGTGAGAGAAAAATGGGTTGGTGATATTTTCAATGAAAAAGCAAAGGAAAACATGAAAAAGAAATAACAAGCATTCTTCAAAAAAGATGAACATACTTTTGCCTTACTTTCTACCAAAATGCGGTGAGGACATTGAAATTCTTTAGTTTACAGAACTGTTTTTATTTCCAATTGAGTCTCAGCAAGTTGGGGTTAAGCACATGGAGTTGATACGTTATTACAGCTTACATGTTGAGTATGATTTTCAGTATGTTTTTGTTTGGCTAAAACACCCAGATAACCCAAAATAAAACCATTAAAGTAGGCACATTATTACAAAAGTGAACACTGCTTATAGTTTTCCTGAGGTTTCCTGTGCTGCATTTATTTTTTATGTAACCCTGATCTTTATTCTAATATAAAATATTTTCTTCAAAAATAAACCAAACATTTCCAGATTTGACTGTAGCTACATTTCATTAAATAAACAGATATTATATTGTATTAGTTTACCAGGGTTGCTGCAACAAAGCCACTGAGTGGCTTCAACAATAAAATTTATTTTTTCACCATTCTGGACAGTAGAAGAGAACAAAGTGTCAGCAGGGTTGGTTTTTCTCTGAGCCCTCTCCTTTTGGTTTGTGTGTAGATCTTTGTCCTCTTCCTGTTCCTTCATAAGGTCTTCCTTTTTGTGTGTCCTAATCTTTCACTTTATTAGGAAACTAGTTATATTGGATTAGATCCCACTCTAATGACCTCATTTAAACTTAATTACTGCTTTAAACACTCTATCTCCAAATACAATCATATTATCAGCTACTAAAAGTTAATACTTCAACCTAAAAAAAAATTAGAATGGGGAATACAAGTCAGTCATAACATGTTTGAAATACATAGTTCCTTCTTTAGATTAATGTAATATTACACCTCAAGACCTCTTTATTTCTAATGTAAAAAATATTGCAATAATTAACACCCTTTATTTTTTCATCTATTGATGTAAAAATATTATTTTTGAGCATATGTAAAAATCAAATTACATATAACACAAAACATCTAAAAATTATATATTGATCAAAATTGTCTTAGATACAATAAATCTAGAGAAAACATAACCAAATAAAATAAAATTTAAGTACCTTTTGAAATATGCATTATGATCAAGTAATGTTTATTTTAGCAGGGCAAGACTTGGTCAATTAGGGAAATACATCAATATGAATTTTTAAATGAACAAATTAAAATATATATAAAACTGTTTACTTCTAGATGCTGACAGATCACACAATAAAATTTGGTAGCTATTCCTAATTTCCATCTCTAGTGAACAGGAAATTAAAAATTAAATATATCAAAATGCATTCTCCTAGCCAAAATTAAATAGTAATGGTGAAAATAATAAATTCAATAGGATCAAAATTAGAGAAAATATTATTTTGGCTATAATTTAACTGAAATCCACAAGGATGCTGATGGTTAGAGCCAGTTAGGGTACATTTCATATGTCCTAAAGAGGATGGCCCCCCATGGATGAACTCTCTTCAGAATGTCAAGTACTGTCTATGTCTTTAAATTCAGTTTTGTATTATACTAGCTAATTCTGGAAAACAAGAAAAAGAACATTTTCCATAGCACATTCCTTTCTATTTTAGTGCCCTATAATAGAATTCTAAGCATTCCATTTTAAGGCAGCAACAACAATTAGAGATCATTTTAAAACTTCATTTACAATGCTGGCAAAAATAAAAATCCCTAAAAAAATTATATAGAAAATATAGAGGGCCTGTACAAATAGAGCAACAAAATTATTAAAGTAAATAAATGTATCTGAGTTATACTGAGAGGTGTGCAATTTTTGTGGCTTTGAAGGCAATTTCAAAATATCAATTCTGTTAAATAAATATAGGAATTTACTGAAATGACAATGATAATTCATGAGTGGTTTCTTGAAATTGTTGCAAGTGACTCATAAGATCAAAAAAAGAAATACACATCTGAGAATTTTAATTGACTTTTGAAAAAAATACCCACAAATTATTGAAGACTCAAAATAAAATTAGTATAATGAAATCAACTAGCATTATAACAGTAATAAACAAATAGAATTGAGAAAAGATGGTGCCATCAATAAGGAATAATGGTTAATTTATTTAGTTAAAATTGGTGAAATTATGGGAAAGAAAAATCAAAGGTGTACTCTCAAATACACTGTATATAAAATAAATAATTTCTGTTCATTTTTAGATATAGTTATTGAAAATAAAACTATAACATGTTAGAAAAATTAAGAAAAATGAATGTAACTGGTTCTAGTGAAAAAGGTCTGATTAAGGAAAACAGAAAACACAAAAACCATAAAATAATATATTATTAATTATATTTTTCTGTATGGAAGAACAAACTGAAATCAGATGACAAATTTATTATACTCCAAATAACTGCTTGTGATCTATAAGATGCACAAAGAATTACTATCACAGTATGAAGAGATTACTCAAAAATCTTCCATGAAAACACAAGCAGAATTTTAAATAGGCAATTCTTCGTTGAAACATATAAAAATATATTTAAAAACTAGTAGGTAAGCCTTACTATATATATTATATTATTTTTAAAATCACATTTTACTTTGTGTTTTAAAAGTGATTTTACCCTGACTATATTTTATTTTAATCTTACATAAATTAATGTAATAAAAAAACTTATGTTATTTTTACCCTAAAGATATCTGCATAATAAGAGGGAATGCTCCCTAAATCCTTCTATGAAGTAAATATTGCTCTAATACCCAAACCAGAAAAGTACATAACAACAACAAAAAACTACAGACCAATATCCCTGATGAACATGATGCAAAAATCCCTGACAGAATACTAGCTATCTTAATTCAACAGTATATTAAAAAGATAATACACCATGATCAAGTGGGTCTCATACCAAGGAGGCGGTGTCGGTTTAACATAAGCAAGTCAATAAATGTGATATACCACACAAACATAATTAAAAACAAAAATTATATGATTATCTCTATAGACACAGAAAAAGTATTTGACAAAATCCAGCGTCCCTTTAGGATTACAACCCTCAGCAAAATCAGCATAGAACGAACACAGCTTAAGGTAATTAAAACCATCTATGACAAACCCACAGCCAACATTCTATTGAGTGGGGAAAAGATGAAGTATTTCCCCTGAAAACTGGAACAAGACTAGGATACCCGCTTTCACTACTTTTATTCAGCATAATACTGGAAGTCATAGTCAAAGCAATCAGACAAAAGAAATAAATAAAGGTCATTAAATTGACATTATTTCTTTAAAAGAAACATAGAATCTTCTCCACATTTTGGGACAGTTAAGTACATTAAGTAATTTATTAAATTTTTATTTTAATTATATGTTAACACAAAACAATATGAAGGGAAATATTGTTAACATTGCTTCTATATAGTTAAAAAAACTTTATTTACCACTAATTTGTAATAATCCTTAAAGCAAAAATTATTTGGCAAAAGCAATGTGACACAATATGAAGACAAGATTCTTTTCATGCTGTGACATCAGTTGACAACTCTATGAGACTTTTGTTCAAAAACATTATGTCCAGAAGAACAATGTCCCTTGTATAGGGCACAATTATAAGCCATATTTTAGTCATTTGCTTTACACAAAACAATACACATAATGTATATCTGAATTTACTTTTATTTTAACAATAAAATATTGTTTAAACTTTGTCACTGTTATTTTATATTTCTACTGTATGTGGTCTCATACATGTGCTTATTTGTCCAAATACTTGCATAACAATAAAAGATGAACAATTATTTTTGTTCTGGACCAGGAGCCAACAACACACAAGTTATATCCCACAGGTCATATTAAGCCAGCAGCGTCTTTAAATCTGGCCTAAGAACTAAAAATAGTTTTATATCTTTAAACCACTGTATAAACAACGAAAGAAAACAAAATTGAAGAAGAATACGTGATAGAATTGTATGGGTTGGAAAACCTGAAATATTTGCTTCCTGACTCTTCACAGGAAAAAAGATGCCAATTTCTAAAATAAGTAATTACAAATCCATCACATCTGAAGCTAAATTATGCTCCAAAAGTTTACAAAAATCTATTTTTATATATACTTTGTTATTATCATTTCCACAAAGTTAATATACAAATTATAAAAATATTCAGACCCTTGTGAATCTCAACTACGTTGTAACATTCAAATAGCAATCCTTTGTCATCAAAAGAAGTATAGTGCCAGTCTGCGACTGCGAATTAATTACTTACCTAGTCTAAGCTTCATTTTCTTTATCTGTGACATGGGGATGATGGCAATAACCCCTGGGTAGTATTTTCATGTTCATCGAATTAATATAGGCTAATGACTTAATACAGTGACTCACACATATTAAGTAACCCATCAACACCAGTTTTGCTTCCCACAGTTTTACCCTGATTCATTTGATATATTCATTTAAATTATGGAGATAATACAACCATAAAAATTAGAACTTCACCAGCAGGAATGGAAAAAACAGTTTCTTTCTTAAAATGAAAAAAAAAAAAATGCTAGTGACAATATAGAATTATACTAACATGTTAAAATTTAAAAGTTCATCTTGCACAGCAAGATGGCACAAGTATACATATGTAACAAACCTGCACGTTATGCACATGTACCCTAGAACTTAAAGTATAATTAAAAAAATACATAAAAGTGCATTATATGACTAATGTTCAGTGTTTGATGCATATGGTTAACAGTGGAGTATTTTGAAATTATTCTGCTCAATAAATTTATATATATGAGGGACATAAAATTACCTATGGGACTTAGTCACTAATAGAATGGAGAAAATTTCTCTGTGTTTTTCTCATTGTTAACTCTGTACTCAATAATAACTAATGGCAATAATTGCTCACAAGTGTTAAATACTTACATGTTAGTCTTGTACTGTACAGAATACTTCTCACGCATTATTGCACTTAATCTTCAAAAATCCTTTGAATTAAGTATTATTATCCTCATTTTAAAGATGAGAGAATTGAAGCTTAAAAAGTATAAATGATTTGCACTGGATCTCACAGCTATTAACTGATGGAGTCAGAATTAAAACCAAAGCAATCTGACCCAGAATCTGTGCTCCTCACTGTGCTAAACCATTGCTGAACTGATAGAAACCTGTCAACAATTAATTTGAAGTTGCTTATTGTAGCTCTTCGCTAATTTTAGATAGTATATCAATTTTAATAGTTTAATTCTAAAATAGGGAGAAATGAGAGAAAAAGAAAAAGATGTGTAATATTAGAAATAATTCTAGGCCTATTGAAAGAGCAGGCAGTTCAGAAAGAACAAGCGTAAAATATAATATTAGAAAAGTATAAAAGAGGTTTTGTAAATTGTTGTGGTCTGTTTTTAAAAGATTAGCCATAAAAAGGATGAGTTCATATCCTTTGGAAGGACATGGATGAAGCTGGAAACCATCATTCTCAGCAAACTAACACAAGAACAGAAAACCAAACGCCGCATGTTCTCGCTCATAAGTGGGAGTTGAACAATGAGAACACATGGACACAGGGAGGGAAACATCACACACTGGGGCCTATCGCGGGGTGTGAGGTTGAGGGAGGGATAGCATTAGGAGAAATATCTAATGTAGATGACGGGTTGATGGGTGCAGCAAACCACCATGGTATGTACATACCTATGTAACAAACCTGCACATTCCGCACATGTACCCTAGAACTTAAAGAATAATTAAAAAATATTAATCTTTTAAAAGATTAATATGGTTTAAGATATAAGCAAATATGACAAAGTAAATATACATTTCAAATTTCTGATTTGATATAGAGTGGTTGGGTTTTCAAATAACCACATTAAATTATTACAACATTTTCTAAATATATTTATTCCACAGGTTCCTTCTAGCAGATTTTATAGATAACAAATAATTATAGATTATCCAGTCACTGCATGAAAATGCCTGAATTGTTTCATCCTCAAAATTATCCTTACATAGTGAAGAATAATTATTCCTGATTTCCAACCATGTAGGCTTTTTTTTTTTTTTTTTTTTTTTTTAATTAAGGACCCAATAGAATGTTCTAGTCATCGGATTATTTGTGGATTTTATTTAAAAAATACATATATTTAAAATATTAGTGTGCCATGTTTATTTTCTCACTCAAAGAAGCATCAGGGCAAAAGGTGAATTTTGTATGTATCCGAATCAATATCAGTAAGATGCAGATTATGGTATCCACTTTCCAGACTCTTGCAGATATCTGGCACAACTTACTGGAGGATGTTAAGAGATTATCGCCAAGTTCAGTGAGTTCTCCAGGCCTGAAGCCCTTTACGTGATTTTCAAAGTGAGAATTTTATTCAACAATTAATTTCTTTGCTCTTGCCTTGCTGCATACTTAGCTATTGCTACCAAAATATATGAAATAATCTTACAAACTATTTTAGAAAAATTAAATTTCATATAAAACAAGATAAACGGCTTTCAGGGATTCCCATATTATTTAAGAATCTCGCAGAAAGAATGGCAAAAAATATCAATATTCTTTTTTCCACTGCCTGGCTGTAACTTTTATCATCTTTGCAATAACGGGCCAATAAGTTTTAATTTCTTATTGTTAAGACAATCATGTATTTTATGAAGCACTTACTATAACAGCTTTATTCAAGAACAATATTAATATAATAACAAATATAGTCCTTTTCAGAACCATTTGAAAAGCATATCAGAAACAAGTAAAGGAATTTAAAAGCATGTGCAATGAGAGTAAAGGATTCAGAGTTATGTAGTTTGGAACGAGGCACTTGGCAACTGGAGTTTAAATCAAATGGATTGTACAAATGTAAAGTCTACCCAGCAGAGAATTGCAATAATAAAGTTATATATTAGTTCTGAAAGCTATGACTACAGATCTAAACTAATTTTCTTCCATTGCTGTCTTAGATGATCAATGAGGTTAGGTGTAAAGCTTCTAGCTAGATGATAAGCTATTATTCTTGAACTTATTATTGTTATGTAGCAACCAAATATAACTATCTTAACATTTTGAGTAACATCAAATTTAAAGAGAAGTAAGCTTGTTTTTATCAGTTGCAGAATTTATTTAAAATATTGAGATTAAATTTAAAATTCTAACTCAATGACAAGCCATGTTTTCAGAAATGTTTAAGTCTAATTTTGACAGTTTTACTACATTTCCACTTATCCCTAAAACTCAAGAATGGAAGATTAAATTTGTGTAAAATTTAATTTATTTTATTCTTTCTTTTATAATTAGAAGTTTTAAGATGTATTTCATCACCTTGAAGTTGAGATTTTACATTAATTACTTTCCTCGGTGTTTTTGTTCTACTGTAGACTATAAGATTTACCTGGGGAGAAAAGGTTATATCTGTTAGATTCATTAATAATTTTTCAGTTTTTAGAACAGTATCTGGAATGATATATATGTTTGTTAAACAGAGAATGAAAAATGAACATTTTATATATAATGTTATATCAGGTATAAATAGTTAAAAATTTATAAAAGTATAAATTGGGGTAAATATTGTGATGTCCAATATTCTCACTATACTGTACTTGAGGTTGATTCGTGCCCTGTGAGTTGGGCTGGAAAGAAGAAAGAAGCCCCAATCTTTTGGTTATACTCCTCTAGAATTTAACCTTTGCAGGGTGTAGCTATGGGAAACAGAATAGGAAGTATAGAAAGGAGATATAACAGTATAGGAAGTATAGGAAGGAGATATAGAGACAACAACACATATCAGTGTGAGTAATACAATCACATAATTACTATTTTTACTTCATAAGAAGGTCTACCGAACATAAAATACTTAAAGAGTTAAGAATTTTTTTTTTTTTTTTTTAAAGAGTAATCATTGAAAGTCAAAGTCCATTAGGGAGAAATGTGTTGAAAATTGTCTAGCTCAGTTCCCTTAGGTTTATGAAAATAAGGACTTTTTAGTTTGGGTACCTAAAGCCCGAAATTTATCATGAATCATCAAATATTCACTTAAATACACTGTAATATTAAGTTATAAAATATCACACAGAACGTTTTGTTACATTGTCCATCTCCAGAACTAAATATTTAGATAAAAATACTATTATCACAATAATTAATTCATAACCAAGACAATTCTAATTATAGTTTAGTTTTAACTCAATTCAGATGGATATCTAGCTAATATTGTCTTAAATAGTATGTTGGATGTTCTCTCAAACTAGAGAACCTAAAATGAGAACTAATGCCAGTGCTGCTTAAAGGTTTGTTTACATTTTATTAACGCCCCTGTTAAAATGCTCTTAGTAAGCTTAAACGAACAAAAGGAAGAAATAAAACAAACTAAAAATTATCCAAGCCATTAACGCGTAAATTCTGAAACTAGCTTAAATTACTTATTGAAATCATGACCATGGATTTAACTGCATTTATCTTCTGGAATATAGTGAAAAGGTACTGTCTATAGGGATTAAATAATGCTTAAAACTTTCTCCTCTTTTGAATCCTTTTTCTTGCCAGGCACTACTCTAAGTGTTAGTCCTGCAGTCATAAGATCTTTTTGTGTGTGTGTGTGTGTTTCATTATACTTTATGTTCTAGGGTACATGTGCACTGTAACTCTCACAAAACTCATATTCTATAGCTAGTTAAGTCCCCAAATTAATACTGTGTAATATAAGGAATGTACAATTCTCTCAGATCGCATGAGATGAGCATTTACACTAGATGCCTAAGCTACGAGATGGAAAAGTTATAATGAGTTGGCAAGAATATTTTTTGTATAAGTTTTCTAAGTCAAAACACATCATGTAACAAGAATCTCTAACCAATGTGATAACAACACAATAGAGAGAATGAAAGGATGTCAATACGGTGCAACGTAAGTTGTCATAAATATACAGAAATCTGCTTATTAATGGTCTCGCATGACCTGTTAAGGAGATTTTATCTCAAGAAAAATATCAGGACACTACTGAAGAGTTTATCTTTAAATAGGTGAGTAAAATGATTTGAAAGCTAATACATTGTTTCAAATACTTTATAGCACATAGTTTATTGTTGTATCTCAAATCCTTGAAGATAAATTTATATGTGACTTTTGATGCAATGAAACAGATAAAGATTGATTTTATAAGAGTTTACTTTTTAGAGCAATTTTTGGTTTATAGAAAAATAAACAGTTGGTAAAGTGATTTCCCAAATACTCCTTGCCTCTACACATGCATATTCTCTCCTATCATCATCATCCCCTCAGCAGTGCATTTATTACTACTGATGAACCCACACTGACCCAAAATAATCAACCAAAGTTCCTAGTGTTCATTAGGGTACAGTCTTGGGGTTGTACATTCTGTAAATTTGTACAAATGTATAATGGCCTGTATGTATCTATCATTATAGTATCATATAGAGTAAAAGACCTCTGAGATCCACCATTCACATCTCCCTGCCCCAAGAGTTGGCAGTAATTAATCTTTCTACTGTCTCCATAGTTTTACCTTTTCCAGAATGTCATATAGTTGGAATTATACTGTATATAGCCTTTACAGATTGGCCTCTTACATTTAGAAATACACATTTAAGATCTCTCTACCTCTTTTCGTGGCTTGGGAGCTCATTCCTTTTTACTGTAGAAAAATATTATGTATTTTAAATGTTTTGTAGTTTATTCATTTACTGGAAGACATCTTGGTTGCTTTCCCATTTTAGCAGGTATGAAAACAGTTCTCATAAATATCCAAATATCCATTATTATCCACACTTATTTTGTGTGGAAAATAAGTTTTCAACTCATTTGGATAAATACCAATGAGTGCTAATGCTGAATCATTTGATAAAAACATATTTAATTTTATAAGAAACTGCTAAAGTGTCTTGTAAAGTAGTTGCACTGTTTTGCTGGCACAGCAGTAAGGAATCAGAATTCCTGTTGCTCCACATTAACACATTTTAAATATTATCTACAAATTAGGTTGAAGGAGAAAAGACGGTGCATTAAGATGCGATAAGAACAATTTGTAAACATTCTGTGGAGTATGGTGACTTAAATGAGAGTACTAACAGACAGAGAAAATAAGTACATTTAAAGTATATTATGAATATAGAAATTTACTTCTGAAATGGCACCATCAGAAGGTCCATGGACAAGTTTTTCATGAAACAAACACTACTGATAAAAAGCATTGAAAAAAATTCTTTTGAAATTATTCTAAGGAGATAAAAAATGAGATATTCAAGAACATTTACTTGAACTTGGTAGAAACAGTGAATCTATGGAATTTAAAATGTGAGCATATCCCTTTCTCTTCTCTTCCACTTCAGCAAGATGGAAATTCCAGGCATGTACAGTAAAAAACACAGAGCTCCCTTCTTCAGGCTCTAATTCTAGGGATATCATACCTTTTCAGGAGGGAAAAATCACCAAAGTTTTCTATTCCCCATAGCTACACACTGGAAAAAGTTAAATTCTAGAGTAGTATAACCAAAAGATTGGGGATTTCTTTATTCTTTCCAGCCCAACTCACAAGGCACAGATCAACCTCAAGTACAGTATAGTGAGAATATTGGGCATCATAATATTTACCCCAATTCGTTTGTAAGGCAGAAGTTTTATGGAGGGGAAGCAGGCAGGAAGAACAGTTTCACCTCCCACTCTGCTCCAAAAGGGTGTCACCTAGAGAGAAACATCCTGTCTTGACCATCAGCTCCAGAGCTGGACATCAGATTATTTGCCATGCAAAGAGGCGGACCACAAATAGAGACTCTGAAGTTTTACTCAAAGAGAATGCCTCTATTTGAAACAGAATATTGAGAAGTTCAAGTTGAAGGGTAACATAAAAAACAATGGAGATCTTGTTAGTAAGCAAATTAGTAAAGACTGATGCTTCATGGGAAATAAGACCTAAACAATTAGCCAGCTTGTTTGCCAGAGAAAAAATAAGAAAACACAAAGCTGAGACGGCTCCATCTGAAGTGAGACAAAAAAATCTCAAACATTTACCTCAAAAGCTATCCTCACAAAGGACTCTGGATTTAACTGGATTAAACTGTGGGGCAATTTATGCCATAGGACCATCTTGAAAACAATAGAGGGATTAGCTAAAAATTAGTGGAGCCTAACAGACATGCTCAGGGAAAGAGAAAATCAAACTTTGCCCTGTTAAACCACTTTCATCCAAGTGTGACTCTGTGCATACCCAAGGTTGCATCATCTAAGAAGCAACGCCAAGACTTCACCCTGTGGAGGTAATACGCTTCACTAAAATAGTACAGCCAGTCGTTAAATAAGTAAGCAAA
The DNA here is from genome assembly GCF_047675955.1 of Chlorocebus sabaeus. NCBI lineage: Eukaryota > Metazoa > Chordata > Mammalia > Primates > Cercopithecidae > Chlorocebus > Chlorocebus sabaeus. Next base: position 67,445,911 of record NC_132920.1, on the reverse strand, counting down.
TAGCAGTAAGAGACACTAGAGGGATGAATAGTTGTTATTTGAGTTGCTACAATATATCTAATATTTCCAGTTTTAAGTAAAAATGTCTAGTGGTGTATGGTGACTTAAATGAGAGTACTAACAGGCAGAGAAAATAAGTACATTTAAAGTATAATATGCAAAAATAAATTATGGAAGTGTAACTCATAAACATATACATATACTACGCAAATAGGTAAAATAAAGAGCTAGTGAAGAGACTAGATGTCAAATTCAAATTTCAAAGTAGGTATTTTAAATACATTTACGGAAAAACAACAACAACAACAACAAAACATGATCAAAGAAGTAAAGACAGTTATAATCAGTGTTACATAAATTAGAGAATATTAATAAAGAGAAATTATAAAAATAAACTGTACATACGTTTTTGAATTGAAAACTACAATAACTGGCCAGGCATGATAACATACATTGCTAATCCCAGCAAGTTGAGGCCGGGCGCGGTGGCTCAAGTCTGTAATCCCAGCACTTTGGGAGGCCGAGACGGGCGGATCATGAGGTCAGGAGATCGAGACCACCCTGGCTAACACGGTGAAACTCCGTCTCTACTAAAAAATACAAAAAACTAGCCGGGCGAGGTGGCGGGTGCCTGTAGTCCCAGCTACTTGGGAGGCTGAGGCAGGAGAATGACGTGAACCTGGGAGGCGGAGATTGCAGTGAGCTGAGATTTGGCCACTGCACTCCAGCCTGGGCGACAGAGCGAGACTCCGTCTCAAAAAAAAAAAAAAAAAAAAAAAAGAAGGTTGAGGCAGGAAGATTGCTTGAGGCCAGGAGTTTGAGACCAGCCTGGGAAACATAGCAAGATTTTGTCTCTCTAGGATAAAAGAAAGAAAAAGAAAAGGAAACTATAATAACGTATAAGAAATTTCACTAGCAAGATGAAAAGCAGATTTGAACTGGTAGAACATAGAATTAGTAAACTCAAAGATAGATTGATAATGATTATACAATCCAAAAAGTGGGTTACAGAGGAAAAAAAAAAAACAGAGAGAGAAAGAAAATAATCTTAGAGAAATGTGGGATATTGTGATGGGGTAAATTCATGTTAATTTGGATAGGCTATGGTGCCCAGATACTGATCAAACACCATTGCAGATTTTGCCATGAATGTGTTTTAGATTTGTTAACACTTAAATCAGTAAACTTTGAGGAAAGCGGATTACCCTCCATAATGTTGGTGAACTTCATCAATCATTTGAAAGCTCTATGAGAAAAAGACTAAAGTCCCTTAAGGAAAAGGAGTTCTGCCTCCAAGCTGCTTTCAGAATTGAGACTATAATATCAATTCTCCTGCGTTATCATCTTGCCCGTCAGATTTGAGACTTACCTACTGTGTGAGGCCAATTTACACACACACACCCACCCACAAACACACACACAATTGGTTCTCTTTCTCTCTTGAAAACATTGATTAATACAAATACCATTAGGTATACCAAGATATGCATTTTTAAAGACAGTACTGGAAGAAGAGAAGTGAAAGGATGCAAAAAAGAATTCAAATAAATAATGTTTTTAAATTTCTGAAATTAATTGAAAACACTTAAACAGATTCAAGTAACTCCACAGAATTTAAGTAGGATAAACCCAAATTCAAACAGACATAACATACAGTAAAAATGCTAAAAGTCAAAGCATAGAGGAACTCTCAAAAGCAATAAAAGAGAAACAGCCAATCATGTACAACAAACTCCATGAAGATAAACAGTTAACTTATTATGAAAAAAATAGGAAGACAGAGTCAGTAGGAGAACATATTCAAAGGGCTGAATGAATAAAAACCTGTCACCCAAGAAACATATATCTGGAAAAACAATCTTTCAAAAAGGAAGGCAAAATAAAAACATTTTCAACTGAACAAAAACTGAGAGAATTAATTGTTGTCAGACTCCATGTAAGAAACACAAGAGAAAATTCTTCAGGGTTAAAGCAAGGGACCTCAGAAAGTAATTTAAAACCACACAGTAAAACAAAACAAAGCAAAAAAAGAGAACTTACACTTCTGGTCTAAGATATAAAAGGCTTGGAAGCTGAATCAGTCAGAGTTCTCTTAGAGAAACAGAACTAACATGATATATACATCCTGTTTTATACATACACACACACACACACATATACATACACATGGGAATTTATTCAGTATTAGTTTACACAATCACAAGGCTCCACAATAGGTTGTCTGCAAGCTGAGGGCAAGGAGAGCCAGTCTGAGTCCCAAAACTGAAGAACTTGGAGTCTGATGTTTGAAGGAAGGAAGCATCCAGCACGAGAGTAAGATGTAGGCTGGTAGGTTAGGCCCATCTCATCGCTTCATGTTTTTCTGCCTGCTTTATATTCACAGGCAGCTTATTAGATGGTGTCCACCTGATTAAAGGTGGGTCTGCCTGCCCCAGTCCACTGACTCCAATGTTAATCTCTTTTGGCAACACTCTCAAAGACATGCCCAGGATCAGTAGTGCATCCTGTAATCCAATAAAGTTGACACTCAGTATTAACCATCACATGAGTCATCACCCCTATCTTCAAAATAACATATATCTGGACAAACTAAAAACCAACAACTTTTCTTAGATCACAAAAGTATTGAGGACATACTGCCACTTTGAAAATCAGAAAGTCAAAAGAATATGAAGATTTACACCTTACCAGAAGCAGAATCCTAGGAGTACAATTCCATTGCTAGAGCAGTAATAGTAGAAGCACTTAAACTGTGATTCACAAATTGGTAGGGGCTAAGTGTTAATGAGATTGAAAGTTCATTACTCCAGTGATGCAGTCTTAGGAAGAATCACCACACTTTCTTGAACTCAGATTATTTTACTCAATATATTATGTGTGGCTATGAACAAAAAATTACAAGGCATACTAAAAGGCAAAATATAAAATGTGAAGAGACAAAAAAAATTAGGATTAAACTCAGATATGGCTAAGATTTTGGGATTATCAGAATGGTAACTTAAAATAACTATAATTGTTTTGCTAAGGATTCTAATGTAAAAATTAAATAGCATGCATAAACAAATAGGTAAAGTAAGCAAAAGGTAAACTTATCAAAAATCCAAAGGAAATGCTAGAAATAAAAAATACACTCTAACAGAAATGGAAAATGTATTTGACATATTCATGAATAGACTGGATATAGTTTAAAAAAATCAAAAATCTAGACATTATATCAATAGACTCACAAAACTGAAATGCAAGAGAAAAAAGAAAAAATATATAACAGAATATCCAAGGATTCTGAGACACCTGCAAAACCTAGAATATATGCATAATGAGAATACCAGAATAAGGAGAAAGAGATAATAAATAATAAATATTTACAGCAATAATAAGTGATAATTTTCAAAAATCAAGGACAGACACAAAACCACAGATACTGAAAGCTCAGAGAATACCAGGGGAAATAAAAACCAAATAATGTATATATAGATGTATCATATTTAAACTGCAGAAAATCATAAATAGAAAATCTGGAATGAAATAATAAAAGCAAAAATGCTTTATCTGCAGAGGAACAGGCATAGGGATTTCATTAGACTTGTCTCAGAAATTGCGTAGGCAAGAAGACAGTGGAATGGATTAATCTGTTAAAAAAAAAAAGCAAACAAAACACAAATCTAGAATTCTATATCCAGGAGAATTGTTTTTTTGTTTTTTTTTTAAATTTATTTATTATTATTATACTTTAAGTTGTAGGGTACATGTGCATAACGTGCAGGTTTGTTACATATGTATACTTGTGCCATGTTGGTGTGCTGCACCCATCAACTTGTCATTTACATCAGGTATAACTCCCAATGCAATCCCTCCCCCCTCCCCCCTCCCCATGATAGTCCCCGGTGTGTGATGTTCCCCTTCCCGAGTCCAAGTGATCTCATTGTTCAGTTCCCACCTATGAGTGAGAACATGCGGTGTTTGGTTTTCTGTTCTTGTGATAGTTTGCTAAGAATGATGGTTTCCAGCTAAGCAGTAAAAGCAACTTATTCTGATAGGCAAAAGTTGATAGAATTTGTTGCCAGTAAAACTGTCTTGCAGGAAATATTTTCAAAAGTTATACAGAAAAAGGAAAAATGCAATAGATTAGATTCTCATAACTACATCAAAGAAATAGACAAATCCCCCATTGTCACTAAAGATTTCAACATCTCTTTATAAGTAATTTTTAGATTCAACAGGCAGAAAATAGGTTAGTGTACAGTTGGCCCTAACAGTTTTTTCCATTAACATTAACTGGCATTTATAAACATTTCAACTAACAATAAAAAATATATTTATAGTTAAATTTATATACAAATATATTTGTAGTATATTTATTATTTGTTATATTTTAAATAATTTTAAATAATATTAATTATAAAATTTTAATATTAATAATTTAATAATTATTATATATTTATTATTATAAATATATTTATATAAATATATTCTTATCACACTTACATGGAACATTTACCAAGATAAGCTGTATGATGGGCCACAAAGAACTTCTTAACAAATTAAAAAATTAGACAAAGTATATTCTTAGACTCCTATGGAGTTAGACTAGAAAACGACGAAAGAAGAAGAGCTAGAAAACTTCAAACTTTTACAGATTAACAAACTTCTAAATAGTTCATGTGTTAATTAATGTCTCAATAACAAATTAAAAATATTTTAAATTAAATAAAAATGAGAATATGGTTTTATAAAGTTTGTGGAATTATGGAAGGCACTGTTCAGAATGATAGTCACACCCCTGAAGGCATATATTAGAAAAAAAGCATCCAATAAAAATAAATGTTTATTTATAGATCTAGCTAGATAAATCCAAGGGCTATATGAGGAAACCTATACAACTCTGATTTAAAAAATCAATCAAGATATAAATAAAGATATAGTTCATGTTTATTGACAGAAACACTCAACATTGCTAAGATATCTATTTTTCCAAATTGATTTATAAATCCAATGCAATTCTAATCAAAATTCCAATTAGTTGTTTTTTTGCATGTTAGCAAACCGATAATAAAGTTTTCATGAAAAGGCATCAACAAGAATACTAAAAGCACTTGAGAAGGCTGAGGCAGGTGGATCACTTCAGGCCACTAGTTTGATACCTGCTTAGGCAACATAGTGAGTCCCCACCTCTGTATATAGTTTTTTGATTTTATTTATTTATTTATTTATTTAATTGGCAAGGTTTGGTGGTGCACTCTTGTAGTCCCAGCTACTCATGAGGCTGAAGTGGGAGAATTGCTTGCACTCAGGAGTTCAAAGTTACAGTGAGCTATGATCATGCCACTTCACTCCAGCCTGGGCAACAGAGTAATAACCTGTTTCAAAAAAAATTGAATTACAATTTTGGAATATTCACAATGCATGACTTCAAAACTATTACAAAGTTACAGTAATCAAGACAGCTTGGTTTTGGTGAAAGAATGATCATATTGACCAATGCAACAGATTCGAGAGCCCAGGAATAGACCCATACGGATATAGTCAACTAATATTTGAGAAAAGAGCAAAGGCACTTCAAAGGGGAAAAATAATGTTTTCAATAAAGAGTTGTACACTAATTGGATATCCATATGCAAAAATGAACTGAGACACAAACTTTATATCTTTCACAAAAAACACCACAAAATGGAAAATAGGCCTAAATGTAAAACGCAACATAATATAATTTCTGGAAATAAAGTAGAAAGTCTACATGACCTTGTGTTTGATGATGAGTTTGTAGATATAAACATCAAATGTACAATCTATGAAAAAAAGAAAATTTATACTTTCTTAAAATTGAAACTGATCTGCTTTTTAAAAGGTAGTTTAAAAATAAAAATACTGATCTTTACTAAAGAAAAAATAACTTTTTAAAAAGAATGAAGTCTTCAGCAAATATGGAATTACATAAAACGACCAAACATATGAGTTGTTGGCTGTCATGAGAAAGAAGAAGAAAAGTAAATAACCTGAAAAATGTATTTGAGAGAATAATTTAAGACAAATTTTCTAATATTCCTAGTCAGATAGACATTCAGATACAAGAAATCCAGAGAACACCAACAGGATACTATGCAAAATGAATTTTACTAAGGCATGTAGCAGACCGTCCAAGGTCAATACTAAAGAAAAAAAATATTAAAGCAGTTGGAGAAAAAAGTCAGATCACATACAAAGGGAACCTCATCAAGTTAACTGCAGATTTCTCGGCAGAAAACTTACAGTGAAGGAGAGATTGGAGACCTATTTCCAGCATTATTAAAGAAAAGGGATTCCAACCAAGAATTTCATATCCTGCCAAACTAAGCTTCATAAGTGAAGAAGAAAGAAAATATTTTCCAGAGAAGCAAGCACTGAGGAAATTCATTACTACGAGATCAGCCTCACAAGAGGGTTCTAAACATGTTAATGAAAGAACAATACTTGATAACACACGCACACACACACACCCCTCACTTAAGTACATAGTTCACAGACCCTAGGAACCAAGCGCACAGTATAAAATTCAAATAAAACAGCTAAAAACTTCACAATAATCACACATATCAAAACTAATCTTGAACGTAAATGGTCTAAACCTCACTTAGAAGGCACAGAGTAGCAAGCTAAGTTGTTTTAAAAAAGGACCCATTCATCTTCTCTCATCAAAAGACTCAACTCACAGGCAACAACACCCGTAGGCTCAAAGTAAAATAATAGAGAAAGATCTACCAAACAAATGGAAAACATATACAAAAAAATCAGTGGTCGCTATTTTTAAACTAGATTTTAAACCAACGATAGTAGAAAAACGACAAAGAATGGCATTATATAATGATAAAGGGTTCAATTTAACAAGAGGACAGCTATCCTAAATATATATGCACCCAACATTGGAGCACACAGATTCATAAAACAGGTTTTCATGGACTTAAAATCAAAAATAAAAACTTTAGACAGCCACAAAATAATAGTGGAGGACTCCAACACCTTGCTGACAGCATTAAACAGATAATGAAGGCAAAAAACTAACAGAAATTTTGTACTGAAATTCTACACTTGACCAATTAGAAATAATAAACATTTACAGAATACTTTACCATCAATCACAGAATATATATTCTTCTTATCTGCACACAGAACATACTCTAAGCTCAACCACATGTTCAGCCATAAACCAAGTCACAATAAATTAAAAAAACTTGAAATCATACTAACTACACTCTTGGATCACAGTGGAATAAAAATAGAAATCAACACAAAGAATCTCTCAAAACCACACAATTACATGAAAATTCTTGCTCCTGAATTACTTTTAATAAACAAATAAATCGAGGCAGAAGTTTAAAAAATTCTTTGAAAAAAATGAAAACAGAGACACAACATACCAAAATCCCTGGGATGCAGCAAAAACACTGTTAAAAATAAGTTTCTAGCACCAAACACCTACCTCAAAAAGTTAGAAAAATCTAAAATTATTGATTTCATATTATACCTAGAGGAACGAGAAAAACAAGAGCAAACTAAATTCCAAGTTATAAGAAGAAGGGAAATAAATAAAATCAGGGTGGAACAGAATAAAATTGACATACAAAAATCCATACAAAGAATCAATGAAACCAAAAGTTTTTGTTTGAAAGGATAAACAATATTAATAAACTACTATCTGTATTAATACAGAAAAAAAGAGATGATCCCAATAAATATCATCAGAAACAAAAAAGTAATGTTATAACTGATTCCACAGTAAAACAGAATATACTCACAGACTGTTACGAACACCTCTATGCACCCAAGCTAGAACATCTAGAGGCAGTGGTTACATTTCAGGAAACACTAAACCTCTCAAGACTGAATAAGGAAGAAATCGAAACCCTGAACAGACTAATATCAAATTCAGAAATTGATCAGTAATAAAAGAACCTACAAACTCCCCAAAATTCTGGACTAGATGGATTCACAGACAAATCCAATCAGATATACAAATAGCTTGTACTGATTCTACTGAAACTATTTAAAAAATAATAATAAATAAAAGACTCCTTTCTAATTTATTCTACGAAGCCAGTATCACCCTGATACTAACACCTGGTAACGACATCACACAAGAAAAGGAAACCTACAGGCCAATATTCTTTACAAATATGGACACAAAAATCCTCAACAAAATACTAGCAAACTGGATTCAACAGCACATAAAATGTTAACTTGCCACACTTAAGTAGTCTTCATTCCTGGGATGCGAGGATGATTGAATGAATCAATAAATGTGATTCACAACATTAACAAAATTAAAAACAAGAACCATATGATCATCTTGACAGACATGGAAAAAAAATTATAAGATTAAACATCCCTGCATGATAAAAATCCTCAACAAGTTAGGCATCAAAGGAACATACAATAAAATAATAAGAGCTATCTATGACAAACCCACGGCCAACATCAGACTGAACAGACAAAAGCTGGAGGTATTCACTTTAAGATGAGGAACAAGACGAGAATACCCACCGTCACCCTTCAAGTCAATGTAGTACTGGAATTCCTAGCCAGACAAATCATGCAAGACAAAGAAATGAAGGCACCCAAATAAGGAAATGAGATCCAAATTATCTCTCTTCACTAATGATAGGATTCTTTATCTAGAAAACCCTAAAGACTCTGCCAACGCCTCTTAGAACTGATAAATGACTTCCGTAAAGTTTTAGTATAAAAAGTCAATGTAAGAAATTAGTAGCATTTCTATACACCAATAATGTTTTAGCTGGGAGTCAAATACAGAGTGCAACCCATTTGCAATTGCCACCAAAATATAAATTAAAATACCTCAGAATACATCTAACCAAGAAGTGAAATATCTCTACAAAGAGAACAACACTTTCCTGAAATAAATCACAGATAACACAAACAAATAGCAAACTGTACTATACTCATGGATTAAAAAAATCAATACTGTTAAAATGACCCTATTATCCAAAACAATATACAGTTTCAGTGCCATTCCTATCAAACTACAATGCCATTTTTCACAGGATTAGGAAAAACTTATTCTAAAATTCATATGGAATTAAAACAGAGCCCAAGAAGCAAAACTCTTTTAAGCAAAATGAACAAAGCCAGAAGTCTCATATTACTCAGTTTCAAACTGTATTATAAGGGTACAGAAACCCAAACAGCATGGTATCATACAAAAACAGACACATAGAACACAATAGAGAACTCAGAAATAAAACTACACACATACAGCCATCTGATCTTTGACAAAGTCAACAAAAGCAAGGAATGGGAAAATGATTCCCTATTCAGTAAATGGTACTGCGATAGCTTTCTAATCATATGCAGAAGAATGAAACTGGATGATTGTCTTTCCCTCTATAATAAAATCAACTCAAGAGAGATTAAGAATTTAGATGTAAGATCTTAAACTATAAGAATTTTGGCAGAAAGTGTAACAAATACCATTATGGATATAGGCCTTGGTAAAGAATTTATGGTTAAGACCTCAAAATTAATTGCAACAAAAACAAAAAGCTGCAAGTGGGACCTAATTAAATTAAAGAGCTTCTGCACATCAAAAGAAACTATCAACAGAGTAAACAGGCAACCTACAGAGTGGGAGAAAATATTTGCATACTATGCATCCAACGAAAGTCTAATATCCAGAACATTAGATATTCTGTGTGTGTGTGTGTGTGTGTGTGTGTGTGTGTGTGTGTAAGAAATTACACAATTTGACAAGCAGGCAAATAACCTTATTAAAAAGTGGTCAAAACAATTGAGCAGATACTTCTTAAAAGAAGATATATAGGTGGCCAACAAACATGAAAAAATGCTCTATATCACAAATCATCAGAGAAAAGTAAATGAAAACCACAATGAAATATCATCTCACATCAGTCAGAATGACTATTATTTTAAAAATTAAAAAAAAAAAAAATTAGGCTGTGGAGAAGAGAGAACACTTATGTAAACCTATAGGTTGGAATATAGATTAGGTCAGCCACTATTGAAAGCAGTTTGGAGATTTTTCAAAGAACTTAGAACCATCGTTGGACTCAAGAATCCCATCACTGGGTATATACCCAAAGGAAAATGAATAGGTTTACCGAAAAGACACATGAACTTATATGTTCACTGCAGCACTATTCACAATAGCAAAATATGGAATCAAGCTAGATGTTCATAAGTGGAACAGTGAGTGAAGAAAATGTGTTGCATGTACACCATGAAATACTATCCATTCATAAAAATGAATGAAATTGTATCTTTGCAGCAAGTTGTTTGCAGCTGGTTTCCATTATCCTAAGCAAATTAATATAGAAATTAAAAAGCACATATTGCATGTTAGCACTTAGTGGGGGCTAAAAATTCGGTATATATGTACTGAAAGATTGAAAAAAGAGACACTGGAGACTACTAGAGGTGGGAGAGGAGGAGTGGGAAAAGGGTTAAAAAACTACCTATGCTCAATACCTGGGTGATGGAATCATGCACATGCCAAACCATAGTGTCATGTAATATACTTATGTAACAACCTATACATTAATATAAAATATCAGTTGAAATTATTTTTTAAAAAAGAAAAAAGGTGTCATGGAGTTTAAAAAGTTATTTAAAAAGCAAGTATCTAGTAAATAACTTGTGTCCAAACATGCACAAAAAATTCTTAAAACACAACAGCATGACAGGAAACAGTCTAATTTAAAAAGTTATCACTGACCCACAAGAATATAAATAACCATAAGAGAATATTATGAACACTTCTATACATATAAACTAGAAAATCTAGAAGAAATGGATAAATTCCTAGACACATACATCCTCCCAAGACTGAGCTGGGAAGAAAGTGAATCTCTGATCAGACCAATAATGAGCTCTGAAATTGAATCAGTAATAAATAGCCTACCAACCAACCAAAGTTCAGGAGCAGTAAAAATTAACAGCTGAAACCTATCAAATGTAAAAAAAAAAAAAATTGGGCACTATTCCTACTGAAACTATTAAAAAAAAAAATGACAAAGAGGGACTCCCACTTAACTCATTCTATGAGGCCAATATCATACTGATACCAATACCTGGCAAAGACACAACAATAAAAGAAAACTTCAGGCCAATTTCAGGCCAATATCCTTGATGAACATAGATTCAAAACTCCTCAACAAAATACTGGCAAACCAAATCTAGCAACATATTCAAAAGCCTGTCCACCATGATCTAGTAAACTATCCCTGAGATTCAAGCTTGGTTCAACATAGGTAAATCCGTAAATGTGATTCATCACATAAACAGAACTGAAGACAAAAAGCGAACGATTATTTCAATTAATGCAGAAAAGGCTTTTGATAAAATTCAACACCACTTCCTGTTAAAAACACTCCATAAACTAGGTATTGAAGGAACATACCTCAAAATAATAAGAGCCATCTATGACAAACCCATAGCCAACATTATGCTGAATGGACAAAAGCTGAAAGCATTCCCCTTGAAAACTGGCATAAGACAAGAATTCCCTCTCTCACCACTCCTATTCAACATAGTATTGGAAGTCCTGCCCAGGTAAGAGAAAGATATAAAGGGCAACCACATGGGAAGAGAATAAGCAAAACTACTACTGTTTGCAGAAGACATGATACCATATCTAGAAAAGTCTTGGCCCAAAAGCTCCTTGAGCTGATGAGTAACTTGAACAAAGTCTCAGGATACAAAATCAATGTGCAAAAATCACTAGGATTCCTACAGATCAATAACAGTCAAGCCAAGAGCCAAACCAGGAATGCAATCCCATTCATAATTGCTACAAAAAGGATAAAATACCTAAGAATACAGCTAAAGAGGTGAAAATTATCCACAAACAGAACAACAAATCACTGCTCAAAGAATTCAGAGATGACACAAAAACTGGAGTAATATTCCATGCTGATGGGAAAAAAGGATCAATATTATTTAAATGGCAATACTGCCTAAAGCAATGTATTGATTCAATGCTATTTCTATCAAACTAACAATGACATTCTTCACACAACTAGAAAAAAACTATATTAAAGTTCATATGGAATCAAAAAAGAGCCAGAATGGCCAAGGTGATTCTAAGGAAAAATAAATAAATAAATAAATAAAAATAACCTGCCTTCAAACTATAGTATAGGGCTACAGTAACCAAAATAGCGTAGTACTGGTATAAAAACAGAAACATAAAACAATAAAACAGAACAGAGAGCGTAGAAATAAGACTGCACATCTACAACTATCTGATCTTTGACAAAGCTGACAAAAATAAGCAATGAGGAAATGACTCCCTGTTCAATAAATGGTTCTTGAGCTACTTTGGAGGAACAACGACATATGCATGTACATGTGCATCGCAGCACTATTCACAATAGCCTGTATATAGAATCAACTTAGATACTTATCAATGGTGGATTGGATAAATAAAATGTGGCACATAGACACCATGGAATACTTACACAGCCATAAGACAGAATAAAAACAAAGCTTTTGCAACAACATGGGTGTAGCTGGAAGCCATTATCCTAAGCAAACTAATGCAGGAACATAAAATCATAAACCACACGGTCCCACTTACGAGTGGGAACTAAATGATGAGAATACATGAACACATAGAAGGGAACAACTGACACTGGGGCCAACCAGAAGGTGGAGGATGTGAGGAGGGAGAGGATCAGGAATAATAGATAATGGGAACTAGGTCTAATAGCTGGGTGATGAAATAATCTATACAACAAACCCCCACGACACAAGTTTACCTCTGTAACAAAACTGCACATGTACCCCTGAACTTAAAATAGAAGTTATAAAAAGAAAAAATGAAATGATATTTGTTGTTGAAGTTTGTAATATTTGTGGATATTAATAATATAAATGTAATATTAGTACAATTTTTTAAACAAGAACTCAGGTTTAAATTTAAACATTGGTTCAAAAATAGAATCAAAATAAGGAAAGTTAATACAGTTCAGAATACAGCAATATAAATACATATTTTTAAAACCATAGATAAAAACCTGCTACATGTTTTTTATCTTCATTCTTAGAGACCTATTTATTAGTTCACTTTTATAATTTTTCTTACATTATAATGTATTATGTCTACATCAACTCCCTAAGCAGAGAAAATAATTGAATCAGTTTGTTTACAGTGTACCTATAGCAAACCTGAACATGTGCCCTAAACTAAAAATAGAAGTCAAGTAAAATAAAATAAATTTAAAAATTACAAAAGAAATCTTACCAAAGACTATACAAAAAACAGCAAATAAGTATACAGAAAGATTATCAATATCATTTGTCATTAGGAAATTGAAAGTTAAATTAGTGAGATAATACTATACACCTGTTAGAATAATAAAAGTTAATAACTGATAATTCCAAATGTTTTTGTGAACTTAGAAAAACAGGAAATGTCATTCATTTCTAGTGGGATATTTGGCAGATTGTTACCAAACTACAAGGTCCCAGCATTCACATATCTAGATATATACCCAGTTCTTTGAAAATTTTTATCCACACAAAAACCTGCACAAGAATGTACATAGTACCTTTATTTGTAATTACCAATAAATGGACATAACCAAGGTGTTCCTCAATAGATGAACTGATAAGCATATTTGTGTAAAACCATACAAGGAATATTATTCAACAATAAAAAAATGTGCAATCAATCCACAGGAACACATGAATGAACCTTAAATGCGTATTTATAAGTGAAAGGAGACATTCTGAAAAGGGTACATACTGTATTATTACAATTATATGACATTCTAAATAAAGCAAAACTATAGAGTTAGTAAAAAAATCAACTATCCTTGTAATTCCTAAGAAGGGGATTGGGTTGAATAAGTCAAAGATGGCATATTTTTAGGGTCATGAGACAATTTCATATGATAGTATAATGATTTAAAACATAGTGCATGTTTCAAAACCTATGCAAGCTGTCAGTGGATCTACCATTCTGGGGTCTGGAGGATGGTGGTCCTCTTCTAAAAGCTCCACTAGGTGGTGCCCCAGGAGCAACTCTGTGTGGGAGCTCTGGCCCCACATTTCCTTTCCACACTGAGGTTCTCCATGAACCTGCAGCAAACTGCTTGGACATCCAGGCATTTCCATACATCCTCTGAAATCTAGGCAGAGGTTCCCAAACCCCTGTTCTTGATTTCTGTGCATTCACAGCCTCAACATCACATGGAAACTGCCAAGACTTGGGGCTTGCACCCTTTGAATCCATGGCCTGAGCTCTGTGTTGGCCTTTTTCAGCCATGGTTAGAGAGGCTGGGATGCGGGACACCAAGTCCCTAGGCTGCAGACAGCATGAGGACTCTGGGCCTGACCCACGAAACGACTTTTTCTTCCTAGGTCTCCAGGCCTGTAATTGGAGGGACTGCGGCAAAGGTCTCTGACATCCCTTGAAGACATTTTTTTCTTTTTGTCTTGGGGATTAACGCTTGGCCCCCTGTAACTTATGCAAATTTCTGCAGCCTGCTTGAATTTCTCCTTAGAAAATGGGATTTTCTTTTCTGTCTCATTGTCAGGCTGCAAATTTTCTGAACTTTTATGCTCTGCTTCCCTTATAAAACTGAATGCCTTTAACAGCATCCAAGTCACGTCTTAAATACTTTGCTTCTTAGAAATTTCTTCCACCGGATATCCTGAATCATCTACCTCAAGTTCAAAGTTCCACAAATCTCTAGGGCAGGGGCAAAATGCAGCCAGTCTCTTTGCTAAAACATAGCAAGAGTTACCTTTGCTACAGTTCCCAACAATTTCCTCGTTTCCATCTCAGACCACCTCAGCCTGCACTTTATTGTCCATATTGCTATCAGCATTTTGGTCAAAGCCATTCAACTACTCTTTAGGAAGTTTCAAATTTTCTCACATTTTCCTGTCTTCTTCTGAACCCTCCAAACTGTCCCAACCTCCACCTGTTACCCAGTTCCAAAGTCACTTCCACATTGTTAGGTATCTTTTCAGCAGCACCCCACTCTACTGGTACCAACTCACTGTATTAGTCTGTTTTTAAGCTGCTGATAAGTTCATACCCAAGAAGTGGCACTTTACAAAAGCAGGAGATCTAATGCACTTACAGTTCCACGTGTCTGGGGAGGCCTCACAATCATTACAGAAGGTGAAAGACACATCTCACATGATGGCAAATAAGAGAAGAGAGCTTGTGTAGGGAGATTTTCATTTTTTAAAACTATCAGAGACTTACTCACTAGCATGAGAACAGCACGGGAAAGATCTGCTTTCATGATTCAATTACCTCCCACTGTGTCCTTCCCGTAACACATGGGAATTCAAGATGAGATTTGGGTGGGGACACAGTCAACCCATATCAAAGATGTATTGTAGCTTTGATGGGAATTAATTTAAATGTATAATTAATATTTTTGCAATAACAATTATATCCAAGTGTATAGCTCATTTTTTCAGTTTTAAAATTTTGTTAAAACTTTCCTAATGTCTTTAAATATATCTCCTTTCATTCCTTTTTAAGTCGATTCCTGTTTAATATCATTCAAATGAAGAAAATATAAACGTCTCTAAATTTTTTTAACTGTTCCCCTTACTGAAAAGCTCCTTGCATTTTCTCTCTAATAATTCGTCATGGGCTTGTTTTAGATGTTAGTAATAGAAAGCCATACAATATTTTTAAAAAATAAGTTTTATACTACATTAACTTTTAAAGGGTAAACCTAGAGCCCTATATACTATGACTCTTTGCCCCCAGTCAGGTTGATAAAAGAGGTAAATTGGAGTTACAAACTGGCTGTAACTATTGACCCACAGCCACTGGTTGCTACAGCTGTATTACTGATATTTGTCTTTTAGTTAAATCATGTAACACATTATGTATTATAAATATATATTACAAATTTTATATATAAACATAAATGTTATATATTACAAATTATATATATAATTATAATACATAATTTTACTATAAGTTATTGATATAGTAGATGTGTGTATATATTATATATAAATATATTATTGTATCTCTGTTATGTATACATTGTATATATAGTATGCAGGCAATATATGTAATATATACATAATGTTTACATATATAATATGTAAATACAATATACTTAATATGTAATTGTATATTATATATTATTGTATTTATATAATATATACACAAATTTACTGTAACAGGTAGGGTAATAGCTCAGAAACATTTACATAATTTCCAAAGGACTTATTATTAGAAGCAATACACTAAACATAGTGGGTTTGTCTTGAGGAATATTATGAGAATATGGAGACACAGGGCATTATATTCCATGAAATTGTTCAGTATTATTTTCAAAATTATCTTTTTATAGTTTGATATTTCCTTATGAATATAAAGCTAACCATTTGTATTAAGATGGAAACAAAGAAGTAAAATGTAATCCATCAACTGCTTACTCTGGTTTATTAACTAAGATGTTGTTGCGGGAAGTCAGGGGCCCCAAACAGAGGGACCAGCTGAAGCCATGGCAGAAGAACATAAATTGTGAAGATTTCATGGACATTTATTACTTCCCTAAATTAATACTTTTATAATTTCTTACACCTGTCTTTACTGTAATCTCTGAAGATAAATTGTGAAGATTTCATGGACACTTGTCACTTCCCCAGTCAATAGCCCTGTGATTTCCTCTGCCTGTCTTTAATCTCTTAAACTCATCATCTTCTTTGTAAGCTGAGCAGGATGAATGTCGCCTGAGGACCCTGTGATTGTATAACTGCACAAATTGTTTGTAGAGCTTGTGTGTTTGAATATGAAACCTGGGCATCTTTAAAAAAGAACAGGATAGCAGCGATATTCAGGGAACAAGAGAGGTAACTTTGAACTGGCTGCCGGTGAGCCAGATGGAACAGAGATATATTCCTCCTCTTTCATAAGCAAATAGGAGAAATATCACTGAATTCTTTTTCTCAGCAAGGAACATCCCTGAGAAAGAGAATGTGCCCTGAAGGTAGGCCTATAGACGGCCCCTTTTCAAGGCGTCCCGTCTTTTACGGTCGAAGCCAAAGGGATGAAATAAGCCCCGTCTCCTATAGCGCTCCCAGGCTTATCAGGTGGACAAAAATTCCCACCTAATAAATTTTGGTCAGACAGGTTGTCTGCTCTCAAACCCTGTTTCCTGATAAGATGTTATCAATGAAAATGCATGTCTGAAACTTCATTAGCAATTTTAATTTCTCCTCATCTGGTGGTCCTGTGATCTCGCCCTGCCTCCATTTGCTTTGTGATATTTTATTACCTTGTGAAGTATGTGATCTCTGTGACCCACACCCTATTCATGCACTCCCTCCCCTTTTGAAAATCACTAATAAAAACTTGCTGGTTTTACGGCTGGGGAAACATCACGGATCCTGCTGACATGTGATGTCTCCCCTGGACACCCAGCTTTAAATTTCTCTCTCTTGTGCTCTTTCCCTTTATTTCTCAACCCAGCTGAGACACTTGGGAAATAGAAAAGAACCCATGTTAAACATCGGGAGCGGGATCTCCTGATAAGGTGTAGATCAGTATTAGATTTGAACCCCTATCTCATCACTAGAAAGGTACACAACTATGAGGTAAGTCTTTATATTGTTAGCGTAAATACCCTTACAGGTATAATAAAAATAATTTTACTTATATCTCATGATTTCTTACAAATTAAAAAAGGAAATCATAGGGAGAAATGCAAATGTTTAGATTTTACTATGATGAAGATGTTTACCAAACCAACCCAAATATTCATGAGGCAAACAAGTTTTGAGTGTTTAAACAATGTAATTTAAATCAAGTTATAGATTACCTTAAATCCCCAATCAAAAAAAAAAATGAAATATTGGGGAGAAAAACAATTGGATCATATATAAAACCTCAGCATTAAATTTATAATACAAATAGTTGGAAACACAGTCCTTATTGTTAAATAAACATTGAAGACTGATCATTTTTGATAGAGTCAATGACATAATTTGCATATGAATAAATTTGAAACCATATAGAATGTTTGTTACTTTAAAAAGAAATCACATAAGTTTTCAGTAGTTATTATTGAATTGGGAATAGCCTTTGAGAAATTAAATGAATATTTTCTCTTTGCATTTACCAAACAGATTAAGAACAGATGCTGGAAACTTACTTACAATTCCCAAGAGCAAAAGAAGAACCAAAGTTTAGGAAAGACAGGTGGTCAAGCAATTAAAATATCTGAATCTGAAAATTCTCTAGGGTCCAATAAAATCCATACCAGAATTCAGAAACAAAAGCACATTTCTTTGAAGAATATTTTCATTAATATTGAGATATACTTTAATGAATAACAAATGTGGATGAAGAATTAATTTTCACTTTTAGAAAAAACAAAGTAGATGAGAAATATGGTGGGTATATAAAGTTCTAGAATTATAGAACAACAGATATATTAGTTAATAATATGTTAAATGAACTTAAAAATATTGTGACATTGTGTCTATTATCACTTTTTTGCCTTAAAGAGCAAATGCTTCAAAATTTAAGAGTACAATGGCATTCTTTGAACTGCCAATCACTCAGGAAAAGACTTTACATATTAAAGAAAATAAAACTTCTTCATTGTGTTTTTCCTCTGCTTTGTTTAATTTAAAAAGTGAATAAATCAAGGCCCACATGATTTAAAATGAACTTGAGTCAGACAAAATGAAGAAGAGAGGAACGTTGATTAGTAATTGCATAAAAGGAAAACGCATCTATAAGCTTAAAAGCTTAACTAAAAAGCTATATTAGATGATTAAACATGAATTCTAAGGCTACAGAAGCAAGCAGAATAGTCTTCTATTGAGTTTAAACATTTGATAATAAAATTAACAAAAAATATATTATTTCTATTATGGTAAGTAATGTTCTGTGTTTTGTTTGTGTGAGTTAAATATGTAAATAGAAATAGAACATATTATTTAAAATTAATAAAAAAGATAATTTACAATAAAATATGGATTTATTAATGGTATCTAATATAACTCAATGCCTATAAAATAATACTCCAAACTGTTTTGTTATTTTGATTTATACCATACATGTTTCTGAAGAATATATGTACATATTTATGTGTATATGTATAATATATGCATATTCTATTATGCACGTTTTCTTCTAATTTATCACATATCTAGCACTTTTATTGTGCCCTTCACTTCCACACATCTCCAAAAGGTCAGGAGGAGGCCTACAATATATTGAGGAACTGGACAAGTCCAATGTCCTTTTACTTCCCCGGGAATAGTCCCCACTGTTTCCCTGAGAGGATGTTCCATTGCCTATAGCTTCCATTCTGCTGTGGACTGCGCTGTGTTCCTTCAAAATGTATGTATTAAAGCCTTAACCCCTAATATGACTGTATTTGGAAATACATTCTACAAGGATAGAATTAGGCTTAAGTGAGATGATTGAGTGGGGCCCAAAGCTAGTGGTTTAGTATTTTCCTTATAAGAAGAGACACCAGCATATCTCCTCTTCCTCTCTCTCTGCACTCAAAAAAAAAAAAAAAAAAAAAAAAGACACCATCTGCAAGTCACACCAGAAAGTGCATCATGTGACACCTTGATCTTGTACTTCCTAACCTCCTCAACTATGAGAAAATAAATGTCTGTTGTTTAAGCCGAAATAAGCAAGCAAACAAACAAACAAAAACCTTAACTTTGGCTTAGTAGAATATATCACCTCATAAAGAAGAACTACATTACAGTTGACCCTTGAACAACACAGGTTTGAATTGAGCATGTCAACTTCAGATTTTCTTCTGCCTCCGCCATTCCTGAGGTTCTAAGATCAACCCCTTCTCTTTCACCTCTTCCTCAGCCTACTAAACTGAAGATTATGAGGATGAAGACCTTTATGATGATTCACTTCCACTTAATAAATAAAAATATATATTTTCTCCTCCTATTGATTTTCTTAATGATATTCCTTTTATCTTGCTAACTCAGCTGTAAGAATACAGTTTGTAATACATACACAAAATATGTATTAAAAGAGTTTATCAGTAAGTCTTTTTGTAACAGTAGATAAACAGTGGTTAAGTTTTGGGGAGTCAGTGGTTATATGACTGTTTTTTGATAGCTTCAAGGGTCAACTGTATATTCTTTTAATAAAAAATATTACTGATATTTAATAATGGAATAATTTCATTTTGGGTCAACAATTAATCAGCCTCTATCTGCTGAATATGTAACTGAATTTAATTGCTGGTTAACTAGAAAAAATAGATCTGGGACTAATAAATAAGTTCACACACTTAAGTACAGAGGTATTCTGCCTTTAATATTTTAACTACAAAATAAGTTGCAAAGTATGATAAAAATTATAGAATCAAAACACAAAGATAGCCATGGAAGGTCCTCAAAGGAAATAGGTGCATCTCCAGCAAGTGGCAAAGATAGAGCCTGGAAAAATCTCATGATGATAATCACTTGGCAAAAAAGGTAATTTTATGGAGTAACAACTTCAAAGGTTTCTGGGATTCTTTTAATTAGAATTATCCTTAGTTAACAAGAATATATTACACAAGTATTTGTTGACTATTAGCTGTGTGTTGTGTGCCAAGTCTTATGGTAGATGCTGTCCACTGGAAATTAGATGTGTTCTCTATTCTCATAAATCATGCAATCTATTGGAGGTATCATTTGACTAAATGATAATATTAACTTCAAGCCCTGCAAACCCTCCGGTGGAAAATTCAGGAATATACAACTGGAACTTTCTACCTTGTATTCAATGTTAGCGAATCTCAAATGAAGTGACAGTAAGGATTACTAGGAATCAACCAGGTAAAGAGGAGATACTAAAGGTTTCCAGTCAGAGGAAATAACATAAGAAAAGGAATGAGTTCATTCAATGTGGCTGCAGATAAAGTGTAGAGAGCGACGATAGAATGGGAGACTGAAAAAGTTAAAAATGGGTTACATCCTGAAGCACTTCACAAACTGGATGCATTCCTCGTAGTTTGAATTTTAACAAAAAACATGACTGGCATTTCTGTATTGAGAGGCATTAGTGATTTTGCTTCTTAGAAAGAACATTGTAGGTGCAGCATCATGAAATAATTTAGCAAAGGGCGAGTTAATCTAAAGGAAAGATGACGGTGACCTAAATGAAGGAAATGATAAAAGCAGCAGAGTTAAAGTCTTTTTTTCAAATTAGAGAAAATGGTGGTTGCATGTTAGGGGTGAAAGAGAAAAAGAAATTAAAGATAATACCGAAATATTTTAATCTAAAATTAACAGTTTTCCAAGAACTTTGCTAAGTGCTTTAAACATCTTTGTACAACCTTGTGAGGCTAAGAACGACTTACAAATGCTAAAACAGGCTAAACGCGTAAAATATCTTACCTATCATCTCACTACCAATAAGTGATAGAACAAAATTAAAACTAAAAACTAATATTTGATTCAGAGCATATATTATCATGCACTGCTTCATTTTAAAGAAGCAACAGATATTTAGATTCATGGTACATTTAATTACCAATTATAGGTATATATTATTTAATTAATAACCTTTTAATTATATAAACTGAAATGAAGTCAGCTGTTTAAAATATTTAAGGAAAATTTATGGATGCTGTGGAGCCAGAGTCAAGTGAATTTGAGAATGAAGGTACATACAGAGAGAGACAATGCTGACTTTCATTGTTCTAAGTAGCAGAGTTAGTGCTGGTATTTGAAATGACGGTCGTGGCAGATCAAGACAGAACAGAGCAGAGGAGAAATGAATATATCTGAAGAAATGGCAGAAACAGCAAAGATAAAGGCAACCATCCCAGAAGTGTCACAGTGTTGGTGAGCTGATACTACTTCAAGAAAAATTTCAGTGACAGATGGAGATAACAGGAGCTACATCAGAAGTAGAAAGTAAGAAATAAATGGCACTATAGGTGGTGAGTAAAGAAGTCTTTGCAGCAGATGATATAGTGGTTTGGATCCAAAAAATGACTTTAATACTGATCTAGTCTACATATCGATATTGATATTGAAGTGCTGATACTACTTGAAGAAAAATTTCAGTGACAGATGGAGATAACACAGATACATCAGAGGTAGAAGGTAAGAAATAAATGGTGCTGTGGGTGGTGAGAAAGAAAGTCTTTGCAGCAGATAATACAATGGTTTGGATCCAAAAAATGACTTTGATAATGATCCAAGTCTACATCTGTATCAGTATTACTTTCTTTTTAATTTCTGAGTGGTATGCCACTGAGTTGATGTACCACAATTTCTTTTGCCATTCAATTCCTTAATGCATATTTGGGTTATTTCAGTTTGTGATACTATGTTTAACTGAATAAGAAATTTTAAAACTTTATTTCCAAAGTGTTTATACCATTTAATAGTCCTACCAGTAGTATTGCTTGGCATTCTAGTCCACCCTTTCTCATTGGTAAGCAGTCATATTGTCTTGTGATTTTAATTTACATTTTCCTGATGAATAATGGTGTTTTACAACTTTTTACACCATCACGTGTCACCATTTTGGTCAATGATTGACTATATACAATGATGATCCCATAAGATTATAATAGCACATTGTTACTATGCCTTTTCAATATTTAAATATGTTTGCATACACAAATACTTACCATTCTATTACCATTGCCTACAGTATTCAGTATAGTAATACTCTGTACATGTTTGTAGCCCAGGAGCAATAGAACCATATAGCCTAGGTGTGTAATAGGCTATACCATGTCGTTTTGGGTAAGGATGGTCTATGAAGTTTACACAATGATGACAAGCCACACAACACATTTCTTAGAATACATCACACTTATTAAATGATGTATAACTGCATGTATATTGGTCATGATACTGGTACAGTTTTTATTTAAAATATTTTACATTTTTTTATTGCAGTATTTATTTTCACATCTGTGAGTTTTAAGAATTCTTTACGCAGGAACACATGTGCTTAGCCTGTAGATTGTATTTTTATTTCTCTAACCTTATCTTTTTAAAAATAGAAGCTTTACATTTTTTACAAAGACCAGTTTATCGGTTTGTTTAATGTTTCAGCATTATGTTGCTAAATTAAATATTTAACTACCCCAAGTTTTCAAAGAGATACTGCAACACATTCTATAATATCAGATAATTATGGGGTTTAGCATTCAAAAAGTTTACTCTCTGACACATTTTGAGTTAATTTTTATGCTCAAGCATAGATTAACAATTAAGGTATTCTGGTTTCTACTCTTTTAGCACCATTTGTTGAAAATTGCATGGCTTTCTTATTAACTTAGCTGTGCTCCTTTTGCAAACCAATTGACTGCATATACGTGTGTTCCAGACTATTCTAAAACCAGTGTGTATTTACCTATCTATATCTATATTTATGCTAACTTAACAATGCTTTAATTACTGCAACATATTTTAAGACTTGAAATCAAGTAGAATAAATCACCCAAATTTATTCTTCATTTTCAAAATTATATATTACCTATTACACACTCTTTGTATTTATATATATACATTTTAGAATCAGCATATACGTTTCTATAGGTAAACCTTCTTAAAATTTTGATGCAGATTACAATGGATCTGTAGAACAGTTTGGGGAAACATTAATGGTATTGAGTCTTCTTATCCATGAACATGATATATCTCTCCTATTATTTATTCTTTTATTTCACCTAGTAATATTTGTAGCACTTTAAAATAAAGTTATTGTACATATTATTACATGTAACCATATTTATTTCATATTTTATACCTTTATAAGTAATAAGTTATATTTAACTTAACTTTCTAATTGTGTGTTTTTTAAATATACTAAAAATGTTTGATATATGAATAGTAACCTTTTATTTCCTTATCTTACTAAATCACTTCTTATTTTTATTGGCTTTTTTAGTGCTATCTACATATATAATCATTCTTTCTATGAGCTAAGAGAGTTTTACATCTTTCTTTACATTCTGTATGCATTTTATTTTTTTATTGCCTTATTAAACTGGGGATGCCCTCAACTATAATGTTGAATAGCAATAAAACAAAGTTGTTTTCTGTTTCTATTTAGCATTGTAATTTTCTACACAAATTTGAATATGTTGTGTTTAATTTTTGTTAAGTTCAGGATAGTTGTTAAGCCTTTTTGTTTTATCTTTTGAAGCATATGTAATTTATAGATATGTTGCTTACTTTGTAAACAGCAGTTTTTTAAAAATATCTTTCATTAATTATCAACTCAATGTGATCATAGTTCATATACTGCATAATAATCTTTAAAAATTGTTGAGAGTTATTTTATAATACATTATACGGTCCATTTTGTTGAAAATACTACATTCACTGGAAAAACAGCTTGTATTCTGTTATTGTGTAAACTGTTAATAAATGTTAATTATGCTCAATTTGTTTATTATGTTGTTTAGTTATTTTATAGCTTAAGTGATTTTCTGGAGATTTGGTGTATAAACATGGAAAGAGTATTATTGAAATACCTAGTTACAATTGTGAATTTGTTCTAACTTACATCAGCTTTTACTGTATATATTTTGACATCATTGTGGGGGGCATACACTCAGAATTTCTGTGTCTTCTTATTGACTTGTTATCTTTCTCATTGCAAAATTCTCCTTTTTTCCCCTATTTTCTAAGACTATATTGTCTTATATTAATGTAGCCACTGTGACTTTTTTTTACACTTTGCATAATATGACTTTTCCCATATATATTTTTTTGGTCCTATGTATGTCTTTATATTTCAATTGAGTTTATGCATACAGCAAGTGATTGCTCTTTCTTCTTATATCTAGTATGACAATCTCTGTATTTTAATTATAATCGTTAGTCTATTTACACTCATTTTAATTGTACATATAAATTTATATCTACTATCCAGTTTTTTCAAATTTTACCCAAATTTTTCATTTTCTATTTTCTTTTGCATTAGTTTAGTATATTTTGGTAATTGATTGCTTATTAACTATGTGTTTTGTTGTATTTTCATGGTTTCTTTGGGATTTACAATATGCATTTTAATCACAGTATCCCTTCCATTATGTTATACCATTTAATTTTCTGTGCATGACACTTCAAAGGATATAACTTCATTTCTCACTTCTTGGATCTTGTGCCATAATACTACTATGTGTTGCTTCTTCATAAGGTATAAACCACATAATGCATTTAAACAATTGATAATATTTTGGGAAAATGTTTAAAGTAAAAAAAAAAGTCTGTTTTACATTTACTCTAATATTTATAATTTGTGTGCTCTTTATTCATTCCTGGATAAAAACACCATATGATTCCATTAGCCATTATTTTCCTTCATCTTGACTAACTTTCTGAAATATCTTTTGTAGTATAGGTCTGCTAGCATCAATTTTTTTAACTTTTAATTTTTTATTTCACCCACACTTTTATGGATATATTTGCTGGATATAAAAGTCTACGTTGACAAATTTCTTCTTTCAGTACATGAAGACTTTATTTTTATTATCTTCTAGATTGCATTATTTGGTATTAAAAGTTAACTGCCATTTATAGTATTTTTTTAATAGGTATATGGAGTTTTATGGGGAATTTTTAGTATTTTTTAACAATTTATGATGGTTCTTATGTTATTATATTCTGTGTATATACTACTTATATTTGTTAAGCATCATAGAAATATGTAATTACACTTTATTTATTCAAATATATTTTCCTCATCATCACTACTCTCTTGTTTTTTAAAAAATTCCAATTGCCTGTGCCAAAAATATTTGATAATTTACCTCAGGTAACAGAATCACTGAAACTTTTTCCTTTCTCATTTTATTCTCTCTTTCTTTATTTTTGATATATATTATTACTTTATTTTCAAGTGTACTAAGCATTTGTTTTGTAGTGCCTGATTAACTTTTAAGTTTTACCAAAAAAGTGTCATTACAGCCATTTTCTTTTTTAACTCTCAATTTTCCATCTGGTTTCTTTGTATGTTTTATTTCTTTACAATATATTCTATGTTCCACTATATGGTTTGTTTTGTTGAATGTTTTCTGTGCACATGAAAAGAGTATGTCTTCTGCTGCTGTTGTGTGAAGTGTTTCTTAAATGACAGTTAGGTTTTCTTTGTTTATTCTGTTCAAGATTTCTACAGTTATTAATATCTCTATACATATTCTTGATAATTTTGTGTTTTTACTATATGAATGTTAGAGAGAGCATTAAAATGTCAACCTTTAGCTTAGATATTTGGTTTTCTACAATTTTAGTATGCATAGCCCTTTAAAACGTCTTTTTCTGCTGGTTTATATCAGCTCTCTCATTTTTTTGTTGTTGATTCTATTGAGTGATAATATTCCTAGCTTTGGTCACATTTTTTTTCTCTTGGCATGTCTAATAATTTGTGATCTGATGTTAGGCACTGTGAGTTATGTTAAAGAAATATCACATCAATGAATTACATGTTTATGCTGTATGTTGTTGTTGTTTTGTCATTTCCCATTGGACTTTTAAAAAATTTAGCCTTTTTTTTTTTTTCCTGATTGTTTTGATCTATTTTAGACTTAGGATTTAGTTTTTCTAAGAAAGGTCCAAACTAATGTTCAATTGAAAGTCCCTACTCTTAACACATGTCCCTTCTGGAGTGTCCACTAAGTTATCCAGATGATAACAACAATTTTACTACTATTATTGGGGTTGTCTTGTGGAGTTATACTTCAAAGAAGAGGAACCTAGTACACAGAAAATAAAACAGTCTCCATATGTAAAGGTCGTTTTCTGAGCAATTTCTCCTTTCTAGAACTCCAGACTGCAATTTTCAATTATTGTAGCATCCTGATGCTACTAACTCTGACACTTCAAGTTAGAAAGTCTGCCAAGCTCTGTTTTCTTTTTCAGTTCTTGTATGTACAGCCTTGAAATTGCCTTAATTAATAGAAATATACACACATAGTGATTGACTTAATATTCACTGTTTCTCTTCTATTAGTACTTACAGTTGTATGCTTTTTGTTTAATATTTGAAAACGTATTATTTTACATATTTTGCAGAGATGTTTAGTTGTTTATAAGGGGAGGTTAAGCCTGCACCTTGTTGTTCCTCAATGACTAGCAGTGGGCTTCTAATTATATTTATAACATTTATTATTTAATAAGACTATAAACTTGATCAAAGCAGAGTCTATATGCGTTTTCACAAATAAATTCTGTAAATGAGCATAAGGTCATCCAATAAAAAATTTTAATAAATATTGTCTTAATTAATTCCTTTCTAAATTTCTGCTCAGAGAGGTTAAATTGCTTAAGTCACTTGCTTACAGATATTTATCAAGCTGCTAAATCTAAGTCTGTCTAATTTGAAAATCTGCACTGTTTTTGTCAGACCAAACTGACATGCTGAGACTTCAGTGTGTGTTTTCAAAGGAAGTTATTTTTCTGTCATTAGCAGTGATTTTACTACAATCTAAAAGTTCTTGCATCTTTCTTGGGGTATATTAATTTAAAGGAATTAATATGTAATTTTCTATTGTTAGATGAAGTCTGATCTTGGAAGATAATATTTTGCATTTTCTTCAACAGAATTTTATAAAGAAATGCATTTATGAAATATTTCTACTCAACAGACATAGCAACATAGCAATTTGTGTGAGCTCTTTATTTCCTCCCTTTTTAAATTAAATCACCTTTAGACCTCAGAAAAATAGCAGGGAATTCTTGAGTAAAGCAGATCCTAGTTTGCCTCAGTTTTTCATTATTCTTTTCAGGCATACTATGTTTTTTGTTTTTTGTTTTTAAATACTGATGCCTGAAAACTGACTTAATTTTCTAAATTTGCTTAGTTGTTGTTTTGTTTTATTCATTTGCATTGCTTTGTTTTTCTTTAAAAATGTATAACACCAAGTGAGCTTAAGGGCTACCCTCTTTCCTGTTATTCCTATTAATTACACTTTTTTTTTTTTAAGTCTTTTTTTTTTTTTTAAGTCTTGCTCTGTCGCCCAGGCTGGAGTGCAGTGGTTCCATCTCGGCTCGTTGCAAGCTCCGCCTCCCGGGTTCACGCCATTTTCCTGCCTCAGTCTCCCAAGTACCTGGGACTACAGGCGCCCGCCACCACACGTGGGTAATTTTTTGTATTTTCAGTAGAGATGGGGCTTCACCGTTTTAGCCGGGAGGGTCTCGATCTCCTGACCTCGTGATCTGCCCAGCTGGGCCTCCCATAGTGCTGGGATTACAGGCAGGCGTGAGCCACCATGCCAGGCCTTAATTACATTTTTGATAGGAGTTCAAAGATTCATCATGGATATGTGATTGAGCCATGATCTGTAGAAAGAGCAGTAAGTTCAAAAACTTAAATCTACTAGGTTCTTTTACTTGTTTTGAAATTTGCATTGGTTTCTTGTATTTTTTTTATACATTTTTCTTTTCACTACTATTGTGCTCTAGATTTAGAAGACCAAGCAAAAAAAATGGATACCACCCCTAAAAAAGAGAAAGAATGAGTAAGACTTAGTATGTGATAAGACAGCAGCGTGACTATAGTCACTAATAACTTAGTTGTACATTTAAAAATAACTTAAAAAGTATAATTGGAGTATTTGTAACTCAAAGGATAAATGCTTGAGGGGATGGATACCACATTCTCCATGATTTGCTTACTTCATATTATATGACTGTATTAAAACATCTCCTGTACCCCATAAATATATACACCTACTATGTACACACAACAATTAAAAACAAAACAAATAAATGAAATAGAAATAAATAAACTTTAAAGGGTCAGGAAAATGTCCACTTCTGTATCTTCTAGAGTAAAATGGCAAAGAGCATAGTTCATGCCTGTTTTACCAGGTAATGGTAGTAAAGAGATGCTAGAAAATAAAAGGAAAATGAATAATTTTTGGCCTCTTATTCTACAGATACTTACTGGGCAACATCTCTGCACCAAGCACTATTTTAGATAGTAGGAAGCCTGGTAACTAAAGTAAGGTTTCCCATTATAATTAAAACAGATGATTAGAAATAAAAAGATGTATAATGTAATATCAGATAGTGATAAGAATTTTCCATATAAATGAAGTAGGTTAAGAGAATAGGGCAGAACTATTCAGTAGAATTATCTGTAATAGTGGAAATATTTTATATGCTCTATCTAATATGAAAGCTACTAGTTACATTTGACATCAAAAGTGAGATAGAAGACTACATTTTTAATTTTTAATTTAATTTTTGTTTAAATTTTAAAATAAAATAGGTACATGAGGTTAGTTGCAGAGGGATGTTTTTTTTCTGAAAGCAATATTTAACCAAAATCTGAATGAAGTATGGGAAAAAGTCTCCATTTATCTAGAAGAACACTTCATTTGGAAGGAAGAACAAAAACACTGAGCTAGGGGAATGCTTTGTTCCTATAATGGTTTAAGAAGCTTGTTTGTTCCAATATTTGTGTATTTTAGATTAGTCAAAGTACATGCTGCCTTGGCTGGTTGAAGTAAGCAAAAAAAGTGGTCCAGAAAACAAAGCTTGTTGCCTCAGATACATCATATTATGCATACCAAAAGTCATTTCAGTATATACACATGAAAGAAGTATATTTCATCATATGTCAGCTGAGTAAAGTTTTTGAGCAACTTCCTGAAGGAATGGAATTCCTCATACTGTAACCTGCCTCTGTAGTAAGCCAAGTAAATCAAAGTATTGGTGAAATATTTAACATAATATTTGAAACATGTGAACAGGTAAAAATACTTACTTACTTCTCTGACTTCTCTGACACTGGAATGCACTGAAAGTGCCACACAGGGTTTTAGTTTATAAATGACAAGCAGTTACACAGCTCTTTCCATTATGTTTTTTGATTTTAAAAATTGTAATGAAAGAATAATTAAGTAAAATAAATAATTAGTTAAATTTATCAAATACAAAATGAAATCTATGTGCATAGGACTATGATTTACAGAATATCATTTTTCAGATCATTTATGACCATGGTTAAGCAAATGATTTAATACAATTATGAAGAGTACATGTCTCTATTTTAATCTACAGTATTATGTTATACTTCAATCAAGATCAAATTCCATAAAGTGATGTAAGGAAATTCTTAATCCATTTTGCTTGTAAAGAAGCTTTATTTTAGTATGATTTGTTTAGTGGAATGCTTTCATGGTAATTCTTTAAACTGATCTAGCCTTACACCATTCAAATTGATTTGAAAAGTTCAGAATATATTTTAAATAAAATGTAGTTTATTTGAACTATATATACATGTGATATATATTATAAATAATTACAAATAACTAACAGTATCTAGCAAGTTTAATTACATTCTTCTTTATTTTTTTCTGGAATTTTCCAAGATG
Organism: Chlorocebus sabaeus; assembly: GCF_047675955.1. Lineage (NCBI taxonomy): Eukaryota > Metazoa > Chordata > Mammalia > Primates > Cercopithecidae > Chlorocebus > Chlorocebus sabaeus. The sequence continues at coordinate 67,415,582 of NC_132920.1, read as the reverse complement.
TCTTCTACTGAGTTGTTTTTTTTTTTTAAGGGGCTTGAATATTTATGTAAACTCCTTCAGATTCAGCCAACGTGTTGTAAATGGCTTATGAAATGTCCATTGACAAACAGCACACATAAGCTTGACCCACGTCTTGAATTCCAGTCTTAGAATGACAGCCAAACTTCTTGGAAGGTATTAAGTTCCATGATCTACTGGCACTAAGTACACAAAAGAGAACACTTTCTGTTGCCCAAGAAAATCCCAATGAATTAGAGAAAACAGCAATTAAAAATTAAAAATAACTATTTGTTCAATGATCTGCAAAGGTAAGTCTCTTCTCCTATGAGAACTTTTGAGTGGCTTTGCACTTAAATTTCGTGTCAAGTTCATAATTCTGAGTGCTATTTAAAATATTATAGATCAGATAAAATGAAAAAAAAAGTTCTGTCATAAATTCTATCTTACTAGCATGCTATTCATACTAAAAATGATAAAGATGGTCTGAAAACAAGCTGATGATTGATGTAGGTGAAGAACTGTAAAGTACGACAAATGGAGTTTGTCATTTGGCAGAATATCAGAATCATTATTTCCAAAGACCAAGTAAGACAGAGACCTCCAAAACAGGAGCATTCAGCATGAGGGAAGTTATTGTCCTACTTCACTACTTCAAAAAAATAAGGAAGCTAAAAACATGTGTTCATATCAACAAACATGAAAAAAAATTCTGATAATATTAACTAGTCATTTACTAAAAATTAAGTAAAATAATAAAAGGAAGTAATTGTTAAATATGATCAAAACGATATAAACCAGCCAGGCGCGGTGGCTCATGCCTGTAATCCCAGCACTCTGAGAGGCCGAGGCGGGCAAATCATGAGGTTAGGAGTTCGAGACCAGCCTGGCCAATATGGTAAAACCCCGTCTCTACTAAGAATACCAAAAAGTTAGTCGGGCATGGTGGCATGCGTGTGTAGTCCAAACTACTTGGGACACTGAGGCAGGAGAATCACCGGAACCTGGAAGGCGGAGGTTGCAGTGAACCGAGATCCACCACTGAACTCCAGCTGGGCTACAGAGCAAGACTCCGTGTCAAAAAAAAAAAAAAAAAAACTATATAAACCAACAAAATTGAACAAAAAGACTAGATAAATATAAGTCAAGCTATAAAGATTATTTGGAAATTTCAAATATGAAAGAGAAATAATAGTTATACTTGTTTAGAAAAAATATTCTATTAGATACCAGATATCAATGTTTGCAAAAAAAAAAAAAAAAAGCTTCCAGAAAAAATTACCAAAATTCATTTATATTTTAAAATATCAGCTTCTTCATTAATATTTAAAGCATTTTTGTTTTATAATACAACATGTTTCAAATATTATTGAATATTGTGTATGCATGAAAGTCGATCAAGTAGAAATATAATAGATTATGTAATTCTAATTTTTGATATTTGGATAGGTTCCAATTTTTTATGAGGAAAAAAGGCAACATCTTTGGGAATTTTAAAAATCTAATGTAAAGGCTAATACTCTGTGATATATGTCAAGAATTTGACTAAATTAGTTACTGATATGTAATGGGGATAAATTTATTTTATAAAATTTTTTTAAAACATTTCCCATGATATCTATAATTTACTACAAAATATTTTAGAAACATCCAGTATGATATGTGGCAAAGCTTTAATGAAGAATTAATCAACAGTCTAGGAGTTAGGTATTTATGGTTAGGTGATGATCAGAAATGCATACTTGGGTATTGATCTAGTTTGAAATCAGAGGTTCCAAAAAACAAAACAGCAACAATAAAAAAGAAAACAAAAAGAAACACCTCAGTCATTTAGTAAGGTGATTATATTACTGAATGTCTGATTTCTTTTTTTTCTTTTTTCTTTTTTTTCTTTTTCTTTTTTGATGAAGCCTTGCTCTTATTGCCCAGACGGGAGTGCAGTGGCGCAATCTCAGCTCACTGCAATCTCCGCCTCCCACGTTCCAGCGATTCTCATGCCTCAGCCTTCCTAGTAGCTGAGATTACAGACGCTCACCTCCATTTTTTGTATTTTTAGGTGAGACGGGATTTCGCCATATTGTCCAGGGTGGTCTCAAACTCCTGACTGACCTCAAGTCATTCGACTCCTTCGGCCTCCCAAAGTGCTGGGATTACAGGCGTGAGCCACTGTGCCTGGCCTAAAATGGGGCTTTCAATCACTTCTTTTAAAAGCAAAATTTTGGAAACCATTTGACTACAAAGATCTATATTTCATGGAATCAACACCTGTATGCTGTACAATATTTTTAATTATGTTTTAATTGGCTTATCTGGAAGTTTTAGTCCCAAGAGGCCATTCCACATACTAAATGTAGGGTTAAGTCAGGGTTAAACCTTCCTTTTTTATCAAATAGAAAACAGTGGTTGTGAAAGGTGAGTAGAGATATTTCTCCATCACAGATATGTTCTCAGAAAGACCCATTTTAAAAAAGGGTACATGTGAAATTAAGAATCTGGAAAATTATTCTTGTAAGACTAACTCAGAGCAAGTATACTTATAAAACCTTCATCGCAAGTACAGTATCTTGAAGACCACACTCAAAAATGTATTCCCTAACAAGAGAAAAGGCAGGTAATCCATGAATAATGAAAATGTGTGTCGTGAGTCCAACCAAGAAACAGAGAATTTCTTTTTTAAATTTTATGGGGCAGGAGGCAAGTATGGACTCAAATAGAGACTTTTAGAAAAATTTCTCCTTAAGTTTTTGGAAACATAAAAAGTGCCTCTAAAATTAGAAAGTTTCAATCTAATGTAGTATTTAATTAAAAAATAGATAAAAGGGAATATAGTGTATTTATAGTATAGGAATCTAATGTACTATGTAGTGTACTATATTCCTACATTGCTTGCTTCAATAGAAATATAAATTCAATGTTTTATTAAATATTTTATTGGATATTCTATTCAGTTGAATAGAGTACAGTGTACTATATTCCTACATGACCTGTTTCAGTAAAATAAATATTAGTCAATGGATGTTATAAAAGAAATACTGGAATATATCCATACATTATTGGAGAATTTAAGCTATATTATATTTTCTCAAATAATTTAATGACAAATATAGAAATGACACAAATAAGATTTTATTTATTCTTTTAGTAAAATACAGGAAGCAAAATATGAGTTTTTGATGGTATTTTTATAAGTATTTGTCTCACATAAGAAAATTGAATGGCTTAATAGCATATTTTCTTCATTTATAAACATTTCTTCATGAAATCTAACATAAAAGTTTACTACCTAAATATATCTTATCTTTATATTATTTTAAAAAAACAAAATTATTCCTCGATGTTCATACTCAACTTTACAGGTTGCTTTGCTTCCCCTGGGAATTTTTCAGAGAGAAAATGCTGCCTTTAATCATATGCTTTATTACTTTTTCTAAATGAACTCTTCAGCAATATTTTTCAGCATGTTAAAAAGAGATGTCTTAGAATTTGGAATTGACTATGGAAGGAATTCTATATGTTAAGATTTATATCAACATGAATAGAGCTAGAGGTAATGATAATCAAATATATCTGCATATTTTAAAAAACTATTTCAACTTATGTTTACAATCATATAATTTATTCATGCTGTATAAGCCATGTGATTACAATAAAGCTACTGTAAGCATCAAGTCTCATTAAGTTTAGCAGGGAGATGAAGCAACCCCAAAACAGAGACACACTAAAGTTGAATTTTTAAATCATTGAACAGAGCACTAAGATTTTATTTCCTAAACTTACCGGAGCATGTAGGATTTGAGGGGAAAAGCTAATGTAGATATGTAAACTTTTATGCTGATAATTCTTTTTGTTATTATCTTATGAAAAAAATATTGATTCAAGGTTTTTTAGGATTATTGAAAGGTTTAAAGGTAGAAAGCAGGCAGAGCAAGATGACCAAATGGAACCCTCCAACAATCTCTCCCCCCGACCCCAGGAACATAAATTTGAACATCTATCCATGCTAGAAAGCACTTCCACTAGAACCAAAAATTAGGTAAGCCGTCACAGAATATAGTTTTAACATTATATCAAGGAAAGAGGCACCGAAGAGGGTAGAAAAGACAGTCTTGATATCTACACAACCCCTTCCAATCCCTTGGCAGTGGACAGAGAGATTCTGTGTGCTTATGGGAGGGAGAGCAAAGTGGTTGTGGGACTTGTATTGGAAATTAATGCTGCTCTGTCACAGAAGAACAAAACACACAACAGAATTCCGGCACCCATGGAGGCAGCATTTAGACTACTCTCAGCTAGAGAAGATTCCTCTGCCCTAGCAGTATAAACCTGAACTCCATCTAATTCCACTATCTGACCAAAGTGGTCTAGAGTCCTGAATAAATTTAGAAGGAAATTTAGACCACAAGGCTGCAGTCTTTGGGCGAGCCCTGGGGCCTGGCTAGACTCAGAGTCAGTGGACTTGGTGGGGCATGTGACCATGTGACACTTAAAACACCACTATGTGTGGTGTCCAAGGGAGTGCTTGCATCATCCCTCCCCAAACTTCAGATAGTGCAACTTGGGAAGAGATTCCATGCCACTGCAAAAGGAAGAAGAAAGAGTACTCTGCCTTGCAAGAGTCCCTGCTTGAATACCAGCTTGGTTACAGTAAAATAAAGCACAAAGCATATTTCTGAAGGCCCTATTGTTAGGCCCTAGCTACTGAACTGCTTGTGTGTGTGCGTGTGTGTGTGTGTGTGAGACAGAGATGGAGTTTCGCTTTTGTTGCCCAGTCTGGAGTGCAATGGAGTGTTCTCGGCTCACCGCCAACCTCCGCCTCCCAGGTTCAAGCAATTCTCCCGCCTCAGTCTCCAGAGTAGCTGGTATTATGGTCATGCACCACCATGCCTGGCTAATTTTTTGTATTTTTAGTAAAGATGGGGTTTCTCCATGTTGGTCAGGCTGGTCTCAAACTCCTGACCTCAGGTGATCCACCCACCTCAGCCTCCCAAATTACTGGGATTACAGGCATGAGCCATCGTGTCCAGCTGGACTGCATTTTTGGATCTGCTGTGGACCCACGAAGGAACTTGCTGTCACACAGGGAAGAACTCAGTCCTGTTAATATTCACCACATGCTGACTAAAGATTTCTTTTGCCTTGAATAAACATCAATGGTAGCTAGGAAGTAGTCACCATGGGCCTTGGGACAATCCAGTACTATGCAGGATTCAAGTGTCACTCAGTGTTGTTCTAGCTGTGATGGACGTGAGAGTGCTTGCATCACACCGCCCCCTACTCCAGGTATTCCAGCAAGGAGAGAGTGGTGCCTTCTACTTGAGGAAAAGTGAAGAAAAAGAATGAAAGTCTTCCTGCGAATCCAGGAAATTCTCCTGAATCATACCCAAGCTCATCAAGGCAGCAGGAATCTGCACAGTTTTTTAAATTCCTGAGTTTGGGATGTTCCCTAGTGCAGATAAAACTGCATTAATCGGAGACTTAGATTACAACACTTAATTTGCTTTGAATGTCTGGAAAGTCTTCTCAAGAAGGATGGATAGAAACAAATCCAGATTGAGAAGATTAGAATAAATACCCAATTCTTGAATCCTAGATATCAGTGAACATCCACAAGCATCAGTAACATCCAGGAAACATGATCTCACCACAATAACTAGATAAAAAAGTCACTAATCTCAGAGTGACAGAGATATGCCACCTTTCAGAGAATTCAAAATTGCTGTTTTGAGGAAGCCAGATGAACTTAAAACAACACAAAGAAAGACTTCAGAATCTTGTCAGAGAAATGTAACAAAGTGATTAAAATAAGGAAAATGCAAGTAGAAATGCTAGAATTGAACATTTTAGTTAATAGACTGAAAACTTCTTAGAGTTTCTCAACAGCAGAATTGATCAAGCAGAAGAAATAATGAGCTAATTTGAAGATATACTATATAAATACACAATCAGAAGAGAAAACAAACAAACAAAAAACAGAATTTAAAAAAGCATGTATTTTTGCTGGCAAGATGGCTGAATAGGAACAGCTCCGGTCTATAGCTCTCAGTGAGATCAATGCAGAAAGCGGGTGATTTCTGGATTTCCAAATGAGGTACCCAGTTCATCTCATTGGAACTCGTTAGACAGTGGGTGCAGTCAAAGGAGGGCAGCCAAAGCAGGATGGGGCATTGCCCCACCCAGGAAGTACAAGGAGTCGGGGAACTCCCTCTCCTAGCCAAGGGAATCTATTAGGGATTGTACAGTGCACTCCGGCCCACATACTCTGCTTTTCCCATGGTCTTCGCAACCTGCTGACCAAGAGAATCACTCTGGTGCCTACACCACCATGGCCCTGAGTTTCCAACACAAAACTGGTCGACCATTTGGGCAGACACTGAGCTAGCCTCAGGAGTTTTTTTTTTTTTTTTTTTTTTCTTTTTTTTTTCCATTCCCCACTAGTGGAACACCATCGAGACAAAACCGTTCACTCCCCTGGAAAGGGGGCTGAAGCTAGGGAGACAAGTGGTCTGACTCAGCAGGTGCCCACATCACAGAGCCAGCAAGCTAAGATCCACTGGCTTTAAAATATTGCTGCTAGCATAGCCGTCTGAGCTCGACCAGGGACACATAAGTTCAGTGTGGGGAGGGACATTCACCATTGCTGAGACTTGAGTAGGCGGTTTTATCCTCACAGAATAAACAAAGCCAGTGAGAAGTTCAAACTTTGAAAAGCCCAAAGAAACTCAGCAAGGCCACTGCAGTCAACCTGCCTTTACCTCTCTAGGCAGGGCATCTTTGAAAAAAAGGTAATAGCCCCAGTCAGAGACTTATAGATAAAACCTCCAACTTACTGGGACAGAGTACATGGGGGAAGGGGCTGTTGTAGGCACAACATCAGCAGACTCAAACATCCCTGTCTGGTAGCTCTGAGGAGAGCAGCAAAACTCCCAGAATAGCATTTAAACTCTCAAGAAACAGACTGCCTCCTCAAGTGGGTCTCTGACTCCTGTGTATCCTGACTGGGAGACACCTCCCAGTAGGGACTGACAGACTACTCATACAAGAGAGCCTTGGCTGGCATCTGGCCGGTGCCCCTCTGAGACAGAGCTTCCAAAGGAAAGAACAGGCAGTATCCTCCACTGGTGATACCCAGGCAAGCAGGGTCTGTAGTGGACCTTCAGCAAAATCCATCAGACCTGCAGCAAAGGAGCCTGACTGTTAGAAGGAAAATTAACAAACAGGAAAAAAAAAATAAAAGTATAAACATCAACAAAAGGACATCCATTCAGAGACCCCATCCAAATGTCACTGACTTCAAAGACCAAAGGTAGATAAATCCACAAAGATTGGGAGAAATCAGCACAAAAGGCTGAAAATTCCAAAAACTAGAATGCCTCTTCTCTTCCAAAGGACCACAACTCATCAACAGAAAGAGAACAACAATGGATGAAGAATGAGTTTGATGAATTGACAGAAGTAGGCTTCAGAGGTGGGTAATAACAAACCCCTCTGAGCTAAAGGAGCATGTTCTAACCCAATGCAAAGAAGCTAGGAACCTTGAAAAAAGGTTAGACAAATGTTTAACTAGATAACCAGTTTAGAGAAGAATATAAATGACCTCCTAATGGAGCTGAAAAACACAGCACAGGAGCTTTGTGAAGCGTACACAAGTATCAACAGCTGAATCAATCAAATGTAAGAAAGAATATCAGAGGGTGAAGTTCAACTCAATGAAATAAAGTGAGAAGACAAGATTAGAGAAAAAAGAGTGAAAAGAAATGAACAAAGCTTCCAAAAAATATGAGATTATGTGAAAAGACCAAATCTACATTTGATTTGTGTACCTGAAAGTGACAGGGAGAATGGAACCAAGCTGGAAAACACTCTTCAGGATATATCCAGGAAAACTTACCCAACCTAGCAGGACAGGCCAACATTCAAATTCAGGAAGTACAAAAAACATCACAAAGTTACTCATAGAGAAAAGCAACCCCAAGACACATAATCATCAGATTCACGAAGGTTAAAATGAAGGAAAAAATGTTAAGGGCAGCTTACCCACAAAGGGAAGCCCATCAGACTAACAGCAGATCTCTCTGCAGAAACCCTACAAACCAGAAGACAGTGGGTGCCAATATTCAACATTCTTAAAGAAAAGAATTTTCAACCCTTAATTTCATATCCAGCCAAACTAAGCTTCATAAATGAAGAAGAATACAATCCTTCACAGATGAGCAAATGCTAAGACATTTTGTTACTACCAAGCCTACCTTACGAGACCTCTTGAAGAAGGCACTAAACATGGAAAAGAACAACCAGTACCAGCCCCTGCAAAAACATACCAAATTGTAAAGACCATCGACGACATGAAGAAACTGCATCAATTCACATGAAAAATAACCAGCTAGCACCAAATGGTAGGATCAAATCCACACATAACAATATTAACCGTAAATGTAAATTGGCTAAATGCCCCAATTAAAAGACACAGACTGGCAAATTGGATAAAGAGTCAAGACCCTTCAGTCTGCTGTATTCAGGAGACCCATCCCGTGTGCAAAGATACCCATCAGCTCAAAATAAAGGAATGGAGGAATATTTATCAAGCAAATGGAAAGAAAAAAAAAAAGCATGGGTTGCAATCATAATCTGTGATAAAATGCACTTTAAACCAACAAAGATCAAAAGAAACAAAGAAGGGCATTATATAATGGTAAAAGAATCAGCACAAAAAGAAGAGATAAGTATGCTAAATATATATGCACCCAATAGGGAAGCACCCAGATTCATAAAGTAAGCTCTTAGAAACATACAAAAAGGCTCAGACTCCTGCACAATAATAGTGGGAGACTTTAACATCCCACTGTCAATATTAGACAGATAAATGAGACAGAAAATGAACAAAGATATCCAGGACTTGAACTCAGTTCTGGACCAAGCAAACCTAATAGACATCTACAGATCTCTCTAGCCAAAATCAACAGAACGTACATTCTTCTCAGCACCACACAGTACTTAGTCTAAAATTGACCAAATAATTGGAAGTAAAACACCTCTCAGCAAATGCAAAAGAACAGAAGTCATAACAAACAGTCTCTCAGACCACAGTGCAATCAAATTAAAACTCAAGATTAAGAAACTCACTCAAACCACACAACTACATGGAAACTGAACAACCTGCTCCTGCGTGTCTACTGGGTAAATGATGAAATGAAGGCAGAAATAAAGATAGTCTTTGAAACCAATGAGAACAAAAGCACAACATACCAGAATCTCTAGGACACATTTAAAGCAGTGTGTAGAGGGAAATTTAAAGCACTAAATGACAACAAGAGAAAGTAATTAAGATCTAAAATTGACACCCTAGCATCACAATGAAAAGAACTAGAGAAGCAAGAGCAAACAAATTCAAAAGCTAACAGAAGGCAAGAAATACCTAAGATCAGAGCAGAACTGAAGGAGATAGCAACGTGAAAAACCCTTCCAAAAAATCAATGAATCCAGGTGCTGATATTTTGAAAATATCAACAAAATAGATGGACTGCTAGCCAGACTAATAAAGAAAAGAGAGAAGAATTAAATAGATACAATAAAAAATGTTAAAGGGGATATCACCACCAATCCCACAGAAATAGAAACTACTATCAGGGAATACTATAAACTCCATTTTTATAAATAAATTAGAAATTCTAGAAAAAATGGATAAGTTCTTGAACACATACACCATCCTAAGACTATGAAGAAGTCGTATCCCTGAATAGACCAATAACAAGTTCTGAAATTGAGGCTGCAATTAACAGCCAACCAACCAAAAACATTCCAGGACCAGACAGAATCACGGCCGAATTCTACCAAAGGTACAAAGAGGGGCTGGTACCATTCTTTCTGAAACTATTTCAAACAATAGAAAAAGAGGGGCTTCTCCCTGCTCATTTTATGAGGCCAACACCATCCTGATACCAAAATCTGGCAGAAAAACAACAAAAAAATGAAAATTTCAGGCCAATATCACTGATGAACATTGATGCAAAGATCTTCAATAAAACACTGGCAAACCAAATCCAGCAGCACATCAGAAAGGTTATCCACCACAATCAAGTTGGTTTCACCCCTGGGATGCAAGGCTGGTGCAACATACAGGAATCAATAAACCTAATCCATCACATAAACAGAACTAAAGATGAAAAATAAAAATAAAAAATAAAAAAATAAAAAATAAAACATGATTATCTCAATAGCTGCAGAGAAGGCCTTCAATAAAATTCAGCAGTCCTTCATACTAAAAACTCTCACAAAACTAGGTATTGATTGAATGCATCTCAAAATAATAAGAGCTATTTGTGACAAATCCACAGCCAATATCGTACTGAATGTGCAAGATCTGCAAGCATTCCCCTTGAAAACCGACACAAGATTAGGATGCCCTCTCTCATCACTCCGATTTAAAATAGTATTGGAACTTCTGACCAGGACAATCAGACAAGAGAAAGAAATAAAGGCTATTCAATTAGGAATAGAGGAAGTCAAATTGTCTCTGTTTGCAGATGACATGATTGTATATTTAAAAAACCCCATCGTCTGTGATCAAAATCTTCTTAAACTGATAGATAACTCCAGCAAAGTCTCAGGATACAAAATCAATGTGCAAAAATCACAAGCATTCCTATATACAAATGACAAACGGAGAGCCAAATCATGAGTGAACTCTCATTCACAATTGCTACAAAGAGAATAAAATACCTAGGAATATAATTTACAAGGGATTTGAAGGACCTTTTCAAGGAGAACTGCAAACCACTGCTCAAGGAAATGAGAGGGGACACAAACAAATGGAAAAGCATTCCATGCTCATGGATAGGAAGAATCAATATCGTGAAAATGGCCATACTGCCCAAAATGATGTATAGATTTAATGCTATCTCCATCAAGCTACCATTGACTTTCCTTAAAGAATTGGAAAAATCTACTTTAAATTTTATATGGAACAACAACAACAACAAAAAATCCCACATAGCAAAGACAATCCTAAGCAAAAGGAACAAAGCTGAAGTCATCATGCTACCTGACTTCAAACCATACTACATGGCCACAGTAACCAAAACAGCATAGTACTGGTACCAAAACAGATATATAGACCAATGGAACAAAACAGAGGGCTCATAAACAACACCACACGAAACCGTCTGATTTTTGACAAACCGACAAAAACAAGCGATGGGGAAAGGATTCCCTATTTAATAAATGGTGTTGGGAAAACTGGCTAGCCACATCCAGAAAGCTGAAACTGGAACCCTTCCATATACCTTATACAAAAATTAGCACAAGATGGAATAAAGACCTAAACGTATGACTTAGAACCATAAAAACCCTAGAAGAAAACCTAGGCAATATGATTCAGGCCATAGGCATGGGCAAAGACATCATGACTAAAACACCAAAAGCAATGGCAACAGAAGTCAAAATAGATAAATGGGAACTAATTAAGCTGAAGAGCTTTTCCACAGCCAAAGAAACTATCATCAGAGTGAGCAGGCAACCCACAGAATGGGGGAAAATTTTTGCAATCTATCCATCTGACAAAGGGTTAATATTCAGAATCTACAAAGAGCTTAAACAAATTTACAAGAAAAAACAACCCCATCAAAAAGTGGGAGAAGGATATGGACAGACATATCTCAAAAGAAGACATTAATGCAGTCAAGAAACATATGAAAAAATCTCGTGATCACTGATCATTAAGGAAATACACATCAAACCGCAATGAGATACCATCTCATGCCAGTTAGAATGGCAATCATTAAAAAGTCAGAAATCAACAGATGCTGGAGAGGATGTGGAGAAATAGAATACACTGTTGATGGGAGTGTAAATTAATTTAACTATTGTAGAAGACAGTGTGGTGTTTCCTCTAGGATCTAGAACTAGAAATACCATTTGACCCAGCAATCTGATTGCTGGGTTTATACCAAATGATTATAAATAATTCTACTATAAAGACACATGTACACTTACGTTTGTTGTGGCACTGTTTGTGATTGAAAAGATTTGGAACCAACCCAAATGCTCATCAATGATAGACTGGAGAAAAATGTGGCACATATACACCATGGAATACTAAACAGCCATAAAAAGGATGAGTTCATGTCTTTTGCAGGGACATGGATGAAGCTGGAAACCAGCATTCTCAGCAAACTGTCTCAAGAACAGAAAGCCAAACACTGCATGTTCTCCCTCGTAAGTAGGAGTTGAACAGTGAGAACACATGGACAAAGGGAGGGGAATATCACACACCAGGGCCTTTCAGGGGGTTGGGGGGTAGGGGAGGGATAACATTAGGAGAAATACCTAATGTAGATGACGAGTTGATTGGTGCAGCAAACCACCATGGCGCGTGCATACCTATGTAACAAATCTGCACATTCTGCACAGGTACCCCATAACTTAAAATAAATTTGAAAAGCATGCCTACGAGAATTACAAAAGAGCCCCAAAAGTGCACATCTAACAGTTATTGATTTAAAAGAGGAGGTTGAGAGAGAGAACAGCATAAAAACTTTTTTCCAAAGAAAATATAACAACTTTGCAAAACTAGAGAAAGATGCCAATATCTAAGTACAACATAATAGAACACAACACAGATTTAAGTCAAATACAACTACCTCAAGACAGTTAATAATGAAACTCCCAAAGGTCAAGGTTAAAGAAAGGATCTTAAAAGCTTTTTAATAAGCTCCAATATTTCTGTTAGTAGACTTCTTAGTGGAAACCTGACTAGCCAGAAGAGAGTGGCAGGATGTATTCAAAGTGCTGAAGGAAACAAAGGACAACTTTTTTTTTCTATGATTTTTATATCCAGAACAAAAAAATCCTTATCACTTGAAGGAGAAATAAAAACTTTCCAAGACAAAGAAAAGTTGAGATAGTTTGGTCAACATCTGACCTGTCCTACAATAATGTTTAAGGGAGTTCTTTGATCAGAAAGAAGAGGTCATTAATGAACAATAAGAAATCATATAAAGGTACAAAAGTCACTGGTAACAGTAAATAAACAGAAAAATACAGAATATTCTGACACTGTAATTGTGCTGTGTAGACCACTCATATCTTGAGTAGGAAGAATAAGGACAAACCTGTCAAAATAATAGCTACAACTTTTTAAGAGATAGGTAGTATAAAATATAAATAGATACAACAAAAAAATTAAAAATCAGTGGAATGAACTTTAAGTGTACAGTTTGTATTAGTTTTACCTTAAATTAAAATATACTACTAGAGAAAATTACTTTTAGACAAAAAAGACAGGTAGGAAAAAGGAAGAGAGGATCATGAAACAACCAGAAAACAACAAACTGGCAGTAGTAAGTCTTTGCCAATTAATAACAACATTGAATGTAAAGGGACTAAACTTCCCAATCAAAAGGCATAGGGTGGCAGAATAGGTTTTAAAAAATAAATAAAATATAATAAATTATCTGCAGCCTACAAGAAACTCACTTCACCTATAAAGACACATGTAGGCTAAAAACAAAGGTATGGGAAAAGATATTTTATGCAAATGGAGACCAAAGAAGATCAGGAGTAGCTATTATCAAATCAGACAAAAATAGATTTAAAGAGAAAACTATAAAAAATACAAGGAAGGATATTATTAAATGATAAAGGTGTCAATTCATCAGGAGGTTACAACAATTTTATTTATGCACCCAACACTGGAGCACCAATGTATTTATAAAGCAAATATTACTAAAAGTAAAGAGATAGATAGGCCCTCTACAATAGTAGCTGGATACCTCAACATTCTACTTTCAGCATCGGACAAACCATCCAGGCAGAAAATCAACAAAGGAACATTGGACATATTCTGCACTATAAACCAAATGCACCTAATAGATATTTACAGAACATTTTATCTAACAGCTGTGGTATACACATTCTTTTCCCCAGTAAGTGGATTATTCTCAAAGATAGACCATATATTAAGCCACAAAATGAGACAGAAAGCTAAAAAAAAAATTCAAATCAAAATAAAGTCTTAAATGAAACACCTGAAATTATGAAACTACTGAAAGGAAACTTTGGGGAAGTTCTCCACAGCATTTGTCTGGGCCAATATGTCTTAAGAAATACCTCAGAAGCGCAGGCAGCTAAAGCAAAAACAGACAAATGAGATCACAGAAAGGTAAAAAGCTTCTGTGCAGTAAAGGAAGCAATAGGTAAAATGAAGAGACAATCTATAGAATGGGAGTAAGTATTTGCAAACTATCCATCTGTCAAGGAATTAATAAATCATATATAAGGAGACCAAAAACTCGATAGAAAAATTCAAATAATATTATTTTAAAATGTGTAAAAGATCCGATAGACATTTCTCAAAAGAAGACACACAAATAGCCAACAGGCATAAGAAAATATGCTCAACATCGTTAGTCATCAGAGAAATGAAAATAAAAATTATAATGATGTTCATCTCATGCCAATTAAAACTGCTTTTCCCCAAAGACAGGCACTAATAAATGTTAGTGGGGTTGTGAAGAAATGTAAAACTTCGTACATTGTTGGTTGGAATGTAAGTAAGTACAGCTACTATGGAATGTAGTATAGAGGTTCCTCAAAAAACTAAAAATAGAACTGCCATGTAATCTAGCAATTCCACTACTAATTAATATATCCAAAAGCAAGAAAACCAGTATATCAAAGCTACGTCTTCACTCCCATGTATATAGCAGCATTATTCACATAGGCACGATTTAGAATCAACCTAACTGTTTATCAGCAGATAAATCAACAACATGTGGTACATATACACAATAAAATATTATTCAGCCATAAAAAGACATAATATCTTGTCATTTACAACATAAATGGAACTAGAGGACATAATGTTAAGTAAAATGAGCCAGGCACCGAAACGCTCATTTTGCATGTTCTCACTGGTATGTGGGAGCTAAAAATAACAAAAATAGAACTAATAGAGATGGAGAGCAAAATGATGCTTACTAGAGGCTGGGAAGGGAGGAGAGGAAGTAGGGAGAAATGGTGATACTAACTGAGTGCAGAAATATACCTAGATAAATTAAATAAGATCTGGTATTTTATAGCAAAATAGAGTGACTATAGGAAGCAATAATTTCTTGTATATTTAAAAACAACTAAAAGAGTGGAATTTGAATATTCCTAACACACACACACAAATGTTCAAGGTGAGAGATATCCCAATTACCTTGATTTGATCATTACAAATTGTGTGCCTGTATCAGAACATTAAATATAACTCATAAATATATACATGTATTATGTACCCATAATAACTAAAAAGAAACTTTAAAGATTTTAGAGATTTTTAAATTAATGATATAAAAAGATGAAAAGTAAAGCAGATAAAGAGAAAAGTGATGTATTTTTATAATATACTTAATAATGTATTATATATTCAATATATTATGTATTAAATTTAATATATATTCAATTGTATATTTAGGGATTTATTATATACTCACTATACTGTACATATCCACCTTATTGTGCATATATAATGTACATAATATAGCATATGTATCATATATATAATTTGGGCATAAGTTGCCTTCTTAGATTCATTTTCATTGTTTATAATTACTAAATGTTAATACTCTTTTATAATACAAAAAGGCACTTTTACACACTAATTTGATTAAATGTTAAACTAACATCAGTTATATATATTCACGTTACTATGATACATCTTGCCAAGTGGGGAAAAACCCAGAGTAGCTTATCTTTATTACTTATTACACCTGAAAACTTTGGTCAACAACCTGAGGACTCTGAATGGTAAAGCAATACAACCAGATTGAGACTCCAAGTCAAAAGTTAAAGTGACTCATATGGGTTGCATGTAAGTATTAGCTTGCTTGCATGCTCTGTCTCACACACTGTCTCTCTCTCTCTCTCTTTCTCTCTCTCATCATATGTATGTGGATTGGATTATTTGCATAAAGTACAACATGAATAATTATTTGCCACATAAGATCTTTTTTATATTGGCTTTAAAGGAACTTTGTTCTATCTCAGAAAAGACTTCTTAAAACCTTAAGCCCAGTCATGGTTGATTTGTGTCATTACATTCCTTTGTGAGTTGGATAAATTCTTCTCCACCTGAGGTCCCAAGATAACATGGGGCTCCTCAGTTTGTTAGAAAGTTACATTCTATTGCCCAGACCCAGTCTCAAAAAATAAAAATGAAAAAGAAAAACAAAATTACATTCTTCATTTACCACAAGTAAGGAACTGTGTACAAGGACTGTATAGACAAGGTATGATGTCAGTTTCCCCAAAAGGCTTTCTTTGGCTCTATAAGTCAAATTTTATTTCTTAAAAGAAAGCATGCCATTCCAGTCAAAGCCTTGGTAAAATAACCAGTTTCTCCAATTGTGTCCCTTTGCAAAAGAAAACATTCATTTAAAAAAAAAATATATGGAATGCTTCATGAATTTGCATGTCATCCTTGTGCAGGGACCATGTTTATCTCTGTATCCTTCCAATTTTAGTATGTGTGCTGCCAAAGTGAGCACAGAAAACAGATTCTTGTCACATTTATGCAAATAAATATATTGCCATAAGTTAAGAATACTCAAAAATAGTTTCCAAATTCTGGAGAAATCAGATAGAGAGAAATACACTCCAAATTTTATTTATAGGATTATACTTTACTCAATTGTTGAAAGCTGTAAAAAGCTCAAAAGTTTTCTTCACTTTAAAAAAATGAAGAATTAGCAACATTTTAGGCAGAGTCATAAAAGGATTATTTTAGTCATAGGTTCAGTCCATGCAGTTAACTATGGTTTTGCTTGAATTCATAAACATTTCAGCTCTCCATGGGAGCCCTGAAAGATTTTCCTCTTTTCTAATGTCACAACATCTAAAGTTATCAGACATGTGCATTTAAGAGCACCTGTTAGAGTCCTTTAGATTGTAAAACTTCCTTTTAAAGAGGATTAACATGAAACAATAATTGTCTGTGGATGACAAAAAATCTTAGGGTGGCCACAATTAAAGGTATAATTAACAAAGAAATTTCTTACCTCTGTGGCACACAGTAATTTAACGTAACAATTATAATTGTTAACATATGCCAAAAACACATTTATACAAATATGGTCCAAAAAAGGCCAGATTTTACCTCTGCATTAGTGTACTATTGATGTCAAACCTAATTCTTGATAAAATATTATAGACAAATATATCAAATCTTAATTAGTTTGACCATAAAGTAAGATTTTCATAAACGTTTTATTTTTTTTTTTTTTACAATTTTTTTAAATGAAAATTTCAATGCTTTAATACAAGCTTATCCAACCCATGGCCTGTTTACTGTGTGTGGCCCAAGACATCTTTGAATGTGAACCAGCACAAATTCATAAACTTTTTAAAAATATTATAATTTTGGAGGGGCCTTTTTTTTTTTTTAGCTCATCAGCTATTTTTAGTGTTAGCAGTTTTGTGTGTGTGTGGCCAAAGACAATGTTTCTTCTTTCAATGTGGCGCAGGGAGCCAAAAGATTGGCCACCCCTGCTTTAATAAAACTCTGTTGTGCTTTCATTCAAATATTATATTTATGAAGAAAACTGAATAATACTTCTTTATAGTTGATATGTTCACACACAGAATTTCTTTTACAATGTTAATCTTTCGTGAACCTTCCACAACTTTCTTAAATGTTCAGCTTTATCCTATATAACTTAAAACAATCCTTTAAACCTCTAAACTAGGCAAAATAGTTCACATTTCCTGCCTTTTTATATTGTTTTACTAAAAGCACATTCTTGTTTCCTTACATACCTTGCATGTAAAACTGTTTTTCCAGTAGTCTTGAGTACATGTTATACTATTAACTTTTAGCAACTATTACTTTTGATGAAAAATTTGGTAAATAAGTGATTCTAATTAGGTACTAGGTCTAGAGCCTAGGACACCCAACAGAAGCACAGGTAAGGCCTGACCTTTTCTAGCATAGCAAGGAGGCATGTCTAATTCTGTATGTTTCCAGCCCTTACCTATCTTTAAAGCAAGCAAGTTGTACAGTTAAGGATCATAGTAGCAATCCATGACATTAAAGCATTTAGTAGACCTAATACCCTTTAAAACTGTACACTGTTAATAAATTTCCTTTCGTGAATGCTTTTTGATTTACACAGATCATCTATGACATGCTTTGACTTTCTGACTTATCCTAAATATCCCTTTTTCCAAACAACCAGTCATTTTACTTTAGAGCAAGGATTTAATATATGGGATGCTTTGTCACATAAAATCTCTTTCCTTTATAACATTCCTTACCAAATGGGATTCTAGAACAAACTGGTCTTACTGTTTACACCACACCTTACTTTCATCTCTGATATGGTAATCTGCTAGGCAGGGACCCACACTTCATCTCTGTCCTATGGGTCTCTTGTGCTTGAGGCCTTGGGCCAGACTATATTTTTGTCTCCATGATCTTATAGTGACTCTTGCAAGGAGCATTTTAGCAACAAAATGTTTATATCTTTTCTTATAATCTTGTATCCTGTGTTCTTTAAATCAATCAGAATATTTGCCCTCTTGACATAAAGAAGTAACCTCCAGAGGACTTTGGACTTGGGAGAAGAACTTGCAAATGGAAAATAAACAGTTTCTCCTCCTCCAAAAAGGGAGCTAACTCATAACTCATAAAGGAAAGTAAGTGGGATATTTAAAGGACCAGTGTGAGATCCTATGATGGGAACACACTGCTTCAAAAGCCACGGGAAAACTCAGCCCTGGGGCATAGCATTAAATAAAAGCGTATGGTAAGTCACAAGGAGCTGGTAGAGCTGATGTTCTAGTTAGTGTGTTGTTAAGAAGTCACATGGCCTGTGACGTGAAAGCAAAGAGGCAGACTTGCCTGTGAGGTGGATGGTCTGGTGGGTTCACAAGACCATTTTAAAATACACGCAGAGAAAACCGGAGAATAGATGGTACTGGTTTGTAAAAAAAAAAAAAAAAAAAAAAAAAAGCTGATGTTAGTTGTGAAAGCAGAGGAATCTTACAATCATGATTGAAGGCATCTCTTAAGGAAGCAGGAGAGAGAATTAGTGCTAGCAAGGGAAATGCCAGATACTTATAAAACCATCAGATTTTGTAAGGACTCACTCACTATCACAAGAACAGCATGATTCAATTATCTCCCACCAAGTCCCTCTACTGACATCATGGGGATTATGAGATTATAATACAAGATGAGATTTGGGTGGGCACACAGAGCCAAACCATATCATTCTGCCTCTGGCCCCTCCCAAATCTCGTGTCCTCATGTTTCAAAACACAATCGTTTCTTTCCAGCAGTCCCTCAAAATTCTTAGCTCATTCCAGCATTATCCCAAAAGTCCACGTCCAAAATCTCATCTAAGACCATGCAAGTCCTTTTCACCTATGAGACAGTAAAATCAAAAGCAAGTTAGTTACTTCCTAGATACAATGGGGGTATAGGCATTGGGTAAATACACCTGTTCCAATTGGGATAAATTGGTCAAAACAAAGGGGCTATAAGCCCCAGGCAAGTCTAAAATCTAATAGAACAGTCCTTAAACCTTAAAGTTCCAAAATGATCTCTTTTGATTTCATTTTTCACAATGAGGTCACACTGATGCAAGATGTGGGCTCCCATAGCCTTGGGCAGCTTCACCCCTCTGACTTTGCAGGGTACTGCCCCACTCCTGGCTGATTGGCTGGTATTTAGGGTCTGCAGCTTTTCCAGGTGCATGGTAGAAGTTGTCAACTGATTTATCATTCTGGGATCTGGAGGACAATGACTCTCTTCTCAGAGCATCACTAGGTAGTGCCCCAGTGGGGATGTTTTGTGGAGGCTTGGACCCCACATTTCCCTTCCACACTGCCCTGACAGTTGTTCTCCATGAAGGCACCACCCTGCAGCAAACTTCTTCCTGGACATACAGGCTTTCCCCTACATCCTCTGAAATCTAGGAGGAGCTTCCCAAACTTCAATTCTTGTCTTCTGCACACCCACAGGCAGGACTGATACCAAGTAGAATCTGCTAAGGCTTGAGGCATGCCCCTTCAATGCAATGTCCTGTGCTGTACCTTTGGTTTTAGCCATGGCTGGAGTATCTGGAATGCAGAGCACCAATTCCATTTTTTTCCTCCTATGATTCCAGGCCTATGAGGAGAGGGGCTGCCACAATGGTCTCTTACATACCGTGGAGACATTTATCCAATTGCCTTGGTGATTAACATTTGGCTCCTTATTACTTATGTAAATTTTTGCAGCTGGTTTGAATTTCAACTCAGAAAATGGATTTTTTTTTTTTCTATTGCATCATCAGACTGCAAATCTTTCAAACTTTTATGCTCCGCTTCCCTTCAAATGCTTTGCCACCCAGAAATTTCTTCTGTCAGATACCCTAAATCATCTCTTTCAAGTTCGAAGTTCTACAGATCTCTAGCCATTGTTCCTACTGCCTCTGTGACTACCGCCTCTATGACTGACACTATCACTATGACTATAGTCATTGTCCCTACTGCCTCTAGTCAGGGGTTAAATGCCACCATTCTCTTTGCTAAAACATATAAAGAATCACCTTTATTATAGTTCTTACAAGTTCTTCATCTCCATCTGAGACAATCTCAACCTGGACTTAATTGTCCACATCATTATCAGAATTTTGGTCAAAGCCATTCAGCAAGAATTTAGGAAGTTCCAAGCTTTCCCATATCTCTCTGTCACTGGAACATTCCAAGTCTCTAAGAAGTTCCAAACTTTTCTATATTTTTCTGTCTTCTCCTGAGCCCTCCAAACTGTTCAAACCTCTGCCTATTACCCACTTCCAAAGTCATTGCCACAATTTTGGGTATCCTTACAGCAGCACCCCACTCCCTCGGTACCAATTTACTGTATTAGTCCATTTTCACACTACTGTGAAGAAATACCTGAGACTGGGTAACTTATGAAGAAATACTTGAGACTGAGTATTTTATGAAGAAAAGAGATTTAATTGACAATCAGTTCTGCATGGCTGGAGAGGCCTCAGGAAACTTAAAGTCATGGTAGAAGGCACCTCTTCACAGGGCATAAGGAGAGAGAATGAGTGCTATCAGGGTAAATGACAGATACTTCTAAAACCCTCAGATCTCATGAGAACTTATATTACAAGAACAACATGGGGGAAAAAGCCCTCATGAATCAACCACCTCTCATCAGCTTTCTTCCACAACATATGAGGATTACAACATTACAATTCAAGATTAGAACTGGGTGGAGACATAGAAACAAATCATGTTATTTGTTTTGCTTCAGTTTGTTTATTATTGTGAATAATACTGCTATTAATGTCAGTATCTTTTGTCTTCTTGTGGAAGAGTGCTTTTACTTATCTTGAACAAATATCTCTAAATTTTCTGGTTGTATAATAAAAAACTTGTTTATCTTAAGTGGCTGTATCAATTTTTATTTTTACCAGCAATGAATTTCCCCTAGAGTAAGCATTCCTCTTGGAAGCATTCCTCATTCCTCTTTCTATAATTTAGCCTTGGAATTCCCAGCATATCATTTGTTCCACAATCTATTACTTAAACAAGTTTTTTTGGGTGGGATTAATTAAATTAGAATTCTAAAACAAAAAAAAAAAGAAAAAAGTTCAAGTAACACACAGGAAATTTAGAAAAAGAAAGCATAAATTAACCCCATGTCTACTAAAAATACAAAAAGTAACTGGATGTGGTGATGTACACCTGTAATCCCAGCTACTCAGGAGACTGAGGCAAGAGAATCACTTGAACCCAGGAAGTGGAGGTTGCAGTGAGCTGATATCACACCACTGCACTCCTGCCTGGGCAACAGAGTAAGACTCCATCTCAGGAAAAAAAAAAAAAAAAAAAAAAAAAAAAAAAAAAGGTTGTAGATAACAAAGAGAAAAAATAAAATAAAATGAGTAACTTAAACCCTAACATATCAGTAACTATACAAATGTGAATGGTCCAAATACATCAATTAAAAGACAGATGTTGGCAGAGCAGGTAAAAGCTTATCTCAAGCATGTGTTGTCATTAAGACACTCATGTTTAATAAAATGATATAGGGAGAATAAAAGTAAAAAAATGGAAAAAAAAAAAAACATATGCCATGAAAACAATCAAAAGAATGAAGAAATGGTTACAACATGTCAAATAAAGTAGACTTCTCAGCAGTTTGGTATATTGTCTATAATAGTGGTCTCACATGTTATAAATTGTAAAGAACTAAATAAACAAACACATAAATGAGTGTATGTAAAATTAGTGAAATCTGTATAGACTTCAGGGATTGTATCAGTGTAGTTTCCCATTTGCAATATTATTGTACTTTCATGTGCAAAATGGTAACATTTTAATAAACTGAGTAAAGAGTGTGTGAGGTCTCTGTTTTATTCTCTGCAACTGCATGAGATTCTATAATAATTCTAAAATAATAAGTAAAAGAATGAGTAATAAATTTGGCCCTTAAATAAAAGAATGAGAGTGTTTTCAATATACAGATATAGAAAGACCTCCAAGTTATAGTGTAATGTGGAAAAAGTCAAATTTCAGAAAAATGTGCATAGTTTCTATCATTTGTGTAAAAGGGAGGTAAGAGAATGCACATCATTATTGATAGTACAAGTAATAAAGACAAACTTTGAAAAAATACACAAGAAATGTGAGACAGTGGTACATGATGAGTAGGTCAAGGTAAAGTGCACCATTTTATGACATATAAATTATGTGAACATTTTGCCTATTTTGAAGTTAAGTATATTAAGTAAAAATATAACAAATCACATCAACACTTGAGGAACTCAGTCTTGTTTCTCACCACAAATGCAGAAAAATTTAGCTAATTTACAAAAATCAAAGACAGATGTATAAAATATTAACACATTAAGATCAATAAAATTTGGTTGAGAATAGGAAAATATCTAACATCAAATTATAAAAAAATATTTATATCCAAAAAGAAAGAAAAAACATTCTATATAATTTAATATTCATTTATTATGAAAAATTCAAAGCTATAAACAATAGATATGTCTCAATCTCATTGAATAGCTATCAAAAATTTATATAATTAATGCTACATATGTACATATAAGCCCACTAAAATGGGACACAAAGCAAACATGCAAAATTTCATTCCCAGTAAATATTTTATTTGATACCTTCAAACTTGTCTTATATCCAAAATGATAAAAACTAGCCAAAAAGTTGGAAAATCTAAGTAAAATTTATTAACAAATTATTAGTTTCTTTTAAGCAAATCCAAAGGAATCTACAGATAACCTAAACTAAGAGACAGTGTCAGTAATAACAAGATATAAGATTAATGTTAAAAAAGTATTTCAAAACAATAATTGATTAACATAGTAACAAACTATATTGTATACAGAGTTACAGATTTCTTAAGGTAAAATCTTAGAGATTCCTAACTGTTGCCAAAGTAGCTTGTACTTTAAGTAACAAAGAGAGGTACAAATTTACTTGTCAGGGAAGCAGCATTCATTACAAAAAATTAATCCAGGACCTATTTTAAAAAAAAAAGATTGCAAATAGGAGAGAAGGTAGGTTATAAACTTGTTTGTTATTCTACTTTTATACTCTAGATCGTTAGTATTAAGGGCCTGCAGGGAAATAATTAATGACAATTGGAAATGAATAGTAGAATATAAATAAATTTCTGTAAATATAAATAACATGGTGGAAGAATTTCTACAACTTAACAACTTATCAGTTATGAGAGGCAGAATTCAAATGCTCTCCCTGGGTGATTCAGAATGCAATTAACTAAACTAAAAAATGATAGAGATGTAAAATTTAATGAAGGCTAAGAGAATATGAGAACCTTAGAGAAGAAGAAAAAGGGGCTAAGAAGGTGTCATGGTGGATCAGAAGCAAATAAGATTTGTTTGTGTTTATTTGTATGTAAATCAGTGCATATAATCCATAAATAAAAAGACCATAAAAAATCAGTTGAAGAGTTTTAGTCTTTATCTCATTTACATTTTCTAAACTTTGACAATTTAATCATTGGTATGGTTAATTTTATGTATTAACTTGACTGGGACATCATATTCAGTTCTGTGGCCATACATTATTCTAGATGTTTTTTTGATGGTGTTTTTGGATGAGATTAACATTTAAATTGGTGAATTTTGAGTAAAGCGGATTACCCTCTATAATGCAAGTGGGTCACATCCAATCAGTTGAAGGTCTGAATATAACAACAGACTGACCTTCCTCTAGCAAGATAAAATCCCTCAGCAGAGGGAATTCTCCAGCAGATGGCCATGAGACTTCAGCTGCAGATTTTGGACTTGCCAAAGTCCATAATTCTATTAGTCAATCCTTAAAATAAATATTTGTATATACATTGTGTCACTTTATGATAGAGATACGTTCTGAGAAATGTATGGTTAGGTGATTTAATTGTTATGTAGACATCATAGAGTGTACATACACAAACCAGATGGTATAGGCTACTACACACCTAGGCTATATGATTTTGCTATTTCTCCCAAGCTACAAGCAACCGTAACACAACAGTAAGTATTTATATATATAAAAATGTATCTAAACACCAAAAGATACAGGAAGAATAAAATATTATTATTGTTTTATTTTTTTAAAGATGTTTTGCTCTGTCATCAAGAGGTAGGGTACAGTGGCATGACAATAGCTCACTGTGGTCTCAAACTCCTGGGCTCAAGAGATCCTTGGGCCTCTACCTCCCAAGTAGCTGGAACTACAGACACGCACCACCACACCGGGCTAATTAAAACAATGTTTGTAATGGATGGGATGTAGCTGTGTTGTGTTGTCCAAGTTGGTCTCAAACTTCTGGCCTAAGCCAGTAGCTAAGATTGATGGCCTAAGCCAATGACACTACAAAAATAAGGAATTATACTTTTTGGAACCATGGTTATATCTACTGTACCTCCTTGACTGAGATGGCTTATGATGTCTATGACACGGTACACAAACATACCACACACACAGGCACACATTGTACACGCAACACGCACACACACACACACACACATCCTATTAGTTCTTTTTTGCTAAATAATTCTAACACAACCATTTTGTTTCATTTTTTTTTCTAATTTTTAAACATAATCAGATTCATGGGCTCACTGTTAAAATTAAAATTCATCTTTTCTAATTTCTCCTTCTCAAATCCCTTAATAGAAATGCAGGCTCATGAGGGCCCCACCCTAAACTATTTTTGATTTTTAATTTCTTATAGTTAATCTGAACATTCTTATTTTATTGCCTTTATTTATTATTGAATGTTAGAAACTGAAAAATATCTACTTCTAGCACTCACATATATTGAGCTCTTGTCATTTGGTCTGTTTAGTGAAAATACTTCATTTTCAGAATCTCTTTCCCAGTGTTGTAAAAGCTTTAAAGAAATAAAAAGTAAAAGTGAATCTTATTTTGTGCCTCCCCAACTTTTTTTAAAGCCTGAATTTCAAAACACATTTGCCTCTAATAATTTCATTTAATAGATTTTGAATCTGTACTTGTGTGTATTATAGGCACCTCAGATTAGACCTCATTTTTCACTGATTCTATGAATTGCTAGCCCTTCCTTGCCCTACATTTTCAATTAGGATTAATGATACCACCTACTTATGTGATAGCAGCCTTAAAAGTTTCTATGACTTGCCATTCTCTCTCCTCTTTCATGTCTATCCTCTTCTTTCCAAATAAAAAAGAAAAAAGGGTAGACTACAGCTAAATGCAACAACCAGAACTAATGTCACCAATATTGGCTAAGTAAAAAGACCTAGATAAAAAGTAATGCATAATATGCACACCTATTTATATACATTGCATAAAATATATCTTTGGTGATATGTCAGCAATGGTGAACATTGAAAGGATATTGACTATAAGACATCTTGAGAAATGTTTACTACTTGCTGGTAACATTTGACATCTTGATTTTGACGACAAATACATAGGTCTATTAACATTATATAACTGTCAAATATTGACTAGATAGTGTAATATATTAATCACAATTATTTTAAACTCTGTGTATGAAATTTCTCACTTCTGGGGTTTTTAGTTATGATTCTGTAGACAATTTATCTTTTTGTCTCCTTGCTTTCTTGGATTGTTTCAGAATTTTTGACTGAATGCTGGATATTTTGTATAGAAGAGTCAAGACTAAGTTAAATATTAATTTAATAGGTACTCTTTCTCTCTTATATATATTAACATGAAATATTGAGTCAATTTAGTCACTAGTTAAGTTGAGTTTGAGTTTTCTTACTGGCACAGTTACCTTCCGAGTACCCCAATGTGGTTCATAGATCAATCAGGTAGCTAACTGTTTTTGTAAAGAAGAATTGGAGTACTTAATAGAAAAGGCTACAAGCTGGGTGCCAATATGTGTGACCACACACCAGGCAGAGGAGGACACTTGTTTTTCCATGTTGCTATATTAATATTTTCTTGGTGTGAATGGGTACATGGGTTTTGGGAATGAGAATTGGTCTGAAGTAATTGA
This sequence comes from Chlorocebus sabaeus, assembly GCF_047675955.1. Classification (NCBI taxonomy): domain Eukaryota; kingdom Metazoa; phylum Chordata; class Mammalia; order Primates; family Cercopithecidae; genus Chlorocebus; species Chlorocebus sabaeus. The sequence goes on along the minus strand of NC_132920.1, from coordinate 67,389,064 downwards.
GGAAGACTGTGTATTGGGCATTTGTCTCACTGTTGCCCCTCTCCACCCCTTTTTAAAGAAAACGTATAAATACTGCATCTCCTAAGAGCCTCTTTGGAAAAAAAAAAAACCCAGATGCTCCTGTGATCCACACATTTTCTGGGTGTGCCCTCAGACTGGGTCAATAAACCTCAATGATTTGAGCCTCATGCCTCAATTACTCAATTTGGTTGTTAAAACTTTCCAAGATTAAATGTGATTGTTTAATTTCACATTTTTGATTACCATAATCATTGAATAATTTGGGACACTTGTATTTCTTTTGTTAGCTGTCTCATATATATATATATTTCCTATATATGGGAGAATTAGATGTATACAAATTTTCTACCTTAAAATATTTATTACCACATTATTAAGCTTTTTGTAACAATTTAATATATCAAATATATTAAAACAAACTACACTATATGTATCTATCATTTACAATTTGTAATTTTCTTTTCTTTTCTTTTCTTTTTTTTTCTGTGATAGAGTCTCGTTCTGTCGCCCAGGCTGGAGTGCAGTGGCATGATCTTGGCTCACTGAAAGCTCTGCCTCCCAGGTTCAGGCCATTCTCCTGCCTCAGCCTCCTGAGTAGCTGGGACTACAGGCGCCCGCCACCTCACCTGGCTATTTTTTTTGTATTTTTAGTAAAGACAGGGTTTCACTGTGTTAGCCAGGATGGTCTTGATCTCCTGACCTCGTGATCCCCCACCTCAGCCTCCCAAAGTGCTGGGATTACAGGCGTGAGCCACCGCACTCAGCCAACAATTTGTAATTTTCTTTTCAAATTTAGTGTGTTTGATGTTTTTGAAACATAGACTTTCAAAATATAATAATTTAATGTTTTGTAAGTTTAGAATTTATGTCAGAAATTGTCTACCAACTATTTACATATGAATTATGTTATATTAATTGTATGTAATTTGTACAATTAATGTTTTACCTCAAAAGATCTTTGTATCTATTTTTATAGTATTATTATATAATACTATATAAATATATAATAATATATAAATTATATATAAATTATTTATATATATAAATTGTACATATATAACATATATCTAAATATATATACTCTAAGGAATCTTTCCAGCCACATCAGAGCTATTGAGAGTTTAAATTAAACCTTTGAGTATTATTTGATTTATTTAGACATTTATTTAGTCTTTCATTGAACATTTGTAATCATTTTTGATAAATGCCAAGGAGTGCAAATGCTCGGTCACAGGATATGTCTATGTGGTGGTTTAGTAAGTTTTAGCAAATTTGTTTTCCAAGTGATTGTATAAATTTATACTCCTACTACCTGTATATTTCTAGTTTCTTTTCAAATTTTAAATACTCATTTAATTACATATTTTAAATGCATTTATAAACTATATTAGTTATTTTAATAAGTGTATAATATTTTAATTGAATTTATGACTTTTCCCAGCAGTATTCCAAATCCTTGAAGTTATACTCAAAGATTATTATTATATCTTATCTTGAGTAGTCAATAAATAAACTAATCTTTTCCATTAAAATGGTAAGAGGAAAATTCAACAAGTTGATCTCTTCAGGACTGCATGAGCTTCTGTCATTTTTTTGGAGGGTGAGTCTCTCCATATTTGTATATGTGTGTTATCCTCTGCTAATTTTGTACATTCAAATCCATCTTTTCTCCAATACTTTTGTTTACTCCCATTTTTAAATTGTTAACTCTTTCTTCTCCCACCCCTACTTCTGTACTTGCTCTGTTACCCTCTGTATTAGTCTTTCATGCTTCTAATAAAGACATATCTGAGACTGGGCAATTTACAAAAGATAGAGGTTTAATTGGACTCACAGTTCCACATGGCTGGGGAGGCCTCCCAATCACGGTGGAAGGCAAGGAGGAGCAAGTCGTGTCTTACATGGATGGCAGCATGCAAAAAAGGCAACTTGTGCAGAGAAACTCCCTTTTATAAAACATTAAATCTTATGAGACTTATTTGCCATCGCAAGAACAGCAAGGGAAAACACTGCCCCCCATGGTTCAATCACCTCCTACCAGGTCCCTCCAACAACACATGGGAATACAAGATGAGATTTCAGTGGGGTCACAGACAAACCATATAATTCCAACTCTGGCCCCTCCCAAATCTCATGTCCTTACATTTAAAAACCAATCATGCCTTCCCTAAAGTACCCTAATGTCTTAACTCATTTCAGCATTAACTCAAAAGACCACAGTCCAAAGTCTCATCAAGACAAGGCAAGTCCCTTCTGCATATGAGCCTGTAAAATAAAAAGTAAATTAGTTACTTCCCAGACCCAGTAGGGGTACAGGCATTGGGTAAGTACAGCCATTCCAAATGGGAGAAATTGGCCAAGACAAAGGGGCCTCAGGCCCCATGCAAGTCTGAAATCCAGCAAAACAGTCAAATCTTAAAGCTCCAAAATGATCTCCTCTGACTCCATGACTCATGTTCAGCTCACACTGATGCAAGATGTGGGCTCCCACAGCCTTGGGCAGCTACACCCCTGTGACTTTGCAGGGTATAGCCTCACTCCTGGCTTCTTTCACAGGCTGACGTTGAGTGTCTATGGCTTTTCCAGGCACGTGGTGCAAACTATAAGTGGATCTACTATTCTGGGGTCTGGAGGAAAGGGGTTGGTTCTCTTTCCACAGCTCCACTAGGAGGTGCTCCAGTAGGGACACTGTGTGAGGGCTCTGACCACATTTCCCTTTCACACTGCACTAGCAGAGGTTCTCCATGAGGGCCCTTCCCCCTGCAGCAAACCTCTGCCTGAGTATCCAGGTGTTTCCATACATCCTCTGAAATCTAGGTGGAGGTTCCCAAACCCCAGTTCTTGACTTCTGTACACTTGCAGGCTCAACACCACATGGAAATTGCCAAGGCTTGGGACTTGTACCCTTTGTAGCATGGTCCAAGCTCTATGTTGGCCCCTTTAAACCCTGGTTAGAGTGACTGGGATGCAGGGAACCAAGTCCCCAGGCTGCACACAGCACAGGGACCCTCAGCTCATGAAACCATTTTTTTTCCTCCTAAACCTCCAGACCTGTGATGGGAAGGGTTGCTGTAAAGATCTCTGACATGCCCTGGAGACATTTTCCCCATTGTCTTGGTGATTAACATTTAGCTTCATTACTTAGGCACATTTTTGCAGGCCATTTGAATTTCTTCTTAGCAAATGGGATTTTCTTTTTTTCACATTGTCATCCTACAAATTTTCTGAACTTTTATGCTGCTTCTCTTTTAAAACTGAATGCCTTTAATAGCACCCAAGTCACCTGTGGAATGCTTTGCTGCTTAGAAATTTCTTTTGCCAGATACCCTACCCCATCTCCCTCAAGTTCAAAGTTTTACACATTTATGGGACCAGGACAACATGCCACAAGTCTCTTTGCTAAAACATAACAAGAGTCACCATTGCTCTAGTTCTCAACAAGTTCCTCAACTCCATCCAAGACCACCTCAGCCTGGATTTTATTGTTCATATTATTTTCAGCATTTTGGCTAATACCATTCAACAAGTCTCTAGAAAGATCCAAACTTTCCCACATTTTCCTGTCTTCTTCTGAGTTCTCCAAATTGTTCTAACATCTTCCTGTCACCCAGTTCCAAAGTCACTTTCACATTTCTGGGTATCTTGTCAGTAATATCCCACTTTACCGGTACCAATTTACTGTATTAGTCTGTTTTCATGCTGCTTATAAAGACATACCAGAGACTGGGAGATTTACAGAAGAAAGACGCTTAATTGGACTGATGGTTCCATGTGACTGGGGAGACCTTGCAATCATGGCAGAGAGCAAGGAATAGCAAGTCATGTCCTACATGGATGGCCCCAGGCAAAAAGAGAGCTTGTTCAGGCAAACTTTCCTTTTTAAAACCATCAGATCTCATAAGACTTATTCACTATCACAAGAACAGCATAGGAAAGGAAGACCTGCCTCCACAATTCAATTACTTCCTAATGGATACCTCCCAAAACACATGGGAATTCAAGATGGTATTTAGCTAGGGACACAGCCAAACCATATTACCCTCTGAAATCCTTCATCGTAAACAAGTATTAAGTATTCTGCTCCACTATGTCCAGATGTTTCTTATGTTAAACTTGGTGCTTCTTACATAAACTATCCTTGTGAATGCTTTCTCCCTTGTGAAATAGTCAGCTGAATACTGCTCATTTTTATAAGTACAGTGAGTCTAGAGTCTGGATCAACATTATCTCCTTTTCTATTCACTCATTCAAATAACTGGGGTTTTATTGTTATCCAGAATTCTATTTTGAAAGTTATACTATCTTATTCTTTCTCTTTTTGAAGCAGCAATTACTGGCGTCTAGGAACTCTACACTGTCCTTTGGTCTTCTTTATTTCACATTATTTTTTATTCAACCAGAGAAGAACATATATCTCTATCTTATCATCACCTTTTCCATGACAATTATTTTCCCTTCTGATACATGTATACAATGATTCTTAATTTTGAATTAACACTTTTTTTTACTGTTATACATAACTTCTGAGAAGTTCCATGTAAAATTACATAGCCCAGAAGATTGTGACCATTGTCAATTTATGACTTGTAAACTCAATATGGAAGGAAATCTCTTTAAGTGTGGGCAAACTTGTTTCCTCACACCATAGAGTATCTATTAAAAACTTGTGTCTTTTCTTCCCCAATTCCTTGGTGTCATTTCATTTTTTTTTAAAGTCGACAAATGCCCTTTGCAAACAATACATAGAGAAAACTGAAGTTGCATTAGGGAGCAAGATAATGTCTTAATCAGTACTATCCTGGAATGTTTCTCTGTGCAATCAGTCTTCATTATAATTGCCTTTGCTCAGAGGATCTGGACTATGGCAGAATTTGAGATACACATTGAAAATAATCCCATAACAACAGGCACACTTTATCATCCTTGAGCAAGTATTTTCAATTGCTGCTTTTCTTTATGCTTTTCTACATGAATTATTTAAAATTTATTGAGACACTTCAATTAAAATTTTCCTTAGGGCTTCATCCTTTCGCATTTATTTAAGACAGCCTTACTCATGCTATGGATTAAGCTTTCTCTTTTTCAGTTTTTGGTATGGTGTCACTTATTTATTCACATAGTCACTTATATATTTTGTTGTTGTTGTTTGCTGTATTTTCTTTCTTTTTTTTCAACTTTTAAGTTCAGGTGTACATGTGCAGACTGTGTAGGCTGTCATATAGGTAAATGTGTGCCATGGTTTGCTGCACAGATTATCCCATCACCTGGGTATTAAGCCCAGCATTTATAAGCTACTCTTCCTGATGCTCCCTCCCTGATCTGACAGGCCCCAGTGTGTGTTATTCCTCTCCATGTGTCAATGTATTCTCATTATTCAGCTCCCACTTACATGTGAGAACAGCCAATGTTTGGTTTTCTATTCTTGTATTAATTTGCTGAGGATAATGGCTTCTAGCTCCAACCATGTCCCTGCAAAGGACATAACCTGGTTCCTTTTTATGGCTGCATATTCTTTCATGGTTCAGATTTCTTTATCAAGTCTATCATTAATAGGCATTTAGGTTGATTCCACATCTATGCTCTTGTAAGTAGTGTTACAATGAACATATGCACATATGTATCTTTGTAATAGAATGATTTATATTCCTTTGAGTATATACCTAGTAATGGGATTGCTGAATCAAATGGTATGTCTGTCTCCAGATCCTTGAAAAATTACTACATTGTCTTCCAAAATGGTTGACCTAATTTACTCTTCCACCAACAATATAAAAGTATTCCTTTTTCCCTGCAATTGTGCCAGCATCTGTTGCTTCTGGACTTTTAAAATAATCACCATTCTGACTTGTGCGAGATGATATCTCATTTTGATTTTTTGTTTTTTTGTTCTTTTCATTTCTCTAATTATCAGTGATATTGAGGCTTTTTTATATGTGTGTTTGCAGTATATATGTTTTCTTTTAGAATTGCCTGTTCTTGTCTTTTGCCTAACTTTTAGTGATTTTTTTTTCTTGTAAATTTATTTAAGCTCTTTATAGTTGTCTCCCATTCTGTAGGTTGTCTGTTCACTCTTTTCTTTTGCTATTCAGAGGTTCTTTAGTTTAATTAAATTCCAATTGTCAATTTTTGCTTTTGTTATAATTGGTTTTGTCATTTTCATCATGAAAGCTTTGCCTGTGCCTATGTTCTGAAAGGTATTGCTTAGATTTTTTTCTAGGGTTTTTATAGTTTTGAATTTTATATTTACTTTTTGTATATGGTGTAAGGAAGGAGTTCAGTTTCAATTTTCTGCATATGACTAGCCAGATCTCCCAGCAGCCTTTATTATGGAATCTTTTCTTAATTGTTTGTATTTGTCAGGGTTATCGAGTTATTTATTTCTGAGTTATTTATTCTGTTTCATTGGTCATATATTTTTATACCAGTAGCATGCTATTTTGAGTCCTGTAGCCTTACAGTATAACCCGAAATCAGGTTGTGCTCATACGGGAGGCGGGCAGGGAAGTGCTGGGTAGAGAAGTGCGGGGTCCGTGACTAGGGTTCCACCCTTGGGCGTGTGCCCATGGACCTAGGTAAGGACAGGCATTTCTGTTTTTGTGTCCAAATGTTGCGTTTTTGAAGCAACCTGGCCCACCACATGCCCGATCCTGTGCCCATAAAAACCCCAAGACCCCAGTAAGCACACACACATAATTTGTTGGATGTTGAGAGAAACACACTGACAGAAGAATACACTGACTCTGGCAGGACATCAATGGCAAAATGATGCAGATGACATGGAATTCAGCTAGAAGCGGTTAGAGGAGAGTCAGCCACTGAGCAGCTCGATTCCAGGGGAAGACCACCTTTCCACTCCATCTCCCTTCTGGCTCTCATCTACCTGCTGAAAATGACTTCCACCACTCAATAAAATCTTGCACTCTTTCTCCAATCCCACGTGTGATCCAATTTTCCTGGTACACTAAGGCAAGAACCCTAGAATACAGAAATCCCTCTGCCCTTGCAATAAGGCAGAGGGTCTAATTGAGCTGATTTACATAAGCTGCCTGCAGACAGCCAAACTAAAAGAGCACACTGTTTCACATGCCACTGGGGCTTCAAGAGCTGTAAAGACTCAACTCTATATGCTGTGATGTGGTCAAAGTCCACACTCCCCATGACCTGACCTTCTGCATGCTCCCCCTAGGGGTTTGAGCTGTGGGGTCCAAAGAAGTGAGCCACACCCCCATCACATATCCTGCAAGGGGGATAAAAGAACTTTCCCCATTTCAAATGGGGGCTCGTCCAAGATCTTGGAAGGTGAGTGAAAATCAAAATTGTCCGATCTTCCTCTTTTCCACAACCCTGCCACCGCTCTCCTTTACCTGCAGGTTAAGGGCTCTGTTTCTCTTCAGAGTTTTAACCACCTTAACTGAGGCAGATAAAACACTCAGACTTATTTATTTAACTTTTTCTTTCTCTCTCATGTTTTGAAATGGCTCTCATCTTTTCCTTTATGTTGTTAGGAGTTTTTTTTTTTTTACTGGCTATGGCAATGTTATTAAGTAAAATGAACATTTGGCTCAGCCCCAAACGTGGAAGTCTGACCAACTGTTTTAGAGGCACCATCTCAGCCTCCTCCCTCTGTCAGTCACAGGCACACAAGCCTCAGGGCACCTCCTCTTATCATTTCTGCTCCCAGCTGGGGTGCCTGGGCATGTCCACAGCTAGCAAAGGCTGAGCCCAACAGCGATGAGGTGGAGCGGGAGAAAACCAAGACTCCAACAAGTCTATGGGTGGGCACTTCTTACTTGCTGCGACATCGGAATGTTTTTTCCCCTGGCCAAGGAATTCAACCTAGTCTGACATGGGGTAAAGATACAGGATTAAAGGGAGCCACTTGCAATGATCAAGAAGTTCTTCCCCCAGGATCTCCCTCCCCTTTTGTACCTTAAATTATTTTTCTCTTTTTTCATTTTCCAAGGAAGAGGGCTTCCCCTCCCTAGTACTCTGTTTCTTTTTTTTCCTTTTCTCTTTTCTTTTCTTTTCTTTTCTTTCTTTCTCTCTCTTTTTTTTTTTTTTATTATACTTTAAATTCTGGGATACATGTGCAGAAAGTGCAGGTTTGTTACGTAGGTATACATGTGCCATGGTGGTTTGCTGCACCCATCAACTCGTCATCTACATTAAATATTTCTCCTAATGTTATCCCTCCCCTAGCCCCTCACCCCAACAGGCCCCAGTGTATGATGTCCCCTCCCTGTGTCCATGTATTCTCATTGTTCAACTCTCACTTATGAGTGAGAGCATGTGGTGTTTGGTTTACTGTTCTTGTGTTAGTTTGCTGAGAATACTGATTTCCAGCTTCAACCATGTCCCTGCAAAGGACATGAGTTCATCCTTTTTTATGGTTGCATAGTATTCCATGGTGTATATATGCCACATTTTCTTTATCCAGTCTATTATTGATGGGGATTTGGGTTGGTTCCAAGTCTTTGCTATTGTGAATAGTGCCACAATAAACATACATGTTATGTGTCTTTACAGTAGAACGATTTATAATTCTATGGGTATATACCCAGTAATAGGATTGCAGGGTCAAATGATATTTCTGGTTCTAGATTCTTGAGGAATCACCACACTGTCTTCCATAATGGTTGAGCTAATAAAATAAAACATGAAGACAAGTTTAGATCACTCTGTTTCTAATAGAAAAGTTGATGGAGGAATGGCCCCTGCTAGCTGATAACTGCAAATTAGGCAGGGGTCATTTGAGACACTCTAAAAAATATAAACAGCCTCAGAAATATCTTTTCAGTCCCAAACTCGATTTCAAGCTTCATTTTGGGGCCCTAGAAAGAAAAAAAAAAAACAGGTCTGAGGGATCCAAAGCCAAGCAACAGGCTCAATGTAAATGGGAAGGACAAATACTGCCAACTGAACCCCCCACCCCATCAAATGAATCCATACCCCATGGTACAAACAGGCCTAGGGAACTCAAAGGTTGTTGATATCAGAGAAAAAAGTAGGCATAGTTTAGGGCAGTTAATTCCTATTTTCTAGGTTTTCCCTGTTTCATGGGTGCATCCTGCATTTGTACCTATGTCCAGCACCTGCCAAGGTTGCCTGGACTCAGGGCTAAGAGATGAAAGGGAAAGGAAAGATGCTCACTTTCTCTCTCTATCACACCCTGAGTTTTCACTGAAACAAGGAAAGGAAAGAGGAATGCACTATTCTCCATCTTTCAGAATGGGCAACCAGCTCTCTTGACCACTCCCAGCTCGCATTCCTCTGGAGTATATTCTGAATCACTAGGGATGCTTCAACCTTCAGACTCTGGAGGAAAAATGCCTGATAGCCCTCTGCACAAAGGTTTGGGCAAATTGTAAAGGACTTGATTGGCCCCAGGAAGGACACATTCATTTTGATACCATCAAGCAGTTGGAACTTTTCTGTAGATATGAAGACACATGGCCTGAAGTCCCATATGTGCAGATTTTCCATACTTTGCAAGGCAATCCAGACCCTTTCCAACAATGTAGGATTGATTAAGCCCTCCTGTTTGTCATCTCAGGTAAGGCTGCAAGGCGCAAGCACAGGGAACTAAAGGTAGAAGTAACAGAGGCACCCCTGGAAGTGGAGCCAGTTCCAGATCCACTTTGACCTTCTTGAGCAGCTTCAGCCTCTCACATGCCCCCTCCTAGAAATCCTTGCCCTAAACAAGCCCTATTCTCACTCTTGCTCCTCCAACAGATGCTTGGCAAATTTGGCCCCAGTAAGGTCCTATTCCCCATTTTCTTACAGGATGTAAAACAAATTAAGGGGGATCTTGGCAAGTTTTCAGATGACCTTGACAGATATATAGAGGCTTTCCAGAATTTCATCTAAATATTTGAACTCTCCTGGAGAGATGTTGTGTTACTTTTGAATCAGACCCTGACAGACACTGAGAAACACACCACTCTGCAAGCAGCAGAGAATTATGGGATGACCTTTGTATCTCATATACAGGGAAGGGAGTGAATATTATCCACCTAGAAGAGAAGCAGTACCAGTGAATGACCCTAAATGGAATTCCAATGACCATTTAGAAGACTGGAAGAGGATATACTTTCAGGTGTGCATAATGTGATACTTATGTAGCACTAGAACCAAGCCCCTCAATTACACTAAGTTATTCACGATCAACCAGAGATTTGATGAAAATCCCACTGTTTTCTTGGAAAGACTAAGAGAGGCCTTGGTAAAGCACACCCCTCCATCTCTTGATCAGTCAAGGGACAGCTGATGATAATCAGACAGCTCCTGATATTAGAAGAAAGCTACAAAAACAGGCACTGGGGCTAGATAGTACTTTAGACAACCTGCTGAAAATAACCAAAAAACCTTGGACTTTTATAATAGAGACAAGGAGGCCCAGGAAAGAGAAGAAATACAGGAAAGAGTTAGAAGCTTTAATGGCCACAATGCAAGCCCAGTAGCCCCAGAGTTCCCAGGGTACACCTGGCAAATGCTAAGGATATGGCGAGAATAGTTATCTCTCTTCTAAAGTGTAACTCCTCCCATTCAAGGTTTAATTTCTTTCACCAGGGTGAAATAGCTCGGAGCACAATGATGGTAGTGTATTTCAATTCTTATCTCTATAATCTTCAGCATAGATTCTTTCCTTGTATAATAACACATGTTCAACCCATGCATACAAAACCTTATAAAACTTTGTTTATTTCTTTGTTTTCTCATGCCTAGAAGCCATCAAACTCCAAATGGTCAGGCAGCTGGAGCCTCAGATAATGGCTCCCCTTTGCCAGGAACCCTTAGGTAGACCTCTGGGAGGGATCTGACTGCTGTTTTTCCCCCAAAAATGCCTCCTGTCAGCAGGAAGTAGCTAAGACTGGTCATAGTCCATATTCTAGCAGCAGTTACATGTACCTCTTCAGAAGGGAGAAATGATACACGAGGGAGGCAGGGAAGTGCTGGGTAGAGAAGGGTGGGGTCCCTGGCTGGGGCTCTACCCTTGGGCCTGTACCCATAGACATAGGTGAGGACAGGCATTTCTGGTTTTGTGCCCAAATGTTGCATTTTTCAAGACCACCCTGGCCTATCACACTCTTCATTGTGTGCCTGTCAATACCCTGAGACCCTAGGAGGCACACACACAAGTCACTGCCCATTGAGTGAAATACACTGGCAGAAGAATATACCATCAGACTCTGGCAGGCTATTGACAACAGAATGATGCAGACTAGATGGAATTTGGCCGGCAGTGGTTGGAGGAGAGCCTGACCACTGAGCAGCCCGACACCAGGAGAAGACCACCTTTCTACTCCATGTCCTTTCTGGCTACCATCCATTTGCTGAGAGCTACTTCTACCACTCAATAATACCTTGCATTCACTCACTAAGCCCATGTGTGATTTGATTATTTTGGTACACTAAGGCAAGAATCAATCCTGGGATACAGAAAACCCTCTTCCCTTGGGATTAGGAGAGGGTCTAATTGAGTTAATTAACCCAAACCACCTGTGGATAGCCGAACTGAAAGCACACACTGGTACATACACCCACTGGGGCTTCAGTGGCTGTAAACACTTAACCTTAGATGCTGCTGTGGGGTAGGAGCCCACATTCCCCACCACCTGCCTGTTTGCATGCTCCCCTTAGGGGTTTGAGCTGCAGGACACCTAAGAAACGAGCTGCATCCCCATATCACATCCTGTGAGGGGGATAAGGGAACTTTTCCCATTTCAGTATGATACCTCTACCTATGTTCTTTTTGCTTAGGATTACCTTAGCTATTTGGGCTATTTTTTGGTTCTATAAAAATTTTAAAGTAGTTTTCCCGATTCTATGAAGAATTTCAATGGTAATTTAATGGGAATAGCATTGAATCTCTAAATTACTTTGCGCAACATGGCCATTTTTATAATATTGATTTTTCCTATCCATGAGCACAGGATGTTTCTTCATTTATTTGTGTCCTCTTTGATTTCTTTGAGCAGTGGTTTAATAGTTCTCCTTGAAGAGGTCCTTCGCCTCCCATTTTTATATTTTAACTTTATAATAATTATTTTACCTTAAATTGATTTTTGTTTTAGGCTAGTATTTCATATGACTAATTGGTTGTATCACTACCTTTACTTGAATATACTCTAATTTTCTCACTAAGTTGCAATTTTACAGATCTCATAAACACACACAAACAGATACACACATGTTTATACTTGTGATGAATTCTAAAACATGTTTTCTACTTTAAGAATCTATATTGATGTTCCTTTGGAATGACTTTAATGTTAATATTTGATTGTAAGGTTTAATTTATTATATTTAAATGTTGATGAGATTGATGCCAGATATACAAAGTGTTTAGATATACTCTATCAAAAAAGAGATATTTGTAGATAGAATGTGATCCTTAAAAGATTAGTAAAATTTGAATCCATAACACAGATGGAGTGATTAGTTTTATTATGGATGGAGTTCTTTTTCCATTTATAAGTAGAAAATAACAACAATAGGCAATAGTGCTAAGTTCATAGTTTGCTACTTGCATGCTGCAGAATTTATTGTTGATGGATTCTGCATTATATATGTTTTTATTGCTTATACTAAGATAGTCAACTTAATGCTGACATTTCTCCTGGATTTTGAGTAATTTCTAAAGCTTTTCAATGAATGATTTTTCTTTAATGTGACTTCTGAATTTTATTTAATTCTTGTTGCTGATTTAATTCTCTATATTATGAAAAATTTTATTCATTTAACACACTTTTAAATTTTTAAAGTGTTTTGCAAAATAGTGACATTAGTTGCTTTTGCCTGCTTATCCACTTTTTCCTCTTTTGACATCAAAATTTTTCTTTGTTAAATACTCTTGTTCCATTGCTTATAGTTTTAACTTGAGTCAATTAATGTTCCTCTCCTTCAGTCTATGGCAATCTATTGTGGAAATTTGACTTTTAATAGAAGAACACAATGAAGAGATAGTCAATGCCTAGTAACTTTACCAGTTCTTATTTGTTCTGAGACGTAATTCTTCAGTTTTTCCTTTAATTGGTCAGTTGCCCAATACATTTATTAAATGTATTTTATTGGGCATATATTAGCCAAATTCAATTGATATTGTCAGCAACCATTATATAGCAAAAGATACAGAGTCCAGTAAGCCTAAGTTTTGATGATAATAACTTTTAATTTGTTATTCAGCTGACAAGGGGCAAATTGCGGTGGAAATCTCATTGATTTTCTGTGATGTAAAAGTAACACCTCAGAGTAGCTAATTTGTTATCACCTGTGGTCACATAAAACCCTATGCTTACTTCAGGAAAATGTCCTGAATGATTGGGTAGCCAAATGTATAGAATAATTGGAAGAGGATGAGGAATTATCTAATCATGAAGGGAAAAAGAAGGCTGAAAACTAGATTAAATAAAACAAAAGAACAGCATACTCAAATCCTTAATTTCTCACTACCAGTCATAAAAATCTTAGAGTTTTTATACAAAAAAAAAAAAAAATCATACTTTTAGACACTGGATTGAAATCACTGGGGGAAAAAAAAGTAAGTGTTACTTTTTTGTGTGTAATTAATTAGAACAACAATTGAATTCAAATCCCTCCTAGTTTTCTGACATGATGGTTAAAGAAATCCAAATAATCAGGATTGGAACATATGTGCAGATTCAAAAATTACACTTGTAAATTAACATTACAGATTTAATTGAACTGCCTTAGCTCTGAGTTCATTTCCAAATAGTTCTTATTAAACTTTGCCTTTGGAGCAGCCTCTGAACAATTCACTGGGCTGGCCTGGGAGTGGAGGGGAGAAAAATGTAAAGTTGCCATTCTGTAGCATCTTGATAGCTCCTTGTGCCAGCAGTCTTTCTTTTATTTTTATTAACTAAATCAGTGGACCACTAGCAGACAGCAGAGGTTATTATTTTAACAGTCTCCTGTGATTTCTCTCTCTTGGGTTAATGTCCTATCCTGTTGATTGTGCTCCAGTAATAGCTTGTGGGGACAAGGAAAAATATCTTTTTGCGTCTTCTTCTCATCTTTTGGTAGAAGTTGTATCTCTTCTTAATGTTGTTGACTTCTCAGTATGAACTGTGCTACTCACATCCAAATGCTGATGATACTGAGGGAGTGCATTTGCTTGTTTTGAAGGAACTCTTCAAGGACTCCTTGTCCATGCCAATCCCTAGTGTGAGGAATCCAGGCAAGTTGAAGCTTTGCCCTTCGTGGCTTCTGTAGGGTGTGATCTGCCCCTCATTGCAAACTCTAGCTGCAGTGCTTTCCCCCTCTAGCCGATGGCCCTTTTGAGAACTGAAAAATGGCAATTTGAAGACTGGCTACTTCTCACAATTCTTCTGAATCCACATAAACTCATGTTAATTTACTATATCCTATTTAAAATATATTGTTTCTGCCATCCAAATATGTTCTGCTTTTCTCTATATGATCCCTGCTATTTATGGGACAATAATAATCAGATATTAGACACAAAATAAAGTATAACTTAGGGAGTGGAGGAGTTCAGACGGATGAGGGAAGAAACAGATTTTTATTTCCTGAGAAGACAGTGTGCTGTTTCCCTAGTTGCTTTTATATAGACAACAGAGTGTGTGGAGATGGTGGGAAACTATTCAGTGTCTCCTAGAATACCACTGCTTTGTAAATCTTCTACTGGAGTCTTTGACAATCTTTCAAATTGAATAGTGAAGCCCCCTCACTCTTTATACTTAAGCTGTGAGCTAACAATATGCTTTTTTTTTTTGCATTATTCTTCAGCAATAATGATTGGAAATGGCTATTATGTAAGGAATCAACTATATGTCCCAAGTTTTTAAATATAATAAAACCTTACGTCACCAAATTCCATAGGACAAATCTAAATTCGTCGTGATCCAAAGTAAAATGTAGATGTAAAATAGAGAGACATAGAGTTTTTACTCATTAAATGTAGCAGAAACAGTGCATTTAACATCTTAAGAACAGTTCTTAGCAATGAATTTTGAGACTACTGACTAAAGAAGCAAAACAATGTTATATCAGACTTAACCCGCCCCTGTAGATGTGATTACTAGAGATCTTGTGTTTTCTTAGTTGAGTCAGATTTCTAGTGTAAATCTGTATGCAAACTTGGTGCTTAAATGCCATTGGATGGACAGATATCACATGCCCTTTGAAGATGTTTGGATTCAAATACATTAAATTCAGAAAGATTCTGAAGTGCTTAGTTAGCTTAACAAATATATCCAAAACTCTTACTTTATTATAGTCTCTGAAAGATACTAGACTTTGCTTTCTTCACCAACACTTTAAATAAAGAAGATATTTGCCAAAAAACACAGATTACCAAAAATGCACCTATGAATAATGAACTAAACAGTTCCAGTTGAAATGTGCTCTCCAATTTTAGTATGTCTGGGTGGATTACAGATATAGAATCCAAGTATAAAAACCATAGCAAAGTTTTAAAAAGAAGCAAAGTTGCTATGAGTAACATGATGGGTATAAGGACAGGCACAGTAATCCAATCACCTCCAAAGAAATGTCTGAGAGGATATAATTAAGTATAGATCCATAGGAAAGAAATTTTTAGGCCACCCCCCCCAAGGAATTATTTGCTTTATATATATATGGGTATATATATACACCCATATATATACACACACACACAATTAATAACTGCATTAATTTTGTTATTATTGTTATTGTATTATATTTTCTTATACAACCTAGTATATCTGATATATTACAGAGTCACCATGTTTTCTTCAGTTAATGTCTGAGTCTTATAATCAACTACTGAAATAAATAGAACTGACTGTTCGAAAAAACCTGATGTCCATATTGTGATATACTGTGATCCTTTCTGAACTGTTTCCCTAAAGGGACCCGTGATCTTACATTTATGTTTCTGCACAATTAAGCTTTTAAGAAAGAAAAACAAAAATACAGAATTGTTGAAAACTGTTAGATGTTGGATCTTATCTAGTTAAAGTCCTTAATCTTTCGGGAAGTAAAACAACACTGGTCTGCTGGTGTCAGTGGAACTCAAGAGTGTCAAGGGACAAATTGAGTTTACATGAGTGCTACATGGCAGGCACAAGTGAACTCAAATCTTTTTGGTGGTCATTTTTCAGATCTTAAATTCAGAATTATAATTGGTATACTATAATCTGCAAACATTTAAACATGGCTACTGATGTGTGGATAAAATTTATATTTCCAGGAAGGGTCAAATGGAAATTATTAAAGTTATTATTTCAAAAATAGTTGACCAAAAGCCATATCTCATTTACAAAAGAATTCCCAAGATACCCAACCATCAGTAACTTGAAAGATTGACTTCTCTCATGCCTCTTTTTAATATTGCAGTAGATTTCAAGGAAAAGTTTGATAGTTTTGGGAAAATTACATATGTTTATTATACACACAATTAAATACAAATAACATATTTCATCAAATTATTTTGCTTTCCTTCTGAGCACATAGGAAGATCACTTTGCCACCCCCCCCGCCCCCCCAGCATGCAGATAGGACCATGTGGGTGAGCTCCAGACAGTTGTGGGCAGAAATGAAACATAATATTATTAGGATTGATGAAAAACCATAATTATAATGGTTTACACACTTTCCTATCCTGAAAGTGCATGTTCCAGCATGGCTGGAAGTGACACATTCCAAAATAGTTGTGCCACATGATGAAAAAACTCCATATTCCTGAGTATGTCAATTAGAATATAGCCGCCCAAGAAATCCACCAATCCACCAATCCAGAGTTATCTATATCACACTATGTGTAAGCAAGAAATTAATCTTTGTTATACAAATTTACTAGGATTTTAAGGTTGTTTTATTAACTTATCCTAACGAAGCAAACGTGGAGCTACTTCTCAGTTCCTTATTATAGTTACTCAGTTCTCCTAGTGACTGCTATTAATTTTTCACTCTACTCATATTAAAAATAAAAATAAATGGCAGAAGTTTACTGTCTTTCATAATAGATATTTCCATCTTGTTTCAGATATATATCTGCTCTCTGGTTTATTTTATTTTTTTTTCATACGGTATATGCTCCAAGGAACTTGTCTTACAGTTCTCACAGCACATAAACTTGGTAAACTTTATTGACCAAATCATGCTGACATTTTCTATATGTTGGAAAATAATAGTTACCTTATATGTTTTTGTAAGACACAGAGCTTCCAGAAGTTGGGGAATAAATCACACACACACAAACACATACACACCAATTCTGAGACTTGCCACTTAAGTAGAGTTTCTCATAATGCAATTATGTGGAATTTTAGGAGCTAGCCACCAAATTGAAGGGTAATTTTCTATAGCTTCAAACTGAAATTATTACATGTGGCATACTTGAAGTCTTTTAGGTGTTGTAGAAAGCACATAGACATTTTGGCTCTCTTATCTGACTTACCAATTAAATAAAAAATAAACTAGTTTTTAGTGCACCCCAGTACAAGGGAAGACTCACCAACTGCTTTTGACTGCAGATCCAGTGTGTCTGCATCCTGACCCTTTAGATTCAGAAGTTATGATAAAGAAAACCCAAAGTAGAGGACATTCCCATCAGTTGCACAGTTTCTGGACAATGCACTTCAGGTGTTTTTCTCCATGCTATCAATTCTGGTCAGTTGGACTGCTATGGTGAAAGTGATTCAGATTATTGTTGAAGTTTTTTTAAACTGCCAGCTTCAACACCAGAACTTACATCTATTTGTGAGTCTACGTTACAACCACAGAGAAAATGCAGGGGGAAATAGCACACGGGAAATTGTCCCACATCTCTCCTTTTTCTTGCTGTCAGCCTCCAAATGCTGCTACTGTTTTTCATAGAATGGGAATCTATAGATAGTGATGCATTTGTATTGCACAGTCTATCCCTACAACCACATTATTGCCCATTAAATTTGAACATATGAATGAAAGTTACCATAATTTTCTTGTTCTACTTTTTTCAAAGCATATATCAGTGTCTGTAAAATGTGTATTTTAGGCTTGTTTATTTATTCAGTATCTACCTTTCTCAAATGGAAACAAATACGCCTCAAACAAGGTCCTCATTTATCTTGCTCATTGTTCTACTTATTGCCCCTAGAAAAGTGCCTGCGTAAGGTAGGAGTCAATTTATATTTATCAAATGAGCATCAGTGTGTCTTCTGTGTTTCTTGCAGATATTATTTTAATTTGTCTGCATCTAAGGGAAAATATGTAACTTAAATGATATTAAATAATTTTGCTTATTTTTTTATGTTTTATTCCTTCCTTTCTCTTTTCTTCATTTCTTGTTTCCCTATTTATCTTCCTTCTTTATTCTTTTATTCACTTATTAGTTCATTTGTTTCTTCTCTCCTTCTTTTCTTCCTTTCTTCACCCATTTGTAAACTATTTGTTTTAAGTTTGACATGGTTTTCTGGCATCACTCCTGTATACACTGCACTGATATAAACTTGTTACTCACCTGCAGAGTATGCTAATCAGTTTCCATTCTAAGTGATCAGTGCTCAAGATATACCAGTTGTTAAATAATTTTTACATTCTTCTGCATATCCAGCCCCTTTTAAGACACATTTACTGCTTGAAGGTTAGCATAGGCAATTCAAAGTTAACATTTCCCAACAGAGCACATCGCAGTTTTCCCAATAATCTCATTTGGTTTACATTCTCAAATACAGTAGCACAGAAGTCCAGTCTTTCCAACTCTTTCACATAAACTCTATAGTGAATTCCATGCTCTTAAACATTTGTCTTTACTTTCTCCAGCCCCTGATTGCACCCCCATTCATTTAGCCACTGACTCTCTACCACCTAAAACAAGGCAATAGTATACTGACGGGTTTCCCTGTTCATTGTTTTACAGACCTCTGAACAAGCATTTTCCAGTTGAATTTTTCAGAGCTGTGGTACCACAAAGTGCTCTAAAAGGTGTGATTTTCAAAGTTATAATACACATTAGTGTATTAAAGAATCTGAGATGAGCTACAATGAAGAACCTATATAGAATAGTACTACAGAAGATGTGCTATCTAATCAGACCGCCTGCTTTTAAATTTTAGTACTTCCCAGTACATAAAACAATATCAACACATAATTTGTGCTTAAAACATATTTTGGAGTTGTAAAGATAATCCACCAATAGATAAATATTATGGGAATGTTAGTTAACTTTCTTAAATCTCACTTTCTAATCATATTGGTGTTGAATAATAGTACTTATATATCGGCTAGCAATGAACGCATTGAGCTGAAAACATTTTTAGAAACTAAGAATGGGTAAAGGCAGAATTGAGCTACTTTTGTCATGTAAAAGGTCATATTAAAAGTAGGCACTTTGAGATTGGATGTAGCTGGAGTATCACAAACACAAGCTTCTTTTAGTTGCCCGCCCTTCTATCCAAAATGTGTGGCCTCTCAGTTTTTATGAAATTTGGGGCATCTCCTGGCATCTGATTTATATTCCAAGCAAAAAGAAGTCAGAGAGAGTAAAGGATAGACACAAATATCCCATTAAATCAGGAAAACAATAACCTTACTGGATTCCTCACTGAGCAAACTCTGCTTACTTCTCACCAGCCCGAACTGGGACACGTAGTTATGCTCAACTGCAAAGAATCAATGGAAATAGTATTTTTTACTGTGCATGTAATATAAATATTTGGCACCATAATTCTGGTTATTTGAGTAAGGTAGAAGGAGAGAATAGATATATATATGAACATGTCAACTTTCACTACTAAATGAACCCAGTGACTTGCAGTTTAAACAACATTTATTGTTCACATGCCTGCGGGTCAACTGAGTGATTCTGTTAACATAAATTCAACTCTATTGAATTCAGACTGTCTCATGTCTTCTGGGGCCTGAATGGTTTGGCAGTATGACCCACTCACTACCCCCACTGGTGGCAAGGAGTAGGGTAGTGACTGGGTTATGTATCTCATCATCCAGAAAGCTAGTCTGGGCTTGTTCAGAAGGCAGCAGACAGCATGGTTCTAAAAGCAGCAAAAGTGCAAGCTATTCTCACATCTTGTAGGTTTACATAACTTTGCTACTGTATCTTTAGCCAAATTAAGTTATATAGTTCAGCAAGCCCGGAGTTAATGTGGAAAGATGCCACCAAGCAGCTTAGTTACAGATAGAAAAAACAATCAGACTTGGAACATTACTGTAACCAATTCAATACAGTTCCTAGCTATGCCCGCCTCAAGAAACCATAAGTATATTTTTGGAAATAATTATGATGACTCAAATAAAAGGTATAGCACAACATCTTCAGCATAATCAACGTTCTATCAAATTTAGTTATAATTTTTAAGCATTTAAAGTTATTTTTCTTATTTTCCTTGATAACAGAAATATTTTATTCTTTTTTTAACATGACGTATAATCCCACTAAACCACTGTTATATGGAATTATATCTGGTGAAATCCTACTCTGAGCTCTTCTTCACAATTCTTCCAGCTTAGACTCAGATAAAAATATGATCCTGCCATTTTTTTACTAAGCCCTTCAAGGACTTCCCAGGGTGACCTCATAAAAAGCAAACTGTGAGTTTGGCATGGAAGGGGCGTTTGTCAGGATAACTGTGCTTATCTCTTTTAAATGTTCATTACTTTTGATATTAACACTTCTATGGTTAGTATCTATCTATCTATCTATCTATCTAGCTATCTATCTATCTATCTAGTGTGTGTGTATATACATATATATATAATGTGGGTGTGTATATATATAGTGTGGGTAAACAGAGTGTGTGTGTGTGTATACATATATTTATTATACTTTAAGTTCTAGGATACATGTGCAGAACATGCAGATTTGTTACATAGGTACATACATGCCATGGTGGTTTGCTGCACCCATCAACCTGTCAACTACATTAGGTATTTCTGCTAATGGTATCCCACTCCTAGTGCCCCCCACCCCCGACAGGCTCTCGTGTGTGATGTTTCCCTCCCTGTGTCCATGTGTTCTCATTGTTCAACTCCCACTTATGAGTGAGAACGAGAATGTGCAGCGTTTGGTTTTGTCTTCCTGTGTTAGTTTGCTGAGCATGACGGTTTCCAGCTTCATCCATGTTCCTGCAAGGACATGAATGCATCCTTTTTTATGACTGCATAGTATTCCATGGTGTATATGTGCCACATTCTCTTTATCCAGTCTATCATTGATGGACATTTGGGTTGGTTCCAAGTCTTTTCTATTGTGAATGATGCTTCAATAAACATACATGTGTGTGTGTCTTTATAGTAAAATGACTCATAATCTTTTGGGTATATCCCAGTACAATTTGAAACATCTTAAATATATTAAAAATAATTAAAATAATGTAAACTTATCCTTTGCTAATTCTCAGGAAACAAGATGATGAACTTTACAGATTAATATCTTTGATATTAATATTGCTAAAATGACACACATTAGTAACATGAGGTTTATACTGATACATTTTTATTTTTTATTGAAGTATGTATTAATGTCTTAGAATCTATAATATATGTGTTATTTCCAAACTATATCTGGTCATTAGGTTGATATAATTTAGAAATAACACATATGTCATAGATTCCAAGGCATTAATGTATACTTGAAGTAAGTAGACAATATGTCACTCACAAATTTCAAGAAATAATTCCAGAAAGGGTAAAATCTTCCAAAATCTAGATTAAATGCACTCTAAATGGATGAATTGACTAAAGCAGTATTAATATACAAAACTCACATTCAGTTTGTGAGGTTATTCCACAGCATAAATTCTCGCTGTGATTAACTGCTGTAACTCAATTGCAGTGAAAATATTTGTGCTCTTTACAGTGACAGTGCCTTGTTCTCAAATGGCCTTTCTATTGTGAGGGCACACCTCTGGTGTTTCTTGTGTGTCCAGATTTTCTCTTCTTTTAAAGACACCAGACAGATTTGACTAAGATTCACCCCAAAGAACTTATTTTAACTAAATCACCTCTTTAAAAGCCCTGTCTTCAAATATAGTCACATACTCTAGCACTAGAGGTTAGGATTTTAATGGATGCATTTGTAGGGTACCCACTTCTGTCCATAAGAGATGGTAAACTCTATGAAGGCTAAAACTGTGGCTAATTGTCTTGCAGTTGAATCTGCAGAACTGGTAGAGCACTTGGCATATAAGAGATACTCAATATGAATGTGCTAAATTAATGAATTATTTGGAAATAAATTATTTGTGGTATTTCCCTATCTTTCAACATAGGCTTTTTAAAAATTATTTTATATAGCCACTAAAGTCAATAATGAGAATCCCTAAAACAGGGTTCATAGAAAGGTTATAGATTACACTAAAGGCTGATATAATTTATAAAAATCTAATTATTAAGTTGCTATGGGAAACCAGAATACATATGCATAACATTCTTTATTGAGAACAATAGATTATTGTCATTACATGTGATATTGTAAAAGTACCTGGCACAGCAGTAATTCCAAAGCAAATCAAAAAGTTACTGTGAATGATGGACTCTATGTGGCACAACTGCAGTCACACAAGAGCATCAGACTTATTCTGGTAAGATTTGTAGCTGCTTATTAAAACATGAAATTGATAGTTTAGTTAAAATATTTCTGAAAATTAAGCTGTGCTGTATTAGCCAATTTGGGTTGCTGTAACTAAATAGGCTAAGTGGCTTACCAACAGACATATATTTTCCACAGTTCTGGAGGAGAGGATGTCCAAGATAAGATGCCATCAGATTCGGTTCTGGGGAAGGGCCATCTTCCTGGCTTGCATTTGGTCTTTTTCTTGCTGTACTGTCTCATAACAGAGAGCGAGCGGGAGTGTGAATGAGACTGAGTGAGACCAGACTCTAGCTGTCTGGTCTGGTCTCTTTTTATAAGGGCGCCAATACAATTATGGTGATGCTATACTCATGACCTCATCTGAATCAATGTCCTCATCTCCAAATACCATCCCATGGGGGATTAGGGCTTCAAAATGTAAATTTTTGGAGAATGCAGCTCAGTTCATAGCACATACTGTGTAGAGATATAAGATATGTAAAGTAATCCTATTTCTCAATATATTTTCAGGTTTTTTTCATAATCCATACCATTTTATTTATTTATTTATTTATTTTGAGACAGAGTCTTGCTCTGTCACCCAGGCTGGAGTGCTTTGGCAGGATTTCAGCTCACTGCAAGCTCCGCCTCCTGGGTTCACGCCATTCTCCTGCCTCAGCCTCCCGAGTAGCTGGGACTACAGGTGCCCGCCACCTCGCCTGGCTAGTTTTTTGTATTTTTTTTGTAGAGACAGGGTTTCACCATGTTAGCCAGGATGGTCTCGATCTCATGACCTCGTGATCTGCCCGTCTCGGCCTCCCAAAGTGCTGAGATTACAGGCTTGAGCCACCGCGCCGGGCCAATCCATACCATTTTTAATCATCATTGTATTTATACTTAAAACATAACAAGCACTTACTTATTTTAAATAAAATCATGAATTATTTAAATAAAGTTGATGCTTGCTTTTAACATTTCATACACAGGACATAAGATTATCTGATATAATTTCCTTTGTAAATTATTTTATTCATAATGTATCTATCTACTGTTTATTCAATAATTCCCTTTGCATACATTTAATGAGTAAATATTTCTAATGAGCTTGGCATTGGCACAATTAGGCACATAGCCCTGTTTTCTAGAACAGTTATCTCAGATGCTCTTTAAACATTAAAGAAACCTTCTAGATTATACAGAAGGTTAAGAATTATATAGAAATAAGAAATAATGAAACTGTGTTGTTGCTTACATGTTTTTGTACTATATTTTAAAGAATGTTAACTTTGAAGATTACCAATGTGACTTACATGAAAGTCTGATTACATGCATTTAGGGCAAAATTAGTTAAAAATAGTTGAACAGGAAACTTTAGTGCAAATTTGCTGTCGTGAATATGTTCGTTGATTGTGACTTTCATTCTCTAAGAGTGTAATAGAAGACAAATCTTTTAAAAAAATAATTAGCCATAAACTCTGAAAGGAGAGAAATATGTTACAAATGTTATCTTCAACTTTTACTTACTTTAAGACAGAATGATATTGAATCAGCATTTTATCTTATTTTTTTCAGCTAATTGAGGTGGAGAATGACTTTTACAGTCAAAGCTGTGTTCTCAAACTCATTTACACTTCTGTGTAAAATAATACAGCCAGAAATAGCCATCTCACCTTCTGAATAGATCTATAAATATATATAAATGCCTAAATATGTATATATGCACATATGTGTTTATAAATATAATTATAGGTTTATTTTGTAAACCTTTAATCAGGTGTCGGTTTTTATGTCAAAAGCTTTTTTTAAAAAATATATGATGATCATGTAATTTTTAAATTTTTGCTTTTTGGATTTCATTATGTTAATATACTGTATAATAGTGTTCTGTCTTTCTAATATTAGGCAAACTTTTCATTTCTGGAGAAATATTGACTTGGTCTTGACATATTTTCATGATGAAATTGTCTGATCCTAAGATTTTTTAAATTTTAACTTATTTTTATTATAAATGTCTTTAAAATTTATGACACTATTCACACTTTATTTCTTTTCACTTCAATTTTTGTAAGTTTGGTTAATTTCACCCAATGTGATTTGGTTGCTAAAATCCTCAATATTATCGATTTAATGTCTGTAGAATCCTTCCTTTGTATTTATAATTAATAACTAGTGTTTTCAGACTGCTTTTCCTTCAATAGTCACTTTTGGGATATATATACATAGTAAATTGCACATATTTTTATATAATCAAGGGATCAAACTTTTAAAAAATTTCTTAATTCATGTATGTTTTCCATTTTATTATTTATAATATTTAGAATTATTTTTTCTTTTTAAATTATCAGGCTTAATTTGTTCCTTTTTTTAGCTTCTTTAACTTCTTTAGATGATATCTTGATTAATATGTGTCCTATTTTTCTTTTTGTAATAGGTGCATTAGAGACTATAAATTTTATGCTTATAACAGGTTTAACTGCATCTACAAGTTTTGATATGCTATGTTTTATTATTATTTTGTTTACTAATTTATACTTTTATGTCTTATTTTACTTATACTTTTCTTAGAAGCACATGGATTAATATCAAAATGTTTTCATGATTTTGAATATGGAGAATGTGTAATTAAATTTTATTTTAATTTTATATATGCAAAACTAAGTAAGATTTAAATTATTTAAAATTTGTTGATACATAATATTAGTCCTTTGCGTATATCCCCAGTAATGAGATGGCCGGGTCAAATGGCATTTCTAGTTCTAGATCGGAATCGCCACACTGTCTTCCACAATGGTTGAACTAATTTACACTCCCACCAACAGTGTAAAAGTGTTCCTATTTCTCCACATCCTCTCTAGCATCTGTTGTTTCCTGGCTTTTTAATAATCGCCATTTTAACTGGTATGAGGTAATATCTCATTGTGGTTTTGATCTGCATTTCTTTAATGACCAGTGATGATGAGCTTTTTTTCATATGTTTGTTGGCTGCATAAATGTCTTATTTTTAAAAGTGTCTGTTCATATCCTTTGCCCACTTTTCAATGCGGTTGTTTTTTTTTTCTTGTAAATTTGTTTAAGTTAATTGTAGATTCTGGATATTATCCCTTTGTCAGATGGACAGATTGCAAACATTTTCTCCCCTTCTGTAGGTTGCTTGTTCACTTGACTGATAGTTTATTTTGCTGTCCAGAAGCTCTTTAGTTTAATTAGATCCTATTTGTCAATTTTGGCTTTGCTTGCCATTGCTTTTGGTGTTTTAGTCAGGAAGTCTTCACATAGACCTATGTCCTGAATGCTATTGCCTAGGCTACACTAATCAAAACAGCATGATACGGGGACCAAAGCAGATATATAGATCAATGGAACAGAGCAGAGGCCTCAGAAATACACCGCACATCTACAACCATCTGATCTTTGACAAACCTGACAAAAACTAGCAATGAGGAAAGGATTCCCTATTTACTAAATGGTGGTGGGAAAACTGGCTAGCCATATGTGGAAAGCTAAAATTGAATCCATTCCTTACACCTTATAAAAAAATTAACTGATGATGGATTAAAGACTTAAAAGTACGTGAACATTTTTCCAAGTAATATGCATTAATTTTCTATTAATGCCAAACAAATGATCACAAATTAAATGTTTTAGCATCTAAAAACAACCTATATTTATTACATCACACTTTCTGTGGGTCATAAGTATGGATGTGGCTCAGCTAATTTCTCTGCTTGGGTGCCACTAGGCTGCAGTCAAAATTGTGGCTCTGCTGTGTTCTTAACTGGAGATCCAACTGGGAAAAAATCTACTTCTAAGCTTCTTTGTGTGTGGTAAGAATTTATATTTTGCAATTAAAGGTCTGACGTTCCCAAATTCTTCCTGGTTGTCACCTGCAGGCTACTCAGCTCCTTGAGGCCACCTGCAGTTCCCTGAAGCTGTCCACAGTTTCTTGCTACATTGGCTTTGTATCGTGGCTTACTTCATGAAGTCAGTAAGAAGAATCTTTAGAATGAGTGTGCTAAAATGAGGGGATTTCTGTATTAAAACTGAACATAATGAGGGTGCTATATCCATAAACTTTGTAATAATCTAACATTTTAAAGTCCTGACCACACTCAGGGTAGCCAGGAAAAGTGTGTAATAACGCAAAGTCTTGAAGACCAGGGGGCCAGGAAGTTGAGAAATGTCTGTCTGCCACACAACATATAATTTATTTTCTTTTAAAATCCAGTTTGGTGATTGGAATCTTATCATTGGATTATTGACTCCATGAGCATTCAGTGTTATATTTGATATTTCTAGAAAGCTATGCCAATTCTTTCTGTTAATCGATTTTTTTTTGACCAAGCTGTTGCTTTCTTTTCTTTTCATTTTAATAATTCTACTTATTCAAGTTATTGTAATTTTCCTAGCTTTATCTCACTAATTGTACATTCTTTTATAAGTTTCTTAGTACAAATTCTATAGGTTATAACATACATACTTGACTTATTAGAGTCTACTATGAATTAGTACATTATTACTTCCTAGATCAAATAATGGCTTTACAACACTTTAGATGTTTATCATTTTCCACATTTTGTGGTGGAGCTTTCATATATTTTATATCTACATACATTTTATGTCTCACATAAAACAGTATCAATAAGATATATATTCAATATGCACTTGAATTCGCCTTTTTATTCCTGTTTTAAGGTAATTTCATCTGGCATTATTTTCCTTCTGCATGAAAGGGATTATCTGTTAGTATACGTTTTTTTGTTCAGGTTTGCTGGAGAGTAATGGTTTAGTTTTTGTTTGTCTGAAAGTATCTACTTTTACCTATTAATTATAGGTAGAAATTAAAGGTCATGCAAATCTGGATTTTATTTTTTAAAAATTTGCAAATCTGGATTTTATTTTTAACAAATTTTACTGTTTAATGTTTATATTATGCATATAAATGGGCCTGTTATTTCTTAACATGATTACGAATATAATTTTGACTCTAGTTTCTCTTAATGCAACAAAAATCACTTTTAAAATTCCACTTCACTTGGCTTATCTCTTGAGGGCTATTTTCATTTTAATAAACAGTGTAAAATTATAGTGTGAACAGTCCTCATAATATTACACCAAATATGAAATGCCAAGGGAAATGAGTTAAAATAAGACCTAGAGGCTATGATTTTTATTTAAAAAAAAAATTGTAAATTCATTGCATTACACGGAGAGCCCACCACAGAAAGCATAGAAGAATATAAAATAAAATCTATTCTTTTAAAGAGGATATACATTTTCTATTATAAAACACCAGCAAATTTAGGATAAATGAAATAAGGATTATGTTTTCTAACAAAGAGCATGTTATAATCATCATTAAAATTACACCTCACACTTTAATTTGATGTTAGTTCTTCTGCTGAAACTAGGGTTTACATTGATATGTAATTTAAATGTTTTTAACACTAAATTTTTCTCAAGCAATTTTACTGGACCAAAAAAAAGTGAATTTAACAGGTTGTTTAAAATAATATAATACAACTTGCCAGGATAAACACATTGCTACTACTATGAAAAATAATACTAAAATAATTAATATCAATTGATAGTTTACATTTTTGCAAAACATTGTGTTGAGATCTGTAATTAAGTTGTCAAGCAGTTACTTAAATTTTATTTAGGTAAGTATTACTAATTATTTCAATTTAAAAGGTGTGAAATGGTGACAGAGACATCATAAGTAACTTTCAAGAATGGCATAGATAGTACATTTGGAAATGGTTTTCAAATTCAGGTAATCTACTTTTAGATCCTCTGAATGTCAATCTTGTGCTTAAATGCTGTTTCAGTTGGTGGAAGCAATAATGCAAGCAATAATTTCAAAAACGGAAACGACAGTTTCTTGAGAACCTTTCTTGAGAAGTGGATAAAGCCTATTTGATATTTAATGATGTGTTGGGCCTTGTGATTCATTTTAAGGCTATGCAAATTCGTAAAGCAAAATCTTTGCCCTCCTGGACTTCACTGTCAATGAGAGAAGAATACATAACACATAGTAATATGTATTAAAATATAGATGAGTGTAAATAAATATGGGGGAGCAAGTGATTTTCCTGGAAATTAGACAAATTCAGAGAAAGAGTAGAGTGCTTCTTCTTTTTGAAAAATGACCCAAAGTTCTTTAGGTAAGCAGAAGGTAGATGACTCTTAGGAGTGGGAACAATAGGCCAGGTGCAGTGGTTTATGTCTGTAATCCCAGCATTGGGAGGTCAAGGTGAGAGGATTGCTTGAGCCCCGGCGTTCCAGATCAGTCTAGCAAAACATGATGAGACTTTATCTCTACAAAAGCAAAAACAATTAGCTGGAAGTGGTGGTGCATGCCTATAGTCCCAACTGCTCAGGAGTCTGAGGCAGGAGGAGTGCTTGAGCCTGGGAGAGCGAGACTGCAGTAAGCCATAATCCTGTCACTGCATCCCAGCCTGGGTGACAGAGTGAGACCCTGCCTCAAAATAAATAAATAAATAATAAATAAATAAACAAACATTTAAAAAGTGGAAACAATAATGGCGTGGTGGCCTGAGTTTCCAAAGCACGCTTTTGAAATGGTACAACATTACGTGTGATTATCACCGGAAGAGACTGAGCCAGGTATAATGGGAAAAAGTAAGGATGGAAATTTGCTAGGTTATAAATGGCATTGTGTAACAGGTTATGATTAAAGTGTAATTTATTGGAATTACCAAACACTATAATGGAGCTACTCTAGTGAATTTTCTTACAGGTAAATGCCATTTCTTCACAGTCACAAAGAATATGAGTAACATATTTGACTGAGAATTGCACATTAGGTTTGTGCACTTACTTTGGTGTTTGAAGGATACATTTAATTCCCTAGATATCTGAGTTTAGATATCTTACATTAGAAATCAAAATATGTGCCGGGCTTGGTGGTTCACGCCTGTAATCCCAGCACTTTGGGAGGCCAAGGCAGGCAGATCATTAGGTCAGGAGATCGAGACCATCCTGGTTAACACGGTGAAACCCCGTCTCTCCTAAAAATACAAAAAACTTAGTTGGGCGTGGTGGCGGGCACCTGTTGGCAGGCTGAGGCAGGAGAATGGCTTGAACCCGGGAGGCGGAACTTGCAGTGAGCAGAGATCACACCACTGCATTCCAGCCTGAGCGACAGAGCGAGACTCCATCTCAAAAAAAAATTAAAAAAAAAAGAAAAGAAAAAAGAAATCAAAATGTATCACCTGTAGAAATTGTGAGCCCTCATCCTTAACCTAAGGAAGTTTGTTAGTGTTAAATAAGACTTCAGGAAAGTGTGAAAACCATATTTGACTATACAAGAAGTAGATGAAGCACAAACATAGAGTACCAGTGAAAGGGATACCCAAGAAATGATTAAAATACATTCTAGATACGTATGAACACTTTATATGTATAAATACAAAGTATTCTCAGGAATGCTTACAATTTTATTTATTTTCCTAACATTTATTTTATAGTTCAGTATTGCTATAATTTAGAATAACACATATAGGTTGCATCATTATTTTGATATTTTACACCCCTTCAGAGTAGTTCCAAGTAAAGAAGCATGAGGTAGGAATTAGTTATGAAAGCATTTCTGTATCCTCAGAGGAAGGCTTCCTTTGGGTTCTTCAAAGAATCTTTAACCATTTTCTTTTCATGATTATTACTTGAGAGTCCATTGGAGTGATTTATTTGCTCCCAGAGCATTCAGTAGGTCACCTAAAGAACATACCAAGGAATAAAGAATGTAGGATTTGTGTTCCAGGTGCCATTCCAAACTATGGAGAGTTCCTTAGGAGCAACTTCACTGGCTTATCAGAGTCCGGTTGCTTCAGGATGAGGTTCTGAAACACTAGGTTGTAGGGGTCAGAGTAGTAGTTAGAAACAGCCAGAAATGGACAGAACCAGCTAAAAAAGTTGATCTTGGAAAATACTGAGTAAAGGAAACCAAAATTAAAAAGTACAGATGTTTCAAACCTTAGTAAATGTTTGTAGCCAGATCCAGGAGATGAAGCCAGAGTCAAGCCATGTGTAGTTCCAAGATGCTCTATGAGATATGATCCCTTTTGTTCTCATAATATTGTGGGTGCATTTTATTATGGTCATATATTATATTCTAATATGCTGTCTAATAAAATCAATGGCAATCAATTTTTGTTTGTTTAGGAAACTCATGTATTTATTTATTTATTTATTTATTTTAAGAGACAAGGTCTCAGTCTGACTCCAAGACTGAAGTGATCATAATGATCATAGCTCACTGCTGCTTCTAACTCCTGAGCTCAAGCGATCTTCCCACCTTGACCTCTCAAAGCCCTGGGATTATAGACATAAGCCATCATGCCCAGCCTATAGTCTAGATCTGACTAATTTTAGTAGAAATATTGGGAGAAATATCAAATTTTAACCAAAAGCTGTCAAAGATTTATACTTAAAAGTAGAATTTTGTAATCCTATTATATTGAATACAAAGTTACAGTGTTATTTATAAACAAAAATTACTTCTTACTTTAATATGTAAATTTAATTTATCATTCTATTTAATGTTCTATTTTGGGTTCATAGTTTAATGAACATCTTTATGTAAATGTCTTGTGGTGAAAATATAATGCTATTTTTTATCACTCAGATTACTCATTTATTCATTTATCATTTTCATTTCCTTAGTAGATTGATTTCCAATTCTTCAAATTGTTATAATTTTAGAAAACAGAACTAGTCTTAATCACATGCATTGTTTAACTGATGGTAGCTGCAGCTTCTACAAAAGCAAAGATACATTTTCTATGTAATAAATCAAACTTCTATAAAAACATTACCTGCCTAACTTTAAACTGCATTAAGTTTGTTGCGTGCAGAACTGCTAAAGTCATCTATGTTTATTTACCCCTGTTTATTGTGACAAGATAAAAACAATACAATTTATGTAAAGCATGAAGGCGGTAACAGTAGTTTATTTGTAATTATCTCCCTTCTTCCTGTGGCACCAACATATCACTTTGCACTCAGTTGAGTATAGAAAAGTAAGAGAATGTCCATGGAAACAGGCTCAGAAGAGGCTATTTCACTGATTATAATTGATTCTGTTCTCCCCTTTCGTCTTTAGGGACTTCAATAATTACAGATTTCTGAATCACAATTAAGGCAAAAAGATCTAGGAGGATACCTTGGTTTGAATATCCCCTCCAAAACGCCTGTTAAAATTGAATCTCTCGTGGCAGTATTGTGAGGAGGACCTTTAAGAAGTGTTTGGATCACTAAGGCTCTGCCTTCTTGAATGAATTAATCCATTCATGAATGAATGGATGAAGGGTTCATGAATGAATAGGTTACCATGGGAAGGAAACTGATGGTTTAATAAGAAGAATGTGAGAGAGCTGAACTAGCACATTAGCACACTCAGCCCCATGCCTTGTGATATCCCGCACTGCCTCAGGAAACCACAGAAAGACCCCGACAAGCAGGAAGGCTCTCACTGAATGTGCCTTATCAATCTTGAAATTCCCAGCCTCAGTAACTGTAAGGAATACATTATTTTTCCTTGATAACTTGTTTAGTTTCAGACATTATTATAGCAACAAAAAATAACTGTAACAGGAATTTGAAGATCATAGTAAGAGCTTAGATAAAAAGAACTTTAGCATATTTTGTAACTATGTGCAAAGCATTCTAACAG
The DNA here is from genome assembly GCF_047675955.1 of Chlorocebus sabaeus. Lineage (NCBI taxonomy): Eukaryota > Metazoa > Chordata > Mammalia > Primates > Cercopithecidae > Chlorocebus > Chlorocebus sabaeus. The sequence continues at coordinate 67,356,812 of NC_132920.1, read as the reverse complement.
CAGAAAGCGCATTGCAACAGATGACACCCATGAGGGATGCAGTATTCCTGCCTCCAGTAGAGTTAAAGCTGACTGGGATGATAAAGTAAGTGCCTAATTATTCTTCATTCATGAGTTTATTCAGCAAATAATCGTTGAACATCTTTGAGATCATTTCCAGGTGCATCCAGAATGTTTTTTTCATCTCTGATTTTAATGCCTTATTTGATCATGTCAGAATGATCTGATGTCTTTCATAAACCCTTTTCATATCCGAGAAAGGAAGTATTTATGGTCTTTTTGTATGCACACACACATACACATACACACATTCACATAATCTTCTAAAAATAAAGATTATGTAGATTTTACCAGGTTCTACCCACATCCTCTCAAATCCCTTTACTATCTCTGTGCACACTGGCCCTGCTGTGCTATCACCCCAACAGACAGCAGCTATGTCTGTTTATTGACGACTGTTTTCAGAGAATGCTAATTATTCAAAGCCAGATATACTTTTTTCTATTTTTAGATCAACCACTAGTGAATTTTAACTCATATCCCTCCTTCCTTGTATGACTTTCCCAAAAGCCTATACAAGTTAATATTCTTAATTTTTCCTACTATTTCACTTTATATTAAAACATTTGTGAGTATACATTGTGGGTCCCAAGTTACATGACAATTTAAATGTATAATTCATATGGTTTGGCTGTGTCCCCACTGAAATCGCATCTTGAATTGTAGCTCCCATAATTCCCATCTTTTAGGGGAAGGACCCAGCAGTGGAAGGTAATCGAATCACAGGGGCATATCTTTCCCATGCTGTTCCCATGAGAGTGAATAAGTCTCACTAGGCCTGATGGTTTTATAAAGGGGAGTTCCCCAACACAAGCTGTCTTGCCTACCACCATGTAAGATGTGACTTTGTTCCTCATTTGTCTTCAGCCAGGATTGTGAGCCTCCCCAGTCATGTGAAATTGTGAGTCAATTAAACCTCTTTCCTTTATAAATTACCAAGTTTTGGGTATGTCTTCATGAGCAGCATGAGAAAAGAGTAATATGGTAAATTGGTATGGGTGGAATGGGGTGCTGTGGTAACGATACCCCAAAACGTGGAAATAACTTTGGAACAGGATAACAGGCAGAGGTTGGAACAGTTTGGAAGGGTCAGAAGAAGGTGATGTGGGAAAGTGTGGGACTTTCTAGAGACTTGTTGCATGTCTTTAACCAAAATGCTGATAGTGATATGCACAATAAAGTCCAGGTTGAGGTGGTCTCAGATGGAGATGAGGAACTTGTTGACAACTGGACCAAAGATGACTCTTGCTATGTGTTAGCAAAGAGACTCATGGGATTTAGTACCTTCCCTAGAGATCTGTGAACTTTTAACTTGAGAGAGATGATTTAGGGCATCTGGAGGAAGAAATTCCAAAAGACAAAGTGTTCAAGAGGTGAATTGAGTACAGCTAAAAGCATTCAGTTTTATGGATTTAGAAAGATATGGTTTGGAATTGGAATTTATGTTTAAAGGGGAAGCAGAGAATAAAAGTTTGGAAAATTTGTGACCCAACAATGCAATAGAAAAAAAATGTCCATTTTCTGAGAAGAAATTTAAGCCTGCTGCAGAAATTTGCATAAGTAACAAGGAGTCAAATGTTAACCACCAAGACAATGGAGAAAATGTCTCCAGGGCATGTAAGAGATTTTCACAGCAGCCCCACACATCATAAGCCAGGAGGCCTAGGAGGAAAAAATGGTTTCATGGCCTTGATGCTTTGTGCAGTCTTGGGACTTGGTGCTCTTTGTCCTAGCCATGGCTAAATGAGGCCAATGTAGAACTCAGGACATTGTGTCAAAGGGTACAAGCCCCAAGCCTTGGCAGCTTACACATGGTGTTGGGCCTGGGTGCACAGAAGTCAAGAATTGAGGTTTAAGAACCTCTGGTTACATTTCCACTACCTGGATGTCCAGGCAGTGGTGTGCTACAGGGGTCAAGCCCTCATGGAGAACCTCTGCTAGGAGAGTGCAGAAGGAAAATGTTGGGTTGGAGACCCTACAGAGAGTCATCATTGTGACACTGCCTAGTGGAGCTGTAAGAAGAAAGCCACCTTCCTCCAGAATCCAGAATGGTAGATTCACCAACATCTTGGACCGGGCACCTGGAAAAGTGCAGACGTTCAATGCCAACACATGAAAGCAGCCGAGAGGGGAGCTGTACCCCACAAAGCCATGGGGGAGGAGCTGCCCAAGGCCATGGGAGCCCACCTCTTGCATCAGTGTGACCTGAATATGAGACATGGAGTCAAAAGAGATCATTTTGGGACTTTACGATTTAATGACTGCTCTATTGGATTTCAGATTTGCATGGTGCCTGTAACCCCTTTGTTTTGGCCAATTTCTCCCATTCGGAACGGGTGTATTTACCCAATGCCTATACCTCTGTTGTATCTGGGAAGTAATGAATTTGCTTTTGATTTTACAGGATCTTAGATGGAAAGTACTTCCCTTGTTTCAGATGAAACTTTGGACTGTGGATATTTGAGTTAATGCTGAAATGAGTTAAAAGTCTGGGAGGTTGTTGGGAAGCCATGATTGGTTTTAAAATGTGATGACATGAGATTTGAAAGGGGCCAGAGGCAGAATGATATGGTTTGACTGTATTCCTACCCAAATCTCATCTTGAACTGTAGCTTCCATAATTCCTATTTGTCATGGGCGGTACTCAGTTAGGAGGTAACTGAATCATAGGGGTTGATTCTTTGCCATGCTGTTCTTGTGATTGTGAATAAGTCTCCCTAGATCTGATGGTTTTGTGAAGGGGAGTTCCGCTACACAGTTCTCTTGCCTGCCACCATGTAAGACATGACTTTGCTCATCATTCACCTTCAGCTATGACTGTGAGACCTCCGCAGTCATATAGAACTGTGAGTCAATTAAACCTCTTTCCTTTATAAATTGCCCGGTATCAGGTACGTCCTTATAGCAGTGTGAGAAGAAACTACTAAACTACTATAATAGTTGACAGTGCATAACAGATTTTATCCAGCTTTAAGTGGAGGGCTCTTCGTTGCCCTGCTTCCTCTACTGGTTACATCAACACTTCAGGGTCTGTTATTCTGTATCAGTTCAAATTAAGATTTAATTAAGATAATCAGTTATCTCACATAATAAGCCCAGAGGTAAGTAATACAAGTTAGAGTCCTCAGGACCCAAGGTTGCTTTTTGCAACAATCTGCCAAATGTAATCTCCATAGTTGCCTGATAGATCTTCCACAAATTACAGGCATACCTTGCAGATATTGTAGATTCAGTTTCAATTACTGCAATAAAGCAGATATTGCAATAAAACAAATCACACAATTTTTTGGTTTCTTGGTGCATATAAAAGTATGGCAACACCATAATGTAGTCTATTAAATGTGCAATAGCATTTTTTTGTTTAAAAAAGTACATACTTTTGTTAGAAAATGGTTTATTGCTAAAAAGTATTAACATTTATCTGAGTGTTTCATCGGTGTTCTTAACTATATATTCTGCTAATACCTTATTTGATCATGTTGAGATTATCTGCTCTCTTTCCTAAACCCTCTCCATATCAAGACCAAAGGTACTGATGGTCTTTTTTGCACACTCACATACATACACACACTCTGATAATAATATTAAAGTTATAGTAGATGCAGCCAGAGTTCTACCCACATCCTTTCAATTCCCTTTACCCTACTTGATCAACATGTGCTGCAGCTTCCACATGAGCACGTGCTGCTTCACCTTGCGCTATTATGTTATGGAGATGGCTCTTTCTTTGAACCTCCCATAAACTAACCTCTTCTACTTTTCATTTCTTTTTTTTTCTCTTTTTTATTTATTTATTTTTTTTGAGACAGAGTTTCATTCTGTCCCAGGCTGGAGTGCAGTGGTGTGATCTTGGCTCACTGCAACCTCCACCTCTCAAGTTCAAGCGATTCTCCTGCCTCAGCCTCTTGAGTAGCTGGGATTACAGATACCTGCCACCACACTTGGCTAATTTTTGTATTTTTAGTAGAGATGGGGTTTCTTTTATTTTAAGTCTTCTTTTTATTTGAACACTTAGAAGCATTTATAGGGTTATTAATTGACCTAATTTTAATATTGTTGTGTCTCAGGGAATAAGGAGACCTAAAGAGAGGTAGTCAAATACAGGGATGGCCAGGCAGTAAATCAGTCAGGACACAAATGACATTTATTCATTAAGATCACCATGTTTATGGGCACCCTTTGTGGGATAACAAAACAGTTAAAATCACGATAACAAATATAATAATGAAAAAGTTGTAATTATTATCAAAATTACCAAAATGTGACACAGAGACCCTAAGTGATCAAATGCTTTTGGAAGAAATGTTGTTGATAGACTTGTTGGATGCAGTATTGCCAGAAACCTTCAATTTGTAAAAAACACATTATTTGAACAGCACAATTACGCAGAGAACAATAAAATGAGTTATGCCTGTACAAAGAAGAAGAGTAAGAAAGGTGAAAGAAAACTAAATTGAATAATATTTGGTAAAGAGTGATTTTGAGATATATGACTTTTAGTTAAAAATAATTGTTATAAAGGAAATTTGATTTTTATTTGATTGATTTAAGGTGATCAGTCATTACTTTTTGTTTGATGTACTTAACAAAATGTCTTTTCTTCAACCTTATCTCAATAATTTACAACCACCAAATATATCTCTCTATATATCTCTATATATCTAATATATATATTAGATTTTATTTAAAATCTAATATATCTATATATAGATATATAGATATATAGATATTAAAGGAACTTTAGCAAAAACTTATAGCTGGTAAAATTGCAATAGTTTACTATAGAAAGCATAAGTTAGTTTTATATTTTAAAAAATACTTTAAAATTTAATTTTATTACAAGAATGTTATACCATGGCATTCTTGGTGGAATCTACCTTTGCTAGAAGCAGCCATCTAGCAGCCATCTAGCTGAAAACACTAAGGATACAATTTTAGCTTAACAATCTTAAGGTTCTTACTATTCGTGCTGTTAGAGAGATTTTACTAGTCTTTCTGATTCTTTGATATTGTATCCAACTTATTTTCTGCCAATAGGATAGAACACTATCTTGTGTCAGAAAGAGTATAAATTTTGAAGTTTTCATTAAGCACATTTTTTTCCACTTGTAAATCATATTTATTTTTTCTTGAATCAAAGGGAAAATAAGGTAGAACATTAGAATTCATGAGCAGGATTTAACTTATTCCACAAGGGATAAGGAGTTTGTGTAAGTCTATAAAACTTACTTATATCTTCATATGCAAAGAAAGAAGTGGAAGAAACAGACCTGAAACTATATGACCCTTTAAGTCTAAGATACTATTGTGTGTTTTGTTCTTCCTGTAGGTATGACAATGAAGAAAATATGGTTGAAGGATTGCAAGTGTAGTTTAACACTATATTGTTGTATACAAAATAAATGAACAGAGCTTACTCTGTTCTTAAAATTTGAACATGAATAGAATAAAGGAATAATAAATGTGAATTTAGAAGGTTAATAAGACTTATGCTTTCTCAGACCTGAATTATAAAATGTAGAATACAGCAGTATTTTTTCAATGCTGGCCACTTTTATCAAATTGTCATAATTAATTGTTCTTTAAAGTTGTTTTGTTATACCTTTAATTTCAAGTCCACATATTAAAAGTAATTTGAATATAGTAAAACACTATTCTGCCCACATATTAAAAGTACAGATGTTGAAAGGACTTTTAATTTTTTAACTTTAATAATAAACTTAAAAAGAGTCTATTTGGATTTTATTTAAAATAATTATACTTTTAAGTATGATTGTTATCTATAGTATTTAGCTTTCATTTGAGAAAACTCAGGTTATCATGTTTCTAGTACATTATCAACTAATTTAATTCAAAAGAAAAAATATTCTAAATAAGATCAAAATCACAAATCTTGACTCCTCTTGGAACCTTAATTTAAACTTGTGAAACATTAATATGGTAGAAATTTTTCCTCAGAAAAACAATTATAAAAGTAAATAATCCTTTAATTTTAATATGTTACAAACTTTTTTAATTGATAAAATGCTTCTAATTCAGAGTAGAATGTAGTGGTACAGAGTAGGTTACTACTCTTCCTTCAAAAACTAGGAAGAGAAAATAAACCAAAAATAATATTGTTAAGGACAGCAGGAAACTAGAAGTGATTGAGACTAGAAATAATTTCTGTAAAGGGTCCTTCCTAGTTGATCCATGATTACAGGCTATTCGCTCCCTGTAGTATTTGTCTGCTCTGAGCATGGGCTGAAGATCAGGTATGGTTGATGCAGAGGCACTTAACTGGGGAAAAAGAAACCAGCCGAGTTTGTGTGACCAGACAGAGCTTGTGTCGCAGGTTGAAAGCTAGAAGATTCTCAACACACAGCTGATTTTTACTACAAGGCAGCACTGACATTTATGGAGCTTCAGGAGACTGTGGGCTGGACAGGAAATCAGAAGGGAATATATTGCAGTCTCAACACGTAGAAGACGAAGTGCTACCAGATGAAGGAGTCCTGCCACAAGCACAAGGAACAGTTTTCTCCTCAGAGAATTTGCCAGGTTTTGAAATCAGAAGTGTTTGCAGGATAAAGAATTAAGCTCAAGAGGACAGAATTTCTAATTCCACAGTAGTAAGGGCTGATTTACATAAGACACCAATGGCAGTACAAATGAATTCACATCTAACTGCTACTGCGGTATAGAATAGATATTTGAAACTGCAGTAAACAAGAATGAAAATCATGCCAGCCTAACTTTGGTTTAAAAAGAGTTAAAATACTTTGATGCCTCTCTTTGCACTATAAAATGACCCATGAAAATCGTTTAATGATCCCTTGTTGAATCCAGGCAATATGTAAAATCAGAATAGGAATTTTTTTTCCATTATTTTCTGACATCAGTGATTATACCAACTGTGAAATGATTGCAATTAAAATAATATGTTTATTGTTCTCCAAAATTTGGACATAGTAAACCACTATTCTGTATTCTGCCTTAGCTGGAGGTTAAAGGCAAGGTAGAGAAAAAGGATTCATAAATGTACGAAATCCTGAGTGAAATATTTTATGTGTATCTGTCTCATTTGATCCTCAGAACCACCTGATTGTTAACTGTATTTCTCTTTAGCTGTTAAGGATCTACAAAGACATTAGCAAGGTTGTTTGTAGTCTCAATAAAAGTAATAATCACTAACATTTACTGAGCCCTCAGTATGTGCCAGGCAACCTTCTTCGCATTTTAAGCCTCAAAATAACTCAATGTTCTCATGAAAAAAAAAATGAAAAAACATATTCGGAGAGGATAAGTAACTCTAGCTAATAGGAAGCTGGGATTCATAACTAGACTCACTTGACTCCAGAGTTTGCTATTACCCTCTACATGCCATTGAGTGCAAGCAATCTTGCCAACATTAGTTGTAGCCATGTTTAGCTATGAAGGCATAGGTAATAAGCTTACTTCAAGCATAACAAAGCCATAGTTATTTCTCTTTTAAACTAAGTATGTTAAGTTCCTCTCTCTCTCTCTCTCTCTCTCTCTGTGTGTGTGTGTGTGTGTGCATGTGTGTGTGCACGTGCTTGAGGAGGAGAGTAAAATTTTGCAACATAAGACACTTTTTTGTCTGAGTCTTAGAATTTTGATGTGGGAGACTGAGAATAGGAAAATCCAACTGTCATAAATCCCGCCTGTCATACATTATCCAAAGAAATATATTGTCATTCTTTAGAGGTTTTATCAAAGACCAAGGACATTAAGATTTCTGTACCTCTATCTATATACACATATGAATGAACAGATATGTTGCTGTTCTTATATTTTATAGGAGACTCTCAATGGAAGCAGTTGAAGAAATCTGTATATATGTTTATGTGTATATACATACACAAAATTTTGTATATGTGGATGTATTTCATATCTATGTATATGTGTATATAAATACATATACATAAATTTTGTATGTCTTAATTAAAAATAGTATTTGTGTATGTAAATACACATGCGGACCATTTGTCTCCTTAGTAATATGGGTCCCACACTCAGCCACACATACATCTCAAAATGTCCAATAAACATGAGAACCAAACTTATAAATTCTGTGTTTTTATTTTAGGTTAAGCATAATTAAATGAGAAACATAAAAAAGAGATTATGCATAATAATATCATTTTCAGGAAACCTCTATTATTTTAAGACCATTGCATCAGAAAGACTGAAGAGAAGAAACATGTATTAAAAACCTTCTTTTTAGTCTTAGTATTGGAAGTATCTTATTGTTTTTTCTTCATGCATAATGCACCGAAAATTGTAGGTCTGGCACTCATAGCTCATAGCATTAGACAAGTTGTTTTACCCCTCTGTGACTATTTTCCTACTTATCTACAAAAACCATTCTATGAGTTCTTCTCTATCTATCTATAAAAATTTACCAGTGCCAGAAGGCTGTTGTGAAGATACAGTGGAACAATCATTGCAGTAAAATGCACTTGGAATTATGTCTGCCCATATTATTTTTCAGTGCAAAATTAGTGTTACTTATAATAGATTCTTTAGGTTCACAGATTGAGCATAGCTTCTATTATCAACATCATCAATAAATATTTTCTGGATTAGTGGTTATAAAATCTATGGCCATATGACTAATTTTTCTTTAACCTGTCTTCAAGCTAGTTGCCTTTGAGACAGAATTGTCGACAGAGAAAGCAATATCTCTTGAATTCTTTTACTAATGTAAGATAAAGTAAGTGTTCAATCTGTATAAATATGAGCTGGCTAAAAAATTGTAGGGGCTTTAGATATACAAACAGTATTTATAATTTTTGAAAATAATCAAGTGTTTCATTATGAAACTTCCAATTTCATATATTTCAGAAATCTTCTTTCTGTAGATAACATATGTGATTTATTAGTTTATGTAAATGTATCATATTGGTTTAAATGAATTGTATTAGCTCAGAAAAAGAACTAAATGAAAGTAATCAGAATAAACAATTCCATCCTCTGCCACAGCCCTTTTGGAAATGAGTACAGAGAAGGAGAAATAATACATTTGATTATTCTCTCCCACCTAGCCTTATTCCATGGCAGTGGTGAATGTGCAGCTGTATCAAGAAAGGAAAGAAAACACCACGCTCTTATTTCTCCCACAAACTCTTCAGGAGATAACAGCCTTTTTCTATTGAAAGAGTAGTTATTTTAACCCTTCAAAATATTTTCTCCATAAACTGTGCACCCTTCACACACTTTCCAGGAATAAAAAGACATTTACATAAAAGATCCTCTGTAAGAAGAACATGAGATAAAAAAATTTGGTGTGACCTTTTCTTTCTTTTTTTTTTTGCATTTTTTTCTATTATTTCCAATGGCCAGGAGTAAATTTCATCCTTAGCATAACCTTGAATGACAGAGGAAGAAAAATCAAATACATACCAGATACATATCAGCTTCATTCCCTTATTGATACTGTATATTTCTTAGAGAAAAAGGTAAAACTAAAAGAACAATTTTTAATTTTTTTCACTTGGAATTTCTTTAATAAAGATATACCTGACAAATTATTGAGCTTTGCATTTGCATATTTTAAAGAAAGGAAAATATCACAATAGATGAATTCATTACAATTAAACATCAAGCCCATTTTCATTTCACTGGAAACCAATACCACATAGGCCAGTATAATTCTCATAAAAACTATAAACTGTGCATACTCACCATTATGTTATGCACACAAATCAATTTACTTCATTCTAACTGAGCCGTCACACAAACTTTGTTTTCCCTGTGTTATCAGATCTGTCACAAACCATTAAATATGACATATTGTTTAATGATTTTATTTTGCAAGCATTATGTTTTAGGTACAAATCAGCATATTTGTTAACATTACTATAACTTATGCTAAATAAGTTAAATTTTATTTATTCTATCTCCTGGAACTTTAAGCAACTAAATTACCAAAGATGAGCTTAATAATGCTCTGTAACCAAACATATATTGGAAAACATGCCTAACTTTGGCAGATGATGGCTGACAGGCACATGGATAGATAATAGATAGATAGATAGATAGATAGATAGATAGATAGATAGATAGAGGAATTTTTATTTTTATTGTAATTTAAAGTCAATATTTAAAATACTGAAAACTATACAGATATTTTTGTTATGGGATTTTTAAATATGTTTTGGAAAATGGTCTGTGGAGGGTACATTTTAAAAAATCCATTCACAGTAAATATATATTTGACATGTATAATTGATATATATGCTGATACTATAAAGTACCAAACTTGTTTCTCCATGGAAGATCTTGGTACTCCAGATTATTTCACGGTTCATTCCCTCATTTAATTTAGGTATTTGCCTTATGACACCACTCAGAGAGGGCCTTCCCAATCACATCTCTCCTCATTATGTTTGTTTTTGCCAGAGATTATTGCTATATGTTACGTATGTGTTTTTTGCTTATGAAGTTTGTCTCTCCAAAAATTATAGAAGCTCAATAAATGCAAAGACAATGTTCACTGCTATATCTTGAGCATCTACGACAAGCACCAGTTGTGTTTTGAATAAATGAGTGAATGTATCTATATCTGATTGTCAGGCCACACTTCTCCTTCTCCTTGTAAAAGTGTCTAAATAACTTTCCTGACTTTCGGAGCATTTGAAGATACAGACTACTGTTAAATTGATTGTTGTTCCTAATGGCAACAGACATTATTCAATACAAATACATAAAAAGTGCTTTTAAAATCAGAGCAAAGTTAAAGAGAACTTTTGGGATCACTAAATAACTTATTTCATTAAATAACTTCCAGGTTATTTAATCATTTGCAAATTAAAGCCAATTAATGTCCTAAGAAATATTTTCAGCTGATTTCTTAAACAGTCGATACAAAATTTATTTAAGTAGATCCTTTACAGAGATATCCTAATAGTCAACTTCACCAGAGGCTCACATATTCCTGAAAGAAAAAAAAATGGTGAATAATTTTAGCTATTCAATATGTAATTTTGTATTCCACAAACCCAAAATCTTTTGTGGTTAATATTTTGATTTACAAGTACCTTGTAAACAGCTATCTAGATTAAGTTACCATTATTTCTTTACATTTCTATTTTCTTACAAGTATGACAAAGACATGATTTGGAAAATGTAATGTCAGGCTATATTTAATCTAAAGCAATATATGCCCAAATAGACACATAGAAACAGCATGAAAAGAAGTTGAAAATAATTAACAAAATGGAATAACTGCATTTTAAATGGAACAGACATTTAGTATGGATACCTAGATAATGCTCTCATTATTGTATTTTCAAAAATTAAAAATCAAGTGAGCCTTGCAAGTAATTAAACATTATTATTCTGGATTCATTTTAATTAATAGAAGAATAGTCAATGATACTTCTCAAGTCCTAACATAATGTTTTGAGATTATGTTGTAGCTGAATTATTTGGATAATTATTTACTGCCTTATTTGACTATCTACTTATTAAAAAAAAGAAAAAAGAAATTGCTTGCTGATGGTATTATTGGAATATGTTCAATTGCATGCTCATCTTTTTAATACTTGAATTAATAAATGTGTTATTTAAACAGCCTACATAAATTAATATTATTTGTCCAATAATTTCTTCACCAAACACAGAATCATTTCTAGAACAAATTTAAAAACAGTGTTTAATTTTGCAAGATTTAGTTTATAGAATATTTTATTCTTAATTGTTTCATTCTTTTTTTATTCATATTATCTTCTTGATTACAGATGGTAAATTAAAAAAGAGTGAGGACTTCATCATTTTTATTTATACTCTACCTTCTTTCAAGGTATCTAAAATATGTTGAAAATACATGTTTTTTATATTGAATATTTTATTTGAATGCTTTTGTGATTTGCAGCCTTTGTATTAGAGTATGCTGATTTCTCAGCCAGTAGATTTGTAAATAATTGAGTTATGAAGTATTAGAAACATGCATTTAGAATTTCAGGTTTGAGAAGACTGGGGAGGAGATAATTATCTGTATTCACTTAGCAAAAGAGGCACAGGAAAATGTATATTTGTGTTTATTCATAAATGTACATATTCACGTACATAAGTACACATGCATTCAGAGAAGACAAGTGTAAATGTTATAAATTAATGATGATGTTATTTAGCTATAGGAGGTGGTTGTACAATAAATCTTGACAAGGTTAAAAGAAATCAGAAGATTATCACACATGACCAGGGAGCTTTTGTTCTAAACAATGCTGGAAGTAAAGAAAAAGGTAACTGGATTTCTGACAAAATTAATAAACTGTAATGTTTAGCCAAGTAAAATATGCAACATTTATGAAGAGATAAATGGCTAACTCTTTTGATCATTATATATCTGTGAATGTCAGGTGGAAGAAGGGTCACAAGTGTAAAACTGATAATATTTACTACAAGAACATACGTGACTAGGCTCTAATTATTTTTGGTTGACTCAGCACTGATTTTGAAATGATTAAATTAATTTGTGTTAAAGTTATTATTCTTGCTGTTATATTTCCGTCATAAGAAAATCAACCTGGTAGGTATTTTGATCCAAAATAGAAAACTCGGTTCTTGGTAAATATATTTACTAAATAGTAAAGGGTGATAAACTATTTTATCTATAATGAATATTAACTATTGCAATCAAACAATAATTTTACTATAGAATGCAAGCGAGTGGAGCCAAATGATACCTAAATCCTCTCACTTTTTTTTTAGTCAAAAATATATCACATACTTTCTAGTGTAACTTTTAACATGCTTTTGTATAAGATATTTCTCAACAATTTAATCCAATCAGGAAATAACTTTTTGTTTACTCTTCTTATATTTTAACATTGAAAATTATCTAGTCAAGATTTTATATTATATCTTTAGATATAACAATATAAAATTCAATTACAATTCAATTAAAATAAATCTTTACTGAGTCCTTTGACATATACGATACAGGTAGAGCTTTCCTAATCCAAAAACCTGAAGTCCAAATCTAAAACATTTTTAGAATCATCATGATGCTACAAGGAATGTATCTTGAAACTCTCATACATTGCTGGTAGAAATGCAAAATGATACAAATGTTTTTCTTATGTTTTAACAGTTTGGGCACTTTTCTAGAAAGAAAGTATAAAATTCCTAAGCAAGTATGTGACATTTTTTAAGGCATGTTTTGAAGATAATTTTTATAAGCTTGAGGAAGGTCTCTTCCATTCTTGGGTTATTAGTAATCTGTATCACAAATGGATGTTAAATTTTATCAAAGGCTTTTTCTGAATCATTTATTTTTGTAATCATGTTTTCTTCTTCAGTCTGTTGGATGGTTATTTACATGGATCGAATTCTGATTCTTGAATCAGCCTAGTATTCCAAGGAAAAACTCTACTTTGTCACACTATATTATTTTTTCCATGTATTATGGGATCTGTTTGCGGGCATTTTGTTGAGAATTTTTGCCTATATATTATAAGCAATATTGGTCTATAGTTTTCACTTCTGTAATTTCTCTATTTGTTTTTCAGGTAATGCTGCTTACCCTCTCAATAGTCTTAGTTTTTTTTTTAGACTTGGTATTATTTCTTCTTTGAAGTTTGGTAGAATTCACAAGTGGAGACATCGGGATATGGAGGTTATTTGATGCAAGGTTTTTAACTAGAAATTAAATTTCTTTAGTAGATAGTATTATTCAGGTTTTCTGTATCTTCTTCAGTGAACTTAGGCAGTTCATTTAAACACATTTATCCATTGCATCTAAGTTGTCTTATTTATTCATATAGAGTTATTCTTGATATTCCTTGATTTTGCTCTTAATATCAATAGGGTTTGCAGAAGTGCTCCCTTTTTTATTTCTGGTATTATTCATGAATTTTCTTTTATATTCCTGATCAATCTTATTCAATACTTTTCTGTTTTATATTTTAAAGTAATGACTTTTGATTTTATGGATTCTTTCTTTCTACCGCTTTGCTTTTTTCTGTTTTTAATTTTATTGACTTCTCTTCTTTTGTTTGTTTCCGGTTTATGCTTTTCTGTATCTTGTGTCTGAATGTGGAATCTTACTTTGAAAGTTTTCTTCCTTTCTAATACAAGCATTTAATATTATAATTTTATTAGTAAACATTGTTCAAGCTACATCCTACATATTTATTAGGTTGAGTTTCCATTTTTATTCATTTCAAAAGATTTTCTTATTTTCCATTAAATGTTTCCTGTTGACCCATGTATTAAAGAAAAATGTGCTGTTTATTTTCAAAATATTTAGGTAGATGTCTAGTTTAGTTATCTTTCTGTTAATGATTGTTAATTTTATTCCAGTATAGTATAAGATCATATTTTTCAGAATTTCAACTATTGTATGTATTAGACTTTATAATATCCCAAATGTGGTCAGTTTTGGAGAATTTTCAATGCAAATTAAAAAATAATAATAACTATTTTGTTATTATTGCCTGCAGTGTTACTGTTTAGGTCAAGTTGGTTGGCACTGTTGTTTACCTTTGCTATTTTTTTTTTTGTTAACTTTGATTTTGTTCACGGGTTCATGCACAGTTTCGTTATATAGAAAAACTAATCTCACGGTTGTTTGATGTACAGATTATTTCATCCCCCACTAAGAATAGTACCTAAAAGTTACCTTTTCCTTTTCCTATCCTCTTTCTCCTCCTAATCTACCATCAAGTAGGCCACAGTGTCAGTTGTTCCCCTCTGTATGTCCATGTGTTCTCACCATTTAGTTCCTACTTATAAGTGAGAACATGCGGCATTTGATTTTCTGTTTATGTGTTAGTTTGCTAAGGATAATGGCTTCCAGCTCTTTCCATTTTCCTGTAAGAGACATGATCTCATTCCTTTTTATTGCTGCATAGTATTTCATGATGCATATGACCCTATTTTCTTTATCTAGTCCGCCATTGATGGGCATTTATTAATAGGTTGATCCCACATCTTTACTATTATGAAGAGAGCTTCAGTGAACATGTCTGCACGTGTCATTATGGTAGAATGATTTACATTTGTTTAGATATACCCAGTATTGGGATTGTTGAGTCTAATGGTAGTTCTGCGTTTAGTTCTTTGAGGAATCGCCAGACTGCTTTCCAAGATGAACTAATTTACACTCCCACCAACAGTGTGTAAGTGCTCTTTTTTCTCTGCAACCGAGCCAGAATTCGTTACTTTATTTTTATTTTTTTTTTTACTTTTAAATAATAGCCATTCTGATTGGTGTGACATGGTATCTCATTGTAGTTGTGATTCACATTTCTCTAATTACTAGTGATAATGAGCATTTTTTCCATATGCTTGTTGGCTACCTATTCTATTCCTTTACTGGTTTTCTGTCTACTTGTTTTAACTGTTACCAAGGAAAGAGTATGCAGGTCTTCAACTAAAATTTTGATTTGACTATTTTTATTTAAATTCTGTGAGTTTTTGATTCACATATTTTGAAGTTCTCATTTTAGCTGTATTTATTCTTAGGCATGATGTTAGGTCTTCGTGAAAAATTGACTCTATAATCATCGAACATATCACTGTATTCCTCATAATATTCCATTTCCTAAGTTCTGATTTTTCTGATATTTCTGTAGAGTAAAAGATTAGTGTTTTCTGTCCAATTTTTTCACAGTTTTTTTTAACCTGTTTCTGTCTTTATATTTAAAAATGAGTTTCATGTAGATAGAATATAACTCTTACTCTAATTTTAATGTGAAAATATGTCCTTTAGTTAGTGTTTAGCTCATTTATACTCAATACAAGTATAATTAAGATTGGATAACAGCTATTGGTACCATTCTGGTGGCAGTTTTCTCAATGTTTAATGTTTTTATTATTTTTTTCTGTGTTGTCAGTCTTTTTCATAATTAATTTATGGCTTTGTAAATCTTAATGCCTGGCTTAATATTAATACGCTTTTTTCTATTTTTAACATAGTTTCTCCAGTGTTTGCAGCCAATTCTATTTTAGAGTCATTAAAATGAGAAATATAATTTGATGCTCATTTTCACAAATGACATCTGAATGGGTTTCATTTATTTGTGCAGATTCATGTTTCTTTTTTGTGTCAGTTTTACTACCTAAAGAAGTTTCTTAAATGTGTTCTATAGTGTCTTATTACTTTTTCTATGTTTACTGTAACAATATAACACAAATTAGTTGGCTTAACACAATAGTTTATTTACTAAATGTTCTGGAGGCCTACAATCTGAAATCAGCAACACTAGCCTGCCATCAAAATATTCATAGGGCTTTATTCCATCCAAATATGGCTCTAGAGAAGAATCTCTTTCTGCACTCTCATTCTCTGATGGTTACTGGCATTCTTTGGTTTGTAGCAACATGAATCCAATCTCTGCATTCATGGTCACTTTCCTTTCTCCTCCCTCATATTTCTTTCTGTTTCTTTCCCTCTTATAAGGATAATTGTGATCACATTTAGAGTTCATCCACATAATTCAGGATAATCTTTCTGGTGCAGGATCCTTAAGTGAATCATATATGCAAAATCTTTGCCATATAAGATAACTTTCACAGGTTCCGGGGATTAGGACATAGACACCTTTGGTTAGGGGTGAGGAGATTTTTCCGTCTACCACATAGTGTATTGATACTGGAAGGTTTTTATGAGATAAACCCTTATTCCTTTTGCATTTTCGAAGGTATTTTTGTTGTTATTAAAATTGAAGGTTGACTTTAAAAAAATGTCTTTCTGTGTTTTATTTATAAATTCATTATCTTCTGGCCCATATAAGTCTGCTTCCATTCTTACCTCTGTTTATTCTCTCTCCCTGCATTCAAGAGTTTTGTTCATCTTTTTTTGTTCTCTTCATCTTAAAACAGCATGCTTATGTGTATGTGTGTTTGTGTATGTGTGCGTGCACAAATGTATTTATCTTCTCTCTTGTTATCTAAGTTTATTGGATCTGTGGTTTGTGTCTGTCATTAATTTTGTAAAGTTCATAGCCATTATTTATTCAAATAATTTGTCTGCCCCATTATATCTCTCTTTCAACTTTTGGATTTGCTATTGCATTTATATTGAATCATGAAATTTCCTATAGCTCTTGGATGCTCTATTCTAGGGTATTATTTTTTTCTTTTTGGTAATATTTTTTCTTTTTTGAGTTTCAGTTGCATGGTTTGTTTTATATTCAAGCCCACTGATCCTTTCTTGATTCTTTCAGATTTATAAATGAGTCTCTCAAAGACATTTTTGGTCTTGTTCTATGCGTTTTTAAAAATTATTTCTAGCATTTCTGTTTGATTCTTTCCATCTCCCTATCTAAATTACCCACAAGTTCATTGGCCACTTTTTCCACTAGAAGATTTAATATGTCAATCAGAGCAAAAGAGCTACATCTGATATGCCTAACACCTGTGTTATAGTAAAGTCTAATTCATTTGATTACTGTGCATCTTCAGAATGTATTGATTGTATTGTTTTTTAGAAAAAAATTTGTGCCATTTTGCTGAAAGCTATACATCTTGTGTATAAAAATAGGGAATGAGTTAAGTAGGTTTTACTGCTTAAAAATAAACACTTTTTTAAATTCTTAAAAGGCCCTTAATATGAGAGTTTATATCAATATATCTAGAAATTAAACTGGGTTTTGGATATGTTTGTATGGTTTTTCTCAGTTCAAACTGGCTTCATACTCCTGTAGAATTCCCTTATGTTTAGTATTTGTACTATTTTACCAGAGGTTTTGTATCAATATATGTTTCACCTTCAGTTTTAGATTTTCCATATTGCGATGCAGCTCAGATTTGTCTTGATATTCTTGCCCAATTTCTATGCACATATTACTTTTTATTTGATGTTAGCCTGGTAGAAAGAAGTAGAGTATTCTTTGCTATTGTGATTAAGGCTCAGTGTTAGGTAGATGTAATATCTACCTAACATTGAATCTCATTCAGAATTATTCAGCATGGGACTTCAGATTGGTGCATTGTCAATGAGCCTGCCCCCACACCTGCTGTATTCTGTGCCCAGCATGTATTCCTGCATAAAACAGCCATTCTTTTCCCAGACATCTATTATGAAGGATGCATGCTCAGCACTTTTGTCAGTCTCTTTTAGAAGCTTGCAATGACAACTGTGGAGATAAGACTGTGGGCGGATGTCAATTACTTTGTGTCTATGGCCTCGACTGGTTCACTAGCCCATTATAATTGGCCATTAGCAATTCACTAAAAATTTTAGGTGAATTCTTACTGATCTCCAGCAGTGTAGGCCCCAGTAAGAAAGTTTTGCTTGGAGGTTCTAGTATTTTCCTACATTTCAGTTTAATTGGTCATCCTGTGACCACAGATTTCTTAGGGTTTTCAGAAAAGTTGTACATTTGCAGATTATCTGTTGTATTATTGTTACAAGGATGAGAGCGATGTTCCTTCCGAATAGCTAAATCCTAGGGAGCGAGTGTATTTTTTTTCTTAATAAGATGTTTATTTGCATTCCTTACATTTAGATATAGGGTGTATTTTGAATAAATACTTGCATAAGTTATGAGTTAAGGGTTATTATTATTGTCGTAATTATGATTATTTGCCTCTGGATAGTTGCTTTTCATAGCATCTATTTTTGAAAGGGCTGTCCTTTCCCTATTGTATTAGCTAGCATTTTTGTCAAATCATTTGACTGTACATGTGAGAGTCAATTTTTACCTGTCTATTTTTTTTCTATTGATCTATATTTCTTTTGATTTTGCCAGGAAAACACTATAGTGATTAATAATACTTTTGAGTGATAATGATGTGAGGTAGTGTTAGGTTCTTTAATTGTTGTCTTTAAAAAAATGATTGGTTATTCTAAGGTATTTACATTTTAATGTAAATGCAAAATCAGATTTTAAAATGTATACAAAAATCCTCCTGATATTTTTGATTGGGATTATATTCAATCTACAGATTATTTGGGGGACACTGAATGTCTTGAAAGTAATGTCTTCTGATCAATTGATTTAATATATTTATTGTATTCAAATCTCTTATTTCTTTCAGTGATTTTTTATAGTTTTCAGTGTACGATTTGCAGATTACACTTTCAATTTAACCCTAAGTATTTAATTTTTTTGTGTTATTATGTTATATTTTTAAAATATCAATTCCAGATCTTTTGCTAGTATAAAATTCTCACACTGTTTGATGAATTTTTTTTTTTACAATTTTTAAATCTTGACCTTGTATTCTATAACTTTGATAAAATTTTTTATTATTCTTATGAGCTTTCTTGTAGATTCACTAGAGCGTTCTATATGGATGATTATACCCTCTCCAAAGAAAAACAGTTTAACATCTTAATTTCCAATCCATGTTTTGTTTAGTTTTTACAAAAAGTTAGGACATTGAGCTAGATGTTGAATGGATATACTGAGAGGGGACATTTTTCTCTATACTCAGTCTTAGGGGAAAAGCATCATTATTTTAGACTTAAAAAATCCTTTATATAAATGTGATTTTTGTTTTATCATGCTTTATTTAGTTGTTAGCATGAAATCTTCTGTAACATTTTCCCTTATGTATTTCTCTTTTTATTTTAATCCTTTTTGTATGTTTTGTTTTCCCTCATTTTTCTTTCATTTTCCATGCTAATCAGAAAATTCAGCTAATCTTAATTTGTTTTATATTTTTTAGTTCTCATATTTAATTTTTTAGTTTTTCTTTTTATCCTGAAATATATGTTCTTTTCACCTATAATAACCAAATGTTCTTGTAAATGTTTTACTTATTTATGAGAATTGATTTACAATTTTTGTTTTGTTATAATATGTAGTGACTAGTTCAACTGTGGCTATTATTCTGTTTACTATATTGAACATTATATTGAATTGTTACAGGCAGACTGGTGGCTTACGCCTGTAATCCCAGTATATGGGAGGCCGAGGTGGGTGGATCATTTGAGGTCAGGAGTCGAGACTAGCCTGGCCAACACGTTGAAACCCCGTCTCTACTAAAAATACAAAAATTAGCCGGGCATAGTGACATGTGCCTGTAGTTCCAGCTAGTCTGGAGGCTGAGGCAGGAGAATCCCTTGAACCTGGGAGGCTGAGATCACACCACTGCACCCCAGCCTGGAATAAGGAGAAGGAGAAGGAGAAGGAGGAGAGGGAGAAGAAGAAGACATGTGTTTATGTGTTTGAATTACACTTTATTCTTCTTTATATGTTTGTCTGGATTTTTCTGATACTTTAAATGAGTGCAAACCCTTTCCTCTTTCTTGTTGAGAGCCCTAATCTTATAGATTCCTCTTAGATTTGATTTGAGCTCTAATAGGACCAACACTTTAATTAGGTTTAATTAAGATGAAATTATTCAAACCTTCAAATACTGGAGCTACTGCCTCTTTACTGGTCTTATCAATAATTGAGTGGAAGTGGGTTCACATCAGATTTCCCTTTGTTTTTCAGTCCCTCTTTTCTTGACACTTTTATAATATAATTTGAAGTTGAGGACAAGGATGAAATAATACTAGAACCAAATATTGTGTATGTCTGTGTGTGTGTGTGTGTGTGTGTGTGTATGTGTGTGTGTGTATTTTCCAGATTCCATTTTGTTCCAGCAGCCCATATTGTCATTGCTTGCTAGGATTATTTTTCTTTTCTCAAGCTTTCAGAATAATTTTATCTGATGTGCACCTGTATCTCCATCATCTCTGATCCAAACAAGGTCATGATCCTCTAAAATAAAGCTATCTTAGCTTTCTGCTACCTAGAAATTACTTGTTTATTCTCTGGAGTTCAGCTTGTCTAGGCTTTCTCAGCTACTTTACTTTTGCTCAGATGCACAGAAAACTTATATTTCTAATTTTCTCTAAAATTTTCTTTTAGATACCATGGGCATCCTAAATAGTACGAACATATATATATCAGTTCACTGTTAATCCCTTAGTGCCTAGTGAAATGGCTGTATAGGTTTGCAACTATCATTACTGAAAATATACATGTTTTCAATGGGTATGCACTTAGTTATGTTAAACAACAGAGAAGATTTCCACTTAAGATAAGTGAAATAAACATTGTATATAAATAGCAATCAAATAATTAGCCCCTGAGAGGGCTAATTTAAATTATGGACATTTAAATTAGATTTATACATATAATACCTGCTTTATATAATAGTTTCAAAAATAATGTACAATTGTACTGTGGAAATTTAGAAGGTAACCTTGACTGTATTGTTTTAGAGGGTAGCTATGAAAAGCACAGAAAATAATGTTTTACAAAGCTAAACTTTTAGAAGCTGCTATGAGAGGAAGAGATCATCTAGAAATAATGATGTTCTCTACATATAATACAGGTTTAAAAATACTAATAAGTGTGGCAATTCAAAAGTTTATATTCAGCAAGTTTACTTGAGAAGAAATAGCAGAGGTCAAATAATATACAATATCATGACTGTGAGGCAGAGATTCTTCTCACTGTAGAGGGTAAGCAGTCTTTTAACACTCGAAAAGAATGGGTGAGATAAGGTTTATGTAGTCTATGAATAAAGTGATTATATAATTCTATATCCAAACCAGTAAACTTTATGTAGTGAAAGTGGTGCTATTAATAATGTTGGGAAATTAGGTATATACTTCTGGGATTGTCCTGGACAAGTCCCAAAATATGTTTAACTAACAATAACTGTCTACCTCCTCCTTATAACAAATGAGACTCATTGTAAGTGACACTCTACCCCATAGCTGCCATGGCTCATGTCACTGAATGAGCAAGTGACTGAATCTTCCTAGAGGAAGTCTATATTGCTGATAATGGCTTCCAGTTGCATACCAGTTATTATTCACTCTGATGCCATAGAATTGCTTTGTTTCTCTTGGTAAATTGATCAGGAACTCTGAACCTCAGTTTCCTCATATAAAAATGTGAAATTATCAAGCGATCTGTGATATAAACTCTAGCCACCTGCAGAAATTAGTTTTATCCTATATAGGGTGTGACTTTTATCAAAACTGTAAAAGCTTTCTCATCTAACAATTATCTATTGATTTTTAGCTTTCAGCCTTTCCTGCTTCTAAAAAAAGAAGAAAAAAAAAGTCAAGCTTCTATTAAAATGAACAGTATCAGTAATTAATATTCCACAAATTATTTTTGGCACTTCTTTGTTTTTTTCTCTTTGATTTTATATACATTTTCATGAACATATAAAATTGGTTAATGTATGAAACTTTTAAAAACATGGTATTTTCTATTTATAGTTTTTTAGTTTGGTAGACATAAAGGCCATTAAGTATCACATTATCTTTATTGTTGTGATATGAAATGGCCATTTTATAAAACATTACACATTATTTGATTTGTAAAATTTGACAATTTGAAACAAGTATTAGAATATGGTTTATTATTTATTACTCTATATTTTCAAGTTATGGACATTGTATAACTTTACAATTTATATTTTCAGGTTAATATAATTATTACATATTGCATGTATAAGTTCAACTTTTCAATGTTACATCATTTAAAATAATGTTCGGCACCTATGAGATGCATACATAAATGAGACATATATACTCAATATTTGTCTCATTTAATTCTCATAACAATGGTATAGGGTCAGAATTGTAAAATCTTTTTAGGGATGAAAAATGTGAGATGTAATGGCCTGAAATAAATTTCCGAAGCCACATCACCAGAAATTTTAAAGCTAAAAATGGACTCGTCTTTATAATTTTACAGTATGAACTCTTAACTACTTTCTACAGTTTCTCTGAGAGTCACAACAATGTAGGAAAGTTAATATTAAACAATTCCTCATTTTACTGTTGAGAAACATGGCTGTAGCCTAGAGAGGCTAGATAGCTCATGGTCAAACTATTACTAATTACAGAATTTAAAGAGGAACATTGAGTATTAATTTTTGTGTGTGTAGCCCATGTGGTATTTCATTTATATAACGGTTCTTTAATTGTATTTATTCAAAGAAATTATATCATTAATATGATAAAAAAGCAATAGCAATAATTCAAGCCAAAGCCACATAGAAGCATTTTTAAAATCATAAGTTGTGTATGTTTATTGAAACAGTCTTTATTCACTTTGTCTCTTTAACTATAAAGAAACGTCATTTTCAAGGGATTAGGGTAGTGAGAACACATCATGTTCTTATTACTTTGGTTGTTTCAACAACTTAATCTTACAGAAAAATGAAGATGAAAATGTTACTGAAGGTATTACTATTTTATTAACCAATACTAGTAATACATATTTTAATATACATGGTAAGCTGTCCCTAATTTAGTTTTTGGTTTGGGATATAATTATAAAAACTGTAATCTGTAGTCTCTGTTTTTTACCTGTATCTTTTTTTTTTTACTTTCTTCTACTTTAGTTTTATTTTTTTAAATGTAACCCTATTGCCAACATGACATCTGCACATTTTTTCCTCAAATTTTTATTTCTCTTTATGTCTCTATTTTCAAATAACAGTTCTTGTCTCTTTATACCTTTTTACAAATCTTCACATATTACAATTGCAAATTTGTCTTTGCCCTCTTTTAAACATTCATTCTTATAGAATCTTCCCTTTTTTTTATTGCCATTGAAATCCTCTTAATCATTACATTGGTTAAGTTTCCTTTATAAACAATAACTAATTTTAGTAGAAAATAAGTTCTTACCTGACATTAGTTTTCTTACAATATAAATCAGAAGGGTTAAATAGTAGGTTTTAGACAAAGCTTCTAAAATAACTCTCTTCCCCCTAAATTACATTTCCTCTGTTGAGACTGTGATAAATACTCATTATTGCATTAAAACAGGAGGCAGAAACTTGACCATATTGGCTAAGCAAAAAAATATGAATGTTACCATTACTGATGCAGGAAGCCACAGTATGACACAGCCAGCCATAGCTGGCTTAATGAGTAGTTAATATATTGTGTCTGCTGCTATCTATACCAGGAAAATAGATACCTAATGCATTTAACTTTTTGTCCACTTAATCCAGTTCTGAGTGTAAGTCTTATATGAATAAATTTGATTAGTAGTACCTAAACAATATTTAGAAATCCAGCTATAGGACAAACTGGAATATGCAGTGTATTCTTTTCTGGGAGCTACTGTGAAGAAAGCATACTAGTAAGAGTTTGGGATGAAAGTTGAGTAAGCCAATCTATATTATCCAGGAAAGTTCTTCTTATTTCAGTATTAGAATCACGTGTGATTGTTTACTTTACTTGCTATACTATTCTGTCATGGAAAGCATTGAATTCTACACATTTTTCTCTTATCATTTCTGATGTGTCTACTAATTTCTTCCATTTCTACTATTTATTCTCTTGAAATTAGTCTCATACTGTTACAAAAGCATTCTTACAGACTTCAAAATCCAGGATTTTCACCATACAGTAATTTTATTTAAATACCCTTTAATGATAAGTAATTTTCAAAGAAATTCAATTTCCAGAGTGACATCTGGAATCCTATTAACATTGAAAGGCTATTTCTCACTGCTCTGGACATGTAATTCAGAATCACTTCAAGATTTTCCATGGTAAAGTGGTGCATGTCGTTGCAAACATTCTGTGCCTGTTCCCTTAGCTTAAAAATCCCTCACTCCCTTTTGACAAAAGTATAATTTTTTCAGGGCTCAATTCATGTATTATTTCATTCATTAAATATCCCTTATCCTAACTAAAAATAACAATTGTATTGTGAACATCCAGTAATACGTAATCTCAGCTTTTCATACCATATTTACTTGATTGCACTTCGTATTTTCAATATTTATGTATTATTACTTATTTCCAGTTCCTTGAAGATCACATCCAAATCAACATATAAAAATGTATATTGCATTTAACATAAAGATATTTCTTGAATGAATGCATAAATGAACAAATATGTAGATGACATTGTATAAATAAGGAAATAGATGTCATGAAAAGAGATCATGGACACACATAATTGGAAACCACAAAGAAACTAATATTGTAAACCTACTGGCAAGTCAACACATTAGGCTATCACACTTTCACATACATATATGAACAGAAGTATATGATGCATCTGAATTAGAGACACATACTCTTTATTACTCACAGCACAAACAGAAACTGGGGAAGCATCTTGCACTGGTTCTTTGTATCACAAGTAGTATAATATTTCACAAGTGTTGTTTTGACCCAGTTATGATGTCATGGCTAACACCTCTCAATTCGACTTCACAGGAGGTATACTAAGTCCTCATTCCAACTACTTCCTTTATCAGCACTATTCCCAAATGTCAAGTACCCCTAGATATTTAACAAACCTGAATGGCCCCTTGTTTCTGGGGCCCCTTGTTTCTGGGGCCCTAAAACATCATTATACATTGTTTTTTTAGATTTATTCAACTACGCCTATGGTAAAACCTAAAAGATTGCATCATGTGGACTTGAAATCTACATTTTCAACTCTCTGTTCATAGCATCCTCAAAGCGTAGATGAACTGACTTTAGAGAAATAAATACATAACACTGATAATCTTTAAATATTTCCTTATGACCTCAAAATCTTGAACCATAAAACACGTAAAGACCCTTCCGCACATTAAATTCACTGACCTCTGTATCAAGACAGTTATTCCATTCTGCATGTACCTTTTATACAATCTATTGTAAGATGTTTTATTGAGATATACATACAGAAATAATCTAATGCTACCAAATAAGAATTTTGGGACATTTATATGTCCATCATCCTGTATTATCTATGTAAATGTCATTCCAAATAGTAAACATTTGTCTTATTGTCACCTCTCCCAGAAATCTCATGTGATACGTTTTCATATATAGTTTTCTAACACATATATTTACATCTTTTAATTGTAAGGATTTTAAATAGGTTTTACTGAAGTGTGCTCTTCCTTTCCTTTTATATCAATGGTTTAGGGTATATGTCTAAAATATAGTGGTCCACCTTGGAGCCAAAGGCTTTGATTGTCACAATAATGCTGTATGCAGTTCTCGTATCCATCATCTCAGGCTTTTATAAAAACATACCAGCTATTTGGCTTAGAGAAAAGGAATTCAATTTCACAGTTCAGGAGCCTGGGAAGTTCAAGAGCAGGGTGACAACTGATTCAGTTCCTAGAAAGGGCCTTCTTCCTGGTTTGCAGATAGCCACTTTATCACTGTGCTCTCACATGGAGAGAGCGAGGATGAGTGAGTTTTGGTCCTTCTTCTACCTGTTATAGAGACATTAATCTCATCATGACCTCATTTAAGTCTAATTACCTTCCAAAGACCCCAACTCCAAGTACCATCATGTTGTGGACTAGGGCTTTAACAAGAATTCGTGGGATACAACATTCATAGCACTCTCTGCCCCAGTGCTGGCTGTTACTGGGTATAAAAACGACTTCACTTTTGTTTGTGTTAGAAACTACAGGAATACAAGAGAGAATAGTTTGTATGAATCTCCATAGCTACAAAAATAGTAATAAAATTATGCTTTAGATGAGTTGCTTTTCTGTCGTCAGAATGGCTATTGTCAGTTTCTCTGATTCACTGCTTTTCTCTGGTTTAGTCACTGTGGATTCCAGCTTCTCTTCCCAAGTTACCAATGCTCTGCTCAGCGATTCCTTTGTTCATTCCTTTCCCCTCATATATACTTTCCTTTAATCTATATTGAATTATGTCAGGTCTTAGATTTTATATTTTTTATCAATTCATTTTCTGCTTTACTTTTACTTTGAAAATCTGTTTTGATACTTTGTCTTAAATTCTAAATTTTAGAGAATTCATAAAATGTCTTTATAATATTTTGAGTATTATACAGGGCACTAGAATAAATAAGAGGAATGCACAATCTCTTTCTCCAAGGGGTTTACAGACTATTTTTAAAGTCTAATTAGTAAATGAGCAATTTTAAAATCATTGAATAGTTGCTCTATCAATTAATCACTTAAAATATGTGGGAATCTACCCAAATCCATCTGGACTGAATGCATTAGATGAAGAATCAGGGAAGATTTTCTAGAGAAAATCTAATCTGGAGAAAAGCTAAATTATAGGGAAGCTGAAACTATGATGGAGAAAATCTGAAACTTGAAAAAGTCCAGATTACATAGGTGAGGAATGAATGTGCAAGCAGGAAATCAAATCAGGAAAAACTCAGAAAAGAGTGAAAGCGTGGTATATTCAGAATACAAAGTAGCTGGTCTGTGAGTTTTAGTATGAAACTATAATATAGGTGGGAATTGGACATAAAGGGCATTTACATGTTATTCTAATGTGTTTTTATTTACATTCAAGGTTTAAGTACTAAGGTATTGAATAAATTTGTGTAGGGAAATGACACTTTGTGGAGTTTAGTCAGGCATATTCATTTTAAGATATCTTTGAATATCAAAGGAGACAGGTGCAAAAGGCAATTGAATGTATGGCTCTGGAGCTGAAGTCTGGACTAATCATGTGTATTTAGTATTCACTAGTATATTGCCCTATTGAAACATGGGTATCCGTAAACTTGTATTCTAAAGTGCTTAAGAAGATTTTTAAAAAGATTGGCAGCGTAACTTTTGGGAAAATCAATATCATGTCCCATTGTTCCATAGCATAAAATCCAAAATTTTGTCCAACAGCTTATTCACACTTTTGAGTAATTGCTGACTTTCTTATTTGATACTACAAAGAGACTGTACCATTTTTCAAACATATTTTTTAAAAATTTATTTTGCAAAATGAACTTTTTAAGAACGATAACTCAACATGATGTCTTTCATTGTAAAATTGTACTTTTTTCCGCCAAAAATTTGCTTCTTTATTTCATCATATTTGACTCCTGATTATTACCCAAATTCTAAATTTCTCAGGCCTTACAGTTATGACACTGGAAAATCGTATTCATTGTCCCAATTATTGGGTGAGTTTTGCTGCTTCTCTACTCCAAGCAGGACTCAGAGAACAAGTAGGTCAAAAGATTAGAAAACCTGATGTCAATGACGAGTTGATGGGTGCTGACGAGTTGATGGGTGCAGCACAGCAAGATGGCACAAGTATACATATATAACTAACCTGCACGTTATGCACATGTACCCTAGAACTTAAAGTATAATAATAATTAAAAAAAAAAAAAAAAAGGACCCAGCAGTGGCACACAGACCAGGACTTCTTCAACTAAAGGACTAGCAAACAGTACAGGTACTTCAGAAAAGTTAAATAAGGGAAATTATGATTGACAAGAGACCGTAGATTAGGATATTAGGGGGTCACTAATTCAAGTGATGCCAGTGGAATGTTAATAGACAAAGTTAGATTGTGTAGATTGTCGAGTGAATGGGATAAGGTAATGAAGATGTTTAATATAAACCAATCTTAAAATAAGCTTACCTGTTGTGAAAAGATGGAGAAAGATAGCACAGGTGGAAAGATTTTAAAGAGTAATAATTCATAATTTTCCTTGCTTGTTTTTGAATTAAGTGAATTTTGTTTACTTATCTCACTATTTTTTGAATATAGGAAAATACTTAAATATGTTAGCTGTATCCAATTGTTGTAAGTGACTCAGAGAGTTTATTTATATTTAAAGATACTGGTGCTTATTTTTTAATAATTTTCAGTTCCATAAGATGTGTTGAAAAGTCTATGATTTATAGAATAAGGACACCTTTAGAAAACAGTTAAACTTTATCTTTTTATCAGTTGTACATTTTCAGGCTGATGTTTGTCTGTTAATGTGTGCACAATCCTGGAGTTTTCCAAAATACATTATTAATATTAATTGTAGTTCCTTTAAAGTAATTACAGTTCTGTGAATAAGAATTGTTGAAATTCCTTTGAGGAAAGATTTCTCAGACACGTTATGTAATTATATAAACTACTTTGAAATGCATGCATAATGTATGTGTATAAGCAGTTTGAATGCTAACATGCATCTGCATGTAATATATACTTCTGAATCAATATATAAAATGCCCAATTTACCAGCTTTGCAAAACATTTACAAACTGAGAAAAAATATTTTTCTCATACTTGTGAACTCAGTCTTTTTCTCCTACTTCTAAAATCTGTTTTTTCTCATGTTTCTAAAATCACCATAACTTAATTATGTTATAAAGAACATTCTTTTTAAATATAAATATTAACATTCTTTTAAAGAATGTTCTTTGTAACATTATTAGATTATGGTGATTTTAGAAGTATGACTTCTGACACACAATCGTAGCAATTGAATATTATGCACAGTAAATTTTTCATTATTGGACATTGTTCTGTTTTTACTGAATGCGTTGAAATGTAGCAAATTAAAATGATCTTGTGTCTTTGATAAAAAATCCACTGATTAGCACGCATGTTCAAATTCCAAGTGCTTTACTTGGAATTATTATTGCATTACTTGATGAACACAAATTTGAAATGCAAAGTGATAATTCATCTGAAATGATGAAATGAGACAGGCACTTGTTTTCATATTTACTAACATGGCTTTGCATATTATGCAATAAACTGCATAATAAATTGTGCTGTTTTGGCATTTTTGTCGGGAGTATTTTGAAGGTTTTAATGTGGCTACTAATAATGTTTTAGAAAACAGAACAATTAATTTTGTGGTTTTTGGTAAATCTGCTTATCTTTATAGTGAGGATCAGCTATGATTAAGTTTGAAAATTGCCATTCCCCTTCCAGTTATGGTTGCAAACAATTTAGTATTCTTGCATAGCCAATAAACATTGACAGAGACCTGGGAATAATCAGAGGAAATAGCATATGTTCCCTGCTGTAGAAGAATTTGGCCTATTACAAGAAACAGATCTGTAAGCAAGTAATTGCTGCTCTACATGGTTATGAACAGAGCACTGTAGAACCCCAAAGAAAAGAAAATTCTGCCTGGGCATAAGGGCTATAATGTGGGTAGATTTGGTGTAACAAAGATTTATTTGAAGGTAATATTTACACTGGATTAGTAACGATGAATTGTGGGAATTTGCTTAGAAAGACTAGACTAATAAACAGGTACAGGTAAATATTAATGCTTATTACATTCAAAAATAAACTTAGAGGAGATATAATAAGCATTGTTTTTTAACCTTCTTGTTTAAACTCATATAAACAAATCTGAATAGAGATGCCTAAGCTACACAAACTATGGGTGTGGTTCTGACAATAAACTGAAATTTATACTAGGGATTTATAAATGTTGTGTGGATGGATATCTCCACCTGTTGGATATTATCTTCATTAACCACAATGATAGAAACCAAGGCAAAGTGATGAAACCAAATTCTCTGTGAATTTGAAGCCAATTTTCTTAGTCACTATATGTGTGCTTATATGTTACGTGAGTATGTGTAATACTAGCATATACACCAACATTTACATATATATAGTAAAATTATTATTCAACATATGTGATATATATGCTGGTATATATGCTATGAATTAACCACCAAATGCTAACTGAGATAGTTTTAATCTACGGTGCAATGGTGGAATATAAAATAACCTAGTTGCCATGATTTCAAAGACATAGATATGCACACCAGTAGTTTGCCAAGGTAATCAAAATGTCAAAATCAGAAAAATTATATTCCTTATAGAGAACTATTTTTGTAAATTCATGTCAAAATTATGCTCCAGGTGTTGAAAACATGTAATATATTCAATTGCTTTAACTCTTCACTGACTGATTTTTAACTACTTAAGAAAAAAAAGTTGAGTAACCACCAGGTTGGTTTATCAAGATACTACCTCATTAGGGAAAAGATTAAAAGGCAAAGGTGGTTATTTCTCTCTTCAGGAATTTGTCAAGTAACTTTGAAATAAATACTTTATTGTTTACAAGTATAGAAAAGACAAATTCAAATTTTACTAAAATATTTATGAAAAAATGAGTCACATGAATGGATAATTGCTTGATTTTGAAAGTCAAGTCTGATTGGACAGTTTTGATACTGTAACAAAAAGCAAGCTTAAGTGAATGCTGATGATAATAAAATAAAATATGTCTTCAACAGCCCCATTCTGTGAAACACGAACATATGAATCAAAGAAGAACAATTTCAAGTTATGTTTTTAAAAAGAAATATTAATACTATAACCATGTCTTTGCATTATTAAAATCAGTTTATATTTTTAAATGAATCAGTGCTCTTAAGATGAGCACTGCATACATATAAAATATATAATTATTTTACATTTATTTATCAAATAGCTTGTTTCAAATCAACCCTAAAAGAATAAAAGTGTATTTATTTTGCAAAATAAATTTATTTTCATGAATATTAAAATGTTTTCTTATGCAAATTATACAGAAGGAAAAATCAATATCATTTGCAGTTAGACTAATTATCTAGCTAGTTTAGGATATGGAATATGACCTATTCAAAATCCATATCATGGCTTTTTGATAACAACCTCAACTATTAGTGATATTTTATTAAGTATATTATTTTATTAGCAAAATTTAGGGCCCTATATGCCATTATTTTATATAAAACCTATAAAATATGTATAGCTATCAATAGAGATATAAACATGGATATTGTAATATGTAAAT
The DNA here is from genome assembly GCF_047675955.1 of Chlorocebus sabaeus. NCBI lineage: Eukaryota > Metazoa > Chordata > Mammalia > Primates > Cercopithecidae > Chlorocebus > Chlorocebus sabaeus. The sequence goes on along the minus strand of NC_132920.1, from coordinate 67,325,280 downwards.
GTATGTAATACACAATAATTTGAAATTATATACCTTGCACAACTCTAGTAGTATAAATTGGATATCAAATTAAAACAATCAAATTTGACAATAAAGAGTCTTCATTAATAATTTTGCCCAATAAACTCATGAAATTTGAAAAAGATAGTCTTACAACTTCCCAGTAGAATTTAAGTAGAAACCATGATACGGCACATTTCTAGGCTAAAATCTTTTTATATGTGTGTGGTTTTTTTTTTTTTTTTTTTGATACATAGTCTTATTCTATCACCCAGGCTGCTGGAGTACAATGGCTGGATCACAGCTGAAGTGATCCTCCCACCTCAACCTCCTGAGTAGCTGGGACTACAGGTGCATGCCGCCTATAGAGACACGGTCTCACTATGTTGCCCAGCTTGTCTTGAACTTCTGATTTTAAGTAATCCTTCCACCTTGGCCCCTCGATGTTCAGTGATTATAGGCATGAGCCACTGTGTCCAGCGTAAGTCTTAATGTACGTGTACACACTATGAAATTTGGTAGTCTAAAATTAGTCATTCGTGGTTTAATTAAAGACAGAATTTTGGCAGGGCGCGGTGACTCACACCTGTAATCCCAGCACTCTTGGAGGCCAAGGCAGGCTGATCACTTGAGATTAAAACAGTTCGAGATCAGCCTGATCAACATGGTGAAACCCCGTCTCTACCAAAAATACAAAAATTAGTTGTGCGTAATGGCACGCACCTGTAGTACCAGCTACTCAGGACGCCGACGCAGGTGAATCTCTTGAACCCGGGAGGCAGAGATTGTAGTGAACCCAGATTGCTCCACTGCACTCCAGGCTGGGCAACACAGCGAGACACCATCTCAAAATAAATAAATAAAAAGCATAATATATGGAACAAAACTTTGCTAAAAACAACAGAGTAGTATTAAAAGCTCATGGATATATTTTTAAATGAGTCAAAGGTACAGCATTTATTATTTATTCTTGCAAGAATCTAAGAAGTTTCTGTGTGTGCGTGTATTTGTGCATGTACACCTATGTTAGGATTTGAAGGAAAGAGGGTAAAATAAGTTACCCAAAGTCGAAGTGATTTCTGCTTGTAGCAATTTCCTGTGGTTTCTGGGAGCAGGCAGTTGAGTGTATTATTGCTAGCAAAGGACACTGAGCAATAAATAAAGGACACTGACTTTGTAACACTGAGGGGATTCCAGGGTAACCAACAGAACGGCAGCTCTGACTTTCACTAATCTTGTCATGTAAGGTCAACTTGGTCATATGATTAGAAAACTAAATGGTTAACTTGAATTATTTTCAATGTGGTTAATATATTACTAAGAAATGTTTTAAATTGATTATAGACGTGTAAGCAACGCTAAGGGCATACCACCCTGAACGCGCCCGATCTCCTTTGACCTTGTGGGCTAATCAGGGTCGGGTCTGGTTAGTGCTTGGATGGGAGAATTGTGATCAAAACATCATACAGATTCCTCTGAAATGCATTAAGAAATCTTTCAGTCAAAAAAAAAAACAAAAAAAAAAAAAACAAAAACTTTCAGTAGAAACCTTTACTATTTATTACTTTTACTAATGTCTTTTTTTTTTTTTTTTTTTTGAGACAGTTTCGCTCTTGTTGCCCAGGCTGGAGTGCAGTAGGCAATCTCGGCTCACCGCAACCTCTGCCTCGCGGATTTAAGCGATTCTCCTGCCTCAGCCGAGTAGCTGGGATTACAGGCATGCGCCACCACACCCGGCTAATTTTGTATGTTTAGTAGAGATGGGGTTTCTCCATGTTGGTGAGACTGGTCTTGAACTCCCGACCTCGAGTGATCTGCCCGCCTCAGCCTCCCAAAGTGCTGGGATTACAGGCGTGAACCGCCGGCCCGGCTCACTATTCTCTTTTTTTTTTTTTTTTTTTTTTAATTTCGTAAACTTTCCAAAATGTTCTTCCCTTAGATATTGAAAACGAATTAAGAATAAAACCAGGGTTTACAACTGATGTTATTCAACATGGAAGCATATGGGGAAAATTCCATGATGCATTAATTATATAATTAATATTATAAATTATATAATCTCTATTTCTTTCTATTACAATGGAAACGTGACCCTGCCCTACTAAAGACAAATCCTTGTACTTGTGTCTTGGAACCCGTTTGATCTTGCTTTCTCAATAAGTGCTTTTCTACAGCTCTTCCCTCCTTCATCTCTAATGTTGACGTCTCCTTTCCTCTGGCCCATTTTTATTAACATATAAGTGTACCTTGTATAAATCTTCTTAAAGAGAATACCTTCATTACATTTACTTTTGAGTCTTCAGGTCATCTTTCAAATCTACTACTCGAGTTGCTTTTGTCAGGATCACCAATCTTGCACAGTGTTGTACCTGGCTGTATATTATTCTTAACTGCTACTATTTCACATTCTCGTTTGACTTTTCTTCTTTCTCTGACAAACCTTAGAATATTGGAATTTCTGAAAGCAGATCTAGCTTTGCATATATGTATATGTGTGTGCGTATATAAATACATGCATACATACATATATATGTTATATATATATTTTTTTTGCTGATAAATGTTACATTTGCATCTTTAGTGTTGGTCACTTTTATAATCTTGGGTTTCTTATATCCATTATCCAACATAGAAAAGATTATTGTTGGCATGTCAAAAATAATGTTAAGTATAATATATTCAAATTTGCATTTTCTATTTTCCCATTCCAAAATCTTTCTTGTCTATTCTTACTCTCAATGGGTCTCACTTCCTTCTGAAGCCAAATAACTATGAGTCATTCCTGATTCAACCTTTTTTTCTCAACAACCCCACCTCATTTACATTGAATACATCAATGAGTACTGTGGCAAAGTTTAAATTATCCCACTCTGGTACGTCTCCAGATTTTTTAAAGCAACCTCAACTTTCACTGGTGGCACTACAATAACATTGCAACACTAAATTTTGATTCAAATTTTACTCTCATTATCCACTTAGTAGCCAAAATGCTATTTTACAAGCCAGATCACATAATTTTTTGGTTTTTAAACAAATAAACACATCAAACCAAAATTATTACGTATGATTTTCATGGCTAAACACATCTGTGTGCAATCCACATTTCCAAACTCTCCCTTGACATTTTTCTCTTGTTCAATATATTCCAGCAAGAGACCACTCCTTCGCCCTGCTCATTTGTCTTTATATCATTTGCGCGCCATATTCACTACGACTTGTGTTAGGAATACACTGCCACTGGTTTTTCCCATGACTGGTTCCTTCTCATCAACTATGTCTCATCTCAAAGAAGATATCTGAGAGACCTGCCCCACCCATATTCTTTAAAAGCTGGCTCACATCTTTCTATTTTAGTTAGTCTCTGGCACAAACTTATCTCTTATTTCCTTCTTAGCACCTATACTAATATTGCTCATTTGGATTTGTATACACAGATCTGTATAGTCCCTCCTCTCACCAAAGTTTGTTCCATGAGAGTGATAATTTTGTATTCTGCTTCCTGTTGTATACTTAGGTTGCTGAACACTTTCTCACACAGGACAGATACTCTGAAAAAGTCCAGTTATAAAATGAATAAGATATTGATTTCGTCTGCTACAATTTACAAATGCCTAGTAAACACTAAAATAATGTATAAAATATTTTAATAGTTATTTCATTAGCTATGAGTATTGTTTTCACTAAAACTAAATTTTTATTTACAAATGAATGGATAAGTTATTCCATAGCTCTACAATGGAAACTTACTTATTAATAAAAGCAATTGATGCGTGCAACAACACGGATGAGTATTAAATCACTATGATGAGCAAAATAGACAAAATATATATGTACTGTGTAATATCCTTTATATAGATGTATACACAATAGAGTACTCTCGATAAGAGAAAGCCAGTCAGTGGTTGCCTATGGAAAGAATCTAAAGACATGAGGAATGTTCATATTTTTTGTATGACAAAAATGTATTTTTATTGGAATTTTGGTCCCACGAAGGTATGCATATGTGAAAATTCACCAAATTGTTCACTTTAAATATGTACAGCTAATTGTGTAGAAATTATTCTTCAACAAATTTGCAAAAATACATCCAAATGAGAAATAATTTGGATTGGTGTTTCTTGGTGTTTCATTAGGAAATTCTTGAATTGAAAATAAACTTGAAGAGGAATGTAACTATTTATTACTAGTGATAATGCAGGTACCAAACACCATGGTGACAGGTTTTTACATTCCAATATGCAGACTTTTGTGTTAGGTACCCACAATCTGATGATGGGTGTCCTGCTGCAAAATTGTCCGGTATCAAGTGAATCAAACTTCAATGCAGCAATAATAATTTTTTTTCAGCAGAGAGGAAAGTATATTTTCTATTTAAAATACACTTTTTCTGCCTTCTCAGCAACTTGCATTAATTTTTCTTTGACAGTTGGATTCCAGCTGCTATCCATCTCAAAGAGAAAGTATTCAGATATAAAATGTTTAGGTAAATTATTATTTTCCAAAATACAATGATTTAAACCTTCTCATAAATCCATAAGAGCAAAAGAATTGGTACTTTCTCAAAACATGATGGTTTCTTTCATAAATGTGTTTGCTTAAGGCATATTGATTGTATACAATTCTTCATATAGGTGTAATTATATTCAATTAAATTTTTAAAATATTTTTCAGCGTAACATGGGAGTCAAAACATATTGAAGTCGAATCTTTAAAAGACCTTGGAATAAAATAATCAAAATAAAATAAATAACAATATAATAAAAATAATATATAAGTAATAATTTTAAACACATAATATTCATTTATAAATTACTTCATTCAACTATTATTCAAGTAATACTAAGTGGTTGTTCTGTGCTGAAAACTGTGCTGGACAATAGGAAAACAAAGATGAATCTGACAGAAACTCTGTCCTTTATAATGGCACCAATTTAAAATTATTAATTATAATAATAAATGTAAAACTATCTGCAGAGAAATAATACAACATAATGATTAAAATATAGGGATTTTGGAGGAAGAAAAACCTGAATTTCTACCTTAGCCTTACTACTTCATGTAGGTACTAGACATCTCAATTCCCTGCCTTAAAAATGTGACCAGTAGTACCTTCCGCACTGATAAGGACTTGTCAGAAAATGTTTGTCAATCCTTACTCAGTCATTGGCAAAAATAAAAAGATCAATATATTTGTATCCCTCATATTCTCTAAGTTCTTCAAGAGGAGAAATGGTTTACTATACAACTCATTTTTCAACTAAAAAATCAATATACTTGTGCTACCACCACCCAGACCAAAATATACATTTCCAACATCCCAGAAAACTATTTTGTGCATTCTTCATGCGATACTTTCCAAAGACAATCATTACATATTTCTGCTTGAATAATTCATGTAAATGCCATTATATAGCATGCAATCTTTTATTTGTTTCTTTAAAAAAAATACGTTAAGTTTTGGGATACATGGGTAGAATGTGCAGGTTTGTTACATAGGTATACATGTGCCATGGTGGTTTGCTGCGCCCATCAACCCGTCATCTACATTAGGTATTTCTCCTAACACTATACCTCCCCTTGCCCCCTCAACCCTTGACAGACCCTAGTGTGTGATGTTTCCCTCCCTGTGCCCGCATGTTCTTATTGTTCAACTCCCACTTATGAGTGACAACATGCGGTATTTGGTTTTCTGTTCCTGTGTCAGTTTGCTGAGAATGATGGTTTTCAGCTTCATCCATGTCCCCGCAAAGGACACGACCTCATACTTTTTTTATGACTGCTTAGTTTTTCATGGTGTATATGTGCCACATTTGCTTTATCCAGTCTAACATTGATGGGCATTTGGGTTGGTTTCAAGTCTTTGCTATTGAGAATAGTGCGGCACTAAACATACATGTGCATGTGTCTTTATAGAAGAATGATTTACAATCCTTTGAGTATATACCCAGTAATGGTATTACTGGATCAAATGGTACTTCTAGTTCTAGATCCTTGAGGAATCACCACACTGTCTTCCACAGTGGTTGAACTAATTTACACCCCCACCAACAGTGTAAAAACTTTCCTATTTCTCCACATCCTCTCTAGTATCTGTTGTTTCCTGACCATACTAACTGGTGTGAGATGGTATCTCATTGTGGTTTTGATTTGCATTTCTCTAATGACCAGTGATGATGAGTTTTTTTGCATGATTGTTGGCCACATAAATGTCTTATTTTGAAAAGTACCTGTGTGTATCCTTCACCCAGTTTTTGATGTGGTTGTATTTTTCTTGTAAATTTGTTTAAGTTCCTTGTAGATTCTGGATATTAGCCCTTTGTCAGATGGATAGATTGCAAAAATTTTCTCCTGTTCTCCAGGTTGCCTGTTAACTTTGATGATAGTTTCTTTTGTTGTGCAGAAGCTCTTTAGTTTAATTAGATCCCATTTGTCCATTTTGGTTTTTGTTGCCATTGCTTTTGGTGCTTTAGTCATGAAGTCTTTGCCCATGCCTATGTCCTGAAAGGTATTGCCTAGGTTTTCTTCTAGGGTTTTCATGGTTTTAGGTCTTACATTTAAATCTTTAATCTATCTTGAGTTCATTTTTGTATAAAGTGTAAGGAAGTGGTCCAGTTTCAGTTTTCTGCATATGGCTAGCCACTTTTCCCAACACCATTTATTAAACATGAAATCCTTTCCCCATTGTTTGCTTTTGTCATGTTTGTCAAAGATCAGATGGTAGTAGATATATAACATTATTTCTGAGGCCTCTTTTATGTTCCATTGGTCTATATATCTGTTTTGGTAATAGTACCATGCTGTTTTGGTTACTGTAGCATATTAGTATAGTTTGAAGTCAGATAGCATGATGCCTCCAGCTTTGTTCTTTTTGTTTACCATTGTCTTGACTATACGGGCTCTTTTTTGTTTTCATATGAAAACTAAGGTAGTTTTTTCTAATTCTGTGAAGCAAGTCAATGGTAGCTTGATGGGAATAGCATTGTGTCTACAAATTACTTTGGACAATATGGCTAGTTTCACAATATTGATTTTTCCTGTCCATGAGCATGGAATGTTTTATTTTTACATCATCTGTGTGAGAGCCATCATGTTTTCACATGAGGCAATATTTCATTTCTCATCAGTGGTATGAAATATCTGATTGTTTAGATATCTATTCTCCTATAAAGAAATCTTAGTTATTTTCAATTTGAGACTGTTACAGGTGTTAGGTAAAGTTTATTTTTTGTTGTTAACTTTGTATCAATGTTTGTAAAAAACAGTATGGTTTATTGTTAAATCATGATATCTTATGGGTTAGCAAGGCATATGATCAAGTTTGCCCTTCATTATAACAATGTTGATTATTTAATATAATCCTTCTAAATTTTCCCCACTATGACGCACATGGAAAATGGTAGTATTTCTATGGCACAGGGGGTAAATGGAAGTGGTGTTTGCAGCCAGAGTTATGTAGCCTGGTAGCTCCAGCCATGGGGAGGGTAGAGGGGATTGCTAACAGCACATCAGTAACCAGTTTGCAGAAATTTGTGACAGAACCGTGTTATTTGTTCATTATTCAACTGTCACTAATCATGCACTACAATATTTAATGGATAATATGTTCTTCTGGAACTAAATTGGGAAGATGGACCACCATTTATAATTAAATGTAAGCAATAAATAGGTAACGATCCTGTTTAATGCCATAATTCCCAAAGTGTGGTTCCTGTACCAGCAGCATATATGCCTCCAATGTAAATATCAGGGCTGCTGGTTGTAGGACCCATTGATCTGTAGTTTAACAAGCTCTTCAAATGATATTGATGTCTGCAAAAAGTACGGGAACCACTGCCTTAGCAGAAGCACACTCAATGGCTTGATTTTAACACACCTGCAGACTGGAACATGGGCACCTGTGCAGACTTAGGGTCCTGTGCCTGTGCAGGAAGACTCTGGCCTACATAGGGATGCCTGGTCATTCCAGAAGATAGACCTATATCCGAAGCTACTGGTGATTGTGGGCCATGGCCTCCAATAAACAGGTCACTATCTCTAGGCAGATAGTGCTGAGTTCCTGCTGCTCTACTCTTTTTCTTATCTTTTAGAGCCATAGGCGTTCATTTCTCTTAAGAGTATATTCAATTTTGGTATTTGTAGGTCATGAGTTTGTATATGTTTAGCTTTAGTAGATATTACCAAACAATTTTATAAAACAGGTGCACCAACTTATAAACCTGCTAGCAGATATTGGCATGTATGAGGCCTTCAATAGAGGAATTTATTTTAAGTGATTTAAGTGTTCACTGAAGAAATGATAAGCAGAAACTTCTAAATAAAGACAACAGAGAAAATACATTCAAGAAAATAATCAGGACATGCATCACAAACCATTATGCAACAGATTGGTATTGTCACTGATACTAAATAAGTGAGCATGTCGTGAGCTGCAGTCAAGTGAGCAGATGTGGGATGCAAACTTTGCAAATTGCGAGATAACCATTTTATAAATAAAGATTCTGAATTTTAAAATTAAAAACAATAAAACATTAAGTATTATTTTGTGTATGTTTATATTGTTCTATACTAACTTTCTAATCTGTGCACAAAGACATACTAAGTTAGTGGAATATCCATAGCTGTTTCATGAAAAAGGTCTACATTACCAAATGCATTTGGTAAATTTTGGCTGTTTAATGGGCTCTTTCTGGGTCCCACAAAGTTGTAATGGTTCTCTTACTCTATTGCTTCTCAGAGTCTTGATGTCCTACAGTAGGAATCTCCATTAGACAAAGGAAGGCAGCTTTTCCAAATCTTACAAGATGGGAGAATTTTTCTCTCATTAAGTGTCTTGTAAAACAATGAGTTTTAAATCTACATGTATCGGTGGTACCTGAAAACCTGAAGTTGAGCAGAGAAAGAAAGCAATGCTTGGTCACCTAATCCTCGCCTCTACCTGCACCAACCTCTTTAATACTTGCACAACTACAATTCAGGTATATATTATCTTTAAATGATACAGATGAAGAAAATATTAAAACAAATTTTGGCACAATTTTTAACTAATATAATTTAAAGAAAGAAAATATTTTCCTAGTATTTTTCTCATAACATTTAAGGAAAGAATGCTTGCCAGAATGACTATGAGGCAAGATTACTGCTAGTGATGGGTCTTAGGTAATAGATACATTTGACAGACACAAATATTATTATGTGTAGAATAAAGAGTTCAAATTAAGGAATAATATATGGAATATTACACAAGTATGAGTAATACAGTTTGTCTGTGGTATTTGAAATAATAGATATAAAAAAGGAAATCTTAAATTCTGAAACAGAGTATTATAACTAGGTCAGTATGGAGTAGAATTATGACACTTTCTGAATTGAGTAGAAATATGATTGGGGCTGTATATATGTGAGAATTCACAATGATGATTGTATTAGGCAGTTCTTTCATTGCTATAAATAAATACCTGATACTGAGTGATTTATAAAGAAAAGAGGTTTACTTGGCTTATATTTCTGCAGGTTTAAGGGAAGCATGATGCTAGCATCTGCTTTGCTTCTGTGGAGGCCTCAGAGAGCTTACAATCATTGCAGAAGGCAAAGGGGGAGCAGGCACAACACATGGACAGAGCAGGAGCAAGATATATATATATATATAATATATATATATATATATATATAGAGAGAGAGAGAGAGAGAGAGGTGGGAGTGAGGTGTCACATGCATTTAAACAACTACATTTTGCAAGAACTCACTCACTATCAAGAAGATAGCACTAAACCATGAGGGATCAACCCCCGTGATCCAAACACCATGCCCTATCTCCAGCACTGGGGATTATAATTCAACATGAGATTTCAGCAGGAACAACTATTCAAGCTATATCAATGATCTACTGTTTGACATTAGAAAAATAAAAGTTTAGAAACAGTTGCAACATTCTTTCAGGGCGCTCTGAAGGTATCATCTAGGATAGTGATGATGAGAAGGTAAATCACAGGGCATGTGGGATAGCTGTTCTTAAGGAAAAATCTATAGTCCTTAGACTAAAAAATATAAAAGGAAGATGAAATATTTGAAACTGTGTTTGGATATTAATAAAACTTCAATGAATAAGATTATTTTGAAAAAAAATATAATTTGGCTGTCATTTATTTGAAATATGGTTTGCATTCAGGTAAGATTTTCCAGTAACAAATTGTAGTTACAGCACTGAGACTTGGTAGAGCATTAAGGATTAATATTTTGATCTGCAATCCATCCATATAAGTGATAGTAAAAAACACTAGATTGAAGGTAGCTATGTAGATAAAGAAAGGAATTTTTCTAAGAGTAAAATTTATTTAGCAAATGAGTGAATAAAGAAATCAGAGAAGACAATATAGAAAGAAAAGTAATAGAGGTATATGACAAATTGCAAAGTCAATAACAGTGAACAAGACACAGTTGTGACAGGATTCTAGGTAAAGCAAAGCAAGGTAAACTGCCAAATATCCCCATCTCATATCATAACCCATGAGCTCTCTGAATTCACACTGAGGTTTAAATGTAAAATAACCAGGGTGCCTTTGGACTTAATTTTGCATATAGACCCCTCAGCCATCACCTAAAAGTGATATCAAGCCATCTAGATAAATAAATACTCTTAAGAATAATAAAATTGAAAAAAAATAAAATTGTTCCCTTTCATTCCAACAACTAAGGGCTCAACTTTTTGGGGTCACCAAGTGTCTAGCCACAAGATTGGCAAACTACTTGGGACTATGGTGAGGCACAGTAAAAACCAACTGCTGTAGCGCAAGTAGGACAACATGTTAGCTCTGCTCAGTGAGAAGACAATTACATTGAAAGGACTACCGTAGATTAGAGAGTGATACATTGGTCAATACAAGAGGAAAGTGAGGCTTGTGTACAGCACACATGGACTTATCATAAGGAAAATCAATCTGAGCTTATTTTCAAGTTCTGAACTGACCTCCTTTATGTTGCTGCAAAATATTCTGGGAAAATGCAAGTTCCTCACTGCAGCTATGCCTTCAAGAGGACCTTGCCCATGAAGAACATCAGCGGCTGGTGGTCTTTGCAGATGGCCATGTATCTGCCTCTCACATTGTTGTCATTGTTGTTGGGTAAGATTGGATAGGAAACCTAACTGGTTGACTTCTATTCTCAAAGAATTGAAAGAGGACTGTGATAGTACCAAGAACAAAGAGAGAAAAGCCTTTTAGAAGAAACTATTGATGGCCTTCTTGAAATGGACTTCCAAAGACTGGATTCCAAAAAATCCAGGAATTTTTGCTACGGGCCAGAATAGTTGAGGTGGTTTAGTGCTAAAGAAGTAGGGGAGGGGGGAACAAACAAACAAACAAACAAAAAACTAGCCAAAGTCCTCAAGCACCAAATGAATGCTATGATTTCCCCAGTGAGAGAGGAATAGGAACAAAGAAGCCATGTGAAAATTGGCTTATTATTATTTCTTACTAACATGAAACCATTAGGTTGAGAACAGCTACTCAACTAGCATGCCATTCATAAATTACACATTACCTAGGACAAGATAAAAAGTCCCATCACCAAGCACTGAGAACACCAAATGCTGAACTCTGAATATTGTTAGTGTGGTTACCTTATAGATCACAATGACTTCATGATCCCAACCAGGTCCTTCACACGTCTTGCTGTTTTAGAGCATGAACTCTCTGTGTGTGCTGGATGTGTATGTAGTTACCATGGAACCGGAGAGGAAGGAGGAGTCAGTTGTTCACACCAGTTTTGGGATACTCTTAGCTGGACTCAATACCAAGGAAACAACTTTCTGTCCTTCATCTTCCATGCAATTTTCTAGGCTTTTCCTCCATCACTGGGAGGCCTAATTCGATTTTCTACTGTGGAACTTCGCAAATAAAATAAATATCTCTCCACTTGTTAGGTATAAATATAAATTTAAAATCACTTTTTAAAAGATATGCTGGGTGGGGAGCATAGGAGAAAATCGTTTTCTAATTTTTTATGTGAACCACAGAAGCAAAACAAACAAACAAAAACACTTAATGAAGGAAGATGCTGTTGAGGTTTTTATGCAGTATAGGTACCTTTTAAATTTATGTTACATATATAAATATGTATTTCAGGCATATTGGAAGCATTTCCAATTCCCAGCCATGCTTTGCATTTCAATAATTAATGCAGAAAAGCATTTGTCTGAGTGCCGGTCCTTGCAATGGATCGAATGTTTGTGCCTCATAGAATTCATACATTTAAATGTTGGACTTCAATGTGATGATAGTATTAGGATGTGGGGCCTTTGGGAGGTAATTAAGTCATCAAGGTGGAGCCCTCATGAATGGGACTAGCACCCTTATAAAAGGAATTCCAGAAAACTCTCTTACTTTTTCTGCTATGGAAATATACAACAAACAGTGAACAGTTTGAAACCTTGAAAGAGAACATTCCCTAGAACACAACTTTAAATGCATCCCAATCTCAGACTGCAAGCCTGCAGAACTGTGAGAAATCAACATTTATTTTTTATTAGTCACTCAATCTATGGCATGTTGTTACCGCAACCAAAACTGACTACAACAGGCCTTTTTCAACCCATAGTTGTAAAAATAACTTAAATCAAATATAAAAGTGGCTTTTTTCAGTAAATGAGTATTTCATACAAGCATTTTTTTTTTTTCCCTGAGAATGCTCTAGTCCCTACTTTCTCTTCTAATTTTAATGATCCTCAATACCATTTGCTCATGTTATAGAAAATGATCTTCCACAGTGATTCTTTTGTGAGCTTCCCTGGACAAAGTTAAATTCTGTATTAGTAACTAAATGTCAGTGAAATGTTTGTGCCAATAGAGTATAAAGTATCTGGGAGTTGATGTCTTTATGGGGTCTTGCACACTGTGAACTTGGGCTCCTGTCTATGTGTGATTAGTCCATTGAGAACAATACCATGATGGGGAAAAGGTGTTCTCTATATTTTTAAGATGCTATTAAATATTTCTGTCTAGAAGGGATGTGAGTTATTTCTATAGAGCTTATCAACTCTTCTTGACTTTGTTGCCAAATCAATGCCTTAATAATCACTGACTTTTCTAATGCCCATTGTAAATACCATGGTTTCATCTGAAATGTGACCCCACTCCTTGCTAGTATGCTCACATTTCCTTGGGAATAAATAGCACAGGTCAAAACCATGTTTTACAATAAAAATATTATCTAAATGGAATTATTATGTTCCATAGTTGAAAGTGTTTCTCAGCTAAAATCAGGGCCTGAATTAAGAAAAATAAACTATAGGATGGAGATAAGCTTGAATATGGCCATACATACTTGCATTGTAGATGTGGCATCTCAGAAAAGAACAGAGGCATAACTGATAAACTATCTAACAGATTAATAGACTGTGATGATCCCCAGTGATATGCAAAGGCACACACTGTATCTTTTGTAGTGTTGGAAATTTGAGATCCTTAAATCTCATTTTCTAAATGAGCTTATAGTGCTGAAACATTGTTATATATCTACTGATTCAGATACTGAAGACCAATAGATTTTTAAAAATACTAGAAGATTTATGTAAGAAGAACTGGAACACACATTTCTCCAACCATCATACAAAGTAACAAATTTAAATTTTGTTTCTCTTCTCTGTGCCACAATTCTTCTCAAAGATGATTTCTCACATTTTCCTCCAATAAGAAACAAAACCAGTCACACCATAAACCAAGGATATTTTTCATCAGAGGATTTAGTTTTTGTATGCATTATATCTTAGAGCACAAATTAATTCCTTAAATGTTTCAATAGATTTTATGTGAATATTTTAACTTATTTAAGCTTACACAGCTAAATTAATTTTTTTAATTAAAAAAAAAGAAAAAGAGTTTTTGCAGTGAAACTCAGATGGCCTCAAAGATTTTTGTTCTATTTCATATTGTAGCGTTGCCTCTAGAAAGAGGGAATTATGAAAGAATATAACTATTTCTAGACAATAGAATAAAATAGAAATGGTGTATGACCCTGCTGTGAAGAGGTTAAATATCTTGTGTACATTCCCCACTTCTTTTTACTTTTTTTAGTTGTCAAGGAGGTAATATGTTGAATAGGGCAACATCCTAAAATGGAATGAGTCTAGATACCAAGTAACAGCTTGAAAAAAAAAAAAAAAAATTCCCAGGAAAAAAACACTCAACCAGTATCTCCACTAGATTTTTCCACATGTAATGAAGAACTAGAATTGAAGTTGCATTTAACCCTCAAGTGCAGTAAGTTTTACTATAAAAGAAGTTGAGGAATTGCAGAAAGATATAACCAAAGAGAGATGTTCCTTTTATCATATTGTTTCTGAACATTAACAAATTTTAATATCTACATTAGATTCTTCCATAAGTAATGAAGAAACTTGTATTTAGTAACTCTGATTTTGAAAGAGCATTAATGTATCAAGTATTGTAATTTTCACTAATGAAAGAAAGAAGTCAAGGATTTGCTGAGAGAAATAGCCAAAGAGAGAAGAGAAATGTTAGTTTCATCATATCATTTATGAACATATGAAAAATGCTGCAAAGAATTTGTGGAAGATATATGCTGTTAAAAATCTATGATATTCAAAATTAAGTAATCATTGGGATTCCATTATAAGTGGGGCTGGTTTTAAATTTAACAGGTCATAATTGAGGACTCAACAAAGCCATGCGGAAATGTGTTCATGTATGTGTGTGTGTTTGTGTTTGTGTGTGTGTGCATGTGTGCAAGAAAGAGAGGGGGTGAGAGAGGAAGAGGGTAAGGAAGAGGGAAATGAATTGAGGGATTATTAATAAAGAAGATATAATTTGCATAGTTAATAGCTGAATTTAGAAGCATTTATGGAACAAATAAGCCTTGAGAGAGTTAGATAAAAGACACCAGAGACAGACAGAGATTTGAAAGAAAATTAAGGAAGTCATAAAAGAAGAAGTAGACAATAAAGAATTGAGAATAAAATTGGATAGTTAGGATATTGGGTTTAAGGATATGTCAATGTCTTCTTAAATATTTTGGGGATTGGGGATGTTGTGTTCCTGTGAGAAGTTTATTTAAATTAACTGGCTTCAACTTCTTTCCCTGTTAAATAAAAAATGAGAAAATAGAAAATCTGTTTCCTCAGATTTCTATTTTATTAGATATCCTTTCTAATATTCCATAGCTTAAAAGTTGTGAAACTTCTAAATTCATGCACATAATTTTAAATAAGGAATTGCATTTGCCAAGGTAAAACAGTTCTTGAAATCCTGTATTACTTTTTCTCACTAAGTTAAATAAAGCTCCACATACGATAATGTATAAATCTCCAGTTAGAAAATAAGCATTACCTCACCCTTTGTCATGTAGTTTCTTGGGTGATTGCATTTCACTGCCTCTTAAGAAAGAAAGCAGACAAGCCAAGCTCAAGATATTTCATTTTGAAAATTTGAAAATAAATGTTTTGTCTTCTACCATTTTTTCTATAAGAAGAGTAACATATTATATTTCCTTGATGAAAGCACAAGGGATAGGACTAAAGAAGACATATGATCAAATGATTGACACTGTAAGTTTCCTGATTTAGAAAGATTGAGATATGCATCATTGTAATTCATATTTAGAAATGTCAGAGTAGATGCTATTTCTAGCCCTGAGAAAGTGAGAAAGTAATGATATAAGCAGAAACACTTCCATCCTAAAGTATTGAATTAATTGCTAACTTTCCGAAATCATTTCAGCTCCGAATGCATTCAGGTTCTAAACTCCAACTGCTATATATATATATATATATATATATATATATATATATATATATTCATATATATATATCATATGTATATATGGGAAAGTAAGTCAAAGAAAGAAATTAACATATATACTTTATCAGTCCAATAATGCTGAAGGCTATCGAAGGTTAACACTACAAGGAAAAATCTGCCAGAGTTATGCCACCTACAGGTGACAGGCAGAAATATTTAAAATATTTAAATAATAGCTCTTGTCAAATACTAGTTGAAAGCTGAATTTGGGCATTAATTCCCACGCATTTCATTCTGCTGCATGGGTGAGAAAGTGGCTTCAGTGCAAAGAAAGCTGTCAGGCAAAGAAATAAAGAAGCTGGCCTTTGGGAGTGAGACTGGTGTTCACAGATATCATAAGGCCAAGGGAATTTGTGTACATCTTGACAATTCCTTATAAAACTTTGATGTGTTTTTAAAAGGTACCATTATTATAGTTCTGTTGTACGACAGAATTTCTTTAAATCTTGCAAATATGTTAGGAGATATTAATGAGTGATGTGAAGAATAATGTCCAGTAATTATCAATTTTGAAGATCCCACACTATTCTAGAAAGAACTAGACCATAACTATCATGGAAAAGAAAAGGATTTGGATCATCCACCTACCAAAGTAGATTGCAAAGCAGATCTACCACTTAAAACTGTTTATTCATAGAGTACAGCATCGAATTCTTAAGAACTATCTGTTGAAAAGATGGCTCAGTTGATGCCCGAGAGCATGTTGGTAACATTAACAGAAATACAAAAATCAGAAAGATGTTGGAGGTGAGGTGGAGAACAAATAATGTGTACCACTGTGTACTCCTTGACTCTGTGGTATGATTCACTTATCTTTAAGGGAACTTTCATAGAGTGCTCACTAGGATGACACATTAAAACATTATGTAGGGATTATCATTATGCTGTATTATTACTTCATAACCATTCATTTTATAAAAATATTTTTTCTAAAAATAAAGAAAAATGAAATGTTAATGTTCCACTACTGAGCCCAGATAATAAGTTTTACTGTGTATAAGCATGTTAATAGGAGAAAAGACCGGGCCTTTACTTTTTAAACATAAAGGAAGCATATTTAGTTACAACTAAGACTAGAGCAAAAAATAGTAATTCTGGATATCTCCATGATTCTGCAGAGATTTCAACTGATGTATTGCACATGCACATCAATGATCTCAAGTCTTGTCTCCTGGGAACTCCATTAACAGCTCCCAATGAGGCCTAGGAAATTTGCTTGCCTTTGCTGCATGCTGTTCTATCAGCATATGCCAGAATAATTGCTGTTAGAATTCGAGAAGCTTTTTTTTTGTTTGCTTGTTTTTTGTTTTTGTTTGTTTTTTTACAGTGTGACTAAGCTGCTTGGCCACATTGGTTGGAAAGAACAATAACAGGTGTGTTTTCATGCTACACTGCACATCCACTGCCACATAGTTATTCAGGCTGCAGGGTACCACTGAGAAAGATGGGGAGGTAATCTTTGCAGATGTGCTGTATGGTTTTGGTTCTGAAGTAACAGGTGTTTCAAAATTAAGACATAGATATCTCAGAAGGAGCTAAGAGATGGTGAATTGTCTAGGGACTGATATAAAATGGATCCATTCCAATTGGCTTGAATAACATATGGAGAAATCAGAGCACTACAGGTTCACCCGCAGGCTATTGTATTAGACACTGCTATAGACATTTCAATAAATATGTGAAAGACTGAGATGAAGAGATGGAGAAGTAAGATTTTCAATTGGCAAAAAGCATAAAAAAAACAAAAAATCTGAATTTTTAAAAACTGGCCTATGATATTTTGCCCAAGATATTTTCCATATACTAGAGATTTGTTGGATTTGGCACATTTACAGAACTGAGAACCATGTTGGTAATTACCTCAATAGGAAAAGTTACTAAAACACAGGGATAATTTACATCATCAAGGATCTAGATATAAGTACGGTTTATCTGTAGTGGGAGAAGAGATGGCTTAATGTTTACACTTTTATCTGTTTCCAAAACTTATTTGAGAAGTTTTCTCAGTTGAATGTAGGTGTGTTCTCAACTGAATATTTTTTTAAATCAATTTACTCAAAAATAAATTATTGAGCACTAGCAATATGTCAGGCTCTAAGAATAAAAGAAAGACATCGTCCTTGCTCCTTTGGAGCTGATATCAATAGAATATAAGGAAAGACAACCATTGCAATGGTTATTTTTAATTTACTATGTCTAGTTGTGACTAATCATCCAAAACACAAGCACAGAGTGAGTGAAAGCTTCAGTGGAAGGCTTAGTCTAATCTGCGTGTTTCTATTAATAGAAGTCTTCCACAAAAATATGACATTAAAGCTGGAACATGAGGCATGACAGTTAGCAAGGTGAAGAGGAGGGCAATATTTGAAAACTATAGCATGTGCAAATTCCTTGAGAAGGAAAAGTTATTGGTGCATTTTGGGAACCTAAAGAAGAAAGTAAAACTACATTAGAGTCAACCCAAGAGTCTAAATATGGTGACAGAGGACGAAGAGATAGGTAGACAGCTTGTAATGCAACCTTCTAAGGTATGTTAAAGATTCTGGATACTTCCCTAATGGTAATGTAAACCTTGAATGATTTTGACCTAGGATAGTGGTTCTCAATGAGGACAATTTTGCCCCTAGAAAAGATTTGGCAAAAACTAAAAACATTGAATACATTATATGGGGAAAGATGTTACTGGCATTCCCTGGCTAGAGGGCAGAGATGCTGCTAAATATGCTGCATTGCACAAGACAGAGCTTCCAAAACAAAGAATTATCTGGATTAAAATGTCAATAGCGCCAAGGCTGAAACATTGTGACTTTCTAGAGACCTACAGAATTAGATTTAAAATCAGTGTTTGTTTGGAAGAGGTAGAATCTAAGGGAGCAAAATAAGATGTGAGATGAAGAGTTAGGAAGTTATTGCAGTGATTTCAGAAAGAGGTAGCTTCTATTGAGACTGTAAAACAGTTGCAATATGTAAAAAAATAGAAAAATGATGTTATCTGAGAGGAGGCATTAAACACTGCTGCTGTTTATACACTTTATCCTGGATTTGTTCACTCATCTTTTTGTTAAGAGGGATCAACTTGGCCCACAGCTCCTTCATATGCTACTGGATGTACTACTTCCGTTTCTCCAGTTACTGGGTCTGTTGTATATACAGCTCAATAATGAAAGCTACCAACTTTTCCTGGCGGGATAGCAATAGTGAGACTAATGTGAGTTTAAGTTCATCTTTGTAGATTCCAGATGATCTTCACAAATTCTAGTTGAGTTTTCTATTTTTCAGTTAACATTCACCTTTTAT
Organism: Chlorocebus sabaeus; assembly: GCF_047675955.1. Lineage (NCBI taxonomy): Eukaryota > Metazoa > Chordata > Mammalia > Primates > Cercopithecidae > Chlorocebus > Chlorocebus sabaeus. The sequence continues at coordinate 67,306,174 of NC_132920.1, read as the reverse complement.
GCCTGCAGACCTACAATCATATCTAAACCAATAGCTTTGTATGAACTAATTACCCCCCAAAATTGTGCAGCAACAAATCACTCACAAAATTATTTCATGTCACTCTTAGTAATTGTACATTTGTAATCAAATCATGGATGATATATTTGTAGTCTCCAATTAAATTAACTGTATAAGGTCAAGATTCTTACGTGATTATTTTAAGCCACTACTAGTATTTACACATGTCTAATCAAATTTTGACTTATATGGTTGATAGTCCTCAATTTGAATTTTAAAAAGATGGACAAAAAGTGGTTCTTATAGACAACTAAGGAGTGAAAGTCCAGTTTTTAATTAGTATTCAAGAATGGTAAACAAATGTAGTAGGAGTAAATTGGAAACACTAGTATTTTCACAAACATTTATGTCTAGCTTTGATTAAATTCAATTTTAGAATGTATAGGGTAGTCCGCCCCTTTCCTAGCTGGCTTCTAATATTGAAAATAATAAACTTGTCTTGGTGGAAGACAGTGCTATACAGATCCTCTAATAATCTTAATTGGCAAATTTGAGTTCATTCATGTCAACTTTTATTGCCAAAACTTTATTTTTCTAAATTTTCATTTTCATCTAGAATGTCTTAGCTACTCTCGAGAATTTCTCTTTCATGCGAAATATAGAATGAACTTTTTATGATCTATTTTTTATGATTATTAAGAGAATCCAATTAAATGTGTATAGTTCAATTTATAGATCATTTAAGATTATATTGTGGATACCGCCATCTTCATGAGATTATATATATAATCATGAGATTCATCTTCATGAATCTTTCTGTTTTAAAAAATATATTTTACATATTTTAAATAAATATTTTCTGCATATTATATAGAATATCACTGTTTACACAGATTTTGCCACTGTGAAGAGGATTTTATTATGTTTTACAGCTATTTTATTTATTTATTTATTTATTTATTTATTTATTTTTTGTGGGGACGGAGTCTTGCTCTGTCGCCTAGACTGGAGTGCAGATCTCGGCTCACTGCAACCTCTGCCTCCTGGGTTCAAGCGATTCTCCTGCCTCAGCCTCCCCAGTAGCTGGGATTGCAGGCAGGCACCACCACGCGGGGCTAATTTTTTTTATTTTTAGTAGAGACAGCTCTTCTCCATGTTGGCTAGGCTGGTCTCTGTATTTTCTAGATATTTAGGATTGCTGGTGTCTGTGGCAGGTTCTTATCTCTAGCTGAATGATAGACGAAAATTATTCTAAAAAGGTGAACAAAATATTTATTTCTTCTTAAAGCCCAAGAATATATAAGTTTCCTTAGATATCTTAGGATTTTCTCAACCCTTACACAACAAATGACTGCAAAAAAAATTATTGTCAAACATAGTGATGGAATACTTTTTCCTGGAAGTTTTGGGCTTAGTGAGACAGAAAACAAATAATTACGAGTTTCATTTAGGAAAATATAGCATCCAAACATGCATAATAATATTTCTGTTCATACTTAACTCTTCAGAGCTAAAATACTGACATCTGAGAACTATATTTTAAATGAATATTAATTGTAAGATGTAACAAGAAACAGATTTTAAACATAGATACCATGTCACGTTTAATATATAGCTAGAATTATCAATAACCAATACCATCATTTTTATTGATAAAAAATAAACAAAAGCAAGGATCTTAATGATTTGACATCTATAATTAAAATATAAAATAAAAATAATTAAAACTATTTAGCCTGAAGATATGAAGGATAATATATGGATGATTTTAGCCTCTGTATTTTTAATAAATGTAGTTTTCTAAAAACTTCAGTTGTTCAACACATTTCTTAGTTGGTATAATGCCCATAATAGAATGCATTTTCCTAAACTTCCCTTTAACACCTTTCAGTGATTAAACACCAAATGTTCTTATACAGATGATGATGATGTTACTCTATTATCAGTACTCGCTAACTACTGGCATTAGAGAGAAAGTTCCAGCTTGAGTTGTGGTTCAATAAACTATTTTATAACATACTTAACCAAATTTAGAAGATAGTCAAGTGTGGTTATCACTATTCTAAAGAGCCTCTAAATCCAAAAAAAAAATATTCTATGTCTTTCTACTATTACAAATATATGGAAAAGATCTATGTTTCATTTAGTCGTACCCATATAAAAAACTATCCCAAAACATAGTGACTTTAAAAAACAAATATTCATTTAGCTCATGATTCTTGCTCAGCCAGTTTTGTCTGGTCTATGTCGGGCTCCTTAATGTCCTGCAGTTAGCTGGATAGTCAGCTCAAGGCTGATAGGTCTAGAGTGGTCTCACTCACAAATATAGCAGTGGCCAGGTTGGTGAGACAAGGACAACTGTGCCATGTGTCTTCATCATAGAAGTACCTGGGCTTATTCACATGGCAGTCGCTGAGTTCCAAAAGAGAAATGGGAAATATATAACACATCTTAGGGCCTATTTCAGACTGATTCCCTATCATGTCTGCTTCATTTTATAGTTAAAAGAAAAATCACAAATCCAGTCTATACCTAAGTGGGTCAGCTCCATCTCATGATGAGAAAAACTGCAACATCAAATTAAAAGAATATGGTAGAAAAAAATAAGAGTAAAGATTTGTGGCTATTTGTAACGTATCTATCAAGAAGTGAGAATGAACAAAGTGTGCATGTAAACTTAGCATACTAAATACAGTGCCTCTGTTGTCTTTGTCTTAAATAAATTGGCCTTCCTGTTATTTCGTACATCTGTAATTTATGCTGGCTTCTATATTCACTAGTATGCTAACATAACTTCTATGTCACAAGAAATAATAAATTAGTTGAAATAGGACAATATTAATGTAACTCTGTCTCTTGTTGAATTTAGTGCTTGAGAATAAATTGGTAAAGAGTTGTAAGCCTTCTCCAACCAAAAGCTTATATAAGAAGAAATTTAAATAAACTTGAAAATAAATTGTCTACATGATTCTATCTATAGTGTGACAGGATTTGGAAGATTTTATTTTTAATCTTATGAAAGTTGAAAAATCACAGGGTGATAACCATTGCTATTCTACTGCTGTGGGTTTACTGATAATATTGTGAGACTAGGGTGAATTATTACTAATATGAGAAACACAGAAATGTAAGTTCTGAGTCTATTAAAATTGCTGAGGAGAAACAATTTAAGGCATAGATTAGACATGTGTGTGGATGTTACTCATTTTCTCCATCTTGGCATATGTTTCTAAAATACATGTCTGGCAGAAATAGACATGGCTTTACCTGTTCTTATCATCTTATACATATTGCCAGGGAGAACAAAGCTAATATTTATGCCCATTTAGAGTACATATTTTAGAAAACATTTTGGATACTTTCAATCTTCTCAGTCTAAACACTTCATTTTAATATAACTTATTTTATATTTATTTTATCAAACTTTTTTTGCTTTAAATATAGCTTGTTCAAAACATATCTGAAGATTGTGAAGGAGCTATAAAAATAACAAAGCTTTCTGTCATCATTTTCTTATTCATCTATTTGAAAATAATTAATATAGAAAATTTTCTTAGACATCATATGAGGCATATATATTTTCAATGAGAAATCACCCTAGAATTATATTTTAAAAATAAATTGCTTTGGGGTAGGTCTTAACCTCAATCACTTCAATTAGTTGTTTCATGAAAATCAGTATGCCTACTTATTATTTGTTGATTTGTTATGTATTCATAACATTTTTATGAATATGATGAAAATTCATAGACAAAGTGAACTCAAAGCTTTTGTCCCTGAAGGTTGTTTGAAACACAGCTATTCAGATTTCTTTATTGACTAATCAATATTTCAAGGTTCAAACTGTTAACCTCTACATTTATAGACTCTTTCAGATCTTTATTTTTAGTGCATTACTATTTGAGTTACTAGAGTCTATCTTTTGTAAACTAGTCATTATTCATAAATAGATTCTAACCAGCCCACTAAAAGTCATATTTTCTGGTCTCAAGATTTGCTAATATTCAAACATCTCTCATTCTCTTTTCATGTTACTTCTGACCATGCCAAGACACTTGTATGAACTTAACAATGTCCCTGAGAGTACTCCTGAAACTAAAGTTGAAAGGTTTATTTTGGAAAAAAGGAAAAAAAATTCTCAAAAAGCTGTTTACAACTTTGTAAACAATTAGGACTTGTGATTTTTCTATATAAGTAAACTATACTGTCTGTACTAATAGCTGGATACAAGTGTTAACACCATAGGAAGAAGCAGAGGAGGCTATTTCTGTAGGGAAGAAAGCTTACTTCATAATTTTACACACGAAAGAAACTGCAAGTCACAAAATTTAAATAACTCTTCTAAATTGAAGAACTAGAAAGTGGAAAAGTCACCAATTCTGTATTCTCTAATCCCCAAACTGCATACAGCATTTATCCTACTTGATTCTGGAAGGAGTTACCAAGCGATATGGTTTGAATCTGCGTCCCCACGCAAATCTCATCTGGAATTGCAATCCCCACGTGTCGAGGGAGGGACCTGATCGGAAGTGATCGCATTATGGGTTTGTTTCCCTCATGCTATTCTCTTGAGGGAGTTCTCAGGAGTTTTAATGGTTTAAAAGTGTGACACTTCCCCTTTGCTCTCTCACTCTCTCTCTCCTGCTGCCTCGTGAAGAAGGTGCTTGCTTGCTTCTCTTCGTTCTAAACAATGTATATATGTGTATATATAATATATATTATACAATCTATATAGATATAGATTTTATTTCATATATATATATATATAGAGAGAATCTCTTTAAAGAACATGAACTTGTCTAGCCTATGGCCCAGGATGGCTTTAAATGCAGCTCAAAACAAACTCATAAATTTTATTAAAACATTATTAGGTATTTTGTGATTCTTTTTTGACTCATCAGCTATTGTTAGTATTAGTGTATTTTATGTGTGATTTAATACAATTATTCTTCTTCCAATTTGGCTCAGGGAAGCGAAAAGATTGGACACCTGCTTTATGACATATAATATGCTTATCTAAAAATGGCATGTCCGTCGACATTGAAAACAACAGGAATCGCTAGTTCTCAGAAGCCTCCCTCAACATAGGTAAATTTGTTAGATCCCTCTGAGAATCACGTAATAAGAATCAGAGTTTGAATCAAATTATTAAGATTGCCTCACTGCCCAATTATGTCTCTGGTGCAACAAATGAAATAGATTAGCCTTACAGTTTATTAACACAGCTTCATATATTTCATATTTTGGTTTTTCATTTGGAAAACTATGCATCAGCTCCATTTTACTTTACAGTTTACTATATATTGATAATATTAAATATTACTTTATTCAATATATTGATGCTTTTAAATAAATATTGATTATCCTATAATCTTGAAATTTAAATTTAGAGTCAAAGTTATTTTCAATGAACTAATGCAATATTCATTTCAAACTATATTTGCCTATATATTTACTGACATTAGAGATTAAAACACTGTCTTTCTCTTTCTCTCTCTCTCTATATATATGTACACACACACAGAGACACACACAAACACACATGCATACATGCAGCCATTTTTATAAGTGCAATACGTAATCTCCAAAGTGTATATACCATGAATTTTTTTAGAAATCAAGAATAATTTATGAGATCAGATATTCTAAGTTTTGTAGAATGCTGCTACAAATCTATTACATTTTATCTCTACCAAAGAGTAGAAATTTGAAAATATTTAAATCAATTTTGTTTTTTGATTTTTATGAAATTCATATAGTTGAATTGAGAAATAAGAAAATGCAGTCGGAGTACCACAGGTAACAGAATCTAGGGAGCAGCTTTCTTTATTCTTTGGTATTATTCTTTAGTAATCTAAATGGTTTTGAGATTCCGTCTCCTTGCCCTGGATTAAAGGTTCTCAAAGTGGGTCTCTAGATCATTTCAGGGAGTATACAAGGTAAAAATATTTTAATAATAATACTAAGACATCGTTTTTATGTTTTCTCTGTTGATATTATCTAAAATGATGCAAAACCAATGGTAGTAGATACAATCATGGTACCTTGCCAAAATCTAAGCAGAGCACCAAATTTTATTCACAGTCCATATTTACTTCACCATCTAACAAACTGAAAAAAAAAATAGTTTTGCCAAAAGACACTCTTGGGAAAGCAGTTAAAATATTACATATTTAGTCTTGGTTCTTGAGTACAAGTCATTTTCCTGTTCTATGTGATAATAGGGAAGTTCACATAGAGCACCTGCTGTCTAAAAATTACAATGGTAGCTTTGATTGTTCTGGTTGGGAACTAAAATAGACAATATGTTTATAGAAAAGCATTTTTCACTTGAACTAATGTCAGATGGATAATTGGTATTGAGACTTGTATATTTGATAAAATTTTTTCTCAAAAATGATTAAAGCGAGAGTTTCACTTCAAGGAAAATACTGGTAGTATTTTGTAGGATGTCATTCTGTTTGGATTTGTTTGATGCTTTCTCATAATTACATTGAGGCTATGAATTTTTCTGGAGATTACCACAGAAGTGTGACTGTTTTCATTACAGTATGGCAGGTGACACGTGATACAAACAGGGTGTTATTGGGGATGATAAATTTAATTACAGGTTTCTCCATTATAAGTTATTATTTTTTGCTTTCAATACTCAATGCTTTAGAATGGAATCACTAAGTTGACCCCAAACTCCATTGAAGGAGAAGTAATCTCCATTTCTTACAGAGATGTATATCATATGTGCTTATATATATATAAATTTTCATTAGTAACTTTAACTTCCTTCAATGAATTTCACTTTCAGAAACTATTAATGTGGTGTTCTGATGGTGATTTTCTATTCTATAGACTTGGTTATTTCTACATTTACTATATTTTGGGAAACTAAATTTATTTCTTTTCATTTATTTATTTAATAATTTATGTTAAAGTTCATAGGTTTATGAATTTTATTTCAGTCTTCAGGTTGTAATTCAATGCTTATTTATTCTATTCTACTCAGAGTCATTGCAAGTTCTTTCAGGTTGGTTCCTTTGTCTCGGACACACCTCTATCCTTTTATTGTTTTAGCAGTTCTTTAACACTTTTGTACTACAAGATATTTCAGGCTTATTTTGTATTTCCTTGCACTGGTCCTAGAACAAACATTACTACCATGAGTTTTAGTTTCTTCCGTTGGAGAATGGTATTAGAAACCAGCAGCTGAGTGCTAGATGTGCTCAAAGCTACTGGAATGTTAATATTTTTAGTACTGTTAGTAATCACCGATAGTGTCTTCTGTCCACTCAGATCTCTTAAACTCCTCTAGTAAAATTCATTTTAATTATCATCCGTTTGAACTCTAGAATTTCTAACTTTTGATATAATTTGTATCTCTTTAATGATCGTTTGTATTTGGTCAGATATAGTTGTCAGACTTTGTCTTAGTTCTTTGAATCATGGTTTTCTTAATTCTTTAAGCATAGTTATGAAGGCTGATTTATTCTGTGTCTTCTAAGTCAAATATCTAGGATCTCACAGTTTCTATTTATATGTCTTTTTGTGGTATGGACCAATTTCCAATTGGTTTGCATGTCCCTCATCTTTTTTGGATTAAAACTAGACATTTTATGTAATTTATTGTGAACATTCTGGAATCAGATCTCCCTACAGTTGTTGATATTTATTCCTGTTGTTATTGGTGCTTGTTTACTTTTCTAGATTAATTCTCTCTCGTCTATATTCTCTGCAGTGTACAGTTACTAATATGCCCTTCAATTTTGTTTCTTTGTTTTGTCTTATTTATTATCGTCATTTATTTGACTTCCTACAGCTTGACCTTGGATCAGCAGTTAGCTAGCTTATTTGTCAGCCAATAACTTCCTTAAATCTCTTGAGTCAGTAAGCTTCTCTTTTGGCGGGGGGAGAGAGAGAGAGAGAGAGAGAGAGAGAGAGAGAGAGAGAGAGGGAGGGAAAGAAATTCTGCCTTACGGTTCTCTTACTGCTTGTGCAATACTTCAAAGTCACCCAGAAGTGAACAAGTGAAGGCCTTCTTATCCTTTCCTGGACATGTGTGCAGCTTTCTAGATGACTGGAAATATCTCAGAGTCTTTCAAAGCCCCCTGTATACTTCTTGTTGCCCAGATATTACCCAGAATTTTTGGCTGTGTTCTTGTTTGTCTCAACTGGTATCATAACCCTAGGAAATCTTATGTTAAACAACTGCAGCTGCTTGTTTTCAATGCCTAGGGATAGGGTTTTTCCTACTGAAGTGAGTTCTGAGTTCATTCAAATAACCATAACAGTTGGTAGCTCTTGCCTATAATCCCAACACTTTGGGAAACCGAGGTGGGGAGATCACTTGGAGCCAGGGGTTTGAGACCAAAATACACAAATTAGCTGGGGGTGGTGGTGGGCACCTGTAGTCCCAGCTACTAGGGTGGCTAAGGCACAAGAATCATTTGAACCTGGGAGGTGGAGGTTGCAGTGAGCCAAGACCACACCACTACACTCCAGCCTGGACAGCAGAGTGAGACTCTGTCTCAAAATAAAACACAAATAACCATAATACCCTGGGAATGAAGCTTTTCCTCAGAGGTTCATGTTACATTAAACATTGACAATACTTTAATGATGAGGCTTTCATAGAGCTCCAAACAAGTCTGCCCTTTCTTGTAGCTGTGAGGCTATTGCTTTTTGAGGCTATTATACCATGTGGCTGGGAATAGGGTTTGAGAGTAGTCCTAAATTAAAATGCCAGTGACCCACTCCTCTTATTGAAATTGAGTAGTTTTTCTTGAATTAATATGCTTTTTGTTTGTTATAAACCTTTTGTTAATTTTCAGAGTTTGATGTTTGTGAAATTTATTTTGAGTAAATATTGTGCTCTTGGATGAAACAATTGAGTTTTAGTTTCATATATAATTTCACTAAAATCATATTTCTTTAATTTTTTCCAAAATTGAAATACAATTTCTGGATGTAATCTGAAAGTAATCCCAATGGCAACTTGACACACCTGTAAGATAACATAGAAATAATTTTTGGTACAGAAATACTGATACTTTAAAGTGGTACAAAAATTAGGATTATGTGGTACTGGCACAAAAACATGTTTTCATGAATATTTCTAATTTACATTGGAATACACTTTCATGTTAAAATAATCAGTATAATTTTTTTCATAATTCTAACATATATTTTGTTCTCCTAAATGTTTCATAAAAACATCATGAGATTAACATATTTAAGATTAGAATAATTTACTATTGTATATTATGCAACTTTTTCATACACTTTATTATTTGTTCATCGCACGTTGCTGTAAATATTTATTTGAATCTGAAAACTTCTTCATTCATTACTTTCTTTGCTGAATAAATATAGTTACATTTCAAATAACATAATCTATACTGGGAAAACAAGACTGAACAAGGTGAACAGGATCTTTAATATCATGGGAATTTTCTTAATGAAAGATAAAAATAGATTAAACAAACAAATATTCAGACTGGAACACAGGAGCAACCAGAATTACCAATGCAAATAGAACACAGGAAATATAAACTTGTTTGCTGTAAGAACAGAGGCAACATCTGTAAACATCATATTTTCACTATTCAGTTGACAGCAATGATGGTACTTGATATATCATAAGGGATAACACTGGCAAGGGGAAGAATTTGTCACTTTCGGTTCCTCATCTTTCGCTGGTCACTTAAAAATCTAACCTCAAAAGACTTCTTTAGAGACAAGAGTAATAATTTTGATGAAAATTAAAATAGATACCTTGTTGAGTATAGTAATCTTGGAAAAAATAAATGGCCTGTTTTTCTTTTATACCTATAACAACTTATTTTTAGAGTAAAATGTTAAGTTGGAACTGGGTCCATGATGCTCTGTGATCATATAACTAACCTATAAACTAGATTCATCTACATTTCTTTGTAGCACAACATGTGAAGTTAATTTTTACATTTAATTTGTGAACACAGGAGCCTCACTTTATTTTATTATTATTATTATTGTATATCTTAGAATTCCAAGAGCACCTGCTTGTTCATATAGTATGTTTAAATAGCTTTATTTTTTTCTTCAGGTAATGAAATATTATTGGTAATTTTTTTGCATTATATTGTAGCTGTCTGTAATCATTTTAGATTCAGAATCATTTAGGATTCTGAAACCAGATTTTTTCAGCCAGTTATTAGCCATGTAACATTGTGGTGGCAGAGTTTTACAGGTCAAATTTGGTAAACACTGAAATGAAAGTGGTGAAAATGGGCATCCTTGTCTTGTTCTAGATCTTAGAGGAAAATATTTCAACATTTTTTTTCATTCAGTATGTTAGCTGTGGATTTGTTATATATGGGCTTTATTGTGCTGAGGTTTGTTTCTGCTCTACCCAGCTTGTTGAGGGTTTTGATCATAGAAGAGTTTCAAATTTTATTGAAAACTTTTTCAGTATCTATTGAAAAATCATTGTTTTTGTCCTAGATCTTATTAACGTGGGTTCACGTTTATTGATTTTCATATATTGAACCATTTTTACATTTCTGGGATAAACCCTACTCGTTCATGATTAATGATCCTGTTAATGGTTGTTAAATTTGAAGAGTTACTGTTTTGTTGAGGATTTTTTTCAACTACGTTCATTGGAAATCTTGGCCTGTAGTTTCCTTCTTCCTTTATCTTTTTTTCTTTTGTGTGTGTGTCTTTATCTGGTTTGGGTATTTGGGTAATGCTGGATTTGTAGAATGAGTTTCCAAGTATTCTTTCTACTTCACTTTTTAAAAATAATTTGAATAAAATTATTTGCTTTTTTAAATGTTTGGTATAATTCAGCAGTGAAGCCATCAGGTCCAGGGATTTTCTTTGATAAGACAGTTTTTATTACTGATTCAATCTTCTTATTTGTTATTGGTCTGATTAGATTTTATAGTTCTTCATGATTCAATCTTAGTAAGTATTCAAGAACGTATTTATTTTTCTAGATTTTCCAATTTGTTGTCCAAGTGTTGTTTGTAGTAGTCTCTTATGATCCCTTGTATTTCTATGTATCAGTTATAATATCATCTTTTCATCTGATTTTATTTGAGTTTTCTCTCTTGTTTTTCTTAATCATAAAACATCTTTTCAGTGCCAAATGATTTTTGACAAATGAGAACACTCTTTGGGGAAAGAACAGTTTCTTAAATAAATAGTCCTAGGAAAACTAAATATCTACATGTTGAAGAATGAAACCAGATTCCTATTTCTCACTATGTACACAATATCAGCTCTGAATGGTTAAAACATTGGAAAGTAAGACCTGAATCTATGAAACTACAAGAGGAAAACATAGGCAAAGTACTTCATGAAATTGGACTGAGCAAGGATTTTTTAAGTAAAATCTCAAAAACACAGGCAACAAAAGCAAGAATAGACAAATGGGGTAACATCAAATCAAAATGCTCATGCACACGAAAAGAAACAATCAATAACGTGAAGAGACAGTATGACTGAAAGTATTTGCAAACTATGCATCTAACAAAGGGTTAATATCTAGACTATGTAAGAAGCTAGTTAAGGAGAAAGACTGTTAAAGCAACAAACATACAAAGAACAACAGCAAAAAGTAGATGAGGCAAAAGATGTATATTGTTGTTTCTGGAAAGAAGACATACAAATGGTCAACATGTGAAAATATACTCAGTATAACTTATCATCTGAGAAAAGCAAATCAAAACTACAATATGAAATCACCTCATCCCAGTTAAAATGGCTACTAACGAAAAGTCACAAAATAGCAAATACAGGATAGGAGGGAGACAAATGGGAGCTTATATGCTCTTGATAGGAATGGAAAACAGTATGGAGGTTCCTCAAACATTTGAAAAAAATAGCTAATATATTTAGTAATCCCGCTTTTCAAAAGACATTTATGCAGCCAACAAACATATGAAAAAAAAGCTCATTGTCACTGGTCATTAGAGAAATGCATATAAAAACCACAGTGAGACACCATCTTATGCCACTTAAAATGGCAATCAGTAAAAAGTCAGGAAACAACAGATTCTAGAGAGGAAGTGGAGAAATAGGAACACTTTTACACTGTTGGTGGGAGTGTAAATTAGTTCAACCATTGTGAAAGACAGTGTGGTGATTCCTCAAGGATGTAGAAGTAGAAATACCATTTTACCCATCAATCCCATTACCTGGTATACACCCAAATGATTATAAATCATTCTGTTATAAAGACACATGCACACACACATTTATTGCAGCACTATACACAATTATAAAGATTTGGAACCAACCCAAATGTTCATCAATGATAGACTGGATAAAGAAAATGTGGCACATACACACCATGGGATAATATGCAGTCATAAAAAAAGAATGAGTTCATGTCCTTTTCAGGGACATGGATGAAGCTGGAAACCATCATTCTTAGCCAACTAGCACAGGAACAGAAAACCAAATACTGCATGTTCTCACTCATAAGTGGGAGTTGAACAATGAGAACATATGGGTATAGGGAGTGGAACATTGCACACTAGAGCCTGTTGGGGTTGGAGGGCAAGTGAAGGGATAGCATTAGGAGAAACACCTAATGTAGATGAAGGGTTGATGGGTGCAGCAAAACACCATGGCACATGTATACTTATGTAACAAGCCTGCACGTTCTGCACATGTATCCTAGAATTTAAAGTATAATAACAAAATTAAAATCTATGAATTTGCTTTCATTGTACCAATAAACTTAAAAATCTCTACACTAGGGTAAAAAGTAAAGAATGGAAATGTAGTTTAAACAACCTTTAAGTGGAAACATCTAAAATTTATCTATCAATTATAGGTATGTCAGTAAGAAGTGGCACAGACCTTAATTATTTAAGACTTTTCTTATAGTTTTACCTTGAAACTAGGTTGACATTTAAATTAACCTTTTGTCCCAGAAGACACATCAAATAATTTTGAATAACCTGCTGCTTTATTTTGAAATGGTTGAAACTATCAACATCAGAATAAAGTGTACAATGTAATTTGAACATAATTGGAATTCAGAATTACATTATTAACTTTTATACTATAGAGTAAATTCATAGAATTTTTTTTGACTTTAAAAAATAGCTTTAAAAATAATTTAGATATTTAATTTAGCATTATCTATTGTATGAGCAAACGGATCAGTAAAAATTAAATGATAAACATGAGCTGCCATTTGTCATAAAAACTATTAGTAAATATAAAAATTAAAGCTGAATATTTGGTATTTATTTGCCTATTTGATTCTATTTTTATGTTATTTGTATCATAGCAATGCTTGGAAAGAAGATTAAATATGTTAATCCATATAAAACTTACATTGAATTAATTGGCATGAGATTACTATTTTTGAATATATATCTACAATTAGTTTTCAGGATAACCATGAAAATCTGTAGGAGAACTTCGCTGATAGCTCTAGTGTGTCACTGCCAGAAAATAAATGTAGCATGATATCTTATTTCTTTTTTTTTTTTTTTTTTTTTTTTTTTGAGACGGAGTCTCGCTCTGCCGCCCAGGCTGGAGTGCAGTGGCCGGATCTCAGCTCACTGCAAGCTCCGCCTCCCGGGTTCACGCCATTCTCCTGCCTCAGCCTCCCGAGTAGCTGGGACTACAGGCGCCTGCCACCTCGCCCGGCTAGTTTTTTGTATTTTTAGTAGAGACGGGGTTTCACCATGTTAACCAGGATGGTCTCGGTCTCCTGACCTCGTGATCCGCCCGTCTCGGCCTCCCAAAGTGCTGGGATTACAGGCTTGAGCCACCGCGCCCGGCCCTTATTTCTTATATAACAAGGAAAATGTGCATTTTTAGAGAAAACAAATCACAATTAATTGTAAAATGTGCAACAGACGGTGGAACTTACAATCATTCTATCAGACTAATAGTATACTGTCTGCATTTTAGAATTTGCTTTTCCCAAAAGATGATATTGGGTTGAAGCCATATTGACAGCTGGTATATTCCTAATGTAGTTAGTTTGATATACCTCATCTATTAAATCCTGTACATCTTCCAAAATAACATATGACAAGTGCAATTGACCACCCGGGAAAAGGTAATTTCAATAAAAAGAGAAAAAAAATGATCTTATTTGAGGTGACATTATTAACCAGCCAACATATTATTTTCTTTTAAAGGTACACATTTTTTTAAACACAGACAATGACTGTGAGTAATCTGTGCACAGATAACAGATGCTTTACCTATCATGATTTTTAAAAATGTAAACAAGCTTTGTAGAATATCCATTCAGGAGAACATATACAACATAGGTTTTACAAATGCTACACTAAAATAGAAATTAGATTATGGGTTTTTCTAACATAAACAGATATATTTCATAGACAGCTGAATGACATATAATCATTTGTATAGAACTTATTAATCATTGAAGAAAGTAAAACTAGTTGTTTTATATTAATAACACTTAATGTTTGATATTTCAGATTGAATAAGTTGTATTATGAATTTTCTTTGGCTTCAATAAGATAAGAGATAATACACAACTAAGACAAGAGAATAGTAGACTACAATGGCATAAATATCATCTGCTCTAAAACTACAATTTCAACTTAGATATATAACTGAGGACTGTATATATCTCTAGTAACAACTCCTTAAATCATTGCATAGATATTCATGAGACTCTTATGTATTTGAGAATTTGTAAAAAAGAAAAAAAACTCACACATACAATATTCTTAGATGGTATAATAATTCTGAGAATTTTCTTTATTTTTTTTTCTTTTCTTTCTTTTCTTTTTTTCTTTTTTTTTTCTTTTCTTTCTCTGCCATCCAGGTTGGAGTACTGCAGTGGCACAATGATAGCTCACTGCAGCCTGGAACCCCTGGGATCAATCAGTCCTCCATCTCAGCCTCCCAAGTAGCTGGAACCTCAGGTGCATACCGTTGTGACTGGCTAATTATTTTTAAATTTGTTTGTAGAGATGTGATTTTGCTTTGTTTCCCAGGGTGATCTCAAATACTTGGGCTCAAGTGATCCTCCCACATTGGCTTTCCAAAGTGCTGGGATTACTAATAAAAAATAGTCAAAATGTATTTTAATCTAAAGTAAATTGCAAGACTTAACTACACATACACTCAAATAATAGGAGACTTCAACCAATAATACTATATTTTCATTCACATTAGATAAATGCTAAAGTTAATTCATTTTAAGATGTGATAATTTAAAGATTTTGAGACGAGTAAGCCTGTTTAACTTGTAGTAAAACTCTTTTGGAAACATTTAAATATGAAACTAACAAGATACACGTATTTTTGTGACAGTACAACTGAACCAAAATACCTGAGGTTAATGTTGGTTATCCTCAGAATTTTAATACTTAAATCATATAAAATATAAAAAGAAGTTGCAATAAAAACTCCTATAAGTGAAAGTATAGATGCTTATAGGCGATAAAACAAATAATTTATTTGTACAAGTGTATACTATTTTTTCAAATTTTTCAATCAACTAAGTAGATGCAATAAAAATGTGAATAAAAGCCTATTCACATTTCCAATCATTCCAACTAAGCATTGCCTTCATTGTTTGAAATTCTACTTAAATATAAAACTAAGCTTACTCTATGATAATAACATATATCTAATATTAATTTTAAGAAGATCAATAGTATTTAAGCTTAAATTTGCAACTATATTTTCTTATTTAATAGTAAAATTAAATTTAACTAAAATGATAAATTTACTGTAATCATTATACTCTATCAAAATTTAATATATGATTTGGCTTATAATAAAATTAATGTATATGTTTACCTATTTTGTATCATAATACAATTTAAATAATAATATCATAGGTAAGAACCCGTGAAATTCAGAAATGATGAAGTTATAATTACTAAATGTATATAATACATAACAAAAAATTCAAGAAAAGAAAAAAGTCAATACATGATGCTGCATCTCAGAATAGTTATGGTTATCTGAATAAATTATCATGAAATTCTTACAAATATATTATTTTACATAGAACTTTATAGAATTGAGAAAGACTTTGAAAATAAATTTTATTACCATTCCAAAAAGCACGTGTGTATATCATTGGGATTGGCAAAAATCTGTCTTTACATTTAGCGTTTAAGGAATTCATCTGTTTAGAAGACTATAGAAAGGGTTTTTCTTTTGGCACCAAGCGAAAAATCTAGAGCCTATATTCCCCACAAATTACAACTAAAAACTCTATGCAATATTCAAAAAATCCTGAAGAGTAAACAAAATGATCAAATAGTAGTACAGATTCAAGACTTAGAAAAATTACCGAACCATGAGTTTTTTATTTTTCCCCTGTTTTGTCTGGAGGGTTTGCTCTCAGGGAAGCATCTAGTCTTGAAGATGTCAGAAGAAGAAAGTGGCTAAAAGAATAGAAATTTATTTCTTTTTTCTGACCAGGAAACCATTAAAAAGGCACCAATAGGCAAGAGAGTGTGGGGGAAAATAAAGATCAAAGAGCACTTGTACAGGACCCAAAGCAACACAGCAATGGCATTGTGAACAGAACTGATAATTAAACTGGCACAAGTAACAAATTAATCCCTGAGTAGCACATATATGGAAGGGATCCAAAGCAGATATAAGAATAGAGTTGATATTTAAACCATAGTTCATATCAAGACTAACCACTGAGTGAAACACGTACAGAAAAGACAGAAAGCAGCATAGCAAAAACTTCAAGTCTGATTGAAACTGTCACTCAGGGAAGGTGAAATAGGCGAGTTCAATGTCCTCTGAAGTGCCTTTACTTGTACTGGTTGCATATAATAAATTCAGACACCATCACTAAGCACTTGCACATCGAAGACAATACTAGAATGGGACATTATGATTGAGGTAACTGACCTGGGTTATATTTCATTTTTTATTTTTTCTTATCTTATAAGGCATGCCCTTGGAATTATAATCATAAATGTTTAATATATACAATTATTTTATAAATATGAAAATTCATCTTTACAAAACATTCTGGACTTTGAGTTTAAAATGACATTTTCCTAAGTGTGACCTCCCCCAATACAATATTTTTGTGACTTGGTAGCAATTCACAACATGTTAGGTTTGAGAGCTACATGAAGTCATTTACTTTTTCTTTTATTTTTTGGAAAGGACAAACAATTTGGCTACTATTAACTCTGGGAAGGGCTTAGTTTCAATACCACTAGCAAGACCACCAGCTGAGAAAAAAACTAATTATATTTGAAACCTTGTTGTGTACTATTCAGGTTGTTTCTCATGTCTTCATATTTTGGGTAAGATATAAAAAATTAATGTCTGTGCACATTCTCTATAAATAACACCATCCTCATTTACTCCTTATGTAATATTAATTTCTAAATACTGCTAGTCTAGCTTGTTGTAACTAGTGTGTCAAAGCACACATATATACTGAAAATAGGTCACTGGAGTGTCTTGTTGTTAATTTTGTCAGTATTCAGGGCAACCACATGGGACTTGTGCGAACTGGGACTCTCACAGTGGTTACCTCTTGGCACCTAGAACTCTGTCCCTCTATCTCAGGTGCCACAAAAATATTAGTAATTTGTGTGTTCATTCAAAGTCCATCAGTTTATTGCCTCTTCATCTTCAATGTCATGGACTTTAACGTTTTATATACTTTCTCAAGGATGCATGTAGAACAATTTTATCTATAATCTTATTGTAGTTATACATACATACACATGCACTTGCATAAGTGTGCAATGCATACCTCTGTTAAACATAGAGTCCCTTTTACTTCAACTACTACACTTTTAGATTAGTCTTTTTTATTCCTTTATTTCCCTCTAGTAGTTTTTAAATTATATCTTATTTATTTTACAAGTATGTTCATCCCCTAGAAAAATACAATAGTAATAGAACATTAATTTTAACCACCTTCCTGACTATTTATATACAACTACTTCATTCGTCTTAACAAAGTTCTGTTTATTTTATAATTTTGTAAGATATTAATATTTTATTTAACATATTAATATGTTATTTAACATATTAGGGATAATATGTATTATCCCTACCCCAAATTTTATATATATTTAATCTCTTTATTCATCATTGGGCCTGTTGAATGATTATTTTCTCATTTCTTACTTATCTAAATGTATCTTTATTTTTTGCCCTTCTTGTCAAAATATTATAAAACTTTCAGTTGTTGTTTTCTTAAAATATTTAAAGCTTTATTCTCTTGTAATTTCTATTACTTAGCTGGAAAAGTATGATATTATACAGTTTCATTTTATTGTTTGTGAATTTCTGTTAAACAATTCTGTATCTGAAAAGGTAGACAGCATTTAAAAATGGATGGATAATGTAAGCAGAAAAATAAAAATTCTAAGAAACAAAATGAAAAACTAGAGATCAAAAACTCTGTATTAGAAAGGAAGAATTCTTGATGGGCCCTCTGAGACAGTAGGTATATGGTATAATTTATGTAATGAAAATACCAAAAGAGAGAAATGAACAGAAGCAATATTTGAACCAATAATGACTGATAATATCTGATGATTTTCCTAAATTAATGTTAGACACAAGACTGCAGTTTTAGGAAGTTCAGAGATCGTAAGGGAGGATATATAAGCCATCCTTGCCAATCACAAATTCTACAAACAAACAAACAATCAAAAAAACCCCAAAACAAAACCTACGCTTAGGCCTCTAATATTTAAGCTTCAGAAAATCAAAGAAAAAGGAAACCCATCTTTAAAAAGGTTTAGTAGAAGAAGCTCACTAACTACAGAGGAGCAAGGATAAAAATTACTTCTAAATGATCAGAAATCAAGCAATCAAGAAAAAAGTAAAATATTTTAAGTTTTGAAACAACAAAAATGTCAACTTAGAATTCTACACCCTGCAAAATTATCCTTCACTTAGGAAAGAGAACAGTATTGTCCTTTACTTAGAAAAGAGAAGAATTGAAGACATTTTTGCCAAAAGACCTATCTTTTGTTAAAAAAAAACAAAAAAAAAAAACAAACTCTTTTAGAGAAAAAAGGGTGTTGATCAGATACATAAATGTATATTCAAAAAAGATCATCAGTTTTGAGTAATCAAAAAGAAAATACTTTTATTTTTCTTATTCTCAACAAATCTAATGTTTGTTAAAATAATAAGAGCAATAATATTTTCAATTATATATGCTTACACATATATTTATATCTATCTGTCTATAAATATACAAATACATCCACTGCTTATATATTCTTATTTATAAGTAAAATAATTGACAACAACTCTTTAAATGATAAGTGGAAAGAATTGAGAATATTTGTTTTAAGGTACTTGCTCTACCTATGAATTGATATAGTATCCTCTGAAGTGGATTTGGATTACTTGTATATCTATATTTAAAATTTTGGGGCAAAAACTAAATGAAGTAATGAGAAATATAATTGATATTCAAAGAAAGAATAAAAAAGTCATATAAAATGCTCAATTAAAAACCACAAGACAAAAAAGTAGATAAGACAAAGCAGAAACAAGACAAAGAACAAGGACAACAAACAGAAAACAAACAAATACGGTTGATAAACATTAGGGTTCCATAAGCACCATCTAAAAATAAATTTTAACATTCATATCATTTTATAATTTTCTATTAAACATTTAGATAGAGCAGACCAGAGTAAAAAATTTATCAGGATGGCTGGGTCATATGGTACTTCTAGTTCTAGATCCTTGAGGAATCGCTATACTGTTTTCCGTAACGGTTGAACTAGTTTACAATCCCACCAACAGTGTAAAAGTGTTCCTATTTCTCCACAACCTCTCCAGCACCTGTTGTTTTCTGACTTTTTAATGATTGCCATTCTAACTGGTGTGAGATGGTATCTCATTGTGGTTTTGATTTGCATTTCTCTGATGGCCAGTGATGATGAGTATTTTTTCATGTGTCTGTTGGCTGTATGAATGTCCTCTTTTGAGAAATGTCTGTTCATATCCTTTGCCCACTTTTTGATGGGGTTGTTTGTTTTTTTCTTGCAAATTTGTTTGAGTTCTTTGTAGGTTCTGGATATTAGCCCTTTGTCAGATGAGTAGATTGCAAAAATTTTCTCCCATTCTGTAGGTTGCCTGTTCACTCTGATGGTAGTTTCTTTTGCTGTGCAGAAGCTCTTTAGTTTAATTAGATCCCATTTGTCAATTTTGGCTTTTGTTGCCATTGCTTTTGGTGTTTTGTACATGAAGTCTTTGCCCATGCCTATGTCCTGAATGGTATTACCTAGGTTTTCTTCTAGGGTTTTTATGGTATTAGGTCTAACATTTAAGTCTCTAATGCACCTTGAATTAATTTTCGTATAAGGAGTAAGGAAAGGATCCAATTTCAGCTTTCTACTTATGGCTAGCCAATTTTCCCAGCACCATTTATTAAATAGGGAATCCTTTCCCCATTTCTTGTTTTTGTCAGGTTTATCAAAGATCAGATGGCTGTAGATGTGTAGTATTATTTCTGAGGACTCTGTTCTGTTCCATTGGTCTATATCTCTGTTTTGGTACCAGTACCATGCTGTTTTGGTTACTGTAGCCTTGTAGTATAGTTTGAAGTCAGGTAGCGTGATGCCTCCAGCTTTGTTCTTTTGACTTAGGATTGTCTTGGAGATGCAGGCTCTTTTTTGGTTCCATATGAACTTTAAAGCAGTTTTTTCCAATTCTGTGAAGAAACTCATTGGTAGCTTGATGGGGATGGCATTGAATCTATAAATTACCTTTGGCAGTATGGCCATTTTCACGATATTGATTCTTCCTATCCATGAGCATGGTATGTTCTTCCATTTGTTTATGTACTCTTTTATTTCACTGAGCAGCGGTTTGTAGTTCTCCTTGAAGAAGTCCCTTACATCCCTTGTAAGTTGGATTCCTAGGTATTTTATTCTCTTTGAAGCAATTGTGAATGGAAGTTCATTCATGATTTGACATGCACACGTGTGTTTATTGCAGCACTATTCACAATAGCAAAGACTTGGAATCAACCCAAATGTCCATCAGTGACAAACTGGATTAAGAAAATGTGGCACATATACACCATGGAATACTATGCAGCTATAAAAAAGGATGAGTTTGTGTCTTTTGTAGGGACATGGATGCAGATGGAAACCATCATTCTCAGCAAACTATCGCAAGAACAGAAAACCAAACACCGCATGTTCTCACTCATAGGTGGGAACTGAACAATGAGATCACTTGGACTCAGGAAGGGGAACATCACACACCGGGGCCTATCATGGGGAGGGGGGAGGGGGGAGGGATTGCATTGAGAGTTATACCTGATGCAAATGACGAGTTGATGGGTGCTGACGAGTTGATGGGTGCAGCACAGCAACATGGCACAAGTATACATAGGTAACAAACCTGCACGTTATGCACGTGTACCCTAGAACTTAAAGTATAATAAAAAAAAAATGAAAAAAAAATATCAGGAATACAGGGTGGCATTACATTATGACAAAAATATAAATTCTGCAAGAATACATGGCTATCTTTAATGTGTACACAATCACCAACAAACCATTAGAATATGTGAGTTAAAAACTAATGTAATCATTAGAAGAAATAAAACAATCTATTATTACAGTTGGAAACTGGTAACATCTCTCTATCAGAAATGAACAGATCCAGCAAGCAGAAAATTAGTAGGCACATTGTTTGCCTCAATGTCACCATCAACCAAATGGAGATAACTGATATCTATCCAAAACTTCATCCAACAACAACAGAACACACACTTCTGAAGCTTATGTGGAACATTCACCAAGATACATCATATTCTAAGCCATAAACACACCTGAACAATTTGAAAGATTAGAAATCATACAATGTCTGCTTTCAGAGCATGATGGAATTAAACTAGAAATCAAAAACATAACTGAAAAAATCCTCAAATACTTGTCGATTTAAAAACATACTTCTAAGTAATATGAGTCCAAAAAACCTAAAAATAAATTTTAAAATATTAAAAGAAAACCACAACATATGAAAATCTGAGGAATACAGTGAAAGCAGTGTTTAAAGGGAAATTATGGCATTCAATGTGCACATTAGGAAAGAAGAAAGCTTCAAAATCAATAATCTAGGTTCCCATCTTAGTGGAAGGGGAAAGAAAGTTAAATCCAAATGAAGCAGAAAAAAAAAATAAAAATAAGAGCAGAAGTCAATGAAACTTTAAACAAATCAATAGAGAAAATCAAAGTAACTAAAAGTTAGTTCTTTGAAAACAAATGAAATCAACAAGCCTCTTTCCAGAATAAGACAAAAGAGACAATACAGAATTACTAATATTGGAAGTGCAAGAGGGAATATCATTAAAGATCACAGAGACATCAAAAATAAATGCTGTGAACAACACTATGCCCACAAGTTTGATAAGTTAGATGAAATAAACCAAGTCATAGAAAGACACCATATTTTAAAACTCATGAAACAAGAAACAGATAATATCAATAGGCCTATATATATTAAAAATTTGAATTTATAGTTAGTAACCTTTCGTAACAGAAAATACAAGACTTACATGTGTTCACTACTAAATTTCCCCAAACTTTTCAGGAATAAATTATGCCAATTCTCCACAATCTCTCCCAGAAAATAGAGAAGACAGAATACCTCTTAACTCATTCTATGAGGTCCATATTACACAAATACCAAAATCAGAAAAAATAGGACAAGAAAACAAAACTACAGAACAATATTTTTAAAACATAGAGGCAAAAATCCTCAAGAAAATATTAGTGAATTGAATCTAACAATGTATAAAAATTTATATACCACAATGAAGTGAGATTTATCCAACTTATGCAAAGCTGTTTCAACACTTGAAAATCAACTCATGCAATTTGTTATATCAACAGGCTAAATAAGAAAAAATAGTATCCTATCATTAGATCAACTAAATGCATTTGATAAAGTCCAACACGAGTTCATTAGAAAAATATTTTAGCTGGGCGCAGTGGCTTACGCCTGTAATCCCAGCACTTTAGGAGGCCGAGGAGGGTGGATCACAAGGTCAGGAGATGGAGACCACGGTGAAACCCCGTCTCTACTAAAAATACAAAAAATTAGCCAGGTGCTGTGGCGGGCACCTGTAGTCCCAGCTACTCGGGAGGCCGAGGCAGGAGAATGGCATGAACCCAGGAGGCAGACCTTGCAGTGAGCCGAGATCGCACCACTGCACTCCAGCCTGGGCGACAGAGCCAGGCTCTATCTCAAAAAAAAAAAAAAATTTAGAAAACAAGTAATAGAGAGTAACTTCATCAACCTGATAAAGAATAACTACAAAACAATGCAAGATAACAATGTTATTGGTTAGAAATTCTAAACTTACCTACCAATATCAGGAACATTTCAAGTATGCCCCCTTCACTACTGTTTTCAACATTGTACTAAAACATATGCATTAAGACATTAAAAAAACAAAATGTTTCTGGTTTCAGATAGCTGACTAGCAGCTAGTTACTGCCGCTTTCATGGAGAGGAATCAAAATAGCAAGTAAACAGTTACACTTCAAATAGATCATGTAAGAGAGCACACTGGAATTTATCAGAGAATCAACAGAATTTATGGAAAGCAAAGAAAGTAAAGTTAGGTAGCCTGTTGAACTGGGACTGGTGTGGCACTGGGAGAAGCTTCCTGATGAAAGCAAAGAGTGAGACACCCACAATTTCACATTTCTATTATGAAATTTTATAATTCTAATTATAGAGGTGACCTCAATACTCACAAGACTCCAGGCTAATACAAGGAGCTGCCTGGAAATTGTGCAGAAGTATTGCTTGAGCCCATGTGGAATTCTGTAATGACCCAGTGGGCTCACCTTGCCCACTGCCTAGAAAGAGCCAATTTAACACGACAGGGAATTGTGATAGAGAAAGAGTAGTTTACTCAGAAATGGCTGTGTAAGAGACCAGAGTTTTATGATTGCTCAAATTGCTTTCCCTGAGAATTCAGGGATCAGAGTTTTTAAGGATAATTTTGCAGGCAGGTGCTCGGGAAGTGAGGAATGCTGATTGGTTGGGTTGGAGATGAAATCGCAGTGGGTCCAAGTGAGTTTTTCTTGCTGTCTTCTGTTCCTGACTGGAATCATAGAACTTGTTGGGCCAAATTACTGGTCTGGGTGGTGTCAGGTGGTACACTGGAACACATTATCTCAAGCACTGATTTTAGGTTTTACAATAATGATGTTTTTCCATGTGCAATTTGGAGAGTTTCAGACTCTTGCAGTCAGAGGCTGCATGGCCCCCAAACTGTAATTTAAATTCTTGGAGCTAATTTATTAGTCCTACAAAGACAAACTGGTCCCCAGGCAAGAAGGAGGTGTGTTTTGGGAAACAGGTATTACTGTCTTTGCTTCAGAGATAAACTATAAACTATGTTCCTCCCAAAGGAACACCTAGGAATGGAAAAGGAAAGCTTAAAGGTTAGAAGCAAAATGGAATTGGCTAGGTCCGATCTCTTTTACTGTCACAATTACTTTAGTTACAATTTTTGCAAAGGTGGTTTTTATTCCTTTCTTGGGGTTTTCTAACATTTTACTTTTTTTTTTTTTTTTTTTCTTGAGACGGAGTCTTCGGTCTGTCGCCCAGGCTGGAGTGCAGTGGCCGGATCTCTGCTCACTGCAAGCTCCGCCTCCCGGGTTCACGCCATTCTCCTGCCTCAGCCTCCAGAGTAGCTGGGTCTACAGGCGCCCGCCACCTCGTCCGGCTAGATTTTTTTTGTATTTTTAGTAGAGACAGGGTTTCACCATGTTAGCCAGGATGATCTCGATCTCCTGACCTCGTGATCTGCCCGTCTCGGCCTCCCAAAGTGCTGGGATTACAGGCTTGAGCCACCGCGCCCGGCCACATTTTACTTTTAAGGTGTGTGCGAATAAAGATGGAAAAAGGATGACAACTGATCTGATACCTTCCTGCTGACAGGGGCGGTGGTGGGGTAGATGTTGACCCCAAGGTGAGAGTAGAATCACTTTGCAGCTGTCTGAGCTGTCTGAACATACTCACTCAAGACAGACTGGGGTTCCAAGGCTTTCATAACAAAGGCATTCATATTCTCATCCATAGTTTAGGTACAGCATTTAAATAGATGGCATATTATAAGGTAAATAATGGATACAATAGGATAAAATAAATAAATAGGATAAAAAATGGATAAGATAGGATAAACAATAGGATAAAATAAATGAATAGGATAAAAAATAGGATAGCAAGTGAAATTCCCAGTTTTAAAAGTAAAGATTTAAAAGCATTAGTTTGAGGACTTGTCGCCACAATGAATCTAAGATTTTGTTCACATTGCTGAAAAACACTCCTCAGGAACAACAGGTGTACTGAAGTGTTTTAAAAAAACATATTTTTTTCTATCTTCCATCCCCATTTCATTAAAGATAAATCATAGTATGTTAAATTTACTTGCAAAATAAATTTTATTCTTATTAGAGTAGGCCTGAGTTTTTGCATGAAGTACAGTAGGAATAATTATTTGCCACATAAGAGCTTAAAAAAAAAAAAAAAAGCTTTGCTGAAACTTTGTTCTATAAAATATCTCAGATTTACTTTTTAAAGACTTAAAGTCCAGTCATGGACTTATCTATGCCTGCAAATACATGTATGAGTTTGATGAATTTTTCTCCTCTCTAGGTGCCAAGAAAATTGTCCTACTCTCTAGATCCCAGGGGTTCCTGGGCCTGTCAGAAAGTGGCATTCTTTACGTACCACAGGTCAGGAGTCATGTACAGGAACTGTGTAGACAAGGTATAAGCCCAGTTTCCTGAGGAGCTTTTATTGACTCTGTAAGTCAACACTGATTCCTTAAAGAAAGTATGCTGTTCCAGTCACAGCCTTCATAAAATAACCAGTTTCTCTGATCATGTCCTTTTATGAAAGAAAACAGACTCTTATTGCCCTTATTAACTTATTGCCCTTAGTAACTTGCCCAGCAAGTTACTATACTGGCATAACTTGAGAATGCTCATAAATACTTTCTAAATTCTAGAGAAATCAGGTAGAGAGAAAGCAATATGCTCCAAGTTCTGCTCCCAGGAGTATACTTTACTCACTTGCTAAAAGTTGTAAATAGTTTAAAATAAATGTTTCCTTGACTGTAAAACAAAAGGATTAGCTATCTTTAACAAATCAGCTCTCCATGAGAGTCCTAGAAGTTTGTTTCTTTCCTCTATTTCAATCACACAGTTTCTAAAGTTATAAGAGACCTGAATTCAAGAGGACCCATCAGAGTCCTATTGCTGATTATAAACTGCCTTTTGAAAAGAATGAAAACAAGATAATAATTGTCTGTGGATGACAAAATCTCAGGACAGTCATAGTTGAAGATGCAATCAATAAGGAAATATGGTCATCTCTATGACACATAACAATTTACCATAACAATTACAATTATTACTGATAGCATATACTGAGACATATCAGGATTTATAGGAATCTTGTAAAATCTTGTAACACAAACTAATAGCATATTTATATAAATATAACCCAAAGAAAGTTAAACACAACTTTATATTTGACACTGTTTTCTGCATAATTTTAATATGTCAAATAAGCCAAATGTGTGTCTTTTTGGGACTTTAGGGGACCTAATTTTTTTTAAAAACTTAACTTAGAATTTGATCTTAAAAGGTTTATCAAATATGAAAGGTTTAAAATACTAGACATTTGCTGGGTGCGGTGGCTTGCACCTGTAATCCCAGCACTTTGGGAGGCAGTAGAGGGTGGATCACGAGGTCAAGAGATCAAGACCATCCTGGCCAACATGGTGAAACCCCGTCTCTACTAAAAATACAAAAATTAGCTGGGCATGGTCGCACGCACCTGTAGTCCCAGCTACTCGGGAGGCTGAGGCAGGAGAATCACTCGACCCTGAGAGGCAGAGGTTGCAGTGAGCTGAGATTGCACCACTGCACTCCAGCCTGGTGACAGAGCGAGACTCCATCTCAAAATAAATAAATAAACAAACAAACAAATAAATACATAAATACTAGATATCACAAAATAGAATCTCAGGTTACCACATGTCATTCATTCAGCCAAAACGATAACTCAAAAATTTTAAAAAGGAAAAAACCTTTACTGTCATAGGAGACTTAGCTTTCCAAGTAACAAAACCCAGAGAAGGCAGCATGAGGCCAGTTGAATCTGTCTCTTCTCTCTCCCCTACCTGTTTTTTTGTAGTTTACTAAAAAGGCAAACAAAAATCTTTTATTGTTTATCAAAATAACATAAAAGTATTTTTCAAAAGAGAAAATCAAATTTAATGTTTGTGTTAATGTATCTTTAATGCTAAGACTGGTTTTTAATTAACTTTTGTAAATTCATCCAGTTTTAATTAGTTTGACCATAAGGTAAGATTTTCATAAACTTTTAGAACCCTTTACAATCTTCTGTTAAACAGCAGATCAATTTTTTAAGAAAACCCTGTTATTTGGACCCATGGGCCTAGATTTTGGCCCTGCATCAGTGTGCTTTTGTTTGATGTTCAACCTACAGAAACAAAATCTAAATAACCCCCTTCACGTCTTAGCTAACTTGCTCATACCAACATCACTTTCCACACAAGATGAATCCTTCACGAACCCTTTTCAACTATCTTGATCTTTTAGCATTGTCCATTACTCTTTTAGTTAAGACAATCTTTAAAACCCCCTGAGCTAGACAAAATTATGTTCTGTTGAATAAAAAACGTATTTCCATGCCTCCTTATAATCTCCCACCAAAACCGCATTCTACTTTCCTTCAAGACCTTGCAACCTTGCATGTAAAATTGTTTTTCCAGTAGTTTCAAGTACATGTTACACTGTTACATTTAAGCAACTTTCATTTTTGGTGAAAACCCAATATTGAAAGATATTTTAATTATGTATTAGGTATGAAGCCTAGGACATCAGACGGAAGTCTAAATAAGATCTGACTGTACCATCATTCTCAGCAAACTATCGCAAGAACAGACAACCAAACACCGCATGTTCTCACTCATGGGTGGGAATTGAACAATGAGATCACTCGGACACAGGAAGGGGAACATCACACACCTGTCATGGGTTGGGGGGAGGGGGGAAGCATAGCATTAGGAGATATACCTAATGTAAATGACGAGTTAATGGGTGCAGCACCCCAACATAGCACATGTTTGCATATGCAACAAACCTGCACGCTGTACACAGGTACCCTAGAACACAAAGTATAATAAAAAAATAAATTAATTAAAAAAAAAGATCTGACTATTTCTAGCATAACTAGGGGACACAGCTAACTCCACATGTCCCCAGGCCTTAACTAGAATCTAATGGCTTTAAAATAGATAAGTCAAACACTTGTCAAAGAAGCAGCTGATGACCTTAAAGCGTTTAGCAAACATCATATCTGACCTGTCTAAGTTAGACCAACTGTCTACATTTTGAAGACATTTTAATTTTACCAATCTTTAAAATTGTCTTTATTTCCAAGAGATTACTAAAGTCACATGAACTGAAAAGCATTAAAGGTTCTATTTTTCTGAAAAAAATTTTGATTTAAACATCTATTTTTCTTTAAACCAATGAATTAGAGTTCTCTAATATAAACATCACAGACAAACACACATACACACACACACGCGCGCACACACATACATATAAATATAGAGAGACAGACAGAAGATCCAGTGGTTGTAAGATTTTTTATTTGCTAGTTTCTTAATTGGATTACTGGCTTCAGGGTGGAGTCCTTGGAGGAAGAGGGCCAGGAGAGTATGCAGTTTCTAGGATATAATAAGCAAGCACATCTGCAAGGCAAAAACAGATCCTCAAAATTAGGGGTTCCATTTTTATACTACATCCTGGATCTCCCAAAAGAAAGAAATGCTACAGCGCGCGATGCTTTTACTCCCCATTTCATTGCAAGGCAACCCAAAGCCCATCCGCCCATTCTGTAATCAGTCCATTCACCATGGGAGTTTCATTTCTCGGTTGGCTATGAGGATGTTTCCATACCTCTCAGGTGGCCAAGAGCATGCTTCTCTGATGCAAGCATGCTAAGTGTCAAGTATTCCTACATAACTGCAATTAGCCATACCTTAAAACATATTTCCTATCTAGTTATTACACACCGGGGCTAAAAGCTCTTTTATAATGCAAAGTATTTTCTGATATCCGCTAAAGTAAAAAATGTCAGGTAACATAATGTAAAACAGAACAGAGACTTAGATTTTGAGAGGAGTATGTCCTCCTTCAATCCCTGGGGTTTCATGAGGAAAACAGGTCTGTGATGCCTCCTGCTTTTCTCAAAGATTGCCAGGCTTTTAGAAATTATCTCAGGTCCTTTCATGTGGGCATTGAGAGTTGCAAGAAGGTAAACTGAGAAAATAATTAATTGATGGAGAAAACAAACAACCTTTTTTCAATAAAACAAGATTCAAGAAGAGAAAAAGCACAAATGCCGTGTGTGTGTGTGTGGTGTGTGTGTGTAGCTTGGATATCTATTATTAATTAAGCTGACTTTTAACAACAGGGCTCTTTAAAATATATATATATAAAGTCTTTTATTACCTGACTGTAGCCAGGCCAAACAACCAGTATTTTTGGCCTTTGAACTTTACCAGCAGTAATCTCACAGGTGAAACCCATAGCCTTAACAAAAGTCATGACTTAACCACAGTACACAAAGTGTTTTCAAAGAAGTGGTAAGCAGTTTTTACAAGATTTAAAGTCTACCATGGTAGTTCAGAGAAAGGAAAATTTAAGAAGGGAAGTCAGAGGTTGTTTATGGAGGGGAAGAGAATCAACAAATTGCAAAGGTTACACAGAAAGTATTCATTTCCTAGGTGGAAAATTGAACCAGAGCCACCATTGTGAAAAGACAAAGCCTTAGCTTTTGAGCTACAGCATTGGGCAGGTTTCATTTTGCTTCTCAGAATGAGCCTAGAACAGCCAATTTCGAGCTTGCAACAGTTTTTATCTGCTCAAGATAATTTTTAGAGCTAACTATGATACGAACTACAACATTTCTGTCCTCTGGATGGCAGGGACCAAGAGAAAGTACTGCCACATTGCTACAAGATCAAGCTCCCAAGAGCATAAAACAAGATAAAAGGGAAACTTCATCCAATATTAATTTCAGCGACCCACAGCAAAGTTTGCAACTGACAAGTCTGCCGAACCAGCTTGAACAACAGGCTTATAGGGGTCTTAAACCCACATTTTATCCTGTGGTACCACCTTCCATTACAAAAAGACACAGAAAGACAAATTTATACCACAAAGTACATCAGATTCTCTACAGCTCAAGACTAGTCTCACAAATCATGTTTGTCCATTGATCAGACCCTTGCAGAGGAGACAAACAGTGATGTTTACCATTTACACAAAGAGGGAGAGAGGTCAGAAACTTGACTGGTAAAAAATTCTTACTCATTTTGCCAGCATACCAGGTTTCTGAGTTCCCTTGTTCTGCAGCTTCTAGAAGGATGGAGTGGCTTTTCGTGACCCCATTCACTATGCCATAGCTCTGGGGTCAAGCCATGTTATAAAAGAAAATTATCATTTTCTGCGTTATGGAGCAATAGGCAAAAGCTTATCAATTTTGCAAGGTGCTGCTCAGCTGGCTGCATGGTAAACCAAATTAACATTTTTCATCCCAACTCAGTAAAATACTCATAATCAAACAGACACTACTCACTTCATTCAGCACCCAGCATCAACCAAGCAGGGCTCAAACTTTCTCCTGTTGGTTCCTGTCATCTTTAATCCACTCAAGGTGGGGAAGGATGACTTCCAACTGGGAATTCAATGGGTTGTCTCTGAGCGAAATGAAAAGCAAATACTCACCTCTAGTCAGGCTGTTGAGCTTTTTTCAGGACTCATTGAAGGGAGCACACTTACAGAGGGTTCTCAGAGTTACGCCTGCTGGACCTCCATCAGCAATTCCTTCAGATCCCCTCCACACATACAAACACACACAACAAAGACAAGATGGACAGAAAGCCTCCTAAACAAAGATCCCTAACCAAAAATTTCAAGAGTATTTATTCCAAACTAACCACCTATTCTCTGTCTGAGAAATCTCCTTAAAAGTCTTCCCAGTTGAAAAGAAGTCTCCAAAACCAAGACTCTTCCTACTAATTAGAGACAGCTGAGACCACTCTAAATGAGCTGCATCAAGACCTCAAATGAGCTGAATAAAGATCACAAAGGAGCCAAACCAAGACCCCCAAAGGAGCCAAATAATGATTTTTTAAGGAGCCAAACCAACTGGGAGAAGAAAGGATGTGTTGGCAGTGTCTAGAATACACACCAGACCAGTTTAAAGATGTCTTTTCAGTAACTATTTCTCTATTGCAATTAAATCAATGCATCATGGGTCAGTAGCACCCCAACAGTAGAG
Organism: Chlorocebus sabaeus; assembly: GCF_047675955.1. Classification (NCBI taxonomy): domain Eukaryota; kingdom Metazoa; phylum Chordata; class Mammalia; order Primates; family Cercopithecidae; genus Chlorocebus; species Chlorocebus sabaeus. Next base: position 67,274,797 of record NC_132920.1, on the reverse strand, counting down.
ATAGTGCCAGAGTCAGTCCCTAGTGCAAGAGAACAAGGCAGCCACTTGGGCTGGCCTCTGGATCCATTGCCAGAGGAGGACTACCAAACTTCGGGCAGGTGGCCACAAGGGCAGTCCCAGATAAACCACCAAATTTTCAGTCACCCAATGGGTTCACCTTGGCCACTGCCTAGACAGAGCCAATTTGTCAAGTCAGGGGAATTGCAATAGAGAAAGAGTAATTCATGCAGAACCAGCTGTGCAGGATACCAGAGTTTTATTATTACTCAAATCAGTCTCCCAGAAAATTTGGAGATCAGAGTTTTTAAGGAAAATTTGGTGGGTAGGGGGCCAGTGAGTCAGGAGTGCTGATTGTTTAGATCAGAGAGGAAATCATAGAGAGTGAAAGCTGTACTCTAGTGCTGAGTCAGTTCCTGGATTGAGTCACAAGACCAGATGAGCCAGTTTATCTATGTGGGTGGTGCCAACAGATCCATCGAGTGCAGTGTCTGCAAATTATCTCATGCCCTGATCTTAGGTTTACAATAATGTCATTATCTTCAGGAGCAATTTGGAGATGTTCAGAATCTTCAGCTACATGAGTCCTAGACCATAATTTTTAATCTTTGCCTAATTTGTTAGTTCTGCAAAGGCAGTCTTGTTACCAGGCAGGTAAGGGGTTTGTTTGGGAAAGGATTGTTATTGTCTTTGTTTCAAAGCTAAACTACAAACTAAGTTTCTCCCAAAGTTAGTTTGGCCTATGCCTAGGAATCAACAAGGACTGCTTGGAGGTTAGAAGCTAGATGGAGTCAGTTAGGTCATATCTCTTTCACTGCAATAATTTTCTCAGTTATGATTTTTACAAAGGCAGTTTCAATTCCACAGACTTTTATTCCTTGAGCAGCTGCAACCCAATGCTAGTTGTGGCTGCTGCACCAGGGAGGCAGAGGGGAGAACAGCCACTTCTACATACTCGAGAGACATGTACTGCTACTGCTGTGGGACAGAATGGTGAGCAGACAGCCCTCCAAAGCTGCCTGCTTTCACTGCTCCTGCTAACCTACCTTTTCTGATGGCATGCCTGCAGCACATCTGACCTGCCCTGCCCTCCCTAAGCATTTTGCTTATGGCTTGTTGTTCTTCAGAAAGCCCAGTTTCTAAAAGCCTACAGTCTTCCTGGGGCTCTCACTGATGGGGAATTCTGTTGTTGCCTGTGCGTCTGTCTATTCCTGCCAGAGTATTCTGTCATTGGCTGGGGATCCAAACTGTACACCCCATCAGAGCCACCCATCACAACCAAACCCTAAGGAAATGAGTACAAGTCCAGTACCAGTTAAGTCCCTCCAGGATTCACGCAAGCCATCCAGGGAGCCCTCTACAGGCTATTTATTGGAGCATCACCTAGCCCAGTTCGCTAGCACTGGGACATGATCACTTCTCCAGCGGTGTAAGATTGGCTGCCCCAAAGAGCAGATGCCACCACAACTGACACCCACCTGCACTTGATGAAAGGTGAAATCCCTCTTCCTCTCTACACAAAGCAGCAGTATTCCTGCATCAGAGAACAAGCAAGTCACAAAGCTGTCTATTGAGCTGAGAGAACAGGTTCGACCCCAAAGCCATTCCCATAGAGAACTAAGGGCAGTTATTTTGTGCAGTTTTCACCTACCTTGTGGTCTAGTGATAGATGACAGTGTTCATCTGAACTGAGAGTCATGAGTCCTAGGACCGAGGTGTGATAGGGACACAAATTGGGTTTCTGCCTGCCTAGGATGTGGAGCTTGTACAGCCACCTCCTTTCCTGCAGAGACCTCAGCACATTTCCCTGGAAGCTTCCTTAATCACCCTCATCAGAACTAGTGCCTGCACGCATCACTGGGGTATTTGTGCATGGGCATGGTGGTCTGGCCCTGCCCAGCTTTTTCCCTCCCCAGGCCCACAGTTGAACAAGGGACCCAGGGCACTGGGCATTTAACAGACCAATCCACCATCTGAAACAACAGAAACCACTTCCCAGTAAACAAAGATCAAGCACATACCCATCTGTGTCTGCCATAGCCAGCTCTTACCCATAAGCACCACTTACTTACCTGGATATTGAACTGGACAACCCAATATAATACTGGCTGACAGAAGAGCACAGGGCTAAAGAAGCAAAGCCAAAAGGACTTTAACCTACAGACATTACAGTCATATTCTCAAGGAGGAAAAATCCCATCCAGACTAAAGTGGACCAAAAAAAGAAGTGACACCTTCTGCAGATGGAAAGAACCAGTCTAAGGACTCTGGTACCATGAAAAACAGAATGTTATGATACCCTGGAAGGAACACATTAGCTCTCTCATTTCAGATCTTAAGCAAACTGAAAATTCTAAAATGACAGACAAAGAATTTAAACTATGGATTACAATGAAATCCAATGAGATCCAAAAGGAAGTTCAATAGCAACAGAAAAAAAATCAGAAAAGAAATTAAGATAAGAAAGAAGAGATTGATATCTTTATAAAAATCCCAGAAATTGTAGAAAAGAAAAATACACCGGAGGATTTACAAAATAGAGTTTAAAGCTTTAACAGCAGGCTAGACCAAGCAGAAAAAAATAATTTTAGAGCTTAGAGACAGGTCTTTGAAGTTAACCTAGTCAGAAATTAAAAAAAAAAAATTTAAAAACTGAACATTGACGTCAAGACAGAATAGAAAGTACAAGTGTGTAAAATATACTTGAAGCATTAATTCCATAAAATGTCCCTGGTTTTACTAGAGATGTAGACAGCCAGATAAAAAAAGCTTGGCAAATACCTGGAAGATATTTTCCAAGATGAACATCACCAAGACACATAGTCATCAGACTATCCAAGGTCAATGTGAAAGGAAAAAATCCTAAAGGCAACTAGAGAGAAGTGTCTAAATCACCTTTAAAGTAATTCTCAAAAGACTCATAGCAGATTTCTCAGCAGAAACCTTACAAGCCAGAAGAGATTTGGGGCCTATTTTAAGCCTTCTAAAAGAAAAAAGAAAAAAAAAATCTGCCAGTGAAATATTTTATATCATTCCAAACTAAGCTTTATAAATGAAAGAGAAAGTCTTTCTCAGACAAGCAAATGCTAAAGGAATTCATCACCACTAGATTTATACTACTTGATATGCTCAAAAGAGTTCTAAACATAGGAACCAAATGATGATACTTGCCATCATGAAAACACAGACTGTCAGTAAAAGCTCACAAATCCTATACATGCAATGACATAGTTGAAACTACAAAGCAACAGGATTATGAGAGACACAAAATCTTACATATTGACATTAATCTTGAATGTAAATGGCCTAAATATTCCATTTAAAAATTATAGACTGGCAGATTGGATTTAAAAAACAAGATGTTATTATTTGGTGCCTACAAGAGACTCACCTCAAAGGTAAAGATACCTGCAGACTCAAAGTAAAGGGATGCTAAAATATACATCATGAAAATGTAACATAAAAACAAGCAGGATTCATTCCAGATCCTGAATATTAGTCCTTTGTCAGATGTTTGGATTGTGAAGATTTTCTCCCACACTGTGGGTTGTCTGTTTGCTCTGCTGACTGTTCCTTTTGCCATGCAAAAGCTCTTTGGTTTAATTAGCTCCTGGCTATTTATCTTTCTATTTATTGCATTTACTTTTGGGTTCTTGGTCATGAAATTCTTGCCTAAGCTAATGTCTACAAGGGTTTTTCCAATGTTATTTTCTAGAATTTTTGTATTTTCAGGTCTTAGGTTTAAGAATGTCTATCAATTAATGAATGGATAAAGAAACTGTGGTATATATATGTACAATAGAATACTATGCAGCCATAAAAATGAATGAATTAACAGCATTTGCAGTGACCTGGATGGGATTAGAGACTATTATTCTAAGAGAAGTAACTTAGGAATGTAAAACCGAACATCATATGTTCTAACTGATATGTGAAATCTAAGCTATTAAGACACAAAGGCATAAAAATGACACAATGGTCTTTGGGGATTTGAGGGAAAAGTGGAAGGGGCACAAGGGATGAAAGATTACAAATATGGTACAGTGTGTACAGCTTGGGTGACGGGTGAACTGAAAGATCACAAATCACCACTAAATAACTTAATCATGTAACCAAATACCACCTGTACCCCAATCACTTATGAAAAATAAATACATAAATACAATTTTATAAAATGAGCAGAGGTGGATACACTTAGATGAAATAAAACAGACTACAAATCAATAACAATAAAAAGAAGACTAGACAGGTAATTATATAATGATAACAATTTCAATACAGCAAGAAGTTATAATAACCCTAAATATACATGCACCCAACAGTGGAGCCCCCAGAGTTATCAAACAAATACTACTAAACCTCAGAAAGGAGAGAGCAATAAAATAGTAGTTGAGTACTTTGAAAACCCACTGACAGCACTATACAGATAATTAAGGTGGAAAATTAACAAAGAAACTCTGACTTAAACTGGATTCTAGACAAAATGAACCTGACATATATTTACAGAACATTCTACAAAACAGCCACAGAATATATGTTATTCTCATATCTCCATGAAACATTCTCCAAAATAGACCATATACTTGGCCATAAACTGACTCTCAATAAATTAAAAAAAAAAAATCAAAATAATGCCAAGGATCTTCTTGGACCACAGTGGAATTAAATTAGAAATCAATACCAAGAGGAACTCTCAAAACTGTACAACTACATGGAAACTAAACAACTTGTTCCTGAATGACCTTTGGGTAAATGATGAAATTAAGACAAAAATAAATCACAAATTCATTGAAATAAATGAAAACAGGGATACAATATTCAAAAACCTCTGGGATACAGCAAAGCAGTGTGAAGAGGAAAGTTTATAATGTCAAATGCCTACACCAAAAAAGAAGAATTTCAAACTAACAACCTAAGAACACACCTCAAGGAACTAGGAAAACAAGAATAAATCAAACCCAAAGCTAGTTGAAAAAAAGAAATCGCAAAGAACCAAAAAGAAGTAAATGAGATCAAGAACAACAACAAAGAATACAAAGATTCAACAAAACAAAAATTCTGTTCTTTGAAAATATAAAAAAATTGATAGACTATTACATAGATTAACCAAATAAAAAAGAGAGACGATTCAAATAAGCACAATCAGAAATGAAAAAGGTGAAATTACAACCGATAACATAGAAATACAAAAGTTCAGCAGATATATATAAAAGTGCATATCTATGTGCACAGACTAGAAAACCTAGAGAAAATGAATAAATTCCTGGAAACATGCAATTTCCAAAGTTTGAACCAGGAAGAAATAGAAAACCTGAACACACCAAAACAACTAATAATATTTAAACAATAGTAAACAAACAAACAAACAAAACCTTCCCAATGAAAACAAATCCTAGGGCAACACAGAATCACACCAAAATTTTATCAATTGTGCAAAGAAAAGTTGACACCAATTTTACTGAAACTCTTTTAAAAAATGAGAGGAATGATTGCTACCTAATTCATTCTATAAAGCCAGTATTGTCCTGATACCAAAATCAGGGAAGGACACAATTACAAAAGAAAACTACGTGCCATATCCATGATGATCATAGATCCAGAAATCCTCATGAAAATACTAACAAACCAATTCCAACAGCATATTAAAATGTTTATACATCACTATTTATTGGACATCATTCCCAGAATGGAAGGATGGTTCAACATATGCAGATCAGTAAATGTGAATGGCCACATAAACAAAATTTAAAGCAAAAACCATATAATCATTTCAATAGATGTAGAAGAAGCATTCAATAAAATGCAACATCTAGTCATGTTAAAAACCCTCCACAAAGTAGACAACTAAGGAATATACCTCAAAATAATGAAAGCTTTATATGACAAACCCACAGCCAACATCATGCTGAATGGGAAAAAGTTGAAAGCATTTCTCCCCTGAGAACTGGAACAAGACAAGGATGCCCATTCTCACCACTTCTATTCAACATAGGATGGGAAGTCCTTGCCAGTGCCAACGGGCAAGAGAAAGAAGTAAAAGGCATCCAAATTGGAGAATAGGAAGTCAAATTTTTTTCTGTTCACTCATGATACGATCTGATACCTACAAAAATCTAAAATACTCAAAAGACCCCTGTGAATGATAAATGGCTTCAGCTAAGGTTCAGGATACAAAATCAAAATATAAAACTCAGTAGCATTTCTATATGCCATTAGCATTCAAGCTGAGAACTAAATGAAGAAGGAGTATCATTTACTTTATACACAAATAAATAAAATAGCTAGGAATACATTTAACCAAAGTGAAATATTTCTATTGGGAGAATTACAGAATACTGATAAAAGATACCATAGATGCTACAAACAAAAAATCATTCCATGCTCCTGGATTGAAAGAACCAATAGTGTTTAAATGACTCAGAGTACCCAAAGAAATCTGCAGATTCAATGGTATTTCTATCAAATTACCAACATCATTTTTTATAGAAATCCGAAAAAAGCAATTGTATAATTTGTGCGGAACCAAAAAAATAGCTCAAATAACCAAAGCAATCTGTAGCAAAAAGAACAAAACTGGAGGCCTCACATTACCTGATCCCCAATTATATTACACACAAGGGTTTAGTAATCAAAACACCAGGATACCGGTACAAAAATAGACACATCAATGGAATGAAACAGAGAACCCAGAAATAGTGCCACAAACCTATAGCCAACTGATCTTTGACAAAGTTGACAAAAATGTACCATGGGGAAAGCACATCCTATTTAATAATAGTGCTGGAAAAATTGCATAGCCATGTGCAGGAGAATAAAACCTACTCCTATCTCTCACCATATACAAAATTCACTCAAGATCAATTAAGACTTAAAAGTAAGACCTGAAACTATGAAAGTCCTAGAAGAAAGTACAGGCAAAATTCTTCTATGCAAATAATTTATAAGTAAGACCTAAAAAGCAAATGGAACAAAAACAATATACAAATGGATCTTAATTAAACTAAGAACCTCTGCACAGCAAAAGAATAATCAATAGAGAACAAGCAACGTAAATAATAGAAGAAAATTTTGTAAACTATGCCTCTGACACAGTAGTAATATATAGAATTTACAAGAAACTCAAAGTCAACAAGAAAAACTAAATAACCCTATTTAAAAAAATGGGCAAATGACATGAACAGACATATATCTAAAAAATACATGCAAGCAGCCAACGAACCTATGAAAAAGTTCTCAACATCACTAATCACCCAAGAAATGTGAATTAAAACCACAATGAGACACCGCCTCACACCAGAGTGGCTATTATTAAAAAGAAAATAAACAATAGATGTTGGGGAAGCTTGGAGAAAAGGGAATGCTTGTGCATTGTTGGTGGAAATGAAAATTAGTACAAGCTCTATCAAAAACATTATGGAGATAGATCAAAGAACAAAAAATAGAACTTACATTCAACATAACAATCCCATTACTGGGGAAAAGTAATTGTTGACGTCAAAAAGACACATTCACTTATGTGTTTATCACAGTACTATTCACAATAGCAAAGTGATGGAATCAGCCTTTGTCCATCAACAGATGTTTGCATAGAGAAAGCATATACACCATGAAATACTGTGCAGCCATAAAAGAGAATGAGATCATGTCTTTGCAGCAACATGGATGGACTGTAGGCCATTATGCCAAGTGAAATAACTCAGAAACAGACAATTAAATACCACATATTCCCACTTATTAGTAAACTATACAAAGGTATACATGGACATGCAGATAAAAATAATAAACACTGGAGACTCCAAAATCAGGAAAGAAGAGACGAGAATGAAGGTTGAAAAATTACATATCAAGGACGATGTTAATTATGTGTGCTGTATACACTACAAAATGTTAATTATTAATTATTTATGCTGTATACACTAGAAGCCCAAACTTCACCATTATGTAATATATTCATGTAACAAACCTGCATGTGTACATCCTGAAATTATATATTTTAAAAGAAATTTAAAACCATGCATTTTTTAAGAGAAAAATATATTCATATTGGGAATGAACAAATAAAACTGTCTTCATTTATGGATGGCATAGTTGTCTATGTAGAAAATTCAAAATATTTGACAAATAGACTCCTGGAACTAATAGCAATTATAACAAGATTACAGGATACAATGTTAATGTACCATAGGCAATCAACTTTCTATATACTAGCAATAATCATGTGGAATTTGAGGTTAAAAAATGAAATACCATTTACATTTCTACTGCCCCAAAATTTAACTCTTAGGTAGAACTGTAACAAAATACTCTTAAGTTTTATATAAGGAAACATACAAAACTCTGATAAATAACTAAATTAATGAAGAGGAATTTCATGTCCATTGACAGAAAGACTCAATATTTTAAGATTTAAGGTCTTCCCAAATTGATCTATAGACTGAATGCAATCCCTTTAAACACCTCAATAAGGTTATTTTGTGGATACCTGTGTCAATAAACTTACTCTAATGTTTACATGGAGATGCAAAATACTCAAATAATTAGCTCAGTATTGAAGCAGAAGAACATAGTGAGAGGACTGATACTAACAAACTTCAAGATTTACCACAAGTTTATAGCTATCAACACAGTGTGGTAGCAAAATAATGGACAGATTGATTAAAAAGAATAGATGATCTAGAAATAAATCCACATAAATGTAGTCAACTAATCACTGACAAAAAAGGAAATTTAATAAATGACAAAAATAGTCATCCTAATCAATGATGATTTAAAAACCTAGACATCCACATGCAAAAAAATAATAAATAAATAAATAAAAGACACCGACCTTCTATCTTTTACAAAAGGTAAATTAAAATGAATTGTAGGACTAAATGTAGAATGTGAAACTATAAAACTAATATATAACATATAAGAAAACCTAGATAAAGAAGTATGAATACCACTTTTTATATGAAAAACCAAAGTTATGATTCATGGAAGAAATAGTTGATTAATGAGTTTTGATTAGAATGAAAAATTATTTTTCTGTGAAAAATAATGTCAAAAGAATGAGAAGATAATTCACAAACTGGAAGAAAATATTTATAAATTATTTTCTAACATTAAGGACTATAGTTTAGTAAATAAGGCTATTTTACAAAATGTACACATAATTTGTAAAACTCAAAAATAAGAAAATGAAAAACCTAATTATATATGAAGGGGGGTGCAAAATCCTGAAGAGACAACTTACTAAAAAAAATGCAAATTTTATGTAAGCATACGAAAAGATGCTTAACATCATATGCCATCAAGGAAATGCATAGTTAAACAACAATGACATACCAAAACACATCCATTAGTAAAACCAAAATTCAAAACACGGAAAGCAGCAAATGCTGGCAAAGTTGTAGAGCAACAGAAATTCTCATTCACTGCTGGTGGGAATGCAAAACAGTGTATTTTCACTTCGGAAGACAATGTGGCAGTTTCTTAGAAAACTAAACACAGTCTTACCATACAATTCAGTCATTGCACTCCTTGTCATTTACCCAAATGAGTTCCAAACGTATGTTCACACCAAGACTTGCATGTGGATATTTAAAGCATTTTTCATTTATGATTTCCAAGACTTGGAATCAAATAACATATTCTTCAGAAGGTGAATCAACAAATAAACTGTGGTATATCCAATGAAATATCATTCAGTGCTAAAAAGAAATGAGTTATATCGAGCTATGAAATCACATGAAGAAAAATTAAATATATATTACTAAGTAAAAGAAGCCAATCTGAAAAGACTACATACTGTATGATTCCAACTTTATAACATCCTGGAAAAGGTAAAAGTATGTTGTCTGCAAAAAGATCAGTGGTTTTCAGGGATTAGGGAAGTAAACGGGATTAACAGAGCAAAGAAGCTTTTTAGATTAGTGAAACTATTTAGTGCAATACTACGAACAACAAATACAGATTACTATACGTTTGTTAAAACCCATAAAATGCACAACACCAAGAGTGGATCCTAATGTGAACTATGGACTTTGAGTGGTAAATATGCATCTTATGTAGGTTAAACGGTTATAGCAAAGGTGCCAGTCTGATGGGAGAATTTGATAGTGGGGGAAATTGTGTGTGTGTAGTGAGGAAATCAGAGCTTTCTGCTCAATTTCAGTGTAAGCCCAAAACTTCTCTAATACAGTTTATTAATTTTTTTAAATGGACATAACCTATAAGGGCTTCAAATTGTTTTTAACTAAAACTTGAACTAAATTAATACTATTATGGCGTGTATTACAGAAATGACCTTAAGGCTCATTTAATAAGTAACAAGAGATCATTTTCATTCGTACCAACCCAGCCTTAAGTTTCAATGGAAATGAGCATTTGGTGTACTGGAAACTTAAAAGCATTTTTAAAAATTGGGATAATTTGGCTGAGTATGAGAATGACAGAAATGGCAACAGTGGTTCATCCCTCTCAGCTATCTTAGAGTAACCAACGTAGGAGAGGCTCGAGATCTGGTCATTCTTTCTGGGAAGAATGTGACTGGTTATCTGTAGAGGTTTTATTAATGAATCCAGTTTGAGCACAGATTGGTGGTTCTATCCCACATTTTGAGTTGCTCAACATATTATTAAAAGAAAGTCCTAAAGATTTAGACTGAGTCTATGATTATCACCTAGGCAAACAAAACATTCACCTCAGTAACTGTACTCTCTCATCGGAGCTCAATTTTCTCATAACACTCCTGACACCCCAGTCACTTTTAATAAGAAGCTTATCTGGTTTTAACTTCTTCTTCCCCAAAAGGTAGTTACATGTATTGTAGTACCCTGATTTGTATCTTGAGACATAAAACAGACGTTAGTAAAAAGTTTCTGAAATAATATAAAAGTTTGATATTAATACTATTATAGTTACATTAATTGCATAGTATTAACAAATGTGTCTTCATTATATAAGATGTTAATGTTAGGGGATACTAGGGGAATGTATATGAGAACTTGCTGTAGTATGTGTACAACTGTTCAGTATATCTAAAATTATTACGAACGAAAAGGGCTATTTTTTAAATTACTGAATGTCTTAACATGACGTTGGCTTACTTGAAGCTGACTCAGGGGCAGCACCAAAGGTCAACCTGCTGGCCTCCTGCACTCTCTCTCTTAAGGAAATACAGAAAACTAGTACAATATTTTAGGGACAGTAATGATGATTTAATTCTCTCATTCACTGTATTTTAAAAACAAAGACTCAGTTATGTTAACCCTAACTTTGTCCATATGACTTTTGTCTTTCTAAGGCAAGATATTGATGCGCAGGAAATAAAGTAGAAAAAGACTTGAAAATAAAAAGCAAGAATTATTTGACCTTTATTCTTCAGGTCAGTATACAAAAGATTACCTCCTTAGCTTTTTGTAATTCCAGTTTTCTGATAGTGACTTCTATTTTTTAATATTACATGATAAAATAATTATGTCTTTATGAAATCATTTCAATAAGGAATGCTTACCTCATTTAAAAATCACAATAATTTCCCTCCTTTTCTTTTCCTAATAAGGATAGAGCAATGTATTCATATTCCCCACTGGACACTTCTGTAACTTCTTGCTCCTCCTAATATAGATTGTCCTTCTCATCACCTAATAAGCAACATGAAGTATCAGTACTTTTATCAATTATTCTACCCATTTCTCATTTTGCCTCTATCAAACTTCATTTTTATATTATCCATGTTATTGTGTATATTCTGTTTTCTAATAACAGTAATGTTGCTAAAGTTTTGTCTATAGGTTCATTCTGAAATGTGAAATCAACATGATTATGCTATTTATATAGTACTAAAAGCAGGATCATACTTCTCCTTATGAAATAATCTCCTTTAAAGAACTCCCAGGATCATGATCCTATACAAATCAAAGGTTAGTATTCTTAGTATGAAAGTTCATTGAGCTCTAATCTATATTTTCTCAGGAATGTGTCACGTTCTTAGTTACCCTTATATTAGGATTTTGTCATTCTTGATTTTTTTTGTCTTCTTTCCCCTTGAATTTTTAATGTCTTTCTTTGTTTTCTGTGCCACCTTCTTTGATTATATTCTCCAATTTGTCTAAGATTTCACTCATACACCCTAGTCTTCTGAATCCTTTTGTTTCCCATAGTCACGTTTACTGATTAGTTCTACATAGTGGTGTCAATCTGGACTTACCATTCTATAGACTGGCTACAAATTTCATGACCATAGATTTCCCTGCATAACTTCATTTGTTTAACTTTATTTGCTCCTAGAATTTTTTTTTCAGCATCCAGCTTTATTTTATGATATTTTCAGATTATAATTATATTATATTGCTTATTCTCTTAATCATATAGCATTTATTTTTCCTACTAGGAAGTTAGCTTCATTCGAACAAGTAACTTTCCTGTCCTTTCTTTTTCATATAGTTATATGCTTAGCACAAGATATGTATAAATTCATGTTTGTTGACAAAGTAGTGGAAACAAAACAATGTGTCTCTGGTGAACACAATGTTATTAAAAATGAAATTCTTAGAAAAAAGTCAAATAAGTAAACACATACCAAATAAAGGGTCTTTGGGACTTAACCTTTTATTAATGAATTCACTTTGAGCACAGATTGGTTTATATTTGATTCTCAAGTTTATTCGGGTTCTTTTAGAAGTAGATCCAAAGAAAAGAATTTGAGTGCAAGTAATTCTGTGGGAGATGTGCAGGGGACAGCTGTAAAGAATTTGGGATATGTTAGAGGGAAGAGAAGTAGTAAATGAAAGGGTGCTACTAACCCAGCTACTCAGTGAGTAACTGGAGCTCAATACCTCTGGAATCTCTGGGGAATAGTGTAAAATATATACCTCAGAATTATCCCTAAAGAGAGCTGAGATGAAGAGGTATTTATATGCCAGCTTTCAAGAGTCATTGGTTGTGGAGGATTTTGCTTCCAGAGCCTGTATGGCCTGTCCTGTGCAGGCAGCTTGTTACAGGAATGAGAGCTCTCAGGAAAATTTGTATGCAGATACTGACAACCATAAGTATACAGAGAGTGCGTGACACTAAATGTACTGCGGCTATGGGTGTACCAATGACAATATATGTTAAACATAGTTTGGCTGCATGTAGAAGTCTGACTTAGTACAATTATTTTTCATAACTGAAAATATTATGCATACAGGTTATGAAATATATGATTTCTATTTCTTTACAGTTACACTTTTATTTTTCCCCTTTAATAATATCTTATTTTTGTGGCATTCTAAATTTGTATTTTTAGTCATATATCTAGTTATGGTTATTTTTATTTATACTCACCATTCCTTGAGGCTTTTTTATTGTTATGTAAAATAATCATGCTAAGCACCTCAGTTAAAGACTCAAGCTCCCATTGGCTCTGACCCTTTTTTTATATTGTACTTGTTACTTTTTTTTTCCTTTTCTCTCTTTCCCATTTAAAGGTGTACTATGTTAGATATTCATGCTATATGCCTACGTTTTTACCTCCTAACTTTCTCACTTTAATATTTACTGTATGTTTAGGAAGACTCATTTTAACTTGAAACAATTAAAATAAATTTTTAATTTTGAAAATTAATTTTAATATGTAGTCTTATTTTATGTAGCCAATAGCTCTTGTTTTTTGTTTGTTTGTTTGTTTTGTTTTGTTTTTGCCTACAAAATCTTTTAAAATATTTTGGAAGGTATTTATGATTTATAAACATAGTCTCACTGTCACCCAGACTGGAACACAGTGGCATGATCATAGCTCACTGCAACCTCAACTTCCAGGGCTCAACCCATCACCGTACTTCACCTTCCTGAGTAGCTGGGACTACAGATGTTCACCATCACACTTGGCAAATTAAAAATGTTTGTAGAGATGGTATCTCCCTATGAGTTTCTTTTATTTATATGTTAACCTCATTTGCCTTAATTATCTCACTGTCTTCCAAGGTAAGATATTTTCGTCCTCTTCTTTAATGACTTGCAGGTTTTTGTCAACACATTGCAATTTTTGGTGTTTAGTCATATTTATAATAGTATGATTGAGAGCCCTGTTTGCATGGACACAGAATGTTGACTGACCAGCTACATGTTAATGGGTGATTGAATGAATTACTGGGGATATTTAATTGCTCTATAATCCCGTAAACTGTATTATTTCTTCTGTTTGTTCTATTTTTCTGTGGAATATTCCCCCCAGTTTTATGCCTCTGAATATCAACTTATTAGTGTCTCTGAGCATAAAATTACCGAAGAGGAAATAGAAAAAAAAAAAAAGAGAGAGCCTAATTAATTTGTATATACAAAATTTTAAATGGCTACAGAAAGAACCAAGATGCTATACCTATGCCTCTAATACTAAAACAGTCTCTATCTGTGGTGATCCTGAACAGTTCAGCTTCCAACACAATTAAAAGCCCTGGAAAAGCTACATATTTTTAGGCTATGTTTCATTAATCAATATTTGTTTATATTCTTACCATGTTCTAGAAATATATAAAATTTCCTCAGCATCTTTTTCATTATGATTTTATACATTATTTGATTATTTACTATTATTTTAATGCAGCTTCCAATTGGGGAGAGTGCCAAATTCAGTACGACTTTTCAGTTTGAATTTTTAAAGGGAAAATGTTAGTATCTGATAAAAATGTAGCATTACTCAACGAAGAAACCTAATTTTATTTATTCATCTTAATAATTGAACTAGATAATCAAAAACACAGCTTTTAAAACAACCCGTTCACAATATTTTTGTTACGTATTTGATTTCAATTCCAAATTGATCATTTTTTTCCCTTTAAAACATACCTTTTTTTACTCTTTAATTTCTACAGCAGCAAGAACTTAAGAGTGACTATGAATCCACATCGAAATGTCCCTTTGTGGACATTTCATTCCATAATATGTAAATGAATGCTGCCATAAATCCTTCTTTTAAATTGCAATGTGCTGCTAAGACTTTGTATCACTGAAGTTTACTTTTGATAAAACTAGGAGGATCTTGGTATCTTTGCAAATTTACTGAAGAGATTGTTTGTCTTCCAATTAATGGGATCCAGAAAGTAAAATGTAAAGTCTCTTGAATTTAATTCCATTTTTATCTAAATAATATAAATTAAAATTAATGCAATACTAATGGAATTCTTAAAAACCCTCTATATCCTGGTAACAAATTGAATAAATTGGGACAATAGAAGAAAGTGTATTTATATTGGTCTCTATGAAAGAAAATTAATTTTCTCAAAGTAATTTTCTTTTTCAAGCAGCCTTCAAACACATCCATGCTTTTAGTTGCTTCATAGTTCAATGTATCCTCAATGAATGACATTTTGAAACTATAAAGGAGTCATTCTTGTTAAAAAATCAAGTATTTATATTACTGTAATACATTTAATAGGTACATGGTTTGAATAGATGTTACCATCATATATCTAATCAGTTTCTCTTCTCAACTTTTTATCCAAAAATGGAAATCAACGTTACCTCCAAATATACTATTTCACTTTTTTCCAGCATTTATCCTTGTTCTGCAAAAGCCATTTTGGGCAATTTTGGGAACTAATATGTAGTTAATGTTTCAGCAGCCTGCATTATATTTTCATTTGTTGAACTAAAGATTATATGTGTTAAAATTAAAGAAGCCCACAGGTGTATCCATTCCTTCCCATGATTTATGATGATAGACTAAGTTAAATTGACCTCTTTGAATCATCATTTTTCTAAATCTTAAACTAGAGTGAATCATATATACATCATGCTTTGTTGTGAGAATTAAATGAACTAAATCTAAAAACACAGTATGCGCAAAATGACTTTCACTTAGGAGTTTTACCCACAATTTTCCGGAAATTTTAATGCTTTATGTTATCATTTCCCACTTCAGTTGTGCACGTTTTATAATAAGAAAAACTAAACATACAAAGGTAGATTTAAAGTTAGATTTGAGTTGACATTCTAGCACCATTGTGTTGCGTGGGCAAAATTGCAAGGTAAGGCATATGACCTCTTTAATATTTAGATTTCTAAAACATAGAAAATCTCTAATAATACCCAATTTATCAAAATGTGATAATTAAATAAGAAAGCACATAACAATGGAAAGCAAAAAGATTGAAATATGGTAAATACTTCAGTATGTTGTTAATTGGAGGTTGACACCAACTGAGTTGCATCATTTAGCTTTGGAATCTTCCTTGATATCCTAAAGGAACTAACTTTTTTATTTTTTTAGCAATACTAAACCTTGAATTATCAACATATAGTATTATGTTTGTTTATTTATTTATTTATTTATTTTTGAGACAAAGTTTTGCTCTTGGAGTACAATGGCACTATCTCGGCTCACTGCAACCTCCGCCTCCTGGATTTAAGCGATTCTCTTGCCTCAGCCTACCAAGTAGCTGGGATTACAGGCATGAGCCACCACACTCAGTTAATTTTGTGTTTTTAGGAGAGACGGGGTTTCTCCATGTTGGTCAGGCTGGTCTCGAACTCCTGACCCCATGTGATCTGCCTGCCTCAGCCTCCCAAAAGGCTGGGATTATAGGCGTTAGCCACTGCACCTGGTCTATAGTAGCATGTTTTTAAGTAATGGTACAATAATACCTTCCAAATCAATCTCTAAACTGTTTACTACCCTTATGCCTTAATATATGCAGAAATATACTTATATGTATTTCCCTTCCCCAACAAATTATCAGATAATGCATACAAAACCTATTTTAAACAATCTAAGGGAGAGAAAATGAAACTGTTATTCTAAAGGATTACTTAATAAAGTTTAAAAACGTGAATGTTCATTGTGAGCAATCATTTTAGGGACATACATACTAAGCAATACAGGATAAAGAGTCTTCTCCATTAGTAGATCCAAATTATAAACTATTACATATGTTGGAATTGTTCACACCATTAAGGAAAAAATATAGGTTCTTTACAACCTAATTTAAACTGCATGCTAATTTTCTCACTGTTTTGTTCACAGAATATTTTTTCTTTTTTAGCAAGCTCCTCTTTAAACTACTTTTTGGAGTCATAAAAATATATCTGAATAGTCTGATGTAAAACAATTGATGTCATTAATAAGTTGTTTTGTTTTATATTAAGCACTTCCAGGGAGTGGAAAATGGGAAGAATGGAAAATAGGAGTAATGCAAAATGGGAAGAAAAGTACAATGAAGGTGCATCATCAAAATTCGAGACTGCAGAGATGTAAAGGCTGTAATGAGAGACCTCAATCAATTGTCCTTTGTTAGTAGCTTCAGTCTTGCTCAGATTTACGAGGCTTTACAGAAGTACATGATACTATTTTCTTATCTTCTTCCCTAGATTTTAAAATATTTTCCCATGTTATGTCATAAAACAATGGTTTTCTACTGTCATACTGTGGGGCTGTCTATGCATGCTTATGTTGTCTAATGCATCTACAGTCTTAACACCATGGGGAAGCTGCTAAAGCTTGGGGCTTGCACCCTCTGAAGTCACAGCCTGAGCTAAACCTTGGTCCTTTTTTGGTCACAACTGGAGCAGCTGGGACAAGAGCACTAAGTCCCTATACTGCACACAGCACTGGGAACCTGGGCCTGGCCCACAAAACCATTTATTCCTCCTAGGCCTCCAGGTCTGTGATGCGAGGGTCTGCCTGAAGACCTCTGATATACCCTGGAGACGTTTTCCCCATTATTTTGGAGATTAAAATTTGGCTCCTCATTACTGAGCCAAATTTCTGCAGCTGGCTTGAATTTCTCCTCAGAAGATGGGATTTTCTTTTCTATTGCATTGTCAGGCTTCAAACTTTAACTTTTATGCTCTGCTTCCCTTGTAAAACTGAATGCCTTTAACAGCACCCAAGTCACATCTTGAATGCTTTGCTGCTTAGAAATTTCTTCCACCAGATACCCTAAATCATCTCTCTCAAGTTTAAAGTTCCACAAATCTCTAGGGCAGGGGCAAAATGCCACAAGTTTCTTTGTTAAGAAATAACAAGAGTCACTTTTGCTCCAGTTCCCAACAAGTTCCTCATCTCCATCTGAGACCACCTCAACCTGCATTTCATTGTTCATATCATTGTCAGCATTTTTGTAAAAGACATTCAATAAGTCTCTAGGGAGTTCCAAATTTTCCTACATTTTCCTGTCTTCTTCTGAGCCTTCCAAGCTGTTCCAACCTCTACCTGTTACCCAGTTCCAAAGTTGCTTTCCCATTTCCACTCTACTGGTACAAATTTAGTGTATTAGTCTGTTTTCATGCTGCTGATAAACATACACCTGCGACTGGACAATTTACCAAGGAAAGAGGTTTAATGGAGAACTCATAGTTCCATGTGGCTGGGGAATCATCAAAATCATGGCAGAAGGTAAAAGGCATGTCTCACATGGCAGCAGAAAAGAGAAGTGAGTTTGTGCAGGAAAACTCCCCCTTATAATAATCAGACAAGAGAACAGAGCTTCCACAGGAAAACTCTCACTTATACTAATCATCAGATCTCATGAGACTTACTGTCATGAGAATGGCACTGGAAAGTGCTCCATGATTCAATTACCTCCCACCAGGATTCTCTCACAACACGTGGGAATTCAAGATGAGATCTGGTTGGGGACACAGCCAAACTACATCAGGTTAACAAGAGGATTTCTTTGGCCTTTTTTTTCGATTATTGTCTAATATTTATGTTGCATATTCTAGTAGATTAATATGCAAACATGTAACTTTAAACTTTATGAAATAAAAAAGTAGAAAAGTAAATCTAAATATGACATCAGAGCTTTCTTAGAGACACCTCAAGTCGATGTTAGAAATATGAGTACACTCTAATAGTGAATGGAAGGGGTTCAAATACATTTAATTTATTTAAAATATTATTTAAAAATAAAATTATTTAGTGATATAAACATCAGGGTTTTTTTTGTTTTTTGTTTGTTTGAGTGGTTTGTTTTTTTTCACTGACAGAACATTCTTTACAAAGTACTCAGACCCTGGAGTCTATCTTGTAAGACTGTGCAAAAATAGCAGATTTCAAAACTATCAATGATAGGTGCAGTGAATTCTAGAAAAGAAATAATATAAAGTTTAGTTCACATCTCACTATCTTGCCATAAAGACAAACTAAAATAAAATATATTTCATAAGAAAATACAAAAATGTGAGGCTTTTAAACAATTTATAAAAGGTGTTATAACACAGCATACATCACTTCTTATTTTAAAAAAACATAAGCTTTAATCTTGATATTTTATATTATTTAAATACCACTTATTTTTATTGAAGGAAATAGTGTAGATTACTAAAAATTAGAGAAACAGTATACAAATTTTATTGCTACAATAAATGGGTATATAAAAATGTACTTAAAAGAAATGCAAAAGCAATAAAATAGTCTGTAAAGTTCATATATCAATGCATATTTAACATTCTTTCCACTTACATACTGAGGATTATTTACCAGCAACTATCTAAGATAACACACCTCATATTATCCTATCAACAAAATAAAATCATTAATATTTTTATTGTGCACAATGTGAACACAAGTCAAGATCCTTGAATCAGTAGCCTTCCATTGTAAATAGAGTTCGTAAAACCTTTCAAACATTCAAAGTTCATTTAAGTATTTCTATTCTAGACCATTTTTAGCATGATACTACTAAATACAAGCACATTTTATGACAATTTTAATGTATTTTTAAAATTTGAATATAAGCAAGTGCACGAAATGTACAGAGCCATGCATTTTAATAAGATAAATATTTCTGTATTTAGCTACCACAAATATCAGGAAATAATACATTGCTAGCATACAGACACATTACCACGTTGTACCAAAATGCATGAGAGGTTTGGGAAAGCTTTGGGAAAGGAATCCATGGTAAGAGAAAGCAGCCATCACACATTTGAGCAATAATGGTAGTCGAGATCTCTCTGTCAGATAACAGGGAAAAAAAGAGTAGGATCAGATTTTGTAGCTCAGAATTTCATGCAGAAGTGTTTAGATTTTTTGATGAACTCAAGTTTTGCAATCTCTCAAGTACCCACATCCTTGAAAAGTTATTTTGTTCTCTATTTTATTGAAATGTATTATAACTGCAAAACATGAAGTTAATCTTCTTAAATATGAACCATTCTACTTTATTACAAGTATAAGAGTAACCTATGTACAAGGAAGAAATGCAAATGATGTGGAGATTCAAAATATAACGTTGTCTAAATTAGGAGTAACCTTTGTTTTCAACTCAGGCTGTGTACCATTGTACTAAAGCAGGGGAAAGCCCAGTTCAGTACGGATACACTCAGTAATAGACCCCTGAATTTGCTTCCAGCAGCAGAAGGCAGAGAGTTTTTTGTTACTTCTTTTGTTTGTTTGTAGGCCTTGGTTCGTGCTTGTCTGTTGTTTTCTTTTCAAAAATATTTTTTTTGTTTTTCAGTCTGAATTGAAATCACAAAGCAGGCTGTGAGAAAAACAAAAGACTGGATGTGCAGAGCCCTGCAGAGGATAGAAGGCTCTTCCAGTGCATAGCCATTTATCCAGGAAGAAGTGTTAGATGTCATAGGTTATAAATGAAGAGTATGCATTAAAATCACTGTAGCCAAAATGTTATATTGTGAAGTGAGTCATTTTAAAACAAATCTTGCCCCCTCAACGTTCAACTCTGTAGCTTGATGTGGATAAAACTCTGTAGTTTGATGGGGATGTGCCTTTTTCTCCTTGTGATTTTTGTGCCTATGCATTCTGGAGAGCTGATAAAAACAGAGTCCTCAGAAAAATAGCGTAGCTTGACAACCACTCAAGTTGTTTCATTTCTCTATTGTATCTGCGTATGTATGTTTTTAAAATAACCATTAAATCCTGTAATACTGCTATTGTATTGAAGATTGGAGCTAAAACTTAGAAATATATTTCTAATGAACAGAGCTTCTAAAATGCCAGTTAACTTACTTACTATATCAAAGCAAATAAACGAAAGGTGCTTTCTTTTCCCATCACCCACATATCCGTCCTCCTTCTCCACTCCCACTTAAAGTCTGTTTCTGTTCACTTTGACATAGAAGCAGGAGTAAGCAATATGCCATCTTACTACTAATGTGTTTACAAACTAATTTTATAATTTGTATTAGTTTCATATCTCATTTTCTAAAATACATATTTTTATTTTAGAAACAAAATTATTTCTTCCAGAAAATGGAAATGTTCTATGTAAACATTTAAACTTTCTCACTAAATTATACATCAGTCTTCTCAAAATTGAACTGTATTTGATCATGATCTGTCTTGATTTCACAACTTACTTCCTTAAAAATTATTCTTTACTAAAACTAAAAATCATTCAAAATATCAACTCGATTTTAAAAATATTATATCTCATGATAATTTACTGAATTAAAAAAATAACAATAGAAAGAGATATTTTCATCAGTACATGGTAAAGCAAGCAGTAATCTGGCAGGGTGATTATAGTATACTATAGGAACCAAACATCCTTTCTGCATCCTAAATTATTCTTTGTTCAGTGATTTATTGTGGGAAGACTCAAATAGAGTTAATAAAATTTTGAAGACTTCTTAATTATATGTATATATAATGTGTGTATATATATGCGTATATGTATAAAACATACACATTAAAGCATCATCAGGTATAAATATTTTTAAATTTCTACATTATTTTAGCACAATTAAATTTTGTACTTTATTATTATGTATTTTATTATATTTAAGAAGTAAAAATTTATATTTAAAGTTTTAGTTTCAAATTATTTAGAAAAATGGGAGGGGTTGTATTTCACATCTTTCACTTCAGGCTTGTCATCTCAAGACTAATTTAACAACAGAAAAATTGTTCACATTTCCGAAGAATTTGTAACACTGAAAAGAAAAAAAATATATGCTTATGTACCCAACATTAAAATTTGTTTGAGTTCAAATATCATACTTTTAATATTTTTTGATACCTAGAAATGTAATAGTAATGCATTTGTCTATTCATTTCATTCTTTTGGCAATATTACTAATAACATTTTTTTGCTTTTCTCCTTTGCACAGTAATGCGGTATAAAAAGCTAAAACTGTGTAAGTGATATCAATAATCAATTGAAAAAACTATTTTTTCTGTAAACTTTAAAAATTTTGAAAATATTAACAATTATATTACTTTTGAATGTATAAGAAAATGAAAAATTAAAGTAAAACTAATATTTATGTATCACACCATAATTTAAACATATCCATTTAGAATTAGTTTATTTTATTGTAAACATTTTTCCAGAGTCCTCAGAAATAGCTTAAACATTATTTAAGCAATATTTATTAATTTTAAAAAATAGTTTAAACATTGTT
Source organism: Chlorocebus sabaeus (assembly GCF_047675955.1). Classification (NCBI taxonomy): domain Eukaryota; kingdom Metazoa; phylum Chordata; class Mammalia; order Primates; family Cercopithecidae; genus Chlorocebus; species Chlorocebus sabaeus. Next base: position 67,252,468 of record NC_132920.1, on the reverse strand, counting down.
TGTCTTCTTTTAATTGCATAAGTTTCTATATAGAGAGAGATTCATTTCTATGCCTTGGCTGGTGAATTGTACTCTTTTCTAAATTTATATTAGCTCTCAGCATTTTGTCCTTTGCAGTGTCTACATCAGGCAATATATCTGAGAGTTCCTTTAATGTAAAGATGTGTCCCTTGTCACTTCCTCTGAGAAATTGTCATCCTTTAGTCACAAACACCTGTCTTAACAAATCCTTGCAAGCTGATTGCAAATTTTACATCAATATCTTGATCTGGAGAGGTAGCTTCACCAGACACCTTAAAATTAATCAGTGCAGTGCATTCCAACTTCTAAAGTTATAAGATCAGTTTTTATTTGTAGTAAAGGTTTTCCACAGTCTTTTTGTAATTACCATATTCTTTCAGTGTGGTAGCTAACCCCAATGCTTTGGACAGGATTTTTGCAAAGAGATTGGAATTGTATTTCCTTTTCTTAATGGAAATATGTAATCCAAAATAGAGATAAATATTTCATTTTAACCATAAATGGGTTTCTGTTCCTAATGTGTTCAACATCTGTTCCAGATATTAAAGCACCTTTGCCCTGTGTTTTATGTTTATCACAATTTTTCAACTCAGTCTATATTTCAACTTCATGAAGGCCTGGGTCAATTCCTATATTTGCTTTGTTGTTGCCATTTACAAACTTTCTAATGACATTCAATTTAACTACCAGAATTATCACATTTGTTTCTTTGATATACTTTCCTCTTTTTTGATCAACTACTTCTTTTGCTACCCCATTTCTATAAAGTGTCACATAAGTTTATCACTAGCAGACAGAGAGTCAATGAAACCACATGCTTTGCTGTGGGTATATGAACTGAATGTTAGACCTACAGTGTTCATTCTTCAAAAAAAATGGATAGAACATAAATAATTATGGATAATGATAGACATATATTATTTACATAGTGATATTTAGACTTAAGGTCTAGCGACAAAGTGCATGTTTGATGGGATTGATCATAGATAACATACCATGATCATATAATTTTAATTCTTCATTCTGTTAATGTGATGTATCATACTTACTGATTTGCATATGTTGAACCATCCTTCCATTCAAGGGATACACCACACTTAATTATGGTGTATGATCTTTCCAAGGTCCTGCTGAATTTGGTTTATGCGTATTTTGTTGAGGATTTTTGTACATGTTCATTCGAGATATTAACCTGTGATTTTGTTACCTTGTAGTGTTCTTGTCTGCTTTTGGTGTCAGGTTAACACTGGCCTTATGAAATGAGCTAAGAAATGTTCGCTTCTCTTCATATTTTTAGAAAAATTGAAAAATTGTCTATCTTAACTATTCTTTGAATGTTTTGTAGAATTCATCAGTGAAGCCATCAGGGCCAACCTTCTCTTGGATGAGAGATTTTCATGACTGACTCAGTCTCCTTCCTCATTATTGATGTGTTCAAATTTTCTATTTCTTCATGATTCGGTCTTCGCAGATTGTATGTTTCCCAGGAATTTATCCATTTCTTCAAGAGTATCCAATTCATTGGTGTACAATCTTTTATAATAGTCTCTCACAATTCTTTGTATTTCTGTGCTCTCAGTTTTAACACATTATCTTTCATTTCACGTTTTACTTATTTAAAAGACCTCTCTGTCTTTTTGTTAGCCTACCTAAAGGTTTGTTAAATTTATTTATCTTTCCATAACTCAAACTCTAAGTTTTGCTAATCTTTTCTCTTGGTTTTTAAGTCTCTCTCCTTTTTTTTTTTTTTTTTTTTTTTTTTTTTTTTTTTTTTTTTTTTTTTTTGAGTCACTGTCGCCCAGGGTGGAGTGCTGTGGTGCGATCTTGGATCACTGCAACCTCTGCCTTCCGGGTTCAAGCGATTCTCCTACCTCAGTCTCCCGAGTAGCTGGGACTACAGGCGCATGCCACCATGCCCAGCTAATAGCTGGGACTACAGCATGCTTGGCAATTTTTTTTATTATTTTTTTTTTATTTTTTTATTTTTTTGTATTTTTTGGTAGAGATGGGGTTTCACCATGTTGTCCAGGCTGGTCTCGAACTCTTGACCTCGTGATCTGCCAGCCTTGGCCTTCCAAAGTGCTGGGATTACAGGCATGAACCACTGCACCCGACCTCAAGTCTCTTGTTATTCATTTCTTCTCTAACTTTCATTATTGTTTTCTTCTACTAACTTTGATGGTTTATTATTGTTATACAAAGCGTAAAATTATGTTCCTATATTGATTTTTCCCTTTCTTCATGTAGGCCTTTGTTGTCATAAAATTTTATTATTGAAAGCTATTATTTCTTTAAAGATTTTAAAATGTAACTACCATGTGATCCAATACTACTACTTACAGGTATATATGTAAACAAAATATTATCAATATCTTACATAATTATTTATAAACTCATATTCATTGCAGCATTATTTTTAATAACTAAGATATGGAAACAACCTAAATGTCTGTCAATGGTTTAACAGATACAAAATTTATATAATGAAATATTATTCAGCCTTTAAAAATAAGGACGTTTTGCCTTTTGTGAAAACATAAATGAATATGGAAGACATTATACTATGTGAAATAAGACAGACATAGAAGACAAATACTCCATGATCTTAATTACATGTGGAATCTGAAAATGTTGGACTCAGAGAGCCACAGAATAGAAGAGCAATGACCCAGAAGAGGTTGGTGGGTGGGGAAATAGAAATAGATTGGTAAAAGGAAGCAAATTTCCAGTTCTAAGATGAATAAGTTCTGGCACCCTAATGTACAGCACAATGGCTATATTTAATAATATTGTACTGAGTACAGTTGGCCCTCTATATCCACAAGTTTCACAACCACTGATTAAACCAGGTGCAGATGGGCAATGCAGTATTTTATTAAGATTTCTGTGTCTGCAAGTTCTGCAGGGCCAAGTTTGGGACTTCAGCGTCTGCAGATTTTGATATCCTTGGGATTCTGGAAACAATCCCCTGCAGATACCTCGGGAGTGCAGTACTTGAAATTTGGTATTAGAGTAGATTTTAAGTATTCTCAGCACAAACACAAAAACGTTACTATGTGTGGTGATTGATATGTTAATAAGCTTGATCACGGTAATTATTTCACAATGTATATGTATATCAAAACATTACTTTATATACCTTAAATGTATACAAGTTTTATTTATCCATTATGCCTCAATAGATCTGTAAATATATACACCACTATAAAGGAAATTTGAACTGTGTTTTTGGGGCTGGTATTATTTAACTAAATTGTAGTAACTTATTTGTACATAGCAGAGTTGTGCAAAGTGATGAATTCTGTATCTAATGATAATTTTAATTCCTCTATAAGCTTTATAATCAATAGAACACAAGACATGCAAACAATTTAACCTGAACTAGTTTATTAAGTTGTATCATAGAAATATTTACAACGAGCCCCCAAAATAAAAGATTCACTGTGTATGTCAAAAAAAGTTCTATAAAATGAATAAAGAATGTGATGTTTGAGAAGAGGCTTAAAAATAAATGGAACAATAGCATCAAAAATTTCTATATTCAACTTTAAACATTGCTTAGAGCAATGGCAAATCACTTCTTAGTGGAAACATCCTTGCACTGTCAATATAAAGATTAAAAAGAAAAATCTCTAAGGAAGCATCTGGGAAATGCCAAGAGCACATGACATCTAGTATCCAAGGTATGAAGAAAAAAGGATATTGAGATGAGTCCAGCTTTCTCTCGTGTTTTTTCCATCAGGAAATTTAACAATATTAGATATAGGGGCTTTGGAACTACAAGATTAATTGAAATACTTGACACGTGGCTATTCTTCCAGTGAGTTTTTTTCCTTGTATTCACATGGATTGGGAGAGACTAAATGATTATGGGGCCAATGAAGGTATGAGATCTCTCCCATACACCCCAGGTAGGAACCTAAAAGTGAAATATTATTGAAGTTTTGAACTAGCAATGATAAAATATATGAGCACACATACTTGACTGCAATTCAGCTTCAAACAGCTCATTCCAAGACAAAGTTTTGGTGATCAGGTCATATTCTGACAACCACGTTGAAAAATTAAATTCTCTTCAGAAGATAACACCAGCCAGAGCCTATGATACTGTGACAAATACATTCTACAAAATATAGTATATCAAAATAAAATTTGTATGTCATTAGACAGGAACAAATGGACTGAAAACCAAAATAAACAATATGAATAGAGAAATATTGGAATTGAGTCACTGATTAAACATAATAAAATGTACACAAAATATCTTTATTTCATAGAAGATATAATTATGGAAGCATAATTTTTAAATCATTAAGTAGACTTCCAATTTTAGCACAAGAGTTCAGAGTGCTATGTAAAGTTTCATTCTAATCCAGAAAATAGAAAAAAATAAATAGAGTGACTGTAAAATAACTTCTCGTTAACACATTACAAAATTCAGGTCACAGGACAAAATATCAAACCAAGAGTTTATAGTGACAGATGTTTTCAGGGAGAAATGGAATCTGAACATATATCTACCTGGGGATGGTGCTGCTCAACACCGCATAAACAGAAAGGAAAATAAAACTGGAGAAATTTAAAGGGGTGCTGAGGACTGAATATGGACTGGCCTGAATGTGTGAAGCCCCTAAGGACCACAGATATACCCACACACTTGCTGTCTACTCCTTTGGGAATACACAAGTTTTTAAAAAGTTTATCATGTAAAGAATACAGTGAAGGCATATCCCACTCTCTGCTGCTGATAGGGAAATGCAGATGGCAGCCACTGTCAAAATTTGTCCCAACTCATCTCTACTATCTTCACCACAGAAATATATATATTTAATATGTGTGTGTGTGTATATATATATATATAATTCACACACATACACGCGCGCACACACACACACACTATGTGGGGAAAAGGTCATTAAAATGGTATTCCAGAGGGCACCAGTCAAATTCTATGACAGCTTGGTGGCATGGGAAGAGGAAACAATGACATTGAAATTCTCTACCTTACATGTGTTACAAAAGCTTTTGTTAGCAGGAGCAAAGATATAAAATCCACCACCTGAATACATACTAAGAAACCCACTGCAGCTGGTGAAGGAAAAATAAGAAAAACTTTGAAGCTCTTCCCATGGGGGAAGAGCCAGAATAAGTGCTTGTCATAGCATTACTTGTTGGTGGGTCGGTGGCACTTGCAAAGGCCACATTCCTAAGATAGGGTTCATAATGCATGAATAAAACTGAATTACAGAAAAAAACATAGAACCCTATCCCCAACTAGTTCATTCTGTATTGCCACACGAACAAGTGTTGATTAAATATAACTGTGTGATACAGCTAAGAGACCTACAAGAGGCAGGCATTTTTTGAGAAGCAACACAAAAGGAATGCCCAAAGCTATTCTAGTGCTGAATCCTTAGTCTATTTGACACAGAGTATTTTCTACTCAGTTGTATATTACTACATTATCTCTATCACGCCACTGAAATGCAATAACAGAGCAATATCAATTTTTTAAATTCACAAAAGAAATATCAAATATGTATATATGTATAGACACTCAGTATTAGCTGAGTTGGACTGTGGTAGTTGGCATTTTGGTAGAATTTGAAGGGGGTAGAAATAGAACGCATACTATCTCTTCAGTGCTGTGTCTTTGGATCCATTTAGGGTTGGATTGTTCAAGACCACTGTGATTCTGTTAAAAATAATGTAATTTGTTTCACCATATTAATCATTATTTAAAGTAAAATAAATGTAATTATCCTTTTTGTTTCTGCTTTTAAAACTGAAGGACTGCATTTATTCATGAAGCATTCTTGGCATTCATGGAAACATGTTTTAATTTCCCCTTCAAAATTTATTTAATCAAAATATAATTTATATTGTTATATTTATAAATATTTTGTCATTTAGTAATCATTCTGAATTTTAATAAAATCTAAAGTACTGATTTGTTAGAAAATGTTAAAATGCATTCGAATATTTTAATATGGTCTCAAATTTTGGAAATCTATAAAAAATACATTGATCTTTCTTAAAAAGTCAAATAAATTCATGATATATGTAGAAATATAATTTTAATTCATGTACAATAAGAACATGAATTAAAGATGGAAAATGTAATTAGGAAACATATATGTACATGTTTAAGCAACGTTTCTCTAGGCAGTCATGATTTTCATATTTAAGGAGAAAATTAGTTAATTCCAAACTATGTTACTATTAAGTAACTTAAAAGCGCAAGTATAATCTGTCTTCTGTAGTTATGTAACATTAAGAAAGAAAACGTTCATTAATAAAAAATATAATCTTATCAATAAAAGATAGAGCATACAGATCTCAAAATTTATTGCATGGTTCTAATGAATGAATTTTGAAAAGAAATAAATTGACTGTTGTTACCTTTTATAAAAAAATTTTTTTCAGCATGCAAATGACTGGGAACTCATATGGGAATGAATCTTAAAAACACAATGAAAAAAAGGAATTTATTATTATTCATATTATTTCTAATTATTATAATTTATTATTATCATGTGCTATCTCTACAATTTGCCTTCTGATGCATTCAAACATCCTTATAATGGGCTCTTCCCCTATAATCACCTTCATTTGCCAGGTAACTAAGTAAATGGAGTGCATTTATGCATGTATGTGTGAGTTTGGGGATCGGGGTTAGACACAACTTTATTATTGCAATGAATATAGTCCTTCTTTCTTGCAAAAAAGAGAAAAGATTATACATTTGCTGGATATCTCATAGTTCTCTTTAAGCTCTACCCACCCATAATCTATAAATGTATTTGTTTGTTTATCTTTTGATATTCCTGAAGAAATACCAATTCTCCTTTTCATACGCTAACCAGAGTTTAAATATAAGTTAACATCATTACCCTTATTTCTTTAAAAAAATTATTTCTCGTCAAAATGCAGTGAGTACACTTTAAGGTAATTGTTTCAAATATTCTATTGTCAATATATTTTTGATACTGTTATTTTTGCATATTTTATTTTTAACATTCGCTATTCAATAATCTCTTGTGCAACTGAAGCATATTTTGTGTACCTTTATAGAAAATGTTATCAAATGTCAATACTTCAGGCTATAGATTTAATTGGGAAGCTAAAATCAATTATTTAAAAGCATATGAACTTATAATATAAATATAATTATTCATGATAGTTGATAAATTATTAATGATACAGTTAATTTATGAAAAATCTTAAAAATTGTATTTTGTTATATGCATTATCTAACTACAGGTAGGGATTTCAGATACATAGAGAATAATGAATTACATTATCTTCTGAGAATGTTCTCACAAAATGGTGCTCAACTGTTGTGACCTATAAGACAATAAACTGGGAAAAGCATCTAATTTGCAAGCAATATGGGCTAGTTTTATATCTGTGAACTATTAACAAAATAATTCAGAGAATTTTTCTCTAAAATAGAAAAGATTTTTAAAAAGGTACAAGGATATGGCTGAAAAACATCTGCCCAAACTATGTAGTAACATATGAAATAAAAAGCTGTAATTTCAATTAGATGAACTGAATGAGAATCATCAGCTACAGCACTTCAAAGACAGCATTGTCCATTGGACTACTTACTTAGTTACGTACTCAATAAGCAGCAATAATATTTCTGTTACTTATAGGAGGAATTACTAGAGCTTGTCAGCAGAAAATTTGATTGACGTTAGGTAGTAAAAATCTAGACTCTGATCTATATGTATGGATATACAACATTAATTAGTAGAAAATGAAAAATAAAGAGGATATTTACATTATGATTTATTAATGAAATGAATTACTTTCACTCATTATTAGATTCACATTTTCCAAATAAACTAATATTTTTAATTTTGTTAGTATTTTTAATTTTATGATTATTCACATTGTGAATCACTTCACTAAATAAACAAACCAAAATGTTTGACTGCTAATAAACACCTTATTCTGCCAGTTATTGCATGGATTGTGTATTTTCTTTCCTTTCCTTCCTCCCTTCCTCCCTCCCTTCCTTTCTTTTCCTTTTCTTCTGTCTTTATTTTATTTTGTTTTATTATTTTTAACTTTTGTGGACACATAATAATCATAAATATGTATGGGGTACATGTCATATTTTGATACAAGCACCTAATGTGTAATGATCAAATCTGGATAATTAGGATATCCATCCTTCAAGCATTTGTTATCCTTTTGTTGGGAACATTCCAAATTAATTTTTCTAGATATTTTGAAATACGTGATAAATTGTTTTTAATTAAATTGACCCTACTAATAAGACACTAGATCTTATTGCTTCTAATTATCCTTTATCTTATTATTCCCTCCCCATTATCCTTCGCAGCCTCTAGTAACCACCATTCTATTCACTACATTTCAGGAGATCAACCTTTTTTTTTTTTTTTTTAACCTACCACAAATGAGTGAGAATACGTAATGTTTGTCTTTCTGCACCTGGCTTATTTCATTTAAATTTATGTTCTCCAATTTCATCTATGTTGTTGCAAATAACAAGATTTCATGCCTTTAAGAGATAGAATAATATTTGGATACCTAAGTTGATTTCATATCTCGGCTATTAATAGTGCTGCAATATACATGAGAGTTCAGATACTTTCTCTTCGATATACTTATTTTTTTTCTTTTCTCTCTCTCTCTCTTTTTTTTAACAAATTAGATTGCTTTTATTTTAGTCACTTTATCAGCAAATCACTGCTTGTGTCCCCAACCCCATCCCTTCTAATCTTCCCTCTTCCTCCCTGTCTCTCAAAGGGAAATAAACACAGACAGAATCGCCACAGATTCTTTAATGCTGAATTAAAGGAAGAGTCTTATCTTAAATAATAATTACTCTTTGTGTACAAAATTACCTGCGGAAAATAAAAAGATACATGTCAGATAATATGGTTTGGTTGCGTCCCCACCCAAAATCTCATATTGAATTGTAATGGCCGTAATCCCTACATACCAAGGGCGAGACCAGGTGGAGGTCATCAGATCATGGGGTTGGTTTCCCCCATGCTGTTCTCCTGAGAGTGAGCTAGTCTCAGGACATCTGATGGTTTTATAGGCATCTGGCGTTTTCCCTGCCTGCACTCACTAAGTCCTGCTGCCCTGTGAAGAAGGTGCTTGCTTCCCCTTTGCCTTCCGCCATGATTGAAAGTTTCCTGAGGCCGCCTGGGCCATATTGAACTGTGAGTCAATTAAACTACTTTCCTTTATAAATTACTCAGCCTTGGTTATGTCTTCATAGCAGCGTGAGAACAGACTAAGATAACAGATGATATTGACTTATAGTAAAGCTCTTAAATAATTTTGGGCATTTTCTGCTATAATATCTGCATTCTATCAACAGGATTGAATTGCAATAGATAATAAACAAGTTAGATATTATCTGCCTCCACAGTACATTTTATTTACATTTTGGGATTTGTACAAAAGCTTCCTGGTATTTTGATCGTCCTTAAAATGAAATGGATTTGGTCAATTTCAAGGTTGCACCACTATCCCCATGGCCTGAAGGTCAGCACCAGCAGAACTGACCTGAAAGGAGTCTAGTAATTTCCTTTCTTTTAGATATATATCTTGTAGTGGAATTGCTGGATCAAATGGCACTTCCATTTATACTTTGTATAAGAACCTCCATACTGTTTTTCACAGTGGCTGTACTTTCTGCCTTTCTATTTTTAAATTACCTTTTTGGTAAATGTATTCATACATGTCTTCATCTCATCTTTTAGGTTTGATAAATATTACCACTGTAAAATTTCATCAAATTTTCATCATTCTATTGAACAACCACAAAATACTATTTGACATGACATTGAAAAACTAGGCCAGGCACACTAAAAAAAATAAAAAAAGAAATCGTCTGAGGCTCATTCTTAATGCACCTATCTGTATTAATCCTGCTCTTACAGAAGACATTTGAAACTAGCAAGATATTAGATGTTTGCATGAACATTCAAAACAAAAAAAAAAAAAAGAAAAGAAGAGAGAAGAGGAGGAAAGAGAGGGAACGGGTAAGGAGGATGTGAAGAAAAGGGGAAACGGAAGGAGAAGGGAGGAAAATATTCTGAAATTATTTACCTTTGCATGCCAAAGTCATAGCAGGCTAAAATAGTCTCCCAAAGTGGACAAAAATATCAAACTCTAATCAAATTCAAGAGACATGTTACATTAATGTTTTAGTCACATGTATTCAATAGTGTTTTCTCTTGAGGAATATAAAAACCTTTTAATTGCAGATAATTCTCTTTTAATATTTAATAAATGAAATTACAAAAGCAAATTCACTTTTTAGTTCAGAGACTGACTGCAATATTGTATAGAAAATGTTCTCCCGAATTTTAGTTCCAGAATGATTTCTGTTTATTTGTACATACCCCAGAAATGAAACATGGGAATGTCATAGGTAGTTTCAGGGACTAGCAAAAGGAATCGGTTAATATGCAGAGTCTTCTGGGAAACCTGTTCAGTTACTGTTGTCATTTACTATGAACCATATCCTCCTTTCTACTCAGTGGCCTTTTCCCAAAAACATAGTTTTAGTTAATGTGCCTACTCCTCAATTTGGCACACATTAAAAGCAATTATCACAAATTTCTTTCATTTAAGTTCTCATGTAGTCCCTCACAAAGAGTTTATTGAAGGAAGCTCACTGATTTTTCCACTGCAAAGAATTAAATGTTTATACTGTATTCCTATAAACTAGAAATATCTTGACCATAATAAAAAATTTAAAATCATAGACCTCTAATCTCCAAAAGACAAAAAACTTTATTTCCCGCAAAGGTAAGGAACTAGTTCTATGAAACATATAACTCAATCATCTAAATTGTCTCCAGAACAAAATTCATGCTAGAAAATTAGATTTCAATATCTTACTTGCTAATCATTTTTCTAAACTTTATTATTGTTCGTTATCAGAGAACATGAGTTTTAGATAATGAATTCTCCCAGATATATGAAGTCATCTATTTTTATAACCCAAACACAGTACCATTTGAAAGTGATTTCAAAATTGGTAACAGTTCCATAAAAATTCATCTGACAAATTTCAAATTATATATATATATATAGTGATGTATACGATTTTTAGATACCTCCTCGTTAAGTGACACACCTTTTTGACCAACTAAATTTTCCCATCGACTTGTCACTAATTATTGATCAAGAACAAAACATATTTAATATCTCATAAAACTACATAGTCTACACTACTGACATGATCAGTCTTATATCACACTTGCATCCTCATTGCTTCCTACGCTAAAACTACTAAAAATCAGTACCTAAGCCATAATGCTTGACGTCATGACCTATGGACTTTTTTTTTTCCTGCTATGCATAGTTTTCCTATTTCTTTTTATTTAACTCATCTTTTCAGGTTTAAAACACTCCTAATTCTGAAAGTCTTTTCTTTCAACTATTTATCAAAATTTCATTTTGCATATACATGTATATTTATGCATGTATATATATTAATTTTATATATGTATATATTTCTATTAGTATTTATGTATGACTATTAAATTTCTATAATTTTATTTAAAAACACAAGTATATTAAACATGTTCTATTTGTTGGGCACTACCCTTGGAAGTAAAAATATGTGACAAGAATCTCTGGTGTCATGTAATTTTCATTATTGCAAAAAGTGGTAAAGCAGTATATAAGTAATTGATATATTTTCTTAAATATATACTATTAATATATGGTTCTTTTTATCTCTATTTTTGTGATGAATTTTTCTATACTGCACATTTTTGTTATTGCTAAAAATTAAAATTTGTTTTCTCCCTGAATTTATTAAATACATATTTAACACTTAATATATGCTGGGAACTAATGGCAAATGCTTTATCTACAATACTTCATTAATTTTTACAATTTAATAATGAGGCACTAATATTATTAGCCTCATTGCACAAATGAGAAAATTATAGCAAATGACAGTTAAACCGTTTTCCAAAACCAATCAACAAATAAATGGTAGAAAGATTTGTATTCAGACAATTTTAATCCAGTTCTTGTTCCCCTACCCTTTGTGCTAGGTACCCTGAAAATACTTGTTAATGTTCATATGTGTTATAAATTTTGAGTAATAACATTAACAACTATATAGCTCAGAGAAGTATTTATTTTTATAAGGGGTCGGCAATTGTTTTGGGAAGGGCTACATACAGTCTTTGCCTCGTGTGCTTCTTTGTTTAGTTTTCTAGTTTTAAAATATTGTAAATGTGAAAATCATTTTCAACCGAAAGGTATGCAAAATAAAGTCAGGGGTTTAATCTATGGATTGTGGTTCACAGACCATAATTACTACTAATAAAAACAGGTCTTATTTTTTAATTAGAAGTATCTGTTGCTTTTTCAAGACCTTCTCAACGTGAAACAATTTATTATGCAATATGTTATAAATAATCCTTTAATTATTCTCCTTTCTCTATTTAGAAGTAACATTTTTGTGAATACACTAAGATTTATTGAATAAATGAAAAGAAAGAATATCAAATGGACGATATTTAAAATATACAATTTTAACGAATTTAATAATTTTCTTGTATTAAATAACATTTTCTGGTTCGATAAATCTTCACAATTTTGATGAGTAAGAAAGAAGTATTAACCAGCGTTAGACTGTTATTTGAATTAGATCAAAATAATAATCTAGTTGTTCTTTATTTAAATTTCATATTGGGTTCACAATAATCCTTAGCATTTGGAAAAATAAAGAAAAGATAACCATATCACAAACTGTTTGTTTGGATTATGTGCCATGTAAATTTGAAAATTGATAATAATAATAATTATAGTAATAGGATCTTCTGCCTAGCATGTAAAATTTTAGAAAGAGCATCACTCTCCCCTTAGCAATCAGTATACCTTGAATAAACGACAAAAGCAGCAGTTTTTTTCAAACCATCAGAGAGCTGTGGTTTCATTGTAATTAAACTTTTTTTTGTTTTTTCTTTTTTTTGACACGGAGTCTGCTCTGTTGCCCAAGTTGGAGTGCTGGAGTGCGGTGGTGCCATCTCGGCTCACTGCAAGCTCCGCCTCCCGAGTTCACACCATTCTCCTGCCTCAGCCTCCGGAATAGCTGGGACTACAGGCGCCCATCACCATGCCTGGCCAATTTTTTTCTATTTTTTAGTAGAGATGGGGTTTCACTGTGTTAGCCAGGATGGTCTCGATCTCCTGACCTGGTGATCCACCCGCCTCAGCTTCCCAAAGTGCTAGGATTCCAGGCGTGAGCCACCGCATCCGGCCTGTAATTAAACTTTTTAAAAAATAAGAAGAGAGAACTCCCACTTCTCAAAGAGAGATGACACATGCACATTGTCATACTTCTGATGAATATAGGAGGATACTCCATTGCCATACAAGCAGGCAAATAAATATTCGTTAACATTTTAACAAACTGGTATAAACTGATTGTGGACTGGTATGAAAGTCCTCTAGGGATATGATTGGGAACAGAAACAAGAACCCAGTCACTACAAGGTTCTTTTCCATGACTTCTGCAGAGTGCCAAGGAGACACACTAGAGAGATGATACTTGGGCAATTGAGACAAGGCAGAAGTTAATGATGAAAAGGCATGAATCCCTAATTCCACATTCAGAATCTTCTCTAATGGCTTAAGCCCTAAATCAACTGAATAAAAGGCACATGTCACACCTACGGCTCAGGTAAAGAGGCATTCTGTTGCGAGAATAGGAAGGAATAATCCTCTAAACCTAGGATGGAGTAGGAAACAGTACTGACCCCTTGAGAGCCTATACTATTACCATTAGAGGTCTCCTCTCTCTCGGAGAGTAACAGGAAATCTCACTTGCACAAGACTCACCATTGTTATAAGGCAGAATTTATCTTTCATGACAAAGGGGGCCAGTAATGCCGAGAAAACTGCACTACTGAAGCTGAGGAATAATTAGGTAGGTAGGCCCAGAATGAAAGAGAATGCACTATGTCTCTCAAAAGAAATCTCTAAATAGCCTATGAGTCAAGAATGGACTCACTGTGAAAATTAGAAAATAGCTTGCATTAAAATGAAAGTGCAACATATCCAAAGTTGTGGCTCCATAACTAAAACAGCACTTAAAATGAAATTTATAGCATTAACAACTTATACTAGAATAGAAAGAAGGCTGTGAATCAATAGCTAAAATTTTAAGAAACTAGAAAAATAGAGCAAATTAAACCCCCCCCAAAAAAAAACAAAAGGAAAGAAATAAAACTAAGAGTGAAATTGATGCATTTGAAAACAGAAAAACAATAGAGAAAAGCAATGCAACCAAAAACTCATACATGAAAATACTAATACTGATAAACATATAACTAGATTGATAAAGAAGCAAAAAGAAGACAAATTACCAGCATCAGTGATACAAGAGAGGACATCCCTATAGACATTATGCATATTAAAAGGAGAAGGAGACATATTTATGCCTAACTTTACACCAATAAATTAGACGACTTCAAAAAAGTGAACAGATTCCTTGAAAGACAAAATGAGCAAATCTCACTCAAAAATAAATAATCTTAATAGTAATATATTTATTTTAAAAACTGAATTGTTCGTTTACAATATTCTCGCAAAGAAAACTTTATGGCCAGTTGGCTTCAGTGGTGAATTCCATCAAATACTCAAGGAATAAATTGAAACAATTACACACAAACTGTTGCAGAAAGTAGGAGAGGAGTGAACACTCATTGTGAGGCCAGCATCACTCTGGTACAAAAATCAGAGAGAAAGAGAGACAGTGAGACAGAGAGAGAGAGAGAACTATATGTAATACCAATCTTTTATGAATGCATACTCAGCCATACACAACAAAATATTTGAAAGTTAAATTCACTAATATATCAAAAAATATGACACATGATGATTAAGATTAGGTGGACTTTATTCTAGAAATGCATGGTTGGTTAAACATTCAACAAGTTAAAAAACTATTTAACCATGTCAACAGACTAAAGAAGCACACAGAATTATCTTAACAGATGCAAAAGAAGCATTTGACAAAATTTAATGTACATATAAAAAGATTCTCTAGGCAAATTAAGAATCAAAGTGAAGTTTCACAATCTGGTAAAGGATATCTAAGATAATCCTGCATCTTATTATGTTATTCTATCATGCTTAATGATAAAATGATAAACGCTCTTCAACTAAAAGCAAGAAGTATATACATTGACACAAGCCTTACTTTAAAAAAATTGTAGGTACAACATAGCCAAATCAAGCAAGAATGATTGAAAAGCTAAATTATAATATCTTGAAATTAGCATTGAAGTGTTCTGTTAAGGTTTATGTGATACCATGTGTTACATACACATAGATTTTTCAAATTATAAGATATTTCCAGTTTTTCTACTCGGGAGAGCAGTTGTTCCGATACAATATATTGCTTGAAAAATCAAGCCAGAAAAAGTCAATTATGTCCACTTTCATCACGTCTGTTTAACATTGTATAGAATTTGTACACAGTGCCAAAGTAAAAAAAGAATAAAAGAAATAGAAAGTATACAGAGGGTCCAATAAGAAGTAAATCCACCTTTATTTTCAGAAGATATGGTTGTCTGTATAGAAATCCCTGGAAAACTTATAAAACATCTATTAATAAAAATTGTATTTATGGAGTGTCAAGATACAAAATTAATATACAAAATAAATTCCATTTTGGCAAATATTTTTCAATGGAAAGTATAGTAATTACCATTTATAATAATACTAACTATCTGGAATACTTATGTATAATTATAACAAAATATGTACAGAATTTCCATGCTTGGAATTCTAAAACATTGGCGAGAGAAAACATCAAAAATGATCTAAGTAAATGCTAGAGATATGCCAGTTTCATGTATCACAAAATTTAATATTGTTAGATATCAATCTTCTCCAAATTGATTTACAGGTATATAATCCCATTAGAAATTCTAGCAAAATTTTTTGTTGTAGGAATAGACAGCCCTAGTCTACTCTTACAGACCACATGCTTTTATGACACACTTCACAGATACAGTGAACAAAATTGTATTTCAGAAAGGATAAGCATGGAGTTTAATAGTACAGAACAGAGTCCAGAAACAGACTCTCATATATAAGGTCAATTGACTTTCAACAAAGGAGCTAGAACAAGGATAAAATGTAATAAAAGGAGAAAAGTTGGCTTTTCAGCAATAGTGGTAAAATATTTGTATATTCATATGTCCTCCTCCCCCAAAATAATAGCCTGAATACATAACTTCATCATATATGTGCACAAAAATTAATTCAAAGTAGATGATAGACCTGAATGTTAACCTTAAACCCATAAAATGTTTAGAAAAAATATGAGAGAGAATGTTTATAATCTTGGGATAGATAAATATTTCTTAGATAAAATGAAATAAGCATGAATCATAAAACAAACAAAAAAGATGATGGTTTAGATTTCAACGTTTAAAAGTTCTGCTCTTCAAACTATGGTGAAGCATATGAAAAAAGAAACCAGAGAAAAGGAGAAAATGCACACAAAACTATTGTAATTTGTATGTAATAAGAATAACTGTACACATACATACCCATATGTTTAGAACTCAGTTATGAGAATTTAAAAACAGTTAAAGGTTGCAAATCATTTGAATAGACATTTCACCAAAGAAGATATATAGGTGGTGTATAAGCGCAGGAAATAATGCTCACCATTATTGATCCCCATAAAAATGTTCATTAAAACCTCATTAATTTACTTTACATACTTATTAGAGTCATTACATTAAACAACTACCAAAAAAAAAAAAAACCCTTAAAAATGTCAAGTGCTATTTCGAATGAGAAACAATTGGAACTCTTATCGTTACTGGTAAAAAACTGACATGGTATAACCACTTTGGAAAGTAGTTTGTCAATTTATTAAACAGTTAAATATCATATTTGTAATTCCATTATTTGTGGTTTCTCCAGTGACGGTTATACATGGGAAGTCTTCCAATTCAAAGATCATAAAATATTTTTGTATATTTTCTTTCACTTTTTTATATGTTCTATTTGTCTTTTATCTCATGTTTAAAGTATGAAGTAAAGATTGGGCTTTGTTTTGAATAAAAAATTAAATATGTCTTTACAACACACTTTAGCAATATTACTCTTATAAATATTAACCAAATATGTATGCTGTGTATGTCCACACACAATCTTATATTTGAACATTTATAGTGATTTTATTAAGAAATGCCAAAGATTTGTGAAATTTCAAATTCTCTTGAACAAGTAAATGGATAAACCAATGGGTATGCATTCACACATATGAGGTGCAACTCAGCAATACAAAGGAAGAAAGAACTGACATCTGGATGAATCACAAATGCATTATGTTCTTTTAAGACACACAAACTACAACGGCTGTATATTTTTAATTTTATTTTTATAGTCTTCTAGAACAGTGAAACTACAGGAATAGAAAATAGATCAGTGATTACCAGGTCAGAGTTCGAGTCATAGGATTTACTGTGAAGGGTCACTAGGAAACTTTGGAGTGTTGGAACTAATTTGTATTTTGATTGTGATGGCAATTGCATGACTTTAACTGTTTTCCAAAATTCATGGAATATAATACCTGAAAGAGGTAAACTTAACTGAATATACATTATAACAAACATGACTTTAAAAAAATAGTATGTTCCACATAGTCAAATCAAGCAAGAGTGATTAAAAAGCCTAACTATAGAATCTAGAAATAACCATTGAAGGGTTAAACTTTTTTTTTCTGCTATGGTTTATGTGGTGCCACTTGTTTCATAAATGGAGATTAATAAATTATAATAAGATATTTCCAGTTTTCTACTGGTGAGGACAGTTATTTCTATATAATGTATTACCTGGAAATCAGTTCTGCAAGGTGACTATAATCAGTAGGTTACTTGGGAGTGAAATTCTCAAAAGGATAATATAAACTAAACTACATTTCTACTTGCAAAAGAACTCTTTCATAATATTAATTCCAGCTGAATTACTAACAGAAAGAAATGCAAAAATGAAATATTTAGACCCACTGCTGACCCCTACTTAAATGATTGCAATCTTTTGATTTACTCGTCGTTCTACCATCTGATTAACACATTTTCGAGTAACAAATACATCAGCATATAAGCATTACGTCTCTATCAGCCTGGATCTTAAAAATATTTTTGATATGCCAAATTCCTGGAATTTAGCAGGTATACATCATGACAGTCATCAGGAGTTTGCATTTAATTATATGGATTTGAACTATGAGTAATGCTATGTGCAATTTAAGTGATATACATTTTTAAAATCAGAACATTTTTTACTGAAATATTTATTTATAACATAGATATATTTATGTAAAATGTCAAGTTCTAAAGATAAATAGTGTAGAATTACACAAACTAACTGACAGTATTACCAGGTTATGACCATTAAATCAGGCAATGGGGCGTGAAAGGCAGAGAGAAAGCTTGTTAGTTCATGCAGAAATGTTAGGATTGTTTTCCCTCTTTATAAGAATAAAGCAGAGGATCAGATCATATCAGCTGCCAGTGCTTGTCTCCTTGGGGAAAGATGGATATTGTACATGTTATCTAAGTGTACTCAGAAGTGGCAAAGCTTTTGGTCTTGTATTTTATCCTCCTGTCAGCAAAAGGACTATCAACCACCAACCCCTGTTATAAAACACAAGTCCAGCTCCAGAAGAGAATTCTGGCAGGAGAAGTCAGATTTGGACTCTTTCAGTTATATGCCTACTAAGGCATGATCTTCAGCACAAACTGGGGAATAAGGTTGACATTTGTTAAGGAAGATCTTTCAAGGTAAGATGAAATATCTTATATGTCTAGATATCTATTCATTAAGTATGTGACAGTAATGAACCTGAAAAAGCATATTCCAATAAATCTGCTTATGGACTACTCATTAATAAAAAAATACGAAAGTAGCACAGGAGAGAAGCTAAGTTGCCATTTTATATAAAACTGATTGCTCTAACCACAATAATAGAAGCAATTATCCTTAGAAAAATAACAAAGGAACAGAAAACCAAATACCCCATATTCTCACTTATAAGTGGTATCTAAATGTTGAAAACACATGGAGACATAGAGGGGAATAACACGCACTGGGGCCGACTGGAGGCTGGATGGTAGAAGAAAGGAGAGGATTAGAAAAAAACAACCAATGAGTACTAGGCTTAATACCTGGCTGATGAAATAATCTGTACAAAAATCCACCATGACACAAGTTTAAATATGTAACAAAACTGCGCTTGTACCCTGAACTTAAATGATTTTTTAAAAGTAAGTATTAGGTATTCTCTTTTCCTTTTCCTTTTTTTTTTTTTTTTGGACAGTCTTGCCCTGTTGCCCAGGCTGGAGAGCAGTGGTTCTATCACAGCTCACTACAGTCTAGAAGTTTTTGATTTCTGGGCTTAAGTGATCTTCCTATCTTAACTTCTAGAGGAGCTAGGAATACGGGTGCAAACATCACTTCACATGGTTATTATTATTATCATTATCATTTGTAGAGATGGGGTTGTCACTATGTTGTCCAGGCTGGTCTCAAATTCCTGGACTCAAGTAATTGTCCTGCCTCAGCCTCACGATTTGCTGGGATTATAGATGTGAGCCACTGCACCTGGCCAGAAATATTAGAGATTTTCTTAATCACTCATTTGACTTGCTCATTTTAAGAAAAGCACTTACAAATTATCTTCCTATGATCAGCAAATGGTTCATAAATTTTTTTTTAAGCTACCAAAACCTTGACACAATTCCAATAAAGTTTTGCAGAGACTAATTATAACTTGCAGGAGGAGAATAAAGATATCAAAATGCTTTAAGAAAGTCCTTCCCTATTAAAGGAGAAAACAATGGTGTTTATAAGGCGTAGTTGCTTTCATCTATTACACATTGTCACATTCACATAAAACATTGGAAGAGTAATTGCTACATCATATTTTGAAAACAGTTGATACAGGCTTACTGTGTGGGTTGGAGTATGGGAGGTAGGGTACCTTCAGCTATTTGTAGTACATTTGTGTGGAATAAATTAAATCAAATTCATCACAAATGGCCCATCTCCTCCCTGTATCCTATATACCATCACATGGGCTAGCACATATGAAATGCCCATTTGCCTGAAATGTATTTGCTATGCCTCTTTAGTTGCAATTGCAAGATACAAATAGACGTTGGCAAATGTCCCTTGTCCACTTTTGAAGATTATTTAGTGTCAATAAATTGGAAAAAGTAAAAATCTAGTACCTAATGGGGCAATTTACAAGTTCACTGAAACATACTCTATTCTAAATAAGGCCTGTTCTACATCATATACCTCTAAGTTCTATTCTGCAGTGACTCTTTACAATCAAATTGTTTCCCCAGAGCCCTTGACTTATATATTGATTCACTAAACTTCACTAACATTCTAATGCTGCAAATAGAACATATCATGGCTCCTATTTTATAGATGGATAAACAGAGCAATATAAAGTTTAGCCAAAATCAGAGCATACACCCTAATACAGATTCTTTTTCTTTAAGTGTTAAAGCACAAAGTACAATATTAAATCTTCTAAGACTATATGAAATGACATTTCATTAATATCAGTTTAGTTATTTTTTAAGTCTTTGTTCTTATATAATGTTACCGTAATAATATTGTCAAAATGACTTGAATACAAAATTTAATAAACTGGGATTATAAATAATTTATCAATATACTTCCAGTACAGATCAGCTATTAACTTTATCTTTGCTACCTTTTAAAATGTGAATATGATAACAAGATACTATTTTAAAATATATGTACATATCTGCATGCACTTGCAGGCATTTCAGTAAATGTGATATTTATATAACCAGTATAGTTCTATAGACAGATACAGATAGATGTAGATGATAGATAGATAGATAGATAGATAAATACATAGACATATGCATATATACATATATGAGAGTTTGACTTCTCTTTAAAAAGGCTTATTGAATGCTGCCTTTAGAGATCCCACACCAGCATGTCCTAGCTCCACTAACAGGATTGCAGGGGTGGGAACTCAGGATGGAGGATGTGTGGAAGGTCAATGAATAATGCTTAGGGAGAAAATCCAAAAGTAGGTTGAGACATTGTCATTTGCCTTCTATGCAGATAGAATTTCCTTATCTGCATATCTCATGGAAAAATGAAGAATTCTCATCTTGCTCAGGAGCTACATGAATAGATATTTATTTAGCAATATAAAACAATATAAAACATTTTGAAAGTTGATCAAAGAATGTTGCACTTTTATAGAAACAGTATATTATACAGGAGGTCTTCTATGGGCTAGGTAGACATATGCAGTCACATTTCAAAATACAAACATAACCTCTTTAAACAATTTGTTTATACATCTGATATATTAAAGTTGTTATGGATAGATGATAAATAGATGAAACTACAGATATAGATACACCGATAGTAGATAGATACACAGATAGTACTCAATATATAAACAGATAGTAAATAAAGGATAATGTATGTTTTGTATATATAAAACATTTAATTTTGCCTTCTGCTATTCATCTTTTAGGTCTAGGTTTAGAGAGTTACCTGGTTAAGTATAAAAAATATGTGCTTTGGTTTCTCTGAGAATCAGGAGCTACTTTTGAGAACAGAAAAGGTTGTTTCCAATAAACAATTTCAAACCTTCTTCCAATTATACAGTAATGCATTACCCAGTCCACTTTAAATATAAACATCAAGTAGCTCAAAAAAGAAAAAAACACTTTAATGGACCATTAAAATATAGAGCACTAAATTTATAAATAAAATAGACTTATATACACAAAAAACGTAAGTATAAACACGTTCTGTATACCCTCTTGTTATGGTTGGCTTGGCTGTATCCCCACCTAAATCTCCTCTCAAATTGTAATCCTCACCTGTCAAGGGAGGTATGTGGTGGGAGGTGATTGGATCCTAGGAACAGTCTTTGCCATGACGTTTTCATGATAGTGAGTGAGTTCTCAAGAGATCTGATGGTTTAAAAGTGTGGAACTTCCCCCCAACTCTCTCTTCTGCCACCTTGTAAAGAAGGTGTATGCTTCTTCCACTTCCACTGTGACTGAAAGTTTCCTGAGGCCTCCCCAGCAAGTGGAATTGTGAGTCAATTAAACCTCTTTCCTTTATAAATTGCCCAGTGTCAGATAGTATCTTTAGAGCAGTGTGAGAAAGGACTAGCACACCTTTTCCAACCCACACACACTATTATATCATTTTCTGGAATTGATTATTTAAAACAAATAATGAGACCTAAGGAGATTACAATATCATCTTAGTGATTTGTTCACATAGATTCTCATATGAAAAAGAAAGCATTCACATATTACTTGTCTATTTAGTTAATTTTTTTAAATGTATTTATTTTAGAAATTTCAAAATAAAAATATTTATAGACACTATTTGTAAATATCTATCAAATTGCCAATCATAGGTAACAAGAGTTACCTTATTGTTATACTTCTTATACTTCCTTAATTTAATAAAATTGACATATATGTTATAAGGGATTTGGTTTTCTGATATTTTCACTTAAGACTTTTGTAACAATATCCCATGAAATTAAATATTGTAAGCATTTAGTATTGAGAGTTTGGTTGCTTTTCCAATCTTTTATACATGTAAAAGTTTAAGTAGTATAAATATTGCTCTCCAAAAGTTCTTAAATATATATTTGGATGATATAGATTTTTATGAATTATCATCTCAATATTTTAAGTATATCTTTCAACATTTTTGTGTTTTGTTTTGACATATTTCTTTATTCCCCTAACTTGTATTTCTATTTATTTGTCATACATGCTTTCACACAGAAAGTATGTCTGATTTTAGAGTAGTATGTTATCCAATATTGGGTCAATAAAATACCATTATGAAATCTAGTAAGCACTCAATATTGATGACTGTTCAATGAACAAATCTTATTAGTTCTTATCTTTATGGAGTTCTTCATTTGTTTTGGCTTTTACTTCATAGTCTATAAACTTTCATTAATTTTATTAAAGATATCTTGATATAAATTATTTTATTAGTAATTAAAATATTATTGCTACTCTATATTAGTAGCATTTTCCTAGAACTTTATTTAACATAATTAGAAATATAAACTAGGCTTATATTTAAATATGCTTTTTAAATCAGGAAATAGATTATTATCAAATAAGATAGAGGCTCTCTCACTCTGTCTCTCATATGTACATATATACACACACATTTATAATACATATATAATATATCTAAACACATTCATTTAAATATGATTTGCTTTTCAGAGACTAAATTGTGTCAACTAACTTTATTATTTGTAATTTAAAAACCAGTACTCTAGATTTTTGCCTCTATTCTACCCAGAGAGTAAATATTAGTGATATTCTTTCATCTTATATGGTTTTATCAATTTTTTTGAATTTTCCTTTTATAGGTATTTTAGTGGTTGAAAAATGTTCAGAGGAGACAGCTAGAAGACTTACAAAATGAAAATTTGAGACCCTGCCTTGACATCTCACTACTTTAATCCCATTGAGATGGCTAAAATTAAGTGGAAATAAAATGAAATTTCTACCAGGATTGAAAAGCCAGAAGATAGCATCATCAAGGTGGACAGTTTAAGTACTTACTGGTATATATGAAGCAGATAGGTTCAAGTTAAGGAAATTTTCCTTATTTCAACAAATACACAAGAATATCAATTCAACTAATGCTTTCATTTTCCTGAGAAATCAATGGAAATCATCTAAATGAATTGCAATAAGGACAATAAACAAGGAGGATCTTGAAGACGTTATTAGGGAACAATAAAACAGTTTTGAGTATCCCAGAAGTACACTTTTAATAACTGTAATGGTCAGGCTTCACATGCTTCCAACAGGGTGTTAATTAAATCACAAGGTATGTAAAGAATGATTCTTAGTGAGTTGTTAGAATACATAAAGAGGGAATGCAGCGAACCTCTAACTTCTTGCTACCCAAATAATAAGAAGCATTATAGATTTACTACAATTTTACATATCTCTAAACTACATCAACTCGTTGAGTGTCCCTCCTATATCCTGTAGATAATTAACACTGTGATATCTTTCATGTTAGCATCACAAATAAACAGAACAAGAGAAAGAAGAAATCAAAGCCACCTATGAAGTAGAGAATAGCACCAACCATTGGCCACAGTGGATAATTGGGAAAAATTAAAAAAAACAAAACAAAACAAAAAACAATTAAAACTTGACAAAAAGAAAGTTACTCTTTCTTTCTAAAAGATTTTTTGCCAAATAACAAATGAAAGCATTACTTCATTCCTGGTGTGAAAAATCAGGTTTGCTTATTTGCCTATTTACAAGGATTATAGCATTAGCATATATTCTTTGACAGGAGAACAAACTGAAAGAAACTGGAAAGAAGTAAAAATAAAAGGATTTCTTTAAAAATGAGTTTGAGGAGGCCGGGCGCAGTGGCTCATGCCTATAATTCCAACATTTTAGGAGGCCGAGGCGGCAGATCACTTGAGGTCAGGAATTTGAGACCATCCTGGCCACCATAGAGAAACCTTATCTATATTATAAACACAAAAATTAGCCAGGAGTGGCGAAGCACACCTGTAATCCCAGCGACTTGGGAGGCTGAGGCAGGAGAATCGCTTGTACCAGGGAGGCGGAAGTTGCTGTGAGCCGAGATCTTGCCACTGCACTCCAGTCTGGGCGATAGTGGGAGACTCTATTTTAGAAAAAAAAAAGAAAATGAGTTCGAGGAAATAAAAAACAGAGTCAGCTCTCTGATTTTAGGTGTTTTTTTCTTGGATTACCTTGCGTGTTTGTATTCCATGTGTCTATGGTTATTATTTGCATATTTTTGAGTAGGGGTATTCCTATTTAAGTATGTTGCTTCACATAAATGAAAGTCATTATGTTCCTTTTTGTGAGTCAAAACCGCACCATGTTTCTCTAATTACAAGCCTACAGAAATGCTAAATATTTACTTCATAGCGAGTTCCTACAAATCTATAAATGGCTCATGTATATGAAAATATTAATGGGAAATTTTCGTTAATGGGAAGACTTTCCAATGCTGGTTTTCTTTCTTCCTCTATTGCTGTTCAGGTTCCTTTTTTAAAATACACTAGGCTTTCCTAGGGTCACAGAAATTCCTATAAGTCCTAGCTCTGCTCTAAGATAAAGTACATCTTGTCCCTTTAAGAGCTAGTTACCTTTCTATTGCAAAACATCTAGCCAGACATTAACTCATGCCTCAGAACTTTTGTCTCACAGATACATAAACATCACATCCTGCAGGCCCACAATGGCAGTGGACACATGTCAGTATGGTTTATGTGGTTCGCTTGACTTCCCACTCAATTTACTTAAGATGAAAAGAAAACTATCAACTCTTTTCAACACGCACAAAACACCAACTTGACAGTCCTGTCCGAACCTTTCTGCCTCAACTCCTGTGTTCACAGGGTGAGTGAGGTTAATGTTGGCTAAACAGATTTCCCTATACTGGCAGATTTAGTTTGAGAATATGGTGGTACCTGGTGAGAAATGTAGTGTTCTTGTTCTTTGAAAACTCAGTCAAGCCTGAGAAAGAGTCTCATTTTAGTATCCTGTTACATTAATATACTGTTAAATACTGTAAGTGGAAATTTATATATGTGAAATATATAGCAAATTTGAACTCTATAGGGTTTGTAAGAGTACACACAGCTACACAGATATTATGGCTTTATTTTCCCAAGACCTCACCAATTGGTTTTATGAAACTTTGCCAATGAGATAGGGAAAATGATCTTCTTATAGATTTGATATTTACATAATGACTTTATTGAGGCATGAGTTACATTCAATAAGCTGCATGTAATTTCATGCTTCACACACATTAAGTATATTTATATATCTTAATTTATCATTGTATCTATACGTTATCTGTGTACTCAAACTGTCACCACGATCAAGATAATGATTGTAACCATTACCTCAAAAAGTTTTCTAAAGTTCTTTTGTAATCCCTTTCTCCCGCCCCTCTTGCCCCTATTCCCATGCCCTCTCCACAGGCAACCACTGGTATACTATCGTTATACATATAAGTTTGCAGGTTGTAGAATTTTTCTTTTACCAAAGTCATTAGGGTAATCAGATTTAATTTTATTAAAAAAAAATATGCCATGCACACTTGTTTGAAATTTTTCTCTCTGCATACTTATATTGAAATTCCTCCATGTTATTGTGTATAGCAACAGTTCTTTAAATGTTAATGCTATTTTACTGTATGAATATACCACAGTCTGTTTATTAATTCAACAGTTATTTGCATTGTTTTTATTTCATAATTACTAAGAATAAAGCCACAATGAACATTTACATGAATGCAATTACAAGAGCATTTGATTTCATTTCTTTTCGGTTAATATGTTGGAGTATCAAGTAAATTCTACTTGATGTTCACTGTTTTCTACCTCAGAGTCTGACTAACTAGAGCAGTTCACATATACATAGAAACAGTATAAAAATGAACCTTACTTGCCCAAAAAATTATACAAGGGAAATGCTTGATGCAAGTATTAAAACCAATATGCCACCAAAAAAAAAAATACATCAAGAGTATAGGTGATATTTTCTTAAACTGATTTTTATTTTTCTAATAACAAAAAGTAAATTATTTATTGGCAAGGTCAAATATAAAAAGACATGTCAGTAAAGATGAGTGAAGAGTAAGAAACCTGCACTTGTGCCCCTTAAATATATAAAAGTTTAAAGAAAGAAAACAAAACTGGAGAGTGAAATAGAGAAGCTGTTTTACTACTGGCTCCCTCTTGCCTTCAAGTAACAAGGAAGGGTAAAATCAAGAACAGACTTGTTTTATTCCCATATTTATAATGTAATGTCATTTTAGTATTATTATGATGATTTTTACTTTCACTTTCATTTAGATATAGAGGGTACATGTGCAAGTTTGTTACATGGGTATATTGCAGTCAAAGTAATGAGCATGGTACCCAGCAGGTAATTTTTCAACCCAGGCCTGACTCTCTCCCTCCTCTAGTAGTCCACAGAGTCTATTGTTCCCATGTGTAGGTACATGTGTGCTCAATGTTAAGCTCCCACTTATAAGTGAGAACATGCAGTATTTTGTTTTCTGTTCCTGTGATAATTTAGGATTGTGGCCTTCAGCTCCATCCTTGTTGCTGCAATGGACATACTTTCAATTTTTATGGCTGTTTGGTATTGCATGGTACACATCACATTTTCTTAATCCAACCTTCCATTGATAGGCACCTAAAATTGATTCCTTGTATTTATTGTTGCTAATACTGCAGCAATAAACCTACAAATGTATGTGTCTTTTTTGGCAGAATGATTTATTTTCCTTTATATATATACCAGTAATGGGATTGCTGGGTCAAATGGTAGCTCTGTTTTAAGTTCTTTGAGAAATCCCCAGCCTGCTTTCCACAGTGGCTGAACTAATTTACATTTCTTCCAACAGTGTATAAGTGTTCTCTTTTCTCTGTCTCACTAGCATCTGTTGTTTTTTGACTTTTTAGTAACAATCATTCTGATTGTAGTGAGACGAAATGTCATTGTGATTTTAATTTGCATTTCTTTGATGATTAGTAATGAGCATTTAAAAATATTTGTTGGTTGTATAACTTTAATAAGGAAAAATCAAATAATCCTATTAAAAATGGGCAAACAACATGAATAGACACTTCTCAAAAGAAGACATACAAACATAATGTCGTTGTAATTTGATTGAAATTATTATCTACATATCAACATGTAGAAAATTTAGTATCTTATATGTAGCCCAAAAATCATTAAAAGCATGCCCTAAAGAACATAACCTAATAAGACACACTTTGGAAAGGTTTGCAATAGGAGTAAATTATTATTTGTTGTGCCTTTTAATATTTTCATGACTACGATAAGATAGTCATAAGATAAACTTTAGTTCAAATATATATCTGCCTGGTTCCAAGCCCAAAACTGAATGATTATTCTGTAATTTTAAAGTTAGTTTGACAGTATTTTAAGTCTCATTTTTTTAACCTGCTACAAAATATTGAGATTTTCTAAATATGAATTCATTTATTTCTTATGATACCATGCTATATTTATAGCTACCCTAAAAGTGATTTTATTGACATTTAATCCAGTAGTAATTTTCTGATACGTAGCTCCAACCAGAAAAATAATCAATAACATCATTGAGAAAAGTATAGTTAGCATTCATTGGCTGCTTATGAGTATTTAGAATTCAAATACAAAAAGCCTATAAAAACATCCCTTCTCCCTAAATTTCCCTGTGAACATTACAAAACTAATAAATTGAGAGAATTTTGATCTATAAAGTCATTGCTTACAGGACTCTTTACTATACAAATAATTTATTAACACACAAAAATCATTCTAGTAACACAGACCTCCTCTACAGAGTTAAAAAGATAATAATGTCGTTGAGGCAAATGACACCTAAAAGATGTTAATTACTTTTATTCCAAAGAAATGAAAGATATTAATGATCTATTTTCTTAAAAGGCTAATTTTTAACTTTTTTGTCTGCAAAATGGCAATTGTATGTGATCCAAATTTATAATTTTATGAGAGAATTCAACCAAACTGAGTTGAGTTCTGGGACTTGGCTCCTTGGCATTGGCTGGATTCAGATGTGTCAGAATGACGGATGTGAATTGCAGTATCTCCTACCCATAGTCACACAGCTCCAGACAATAAAATGCTAATAATTATACCTTAACTAACTTGTCCTGAGTAGAGAGGTTCCCTGATGACTATCTAATTACTCTAAGTAGTCAAATAATTATTCTCATATAAACAATAAAAACAACTCCAAGGATAATTGTTGTTGGTTTTCCTTAGCTTCACTAACCTCTTACTGCTCTTCTTGAGGTCTTGTTCTGAAATTCTGCTTTGAACCTAACAAAGGATTGGCATTTAGATGGAGGGAGAAACAAAAATGCATTCAGTTTACAGAGTGAAAGCTAAGCTGTATGGGCAGCTCCTCACATGAACAAGGCATTTCTCCTCAGAGAGGGCCTAACAGAAGTTTCTTTCTGATGTGTTTTGAAATACATTAAGCATTAAATGCTGTTTACGAATATGCTAAGTTTAAATGCTCCAAGTGTTAGAATCTGTAGATTTTTATTAAAGATTCCATTTACTATAAAATTCATTTTATGCATTTTGGACTTCAACTTTCATTTCATACAGTAATTCATTCTTAAATATATTTTGTCAACTTTCAAAATTTACATCAGAGCAGGTGTTACTAGAATGAGGTCTCAAATGTCTTATTCCTAAGTTATAAAACTGACATGAAGAAAATGAATACTTCAGACTGTTGGTTTTTAAACATGTGTGTTCCATTACATAGTTTCAGCAGAAAGTTTTACCAACTTAAAAAATAACCTGATCCAGTCACCACATTCATGGGGCCATAAGAATAAACTACATTGAGCTGCATTTGTTGCTATTTCTCTTCCGAGTTTTTTTTTTTATTTTTTAATTACCAGACTCTTGTAAAACTGAGTGAATAAGTATATATTACTATAAAGTTTTATTTTTATACCCAATTATTGTCCAGTGGAACACCAGGCATTATTTTCAATCCCAGATGAAAACTCCTAACAGGTTTGCCTTTTGCATCTTGGTGTTGGAGTCACCAAGGAAAACACAACACAGTTCAGCATCGGGTAGAACAATGCTTTCCTTACATAGAGAAGACTGGGAGCCAGATCAGCTTCAGTGGTGTGAGTTGGTTCCCGATGGCTAGTGGGTATTCCTTGGCAGCTAACTCAGAGTGATGTGCCAATATGCGCCCATTTTGTGGGGTAGGGAAAGGAATATGACCAGGACTGAGGGAGTACCTGAGAGCCACTGATGAACATGCTTAAGCAGAAAAAGGAAACACTCCCAGAATCTGAAACAGAAAGCTATTTCCACACAAGGCAATAAGCCTGGTACCTGCCACGTGGATATTTTATCTCTTGGTAAGATAGTGTTCCAGTCTCAAGACCCATTCTTATGTAGCACCCAACAGGGGGTCAAAAGACACACAAAACTGCACATAAAACTGCCATAAGGAACTCAGAGTGATGACTATGAGATGGATGCCTCAAACCAAAGTTTGGTTTGGATGTTCAGGCTGATATTGCCACACATGCACCAAGAGGGTATAAAAAGTTTTATTGCTCCCTTTACTGGGCTTTTGTGAAAAGCAGAGCAGACTCCCAGCAGATTCAAAAATGGCTTGAGTGAGCAGAGAAAGAAAGCATGTGTGCGTTATATCTGTCTAATAGATATAACAAATGTTCTTATGCGGACTCATAAAAACATTTGTCTTTGTGGTCTGTTTTCTATTCTTTAAAAAGTTAATATAATTAATCTCTAAGAGTTTTGTTTGATTCTACAATTGTCCTGCTATATCAATTTTTAAAAATAAATTCATATAAAATACACTGTAAAATGCAAAACCAATAAAAGACACTGCAATTAATTCATATTTTCCCTCTGAGACTATATTTTTTCATTTAATAATGGGTAATATTGAAAAGATTGGTTAAAGAAAATAAACTATAAGAAAAATAAATTGTAATTACAGATGTTGTCTCTCAATATGAATATTCATTTTTTCAAGTATTAGTTAAAATCTATCTTAGTTTCTTTATATGTTTTACTTATTATCCCTTTAGAGTGACAAAATATTCTTATATTTCATGTAATTTATAAAATATAATTACCTTTAAATATGTAATCAGTAATCATTTAAGTGTAACATTTTATAATATATTTAAAATATAAAATAATAACTACTTTGTTCATAAAATCATTAGTAAACTTTGTCTGAATGTCAATCTATGAAGTGAATGTTAAATCAAAATATTTTTTCTGCTCATAAACCTATTAACTTTCAGTTTTTAAATACACTTTGCACTCTAAACCTCAGTAAATATGGTATTTACGTAATGGGTTCCCTATTTAAAAAGAGCTATATTTATTGAAGTAAGTTATTCAATTTAAAAAACATAATGTGGTGAAATCTGTTTTTGCTTGTTTTTTGTTTCTTTTTTAAAATATTAATTGTAAAATATCTTAGTAAAAGTAGAAGTGTTAAGGCTTATGGGATTCTCCTTTCTATAGCTAGATTTGAGACAGGTGATAATCAACATTACTGTATTCAGCTATGAATGGCGATCAATAGGATATTATGCTAATTCAAATAAGCCGGACAGAGAAGGACAAATACTTCATGATTTCCCTTATATTTGAAGTATAGAAAAAGTGCAATTGACAGAAGCAGAGAGTAGAATGGTGGTTGAAACTAGGGGTTGGCGAGGATGGGAAAATACTAGTCAAAAGGAACAAACTTTCTATTATAAGATGAATAAGTTCTGGGGATCTAACATACACAACACGGTAAAAATGCTTTATTGTATATTTCAAATTGGCTCACATAGTAGATCTTAAGTATTCTCAACATACACATAAAAATTGTGTGAAGTGATGGATGTAGTAATCAGCTCCATTGTGGTAATCCCTTCAGGATGTATATGTATATCAGATTATTAGGTTGTACACCTATAATGTATACAATTTGTATTTGTTAATTATACTTCAATAAATCTGGGAGCAATTTTATAATATGGAAATTATGGACATGTTTCATTGAAATACACTCTAGAAGTTAGAGTTTCCTTGCTAAATTAAGATCCTCTTTGACAATGATGTATTTGTATTTTTTTTACTTACATCGAATTTTTATTTTGTGGTTATTTTTAATGAAAGTTACTTTTTAAAAATTTAGTTTTTCATCAATTATTTGAGGGACATGTGTCTGCAAATTTTACAACGCAACTGAAGATGAAAAATTACCTTTGAATCTGCATGGAAAATTAAAAACAATATTAAGTATATTTCCTTTGAATTTGTCAGATATTCATTGCTCAGCCAATGCTTGGATAGCATGCCAGGTACACATATGCAAATTCTTAACTTTACTGCATCACACAGATAGACTCAAATACACTTCTAGTAAAACTCCTGTGTTTCCCATTATTTTCTCCATCCTTAATCTTTGCCCCAATTATACTTCAACATTTTATTAAATTATTATCCTAATGCTCTTTAGCTCCTTCTTGACAAATTCTACAACCTTTCTTTTCTTTTAGATGTTTTGGCTTCTATAAGATTCTCCTCATGCTCTAGTCCACTTTGCTCTCTCATTCTTAAAATGTTCTTCTCCCTTTGTATGTTCATTTATTTACTTTTCAGTTTCTAGCTTCCCATATTATAACTCCTTTTGTACTTCAATATCATCCAAAAATTATTGTTTGGTCAGATGCTCCTCTGTAACTCTGTGATTCCCTCCCTAGCCTTGACTTGTTGCAACATTATAATGAATTTCTGTGTCCCTTTCTCTAAATCTATATGACTAATTCTAAGTAACTGATAGAAATGAAGGTCCATGTCTCTATAGAATACAAAACTGTAAAGAAGCATGTAGAAGAATAAACTCATTATTTGCATTCTAAATCAATCCAAACAAAAAATTTTAGTCATTTCTACCATTCATCCCCTAAATAATAATAAGAAAAAATTCATATCTTAGCTATATCTTTCTATTGATTTATTGACCATTGACTTAGTTCATGCCCCATATTTTCCTCATTTAGGCTCCACTTCCACCTCTCTCTATACCAAAATAATCTTTCTGAATTCTGCACTCACAATGAATCTCACAATTTATTAGACTGGCATTTAAGAGAATTTTGAGCTTCCCAATATTCTTTTCATATTCATTTCTCTACTGTTTTACAGACACATTGCAGCCAAGTTATCTGCATTATAAACAATGTTTTGTCTTAGAAGTCTCTTTTTGTTTTTATAAAGTGACATGATTTCTTATTCTTTTATTAAAGCCTACTGATCTAGTTCTTTAATAAACCCATCACAGATTTTCACCATGTAATCTATAGGCACTTTTTCTGCAGTGTTGACATCATCCTTCATCATCCACTTGTGGCATCATGCCAACACTCAAAATGCTTTGAATTTTGCAGCATTTCAAATGTCAGAGTTTCAAATTAGGGATGATCTACCTGTCTTGTACAAGTGCTCTTTCTTTATCTTACATAGGACTTAATTCAACTGTTTTTTGTATGTGTGGAAGGGAAAAAAGTAAAGGAGGCTGCTGGAAAGAAAATTCTTGTTAAATTCAGTGTGTCTGTTATGAAAAAGGCTAGTCCCCACCCCAACTGTCATGCCTGATTAGGAATTGCCCACTTTACTGATTATTGTATTACTCTGTTCCTCACCAACCCACCCCCTCACCTGCCCTGCCTTCTGTCACATACTTCTTCAAATTTGTTGAGATATAATTAGGTCTTTTTTAAAAAATATGAATAAATATATCCCCAAGAAAGATAGAATCAGATGATTAGGTTGTTTTTGTTTTTTACTTGTTTATATTATTATTTGTATATTTATATTTTATATTTTTATAAATATAAATATTTAATATAAATATTTATATTAATTTAATTTTGACATTAATATATTACATTTATATATAAGTTAACATTAAATTTATATTAAAATTAATTTAATATTGAAATATTAATATTAAATTTAATATTAATATAAGTATTTAATATTCATAAATAATTATATATTTATATTTCATACATTATTATTCATACTTTAACCTTGCTATACACTATTTTGGCTACATAGGGTAAAAACTAATCCGACTGCATAATGGTAGACAGCATTTCAGCTTCCCTAATTTATTCTTATACTTTGATTTCATACGTATTTTTTCTTTAACCTTGTTTTATCTATCCTTCTATCAGTCCATGCTATCTAGTCCCTACTTATGATTTATCAGTTGTTATCTCAGGTATCACCTAGGTGATAGTGTCGTTTCTTTTCTTTCTCAGATTGACTCACATTAGGAACAGAGTGGACTCATGGAAATGAATAAAGTGTGGATGCTTCAGTATAAAGTTGTGTCCCCTTCAAAAATTTCACTTATTTCTCCTAAGCCAGCTTAACTCAAATATGTCACTCCTACAATAATTATAAAACTCATGAGTATCACCAAGGAATGTATGTTACTTTTATTAAAAGCTAAGTAATGACACTAAATGTAGATTTCCTGATTTCTTCTATAATTCTCATTACAATATAGTCTTGCATTGACCAAAAAAAAAAAAAAAAAAGGCTATTTAGAGACTAAGATCTCAATGAGGATTGGCACTGTCCTAAAATCTATTCTTCTTTTTTATAATTTAATCTCTGCTCTAAGCAATGTTTCAATGCTGAGACTCAAAAGATAGATAGGAGTTATCCTGGTGGGGACATTTCTTTAAAGGCATTCCAGGGATACTGAATATCTTTACTGCAAATTCTCAACTAGTCTAAAATCTGCTTCCCCTAGACTAACACAAAATTCTTCCCTCTGCTTTGCCTTTTTCTTGCCCTTTTAGCCTTGTACAGAGTAGTACTCTTTTAAAAATGTAAATCAGATCCTTTTATTTCCCTGCTTAAACCTTTCAATGGCTTTCGTTGCTATTAAAATAAAATCCACACTTTTTTCCATGATCAATAAGGCTGACTAATATCATTCTGCCTAATTCTCTAAGTTCACTCCTTATTATTGCCACTCTAACTCAGTGCCGTTCAGTCCCTCTGATATGCTTTTTTAGTCCCTTGTTAAAGTCAAGCGTTTTGTAGCTTTCAGGACTTTTTATATCAGTTCTCACTTCACACAGTTCTTCACATACTCGACTTATTCTAATCTCTCACCACACAGGTCACATCTCTAGAGAGGCTTTTCATTTTTTAAACGGAAATTAAAAGGAAATTCAATTAAGCTTACACAGGCACATATACACATACAGTATTAGTTTTTTTCATAACTAAATACCCAAAAGGAAGAGTAACATTTGATCCAATTGTCCATTCATAACACCAAAATGATGGTTTCTTTTTTCTTCCCCGCTCAAGTTTTTTGTGTGCCGAATCCATCCTATGTCAATATCCATGCATCCCACCTGAGAGATTTTAGCAAGGTCTTTATGCTTCAATGTATTTATCCAATTTGAAAGAGTAATACAGTGCAATTACCTTTTTTGAAACTATACGGAAGAAACTTTCTTTTTTGAAAATATATGGAAGCAACTTTCCCAGGAAACCTTCAAAGAACCTGCTATTGTGTCTCACCTTAAAGCAATCACTGTTTTCAAGGGAATGAAGGAGGGTGCAGAGCTTGATCCAATAGTATTCCCTGCCCCAGAGCTTGGAGTTAGGGAAGGTCAAAAGCTTTAAGAGAGCAAGAAACCCTTAATGAGTTGGAGGGAGAATTGGCAACCTGATTGAGAATAGTGAATAGGAGAAGGAATGGAGCAGGATACAGAAAATCAGCAGGCATCCATTCTATTGTTCTTGTTGACTTTCTATTTAACTGCTCTGTGTATTAGTTATCTCACTAAGAGGATGGTAAGTGCCTTTTTAAACCCTTGTATACTGCAGCAACTAAGTCACGTACACAGTGATTTTGCTGAGTGAATAAATAAATGATGGAGTTATAAAGTAGTATAATATACAGAGAAATACACTGAGCTCAAGAGATAAAGCCAAAATATAAGCAGGGGCATATCATGAAGGACCTGTGTACTCTATGATTATAGGTTCGGTAGTGTCACAACAGAAAATGATGCAAACACTCAATATCTTAAAGCAAGAAAAGTTTATTTATGCTCATACTCTCTATGCACAATGGATGCTCAGAGCTCTGTATACTGTCTTAATCAGGAGCCCATGCTGATGGCGGCTTATTGTCATCTGTTTCTACCACTATTGCGTCATGAGGAAGGTTAATGGGGAGTCTTTCACTGACTCTTGGTTTCTGTAAATAAATGATCATGTCACCTCTGATAGCATTTTATTAGCTAAAACTAGACACATCTAGCTTCAATTGGCAAGCAAAAAAGTACCATTAACTATGTGTCTGAAATATTTGTTTCAAAACAGCATATTTAAGGGTCTTTTATCAAATATAAAGGGCATATGTGGGCAAGAGAAATTGGGAAAAAAATAGGAAGGGTATATGATCAAGCACTAATAACAATTTCAAATTAGTTCATAATTTGGGGGGACATACTATGGTTTATTTTCACGTAAGGTTGAAAATCAAACATTATCATATATTTAAATTAACTCAATGCTTATAAGAAAAGAGAGTATATAAGCAAATATATTGAAAAAAATAAAGCTGAAGTGTTGGCCAATTTAAAAATATTTATTTAGGGCATACCATTATAAAACATTGAGTAAAAAACTGTTGAGCCAAGACCTGAATCCATATTTTTCTTACATCAAAATAAATGTCCTTCTCTTTATACTGTTTCGGTTTGAAATAAAAGCAAGCAAACAAATAAACAAACAAAAACTACCAAACTCTTTACTCCTGACTTACAATGTTCTCTTCTATTTGGAGAGTTATCTATTAGCATAACACTCCCAGCCCCATTTGTCCTCCCATTTACTTTTACTCTCAGTAGAAACTAGATTTATGTTATTGGTAAATTTCAAAAAGAAAATGAATGTACTTAACTCAGTTTTTTCTTTCTTCTTCTTCTTTCTTTCTTTCTTTTTTTTTTTTCTTCAAGATTTAACTTCCTAGACAGAAAGTCCATTGCAGGCTGCTTCTCCAGGTCATAAATTGTGTGAGTGCTGACTCTCAGATTAGGAAAATTGTGTTGCTTAGTAGGACATGTGACTAGGTCAGAAGTCTCAATTTCTGGTGTTCAATGTAAGGAAACCCATTGTCACAACGGGCCGTAATTTCATTGTTATTCATCAACCACCTAAACGATAAAATTATTATGTAGATCTGAATGTGCCTCATTCCTTATATCTGTTTCTCAGTTGGTTCAGAACTTAGGCAGAAAAAACAAGCATGTCATATTCGATGCTCAATCAAATAACAGCAAAACATAAACAAAGAATAATAATGTGATAGTTACTTAGAGAAATGTTAAATGAAGCTTTTTGTGGAGTTTCCATATAGACATGACTTTCAAACTGAAACCTGTAAAAATAGTAACAAGTGGTAGATAGAAGAAAGTCATAGGTAGAAAGCCGTTTCCAAGTGTAAAAGTTTATAAATCCAAATTGTATCTGTAATTTAGTCTATCTGATAAAACTTTTATTAAGGTAAATAAATGAGGGATTCAAGTTCCAAATATGAAGTATGTTGATGTTGTTGTTTGCCCCATGATGCTAAACAATTCTCAGTCATTCTTTAAGACAGATCATAGTTCTTCTTCTCTATAGACTTTTCTAATTTATCAAATAATAAAATATAGTTCTTTTCCAAGTGTTCACAACTTCTATTTCATATTTTTATCCTTTTTCTGTTTTTACTGAATTGTTATTTAAATACTTCACTTCTCATATAATTCTTCAGTTGTTTAAATTTTATCACATTAGCTAGATTAAGCTTTTCATGGAAACTTCACTAAGGATTATAAATCTTTGTATTCTCACAATATCTTGAACTGCCTCTGAGATTTAGTGCATAACTTAATTATCTACTGTTGGTTTTATCTTTTAATGTGCGCATAGCAGAAATTCAATTGTAATGAAAAATAAAGCAAATAATATCTTATGTTTTAGCTTTATTCTCAGCTAAATAATCTGATCAGAAAATGGACTGTGTGGTATACAGTGGGAAATGCATACTCATAGAAAAAGAGTAAAATGAATAAGAAAGTTGAGAGCATAGAATTTTTATGAGACAAAGTATGTACTCATCCAATCAGTCAATCAATAAATATTTATCCATAGACTACTCTGTGGCATGCACTGTGCCGCACGCTGAGTACGAGACCCTGGGAAAGTCTGACATGCTCTCTGTCTTCATGAACTCAGAGTGTAAAGAGAAATAGATAAATAGTAACGACAATACATTTGATGGACCGTTGTGGCAATATATTTCCTGAATTTTTTTTATTCTTTATGAAGAAGTCTATAGATCAGATACAGAAATCTTATACACTTTTTTTTTGTTGTTTTTTTGTGTTTTTTTCCCTGCAAAGAAAGTGATAGAATGGAGTTTATTATGTTAGTGTGGCAGTGGATGTATTAATATATGTATGGGGTGAACTGGAAGTTTGAAATTTAACAGGCTTTCCTAAATCCCAAACTGAATTCACACAGTAAGTAGTTCAAATATTGGAGACATAGCCTTTCACCAAAAAGAAAGGCAGTATGACCACGGTGAGGCAAAGTCAAGCAAAATAAGGATATATCTTTCCATCCAGCAGATAACTTGGACGTGCACCAAGAATGGCAGTATTCCCTTGTCTTCAGGTAGAGTCTTCATTATTTGACTGTCATTGGCCACTATATGTCTGTACAAGAAAATCAGAGTGCAGTGAAACTTTATGTGGAGAACAAGGATTTTAGAATGTAAGAACAAAAACAGATAAATAAACTCTGTTTTCATTAATAAATCATTTAAGTAATTTTAATGTGTCCTCATAGAAGTCAACTTAATTGACTAATGTTCAAATATTTTTTTAAAAAAGCAATGATTAATACACAATTAAACAATTGTTCCATATTAATCACATTTGAAAATGTTCAACTATAGCTAGGAATTAGCTTCAATTAGGGGCAGCTAAGGAAAGAAAATGAAAAGTGGGTCAGAGAACCAACAAATTTGGAGATGTATAATGCAGTATGCATGGTAATGATTTGAGAGTTGTATAAGATAAACTGATATTACAAGTTTATAAATTCAGTTGGAGAAGATATCAGTAATTTGAGCAGGGAAATTTTATCTAAAAGTGTTTTATTCTTGTTTGTTGAAATGATATGCATGTGTTAAGACACAACAAAAGAATTCTGACAACAAATATATAATTTTTCACATACATTTTTGGATATAATGTATATATCTTTCCACACATATATTCAGAAGAAATAGATAAAATAGATGAAAAAATAAAATAGATAGCAAATATAGTTAAATAAGAATGAATCGTTACCTTATGGTTTAAGCTTCTGACATAGAATTTGGGAAATTTCTCTGTACTTATGAGGCAAGTTATATCCCTATATTTGCACTAATATCTTATTAATCCATCCAAATAATTATTATTTTAAAACTTTTATACACACCAAAATACTTTTCCAATATGTATCATTTTTCATAGTATAATACAATTATCCTACATATTAGCATTGATACCACCAACTTTTAACCTTCCTGATAATATTTGAACTTAATAAAATACTTTGAAATGGTTTAATTTTCTCCACAAATCTTTTGGGTATGGAAAAAAATGATTACATTAATCTATTATTCTATTTCTCTGTGGAACAGAGACTGGATAACTGGAAAAGCTGTTTCTGAGTCCTGGCTTGCTAACTGAGTATGCTCATATCAGTTATTGGCAGCACCTGTCATCTGCCTTGTGTTCTTAGATGCAACATAAATCTTTTTACCTAATGATATCATCTCTATGAGAGTACAGGAAATGCCATATTGGGTTATACATGTGATCCTTCTAATCCTAAGTTTGTTTTGATAGGTATTTCTAGGGCTGCCTTATGGAAAGATATGCCTTATAACACATGACATTAAGCAATACCAATTAAAGATACATTGAACACGTCTCAACAACAGCATGTGTTTATTTCTACCCCATACCTACATCCTACTATTATGGTTGTAACAGAATAAAAGCAGATTAATAATGTCAGGCTCAAACTGAGGTCCGAAGGAAGTCAGTGGGTGAGTGGTGGGTAGCTGGAAAAACACTCGAGGAATTGTAGACAGTTTCTACATGGCTTTATTCTTTTTCTGGGTGTGAATAAGCCTGGGCATGAGCAAGCCCAGGCACAAGCCATATGTGCAGCATTAGCAGGGTAACATTACTTTTATACAACCCTTTTTACACACCATTTATACACAATAATGACTCTGCGCCAAGCATTAGCTTATGTGGGTGATCACCTAATGTGCCTCAAGTGGTGTGGTTTACAAAATGAAGGGAGTTGTGCACTTGAGTTCCAAACCCACTGAGTCATGCTGGACTGAAAGTCTCCCTCGACCTATTCTTGACTGCAGCACATCCACTTCCCTAACACCCCACCCCTTAGGCCAAGGGAGACATAGGCCTTGGACATATAGATCTGACACATAGGCCTTATACATAAGTTCTGGGCACACAGGCCACAGACACAAAGGTCAGACATATAGGCCCTGCACATTAAGCCAGGTTTTTATTTCACTACCTTGAGTAATGCTGGGGCAGGCTTCAACCAGTTACCATTCAGCCACATACCTGGTCAGAGGAGGTCGGGGCAGGCTACAACCAGTTACCGTTCAGACCCATACCTGGTCAGAGGAGGTCATCCTTCCTCTTATAGTTCTTGCCACATGGCCTGGCCCCACATGGGTTGATGATCAACTAGTCACTTTTTAAACTTCTAGGTAGTTAATCACAAGGTTTAGCCTCAATAAACTGCACAATTATCAGTGCAGATTATCATAGGTGCCATCTCCTTGATTAACATTATTCATATTGCTCTGAGTTCAGCCCATTGACTACTTTGTCCACAACCAGTATCAAACCATATGTTGTCAGTAATAGGCTGGACGGTGACAGCACTCCAAGCAACAGCAGTACCCTGGCTAGACCCATCTGCATACCATGCCCATCAGGAATGGGGCAGGCAGTGCCTCAGGCACCATGGCCTTAGGCCCCAAGGCCTTATCCTGCATTAGGACTACAGGTCCCAAGACTTCCTGCAACTCTGCTGCTAAGGGGCTTGTGTTAGTGTACATCACTGCTCCAAGTAGGTACCCTACTTTGCTAAAGTGAATGTCTGCACCATCCCGGTCTGAGCGACCATTACCCATAAATGCACCCATCTAGCTGTTGGGTAAGCTGTCCACATGACAACTGCAGCCTGTCCTGTCACACTCTCACAAGCCCAAAGAGCAGCACATACAGCTGCTAGCTGGTTCTCTGTCAAGGAATACTGGAGCTCAGCTCCCTTCCATAGTTGGCACCAAAAGCCAACTGGCATCCTCAAGCACTCTGTGCGCTGCCACAGGCCCCAGCCAAAACCATCTGTGGTCACATGCACATCCAACTCAAATGAGCGCCCTGGTCGACTACCCATAGAGCTTGTACCTGCTGAATAGCCCACTTGACTGCCAGGAAGGTGGTCTCAGCTGCGCCATCCCAATCTCAGGCAAACTAGCACTGCTGATTCTAAATCTGAAAGCAAATCAGAGGTTAACATACTATTATCAACAAGATCATGACATATGGTGGGTCTATTCGTATAGCCATGTGGCAACACTCTGAAAGTCCATTGTTGCTCTCTCATGAAGGCAAACAGTTCCTGACTCTCTAGAAACAACAAACAAAAATCAAATTGCATTAGCCACGTCCACTGCATAGTGGTACTGTCCCAATTCTGTCATCAAGAGGTCCATCCATTCCACGATAGATGACACAGCTGCCAAGTCGTGTAAAATGTCCACACCCAGAATATATCTGTGCTGTTGTCTCCCAGCACGAGCACTTGCTGTGCATTGGTGGGAGACCAGTGGATTGCTAATTTCATATGTGGCCTCCGCTTGTCTGGTGTCCCCACAAAGCCAGGTACCCAGGCCAGTTCCCTCATCAAACAGAAAAGGACTTTAGTCCCCCGCCTGACTGCAGCACATAGTCTTTGAGCTGGAGCCCCTGGGCGGGACCAGGTCAATTAGCAATGTATTTCTCCCCTTGGGCATTTTCTGGAATTGCTGCTCCATAGATAACTGTCTCCAGAAAGTTAAGAGTACTGCACTGGGCTGCTTATTGATTATCTCTCAGTGAACCCCAGCCAGAATCAAATCTGTCCACATACGCGAGCATGTTACTCATTGGCACACCCTTTTCTCTTGTGGGGGATCCTCTTCTTTACGGCACAGACCCCCTTAATCCCACCTAAAGCTTCCAGGCCTGCATACACAGCAGCCTCTAATTCCTTTTTCAAGCTCTGTAGCTGAGCTAGGTGCCCCGCCTGCGTTTGGAGATGCCCATTCACGGAAGCTTCTAACTTCTTTTCTGAGCTGTGTGATCTGTAATCAGACCTCCAGGCATCCCATACGTGCCTGGAGGGCCCTTAACTGGACTACACCCCTCAGGGACTGGGTGTGTACTTCTCTTAGCGCAGTCAAAAGTGGCCATCCAACTCTACTGGCAAAGGTTCATTCCTTTTCACTGCTCTGTGCTTCCAGCTGCCTCAGTGCTTTCTCCATGCTTGTGGGTAAACCATCCACGACCGCCCAGGTTTCCACCAGGGCCTATCAGAGCACCAAAGCTGCCAGCAGGTACCACAACTCATGTTGCGGCCACATGGCCAACCCGGAATCAGTGGGGACGAAAGGCTCACTCACTCTGGGATCCTGTTCGTTGCGCCAATTGCCAGTTTCTAACTGAGGCCCAAAGGGAGTTGGTGGGTGAGTGGCAGGTAGGTGGAAAAAGACTCGAGGAATCAAAAACAGTTTAGACATGGGTTTATTCTCTTTCTGAGTGCAGGCTAGCCCGGGTGCAAGCCTGGGCATGACCTATATGTACAGTGTTAGCAGGGTAATTACACCTTTTACAGAAAATAGTGGGTCTGAGCCAAGCACAAGCTCATGTGTGAGATCACATAATGTGCCTTACGTGGCATGGTTACACAATGAGTGGAGTTGAGTGTCTGTGTTCCAAACTTGCAGAGTCAGGCTGGACCGGATGTCTGCCTTGGCCTATTCTTGACCACAGCACATCCATTTTCCTTACAAATAGACTGGGCAAAAAGAATTTAAAAGTAATCACAGCAAATGATGAATGCCAAATTATTCTTTAAAATGGTCTGTGAATGAATGAATGACAGTTGACTTACGATTAAAGCTTCTTTTTTCTTGTAATAGCCTACAATAGAGAAATACAACAAATATGCACACACTCTTGTGCTACAAAATTCAAGAATGTTAGGAAACAGTGCCTTTAAAGGTGTGTAATTGAAAGGGACTAAATAGAGGAGAATTGGTAAAAGAATTATTGAAGACAAATTTGGATCTCAAATATGTTCTGTCTAACTCAAACAGCCTAGTGATTGCCTATTCTGCAGTGACAGAAGATAAGTTTATTGTGAGTGAAATCTCAACAGGAGAAATTTCAAACTTTTGAAAACATTTCCTGATAAAAGAGATAAAGAAAATGTCTTGAGTCCTAATACTGAAGGGTGAGATCCAGTCCTCCTTTTTTTATTAGTTTTTACAATGCTGACTTTCAGACTCACACCCATTTGGTACTAAGAGATAATTTCTTCTGTTAAAAAAAAAAAAAAAAAAAAGAGTAAACCTGAGAAGTATGTATTTCCAACTCTGGTATTTGAGAATCCTTCACTGAAAATGGTGAATTCTCATTAGATCACCTTATTGTGACACACCAGTTGACAAAACCTGAATAAGCAGACAAAGATTCACCCATGGGTTAAAAAAACTATTCAAGGTTAACTGAGAATTTCAAAAGATCTGACAAAATAACAGGGCCAAAAATACAAATTAATGAATATATAGCACAGAAATACATAGAGCAAAAGAAAAAGAAACATATATATGTAACATAAATAATATTGTCAAATTTAAGAAATACTACTTTTCCCATTAGCCAAGAATGTCTTTAAAAAACAATGCTGAAGATCACTAATCATCACAGAAATGTGAATTAAAACCATGATGAGATATCTTCTCACACATCAGAATGGCTATTATTGAAAAGTCACAGAAATAACAGATTTTGGCATGGATATGGAGTAAAGTTAACATTTATATACATTTGTTACGAATATAAATTAAATCAACCTCTATGAAAAACAGTATGAAGCTTCCTCAAAGAACTAAAAGTGCATCTACAATTTGATCCAGCAATCTGGCTACTGGGTATCTACCCAAAGGAAAAGAGTTCATCATATTAAAAAGATACCTGCACACATATAAAAATGTGAAAAAGAAGAAAAGATGTTATAACTAATAAATGAGTTAAAAAATTAAAGAAGATACCAAGTCAGTGCATGAAAATCAATTATATCTTTATAACTACAAACACACACACACACACACACACACACCATGGAATACTGCTCAACCAAAATAAAAGAATAAAATAATGCCTTTTGCAGCAACTTGGATGGAGTTGGAGGCCATTATTCTAAGTGAAATCACTCAGGAATGAAAAATCTAATACCACGTGTTCTCACTGATAAGTAGGTGCTAAGCTATGACTACACAAAAGCATACAGAGTGGTATAATAGACATTGAAGACTCACAGTGGGGAGAAGGAGGGAGAGTGAAGGATACAAAGAACATATTGAGTACAATGTATAATATTCAGGTGACAGGTGCATTAAAACCCTAGACATCACCACTGTGCAATTAATCCATGTAACCCAAAACCACTTGTACCTCTAAAGCAAAGCAATTGAAATAAAAATTGAATTT
Organism: Chlorocebus sabaeus; assembly: GCF_047675955.1. Taxonomy (NCBI): domain Eukaryota; kingdom Metazoa; phylum Chordata; class Mammalia; order Primates; family Cercopithecidae; genus Chlorocebus; species Chlorocebus sabaeus. Next base: position 67,207,821 of record NC_132920.1, on the reverse strand, counting down.
AACTAAATGTTAGAAAAGAAATTAAACATCATAATATAGAAAATAGTAGAAAACCAATTTTGAAGATGCTGGGAGGTAAAATATTGAAATAATATAATGTCCAAATAAAATAAGCAGAAGAAATTTAAAAATAAGAATAAAATAACATTTTGAAGAAGCCTCCAACAGTGTAACAATATAAGTTAAAATGATCCACAAAATAGCATACTATGGTAAAATTTTGAGAGCATTGTGCCTAAAAAGGAATACAAGATTGTGTCATTCTAGATTTCCACATTACAGTGGCTGCACTATAAATAAGAACCTCGAAAATTATATCCATTGTCTACATATACTCATTTGTCCTCTGTGACTTGTAATCTTAGATGTTTCAGGAGTCATAAGAGGTTTCTACTGGAAATTATCTAGTATGTAATAGAAATTAATTATTACACTATGCCTCAAGATTAGCTTTGGTTGCTGTTTAGATAAAATGCTCCACTAACTATATTTTGTTGGTCTAGATTTTCTTCCTGAACGTTCTCATTCACTCTCATACTACCACAATGTAATCGTGATGCTCAAAGTATATTTTTAACTGTCAGCTCATTCCCCAGTTTAAAATCTCCTTTTATGGAACATCTAATTAAGATTAACTCATTTGTACTTCAGAACCTCTATATCTAATATAGTACTCTGCCTTGTCTGAATTACTGTATTATTGATGGGGAGGAACTCTAGTTGTCTCATCAATACTGTTCTCTCCTTCCTAATAACAAACTCTTATATTTGCGGCAATGTGTCAAGCTAAAATATTACATTTCACAGACTCCCATGTTGTGAGACATGATCACTAAATTAATTTCTGCTTGATAACTATAGGCTGATTTTTTTTGCATTAGATTACTGATAATGCTTCTTAAAATTGAGACAGGTAGCTGAGACACATTATTTTGTTCTTTTTTCTTCACTTCCTGCCTAAAATATGTGTTTGATATGGATAACATGAACAGTTGTATGCCTATGGAAGAAACTGCGTCTAGTTGAAAACTTTCTCACAAGGGAAGCTCCGAGCCCAGAATATTTCATTGGTGAATTATATCAACTTTTTAAGAATGAAGCAATATCAATTCTACCGAATTTTTCCAAAACACAGATGAATGAACATTGGCCAACTCACTTTATAAGGCCATGATGAATTTAATAAAACAACTGAAAAATATCACAAGAAAAGAAACAAAAATAGATACAAACATCTTCAAAACATAATAGCAAATCACATTAAGTAACATATAAAATAAATAATACAGCATTACCAAGAGGAGTCTATCCCAAAAATGCAAGGCTGGTTCAACATTCAAAAATCAATCACTTTAATTCACCATATTAACAGAATGAAGAGAAGAAATTTTATAGTCTTATAAATCAGATGTATAAAAGGCACTGAGAGTATTCAAAATTTACGAATGATAAATATTTTCAGCAAATTATAAATAATAGGAGAAATTTTAAATTGGAATAAAGACAGCTCAAAAAGATTAACTTTATTCAACATCACATTGAACCTAAAAAAGACTGGAGCCTTCCCCCCTTAAGTTCTATTGTCTCTCCTATTCAAGAATGTAATAGAAGTTCTAGAAAGCTATAAAATCTTGCATATTTAAACAACTTTAAAAAGTTATTTGTATTATAAACAATATGAATGTCTACTAAATAATATATGAAGAAAAGGTGTTATAATAAATGAATTAAAAAATTAAAGATGATACCAAGTCAGTGCATGAAAATCAATTATATCTTTATATACTCCCAATGAATCATTAGCATATGAAATAAAAAATAGCACAATATATTGTGATAACAAAAATAAAATGATTAGGTATGAATCTAAGTGAATACAATATGTCTTTGCTGAAAACTACAAAACACTAAGGAATAGGATCAAAATAGACTTAAATAAATTGACAGGCAGAAGACTAAATATTGTGATAATGACTACTCTTCCTAAATTGTTTTATAGATCCAATATATTCCTAATAAAAATCATCACGGACTTTTTTTCTTAGATATTGATAAGCTGATTCCAAAGTTAGTAAATAGGCTAAAACATTCTGCTAAAGAACAAAAATAAAAAACCCACATTATTTGATTTCAAGGCATACTACAAAATTACAATGATTACCAGGAGAGTATAACTATGGCAAAATGAAAAACACGGAGGTTGATTGAACAACAGCATGGAAAAAGATTCAAACAAATATGATCAACAGACTTTTTTACAAAAGCACCAAGATATTTCTGTGGAGAATGGAAAGTCTTTCCAAGAAATCATGTGGGAACAATTGGCTGTCCACATGAAAAACAACTTAACTTCAAATCGCACCTGATACCTGATACAAATATTAACACATAATGAAACATAGACCCGAAAGAAAAATCTAAAGTTATAAAACTGCCAGAAGAAATCATAAGATAATAATTCTGTGAACTTTTTTAGACAATATATTTTTTGATAAAACATTTAAACACAATCTGTAAAAGAAAAAGATAAATTGTATTTTATTATATTTTATGACTTTCTTCTGTGAAAGGCAACATAAAGGTAATTCAAATATAAATCACACAATATGATAAATTATTTGCATATCATAATTCTGTCAAAATACTTTATTCTTAATATATATAAATATTATTAAATATTTATTAAGTTATTAAAAACTCAGAAGAGCATAAACACTCAATTAAGAATGGGCAAGGCTGGGCACGGTGACTCATGCCTGTAATCCCAGCACTTTCAGAGGCCGAGGTGGGCGGATTATGAGGTCAGCAGATCAAGACTACCCTGGCCAACATGGGGAAATCTGTCTCTACTAAAAATACAAAAATTAACTTCTCATGGTGTTGCACACCTGTAACCCCAGCTACTCGTGAGGCTGAGGCAGGAGAATAACTTGAACCAGGGAGTCGGAGGTTGCAGTGAGCCGAGATCACACCACCACTGCACTCCAGCCTCATGATAAGAGTCAGACTCAGTCAAAAAAAAAAAAAAAAAAAAAAAGGATGAAATTTGCTTCACCAAAGATCATACATAGAGGATAAGTAAGCATATGAAAATATACTCAACATCATTTGCTACTAGGAAAACAGCAATTAAAACTATAAGGAGATAGCATCATGGAGTTAAATTTTTTAAATGAAAAACATTATATATTTATGTTATACATATATATCAAATATATCACATTCTGGCAAAAACGTAAAACAAGTGAAATTTATATTGCTGGTGGAAATGCAAAATACTACAGTCACTTTTAAAGATAGTTGGAAGTTTCTTACACAGTTGAAAATATTCTGAGAACCAATAGGAGAGGCATATATATGTATAGAGAGAGAGGGAGAGAGAGACACAAAGAGAGACACACACACACACACACACAGAGACACACAGAGAGAGAGAGAGAGAGAGAGAGAGAGGTAGTAGAAATTGGCTCAAGCAATTATGGAGTGCAAGAAGTTCCAAGATCTTCCATGTGCAACCTAGTAAACTGGGAAAGCCAGTGGTATAATTCTATTCCTGTCTACAGGCCTGAAAACCAGGGGAGCTGATGTTCAAGGGCAGGAGATTGATTTCCCAGCTAAAAGAGAGTGTAAATTTGCCCTCCTGCACCATATTTTTTTTCACTGTTTGACTCTCCATAGATTGGATAATGTCCACTGCATTAATGTAGGCAATCTTCTTTATTTAGTCTACTAATTCAAAGGCTGATCTCTTCCAGAAACACTCACACAGACACACCCAGAAACAATGTTTTACCAGCTGTCTGGGCATCCCTCAGCTCGTTAAGGTTGACAGCTAACTCTGAACATCATACCCAGAAATCTCCATCCTTAATACAAAATAAATAAAAATGTATAATTGCAAAAGATCAGTACATTCATATTTACTAACTTTATCTCTTGATTCATAACTTTATTCATAATTATCCCAAACTAAATATGCCCTAGATGTCTTTAAGTTGGTGATTAGATAAACAACCTATGGTACATCCATAAAATAGACTAGTAGTCATCAATAAACATGCATTCTACTATTACCTATGTGTGTGTGTATATGTGTGTATTGTGTGTTTGTGTGTGTGTGTATGTGTGTGTGTGAATACAGGTAGAAAAGCAGATGGATTAGTCATGAATATAAATTTTAGGTAAGTCCAAAGATTGGAACATAAATAAATCCTTGTAAGATTTTGTGGTGTAGGGACGATGTATTCTAAAGAGAAGCACAAAGGAATATTTAGGAGGTGATTTAAAAGCTTTTTATACCGAATGTGGTAGTGAACACACAATTCTATGCAGTTGTTAAAATCTAAAGTGCCATGAAACAGTACATTTTACTGTGTATGAATGTAAAAAAATAGATAGAATGTACATGAACCCAAAATAAATTTCAAACCATAGCAACTAAACGTGAGTATATTAACCACACTGAAAGGGATTGAGATTAAAACGGCTAAACTGTTTTTGAAGAAGGATATTTTGATTAGATAATGTAAAATTAAGGACAAAAAACTTAAATGCTATATAGATGTATGAGTTAGCAATTCTCAAAATAATGTATATGTATACCAGGATGTGGTATCACTCAAGAAATTGCTGCCTAGTCCAAATGTCCTGGAGAGTTTCTCAAAGTTTGCATTTGTTAGTTTCATTCCTTAAGATTTTAGATTTTATTCTCTAATGAATTTTTATTTGATTTTTGTATATGGTGAGAGATAAAGATCTAGTTCTATTGTTCTACATGTTGATAGTCAGTTTTCCTAGCACAATTTATTGAAGAGACTGTCATTTCCTCAATGTATGTTCTTGGTGCCTCTGTCAAAAATGAGCTCACTATACATGCATGGATTTATTTATCTGTTCCCTATTCTGTGTCATTGGTCTATGTGCTTATTTTTATGCCCATATGATACTGTGTTGGTTATCATAGCTCTCTAGTGTAACTTGAAGTCTGGTATTGTGATTCCTTTAGTTTTGTTCTTTATTTCCAAGATAGATTTGGTTATTCTGGGTCATTTCTGGTTCTATATAAATTTTAGGATTTTTAAAAATTCTGTGAATAATGTCATTGGTATTTTGATAAAAGTTTTGAATATGTAGATTGTTTTATTAGCATGGAAATTTTAATTACCTTGATTATTCAAATCCATGAACACGGAATATCTTTCCATTTTCTTGTGTCTTATTCAAGTTATTTGATTAGAGTTCTATAATTTTCACTGTAGAAACCTTTCACTTCTTTGGTTAAGTTTATTTTTAGGTATTTCATTTTATTTGTAGTGGTTGTAAATGAAATAACGTTCTTGATTTCTTTTTCAGATTGTGCAGTTGGCATATAAAAATGAGACTGACTTTCATATGTTGATTTTGTGTCCTGTAACTTTACTGAATTTGTGGTCAGTTCTAATAATTTTTGGTAGAGTCCTTAGGTTTTCCAAATATAAAGCCATATGATTTGCAAACAAGGATGACTTGACTTCTTATTTTCCAATTTGCATGCCCTTTCTTTCTTTCTCTTGTCTGATTGCTCTAACTAGGTCTTCCAGTACTTTGTTACATAACACTGGTAAAAACTGGCATCCTTGTTGTGTTCATGAACTTAGATAAAAAGCTTTCAGTATTTGCCTACTCAGTATATTAGTTGTGAATCTGTCACATAAGGCTTTTATTGTGTTGAGGTATGTTCCTTCCATACCCATTGTTGACGGTTATTATTATAAAGAGATGTTGAATTTTATTAAATGCTTCTACAGCATCAAGTGAAATGACATTTTTTCCTTCATTCTTTTGCTATGATGCATTGTATTGATTAATTTGCATATTCTGAAACATCCTTTCATCACTGGGATAAATCCAACTTGGCCATGGTGAATGATCTTTGTAATATGTTGTTTAATTCAGTTTGGTAATATTTTGTTGAGGAATTTTACATCAATGTTCATTAGGTATCTTCTCCTGCAGTTATTTTTTTTTTTTAAATATATCTTCATCTTGTTTTGGTGCCAAGATAATACTGTCCATGTAGAATGAATTTGGAAGTATTTGGTCCTCCTCTATTTTTTCAGAATAGTTTGAATAGGATTGGTATTAGTTCTTTAAATGTTTGGTAATATTCAACAGTGAAGTCATCAGGTCCCGAGCTTTTCTTCGCTGGAAGGTTTTTAATGACTTCAGTCTCATTACTTTTTATTGCTCTATTCTGGTTTTGAATTTTTACTTGGTTCAATTTAGGAAGGTTGTATATATCTAGGAATTTATCAATTTCTTCTAGGTTTTCTAATATATTGATTATAGTTGCTCATCACAGTCTCTAATGATACTTTTATTTCTGCAGTATCAGTTGTAATGTCTCTTTTTTCATCTACAATTTTATTGAGTCTTCACTTTTTTGTTTAATTCATCTGCCTAGTTTGTCAACTTTGTTTCTTTTAGAAAAAAAATCAGCTTCTCATTTTGATGATTTTCTGTATTTTCAAATTTTATTTATTTCTGCTCTGATCTTTATTAGAGTATTTCTTTTCTTCTATTAATACTGTATTTTATTTGTTCCTACTTTTCCAGTTCTTCAAGCTGCATCATGAAGTTTTTTTATTTGAAGGGTTTTTTTTTTTTTTAATGTAGGCACATTTTTATAAACTTTGCTTAGTACTGCTTTCACTGTATATCCCAGGTTTTGATATGTTGTGCTTTCATTTTCATTTGTTTCAAGACATATTTAAGTTTTCTTCTTAATTTTTTTATTGACCAGTGCACTGGTCATTCACGATCTTAATGTTTAATTTTCATTTGTCTGTATAGTTTCCAAAATTCCTCTTATTGTTGAACTCTAGTATTCCATTGTGGTCAGAGAAGATGCTTGATATTACTTCCCTTTTTTTTGGAAACTTTTCAGACTTTTTTTTGCCTTAACATATGATGTATTCTTGAGAATTGTCCATGTGCTGAGGAGAAAATGTGTATTCTTCAGCCTTTGGATGAAATATTCCCTAAATATCAATTAGTTTCATTTAGTCTACAATTCAAATTAACTTTGATGTTTCTTGGTTGATTTTCTGTCTGAATCATCTTTCCAATGTTGTAAGTGTTGTAGTCTTCAAATATTATTGTATTGGCATCTATCTCTCTCTTTACCTTTAATAATATTTGCTTTATATATGTGAGTTCTCCAGTTTTGGATCTATATATATTTACAATTGTTATATTCTCTTGCTTGATTGACCTCTTTATCATTATACAATGACCTTCTTTGCCTCTTTTTATAGTTTTTGTCTTGGAGTTTATTTTTTTCTGACATAAGTATAGTTTCTCCTCCTCTTTTTTGTTTTCCATTTTCATGGAATGTCTTTTTCCATTCCTTTATTTCAGTGTATGTTTGTCTTTACAGGTAAAGTATGTTTCTTGTAGGCAGCAGGTTGTTTGGTCTTGTGCTTTTTAAAATTTTTTTATTTTTCATCCATTCAGCCCCTCTTTCTTTTGAATGGAGAATTGAGTCCATTTACATTCATTTATATTATTGATAAGTAAGGAATTACCCCTTTTATTTTGTTATTTGTTTTCTGGTTGTTTTGTGGTCTTCTCTTCCTTCTTTTTTATCTTCCTGTTTGTGAAGGTGATTTTCTCTGATAGTATGTTTTATTTTATTTTATTTGCATTTTTTGTGTATCTGTTATAAGATTTTAATTTGAGGTTTCCATGAGACTTGCAAAAACATCTTATAGCCCATTATTTTAAACTGATGACACACATAGCACATCGTATAAACAAATAAACAGCTAAAAAAGAGATAGCTAATACACATTTCAAATTTTAACTTCATCCTCCTGCTTTTTTACTTTTGTTGCTTCTATTTATATCTTACTATACTGTCTTAGTTTTGAGAAGGTGTTGTGATTGTTATTTTTGAAAGGTTCATATTTTAATATTTCTACTTAAGATATGAGAAGTTTATACCAAACAACTACAGTGTTATAATATTCTGTGTTTTTCTGTGTACTTACTATTACCAATGAGTTTTATACCTCAGATGATTTCTTATTGTTCATTAATGTCTTTTGCTTTCAGATTGATTAACTCCCTTTAGCATTTCTTGTAAGACAGATCTCGTGTTGATGAAGTCCCTCAGATTTGTTTGCCTGGGAAAGTCTTTATTTCTTTTTTATTTGATGGATTTTTTTACTGGATACACTATTCTTGGAGATGTGTGTGTGTGTGTGTGTGTGTATATATGTGTGTATATATATGTGTGTGTATATATATATATACACACACAAACACATATATATATATGTTTTTCCTTCAGGACTTTAAATATGTTATGCCACTCTGTCTTGGCCTGTAAGGTTTTCACAGACAAGTGTGCTGCCAGATGTGTTGAAGCTCCTTTGCATGTTGTTTCTGTTCTCTTGTGATTTTTAGGATGCTTTGCTTATCCTTGACCTTTAGGAGTTTTATTACTAACTTTCTTGTGGTAGACTTCTTTGGGTTAAATCTGCTTTGTGTTTTATAACTTCCTTGTACTTCACCATTGATATTTTTTCTCTAGGTTTGGGAAGTTTTCTGTTATTGTCCCTTTGAATAACTTTCTACCCTGATTAGCAACGTTATTGCTTATGTTGATAAATGTACCATGGTTATGTACGATGTTAGCATTAGAAAAGAACTAAGTGAAGGGTATACAGAAACCATCTGTTCTCTTTTTAAAAATATTTCTGTATGTCTAAAATTATTTAAGAGAAGAATGAAAAACATACATTTTTAATTATTTCTCCCATTTGCAGGTTTACATCTTGCCCCAGGAGCAGCCTAGGTAAAGGACCCAGGCCTTATTAAATCTGCTGAGTAATTCTTGGCCAGCACTCTCACCAGGCACTGATTCTTCACCAGGTCACATGCATCTGATTTATCTCATTTTGCTTATGAGATTAGTCAGATCCCTTTCCATGGGGATATATATTCATTATATTTCTCTTTAGACTAGTCATACAACATCTCAAAGATCACTAGATTCTCACAATTGCCACCGTGAAGAGTTGGAGAATTCATAAGAATATGTATGTGTGGTAAGTAACATTAAAGGAAATATAAAAAGATCAGAATTGGGTTGAGTTCTGAAGATTACACACATAAGCTTGCAAGAATATGCACCTGGCATTTCAGGTACTCATAATTTAGTTAAACCATTTACTTATTAAGATAAACAGAATGAGTAGTAGCATGTTATGTTATTTTTGCAAATATATGCAAAATAAAAAATATGTGTGAACAGAATATACTTTTAAAAATTTATATTTCAAATGAGCAATAAACCCAATACTCAAATTTTATCATGTTGAGATAAGTACACATGGAGAACTCGCCCATAAATTCAAAATTTATTCCTTTGGTGTCCCTATTTTCTAAAATTTTACTGATTCTGAAGACATAAAAAGAATATGCCTTTATTACTTTCCAAAATCTAGATGGTGAGAGGGACAAGTACTTTCACCTTTTCAAGCTTAAGGTCAATGCAAAGGAAATGCATTTAGGAGTAGAGAAGCGCTAACTTAGCCTAGAATAGTACTAATTGATTTCTGGAAAAGTAATAACCTGAATAATAACCTGGGGCATGAAGGGGTTTTCCTGTGGTCAAGATAGACGAAATGTAGGAAGAAGGGAGAGAGAATTCTAAGCAGAGGAAAAAGTAAAATCAAAGATATGCATGTAAAAACTGCATCACATTATGTGTGGGAAACTATAAGAGTAATTGAGTTTTCTTGTAGTTTGAAAGGAGTGGGAGAATATCAGGGCCGAAGATTTACTCCAGCACCAAGTGTAGTTGATTTTGCATACCTTGTTAAGTAGTTTCATGCAGTAAGTGCCATGGTCCATTGAAGAGGTTTAGAAAACTCTTTTAAAAAGTGTATCAGTTTTGGTCAGGCGCGGTGGCTCAGGCCTGTAATCTCAGCACTTTGGGAAGCCGAGGCTGGCAGATCACGAGGTCAGGAGATCAAGATCATCCTGGCTAACATGGTGAAACCCCGTCTCTACCAAAAATACAAAAAATTAGCCGGGCGCGGTGGCGGGTGCCTGTAGTCCCAGCTACTTGGGAGGCTGAGGCAGGAGAATGGCCTGAACCAGGGAGGCGGAGCTTGCAGTGAGCCAAGATTGCGCCACTGCACTCCAGCCTGGGCGTCAGAGTGAGACTCCATCTAAAAAAAAAAAAGAAAAAAAAATTGTATCAGTTTTAGAAAACTCTTTAGAAAAGTATATCAGGTTAGTGGCGATTAGAGGAATAATATGAAATGACTAAGAATAGAGGCACATGGAATGAAGAAGATTATGCTTATTTAAACACATTGAGAAGGAAAAAACATACACAGTACTTTGGTGTGATTTGACATGGTGGCATGGGGCGGGAGATGGGAAGATATTTATTCTAGTAAGGTTGCTGGCAAGAAAGACACAGTGCTAATATATACTAAGGAAAAGAAAGACTATATAGAGAAGAAGGAGGTAAAATGATTAAGCTCTAAACATTTTCAAATGTGAATTTTGGTGAAAGACCATATGGAAAATAAAAGAATCGATAGTCAAGTCCCAAATTAGGAGAAGCGGGTTTGACTTGATAGAGAGGAAATGCGCTCGCCTAAGAAAAGTACATGCAGAAGGATGATGGGCCAATTAGTTCACCTTGTGGAATACAAAAGTATTTTGTTAGAACAAGGACACTGACTCAAAATGATAAATAAATATTTTTCCCTTATAGGTCTTAAGATATAAGTTTCCTTTGAGTTTTAAACACAAGAATGCTTAGCATAAAAATATTGTTTAAAAATAACAATTGTAAAATGCCTTATGACGTAATTTTCTCTGTATCAATTTTAAAGTTCGTGAATATTGATCTAAAATCGCTTTTTAATCTCTATAATCTTTTAATTTTATATTTCAAGTAGTTGCTACAAAGATTTGTAAAACACTTTGTGTAAAATATTGTGGCTATCAAGTAACTTACTAAATAAATACATTAGAAATTATTAATAAATATACGTTGTTGGACTAGAATCAATAATGGTTGGCATACCTGTTGCAATACTGATCCTGAGAAATTTTACAGAGTCTACAATGTAGTCTCATTTCATATTCATCTTAATATGAATCAAGTCCTTGCACTATTTCTGTGACGATTAGCAATCAATTCAAGAGTAGATCTATTATAACATGTGCTGCAGAAAAATTAGGATCTGTGAGAGAAAGAAATCTTAACATAACTCTGTATACACTACTCATTTCTCTCCTTCAAACAATCCAGTAACTACCTCTAGCTTGTCCAGGTATCTATAAGTGTTGGGGTAATTTAAAAAGACAGAGTAGTCAAGCTTTCAGACACATAAAAATGATGTTTGATCTTATAATGGCCTCCAGCATCAGGCCAGCTCTTCTCTGTCTGGGAATTTGCCCTTTCTATATTTTGATAGAATGGGGGCCATAACCGGCCCCAGGAACAAGAAAAAATAAATGCTTATTGTTTTTCAACATTTTTTTACATGAGGAAGCCATTTACAATAATATTTATTTTTCCTTTTCTGTACGTTATGAAAGTTCAAGAGTCATTTTTCCTTGATTTGTGGTTGACTGAAAATGGAAAGGCTTATATCTGGCTCATTCTTAATACTTACGTCTTGAGATGAAAAGGATTTTCTGTGAACTTTTACTGTGGGGCATGCCGTGAATTTTGTATTCTGTTCCCAGGTTCCAGGAGGCAATGAAAATCTAAAGCTCAAGTTCATCAAAATAAACAATTGCCATAAGTCTGAAAGCTGTCTTCATTGCTTTTGTTTTTTCATCTTGCTAATCTCCTAACCTCAAGGTTTAGAAAGATAGCTATTTCCTTCAGCTCCCTCGTGCGTTTAAGAAGCGTTGTTTCACATCCCCACCACCATCCCCACACCCGACCGCCTGGACTGTTTGTGGGATTTTTATTTTTTCAAGGGAGGTAATTCAGATAGCTAAAGAGCTCTATTGCTAGAAATATAAGTTCTAGATAGTTACTTTTAGCCATTTTAGCAACAGTTCAAAGATAAACTCTTTTTGGACATCTTCACTAACTCTCCAAAGAAAAATTAATAAACTACTCACAGATATCTCACAATACTTGTGTAAATACTGTATTTTTATGTTGCATGTTACATTGCAAACTTTCTGTTCAAATACCTGAACTTCCATTAGATGTGCACAGTTGTTATTCAGCTTTGCATTCCAGAGTGCTGTACTTTGTATTTTGCTATAACTTGATACCTGGTGCTCCTAAAAGACCTTATATTACAAGAAAATTTTGAAATTAAGTAACTGTTTCAATTGAAAATAACTGTATTTATTATAATAATAATATAAATAGGCTGCTGCCAAATACTCTTTTAGACTCATAACAAAATTATCTTTTTCTATAGAAATGTCAATAATTTTGTAGCAATCATTATTTTGTTATTTTTTGAATTAAAAATGATAAATCAGTTGATGGAAACTGGAAAAAGTCTACATGATTTTCCATTTGACCTTTTTTCCATAGTCTCATGGGTGTCACAGTCCCTTTAATCACCTTTCACCTGAGCCTGGCATTTGCTTTGCATCAGAGGTCAAACTTGTAACCTGTAAAAAGGAACACAAAGGAAACAATGTAACCTCTTTTCACCAGAACAATTAATGGCTCAAATGCATGACTAAATTGCTACCACCTGTTATGTCACAGCTTTTATTCTGCTTCAGTCCTGCTCATTATACCCAATACCAGGTCTTGGATGCAAATACTCTCTCCTAAGTAATAAGTCATGTTATTTCCATTTTGTACAACAAAACGACACAATTTGGAAAAATAATTTTATGGTGAAAAGCTTGCATTGGGTGCTTAATTCAAGATTATTTAGTCAATGATAATCTTAAAAGAGTTTGTGAGACTGCATTTCAGCCCATGGGAAGTTGAAGGCAACCTATTATTATTGTATAATAATAACATTTATCACGTAATTTTATACTTTAAGGAATATTCGTGGATTCACAAAGGACTCATTGTCATTTTTGATTCAACTAAGGATAAACAGATATACTAACATGATGAGGCCTAAGGGATCTTTGTGTGTGATACTGAAAAAGAGCTCATTGGCAAAAGCAATATATTCTTTTTCATTCTGTACAAATGATATATCCAAGGATCGTTTTCCAGGTTGTTGAGTATTTTTTTTTTTCTACTACATTGGAAAAGCTGATGATCTTTAAACTGAAACAGTAGTATGAGATTTTATTATATTTCAAATGAATTATGTTCTGGTTTCATCATCAATCATTGAGGCAAACATTATATTGCTTTTGATCTAAAAACAAAGTAAACATGTTCATTTATAACCAAAAGACTTAACATTAAGTTATAATAATCTTATGAGTTATACAGTCTGTGAATTATAATCTTAGGGGAAAACAAGCACAATAAATCTATAACTACAAGGATAGATTTGTTAACTGAATATGCCGTTTTATGGAAAATGCTCATGGATATGTTGCTATGCCATTTCTACCAAAAAACTAATCAAATTTGTAATCTGGATTTCCTTGTGGTTCAATTTGTATTTTTTTCACTGGACTATAATCCTCTCCACTCAGTAATAGTTTTGATGTATTCATTTGACCTTGTAGCTGATGCTACAGATAAAAAACAAGGTTATCATTTTTGAAAAATTTATTTTCAAAAGAAAATACTGGATAAATTAGTTCTGATTTTCTTACTAAGGATTACCTCAACAGACTAAATAGTATGATTTATTAAAATTAATAATAAACACATATGCATTAATTATGCCATGAATATACATATATATTCATTTGTATATATGTTATATATATTAGAATAAATCTATTTTTTATCTTATGCTTAATTATTTTATCAAGATCCTCTACAAAGTAAACCTCATGAGGAAAGTATTAATTGCTAAGCACATAGAAGGCACACATATATGTTGAAAGGATATTTCTTCAAGCAACCAATATTTTAATGTAAAAATTGTATATATGCATTATAGATTTCAAAAATACTTATGCTACTAGACTGAAAGATACAACATCTTTCTCCAGAAATGTCATATCATATACCTGGAATTATCCTCATATCTTATTATATTATTTTATTGATTTATTTACTTTGATAAAGAATCTTGTTCTGTGGCTCATCTGGAGTGCAGTGGCGCAATATCTGTTCACTGTGACCTCTGCCTCCCGAGTTCAAGCAATTCTTGTGCCTCAGCCTCTGGAGTAGCTGGGATTACAGGTGCCAGCCTCCATGCCTGGCTAATATTTGTATTTTTGGTAGATACGGGGTTTCACGATGCTGGCCAGGCTGTTCTGGAACTCCTGGCCTCAAGCGATCTGCATGCCTTGGCCTCCCAAAGTCCTGGGATTAGAGGCAAAAGCCACCACATCCAGGCTATATTTTATTTTTATTTGAACTCTCATTCATATCTATGTGCCATTTTGTTATGATAATTATATATTTCCAATTTTAGAAACAAATTCGTTGATTTATATTATTTTATAATTTCAAATATTTCAAATATTTACAATCTGTCAAGGAATTTTTTTACGTAAATGTTTAATTCTTAAATTTGTTAGTGGTTTTAAATCCTAATAGAATATGCGGTCTTTTTTACTCTTTTCCATTCCAACAAGATTTTAATATTTATCACTCTATATTATTGCATTCATTTTAAATCAATAATTATTATTTTCTTTCAACAAACAAATATTGAATGTGTAACCTGTTACAGACACTAGATATGCATTGGACATAGAATAACATGTTAAAGTCTCTTTCCTCATCAACTGATATTTTAGTTAAAAAAAATTCTGAGAGATTTACATGATTGAACGGAGTAAGTCCCACTAACTTAAATCAATAATGTAGCATTTCAAATCCATAATTTCTGTTGGGGATAGGCTGTTGAAATTTGAATATGTAACTTAGCCTATTTTAACATAAGACTTTACCCATCTCTTATATATTTGCTATTTTATTCAAACTATCTCATTATTAATTATACACAATTTAATTCTATTAATGATAATATAAAAATAGGGATATTATTATTGAATTCCTAGGTCCAAATATGAAACAAGTTTATTATTACAGTATAAGGGATTTGAGTAATTCATTGGAAGCATTTCAAATTATAATAATTTAACTTATGTTCTCTAATATCATAAATATTTAAATGTTCAAGATTGTCGTGGACTTGCAGGATAAACAGGTGGTGACAGAAATAGAATTGCACACTTATTAACTACAAAGAAGAATATACGTCTTAGATGACTGTTATGAAGGAGAATTTATATCAACCTCTCTAAAAATATATATAGGGACTATATAGACAACCTCTTTAAAATATTTTTATTCTCTTTCTTTAAACGAATTTTATTGTCTATATTTAAGATATACAACATGGCCTGTAATCCCAGCACTTTGGGAGGCCGAGACGGGCAGATCACGAGGTCAGGAGATCGAGACGATCCTGGCTACCACGGTGAAACCCCGTCTCTACTAAAAAGTACAAAAAAAAAAAAAAACTAGCCGGGCGAGGTGGCGGGCGCCTGTAGTCCCAGCTACTCGGGAGGCTGAGGCAGGAGAATGGCGTAAACCCAGGAGGCGGAGCTTGCAGTGAGCTGAGATCCGGCCACTGCATTCCAGCCTGGGCGACAGAGCGAGACTCCGTCTCAAAAAAAAAAAAAAAAAAGATATACAACATGATGTCATTGGATATACATAGGTAGTAAAATACTTGTAAATAGTATATAGATGCAGATGATTAATATAGTGAAGCAAATTAACAAATACATTATTTCACATAACTGCCCATATTTTTGTTTTTGTGTCAAGAGCAGCTAAAATCAACTCATTTGCTGCACTCAAATACAATGCAACTTTATTACTTATGTTTCTACTATCATACTTTTGATGTCTAAACTTGTTAATCTAACGTATCTGCTATTTTATATTCTCTGGCCTACATCTCCCCCTAAAACCCCTCCACTTCCACCCCTCTTAACCACTGTTTTATTCTCAATCTCTCTGTATTTTACTTTCTATGGTGCCACACATGAGTAAGACCATGTAATATTTTTGTGTGTGTGTCTGGCATATTTCATTTAGCATACTGATCTCCAGCTTCATCAATGTTGTGGGAAATGGCAGAACACTTAGTTTGTTTCTATGTCTTGGCTATTGTGAATGATCTTCTCATTGCAGAATGCTGAAAATATTAACAAAACAATTTTCACCTTCTTCTAAAATTTATCAGTCTTGGGTCTGTTGCTAGAAACAATAGCAGTTACATAAAACAAAAATAAATTAACCAATTAGATAAAAACATAGCATCCACTCTCAAAACAGACATAAAATCCACATTGTTTAGGTTTCCACTAACTGCAAGTGAGGGAAGTCCAACTTTTAGCAGGATATTCATTTACTTATGTAACTGGAGAAGATGTGCGAAGCTTACTTATCTCCATCTTTCAGCACTAGTTTTACTGCCAACTCTTGTGCTGATAATGAACTTCTGCTGTGAACGAGAGGCCGAAATATGCTAAAGCATATACTGATCATAAAAACTAGTATTAACATTTAGAAAATAAAGGAATATTCTAATGTATATTACATATAAAAATATACAAAATATATGGCTGTTGAGGCACTCATAAATATAAATGTTTTTATTAATTCCATATGTGTTCATTTAATGTCTTTAAAAATGCAACATGTATAATAATGCTACAAACAAAAGTCATGTAAAAACTTTGGAAAATTTATAGAAAATATTTCTTTCTTTTAAAATTTACTAAAGTTATACTATGTTCAACATGTGTAATACTTTATTTTTATATAGGTGTATAGTGTTATCACTTGATATTTTTCAAGCTAAAATTTATTTTCTACTTACAAAGTGTTAGCTACTGTGCTAAGATGTTTATAGCCATCATTAGCTATTTTGTTCCTCATAATAACACTTTGAGGTAGGCATTATTATTCCCATTTTACCCATAAGGAAAACAGGATTTAAGGGGTTTAAATAATTTGCCTAGGGTACACAGCTGAAAAAAGGCAAGACTAGAATTTGAAACTAGATGAGTTATCTTAAGAATTACATTCCTTACAGTACATACACACACACACACACACACGTATTTATTTTTGTTGCTAAATAACTCCTTATTAAAGTTTAAAATAACCTGACAAAATGCTTTAGTAAACTGAGAAATATTTATGTGTGTTTTGAGAATGGATTGGGGAGATTAACATTTATGTTCTTCAGTATATTCATCAAATTAAATTGATATATGGATGAAATGCATTAGGTTAAATATCAACATATTTTAACTCTTAAAGTTACTTATTAATTGAGTGACTGTATTAGCCGGACTTCTCTAGAGGGACAAAGATAATAGGATATTTGTATATGTGAAAGGGAGTTTATTAAAGAGAATTGATGCACATGATCACAGGCCACCTGCAAGTTGAGGAGCAAGGAAGTCGGTTGTGGATCAGTCTGAGTTTCAAAATCTCAAAAGTACGGAAGCTGACAGTGCAGCCTTCAGTCTGTGTCCAAAGGCCTAGGAGCCCCTGGCAAATCACGGGTGTAAGTCCAAGGCTCAAAAAGCTGAAGAACTTGGAGTCTGATGTTTGAGGGCAGGAAGCATCCAGAAGTGGAGAAAAATGATGCTCGGAAGATTCATCAAATGAAGTCCTTCCAACTTCTGCCTGCTTTATTCTGGCTGCACTGGCAGCTCATTAGATGGTGTCCACCCAGACCAAGAGTGGATCTGCCTCTCCCAGTCCACTGACTCAAATGTTAATCTCCTTTGGAAACACCCTCGCAGACACACCCAGGAACAATAGTTTGCTTCTTTCCATCCAATCAAGTTGACACTCAATATTAACCATTATAGTGACAAACGGAGTTAAAAAGAGAGAGAAAAAAAAATTTTCATAAAAGGCTATAGCATCTCAGTATACAGAACTCAAACAGGGTTGATAAAAATGTTCTGCACTGTTAAATATTGAGGCCAGTGGCTACCTGTGACTATTAGACACTTGAAACATGGGTAATGTGACAGAGAAACTGAATTTTAAATTTTAGTTTAACTTTGATTAATTTCCATTTAAATGCTATGGCCACATGAGCTACTATATGGGACAGTATAGCTCTGGTGATCTCATCCAGTCCAAATGATGGCTTCCAAATTATATCTTCTGAAATTCTTAATAATATATCTAAGTATTTGCTAGACACTTCAACATGAATGTCTGAAAACCATCTGAGACTTGGTCTCTTCAAATCTTGGGTTTCACAGAAAATTGTTGTCTGCCATTGTAGTTCCCATCTTCAGCAAAGCATCTGCATAACCTTTACCTCAAGATGAAATCCTCTAGTCATCCTTGACTCCCCTCTTTCTACAAGTGCCAATAAGTAATTGATAAAAATGTCATGAAGACTATCTTAAAAAAGTCATGAACTTTTCATCAAATCTCAAACTAGACTCTAGTCCCAGTGACGTTCCTCTCTTGCCTGAATTACAATACACAGTTGCTTCCTGACTGATTTCCCTCCTTCCACTCTTACTGCAACAGACTGGTCTCTTTTATTAGTGTTCTTTGTCTTTGTTTCCAGATCAGATCTCTGAGAACACCAGCATCACCAGTCAACTATGAGTCCAGAGAATGGATCAAATACACTCCTCTGTGAAGCTCTTGAACTTGGTTTGTTTTGCCTGGAATTATCTTCATTCAAATATCCTTGACTCCATTAAGGTTTATGCTCATTCCTTGACTTCATTAAGGTTTATATTCATATTCATGGCATAAAAATAAATTATAATCCAATATCAATTTTTGAAAGATTCTTCTAAGAGAATTGTCAAGTCCATATATGTATTATGTGTGTGTGTGTGTGCGCGCGCGCATGTGTGTGTGTGTGTGTATCAACCAGCTAGATTTTCATCACAGGCTGCATGTGCAGTGTAACTCATCAAAGAAAAATAATTAAAATGTTAAAATACTTATTTTATATCCTTAATGATTATCTACTTTGATGATAAATAATAAAGAATTTTTAAATGGGAAGTACTCAAAAGATAACATTAAGTGGCTGTATATTTTCTCTGTACATTAACATTGATATCTCAAATTATTGATTAGCTTGTTTCAGTTGTAAGCACTGATATTCATAAAAGTTATCTGTTTAAGAATTATGGAAATTGTTTACTAAATCTATTAATTGCTAGAGTATTTTGTGTGTTATAACTATTTGATCAATGGTTAAATGAAACTCATATATTAGTATCTGCAGATACTTTACATATTAGATTAATAAAGTTTAAATGTTTTTCTTTATTTTACGTAATGCATCAATACAGTTTTATAGACAAATATTTGTTAAACTATTAAGTACAGATGACTATGTTTTAAATTAAAGGCTTCAATGAAAAATATATAAATATGATGAATGGTGATAATTTTGCTGTGTAATCATTTTTACATATGGTTATACCATCTTCTACAAATTGACAACTAATGACTCTTTGTGAAACAAGGAAAAAAATTTTGTAAATTAAATATATTTTGAAATAAAATTTTATGTTAATATACAAATTGTTTGCATGACCAACTTAAGGCTAGGTTTCTATATCAGATGCTGATTTGAACAGAACTAGGAAAGACAAAAAGCGTTTGATATATCCCAGCATGACAGTGGGGTTTCAAAAGTGTTTGTCTTAGCAACAAATTTTCCTGCTATTAAGATATATTTTCCTGGGTACCCTAAAGGCATACATATATACATCAAGTGCTATGAATTGGTCAAGCACTATGTATTTTGTGCCAAGTGCACTAAGGGATCCTATAAGGTATGTCAGTGGCTTTTATTGGCAGGTGATTAATGAAAGGAACAATAGATATGCTGATAGGCTCCTATTACCACTTCAACTGAAAAAAGTTCTCTGTTCACCAGGTCTGTGTTTGACACTCTCAAAAACAATTGCTTTTGCGAGTCAAGTAAAGTTTTTGGATTAACTACACTAAACAAAAGTGGCAGAAAAATCGTCTTCAATTTTTTTTTTTTTAATCTACTTCAAAGTAGATCAATCAATGAATCATTTAATTAGATTGGTACCATTTCTCACAGAAATTCCCTTTTCTTTCTACTCTGGGGTAAAATGTAGAAAACCAACATGTGTGACATGTAAATAAACATACTTTTTATTGGAAAGAAAAATAATATTTAAGCACCACGCTACGTTCTTTACACACACTACCTTAACATTTACAACAGTTTTTATATACATCTGATAAAAATTAAAGTTCTAGCAACATCATCTGAGGAAGGGATCTATTTGCTTACTTATCTGACAAGTTCAAAAGGAGAATAGGTAGAGTCAGAAGTGGGTACAGGAGTATGACAATGGTCTCAGGAATATGGGCTGCTTTAAACATTTCTCACATGTATTTTACTCCTTCGTTGGTCTTATTTTGAGTCACGCTTTAATCAAGGGATGAAAAATGAGTCACTAGCAACTTTGATATTTTATTGTCCTCAAGGCTAACCATAATTTTAAAAAGCAAGTGTCAACTTTCCAAGAGAATTCTTGGGGGATTCTGGATAGACTGATATTTACCCTGTTTTCAGTGTAACCGACGGAATCTTTGATTAAAAGCCTACAGAAAATACAAACTCTCAAAATGAAAGAGTTATAAATATATACAGAAATGCTAGGAAGAATAATACCATGTTCTTTACAAAAGTATTATGATTCCCAATATATGTCAGCATAGCAAATTAAATGAAGGCCCACCCAAATATATGTCCTAATCTCTCAAAACCATGAATGTGACCTTATCTGAAAAGTAGGTTGCATTAGTGTATTTTGCATTGCTATAAAGGAATATGTGAGACTGGGTGATTTATAAAGAAAAGAGGTTTAATTGACTCACAGTTCTGGAGGCTGTACAAGAACTAGGCATCTGCTAGGTTTTTGGTTAGGGCCTCAGAAAGCTTTTACTCATGGCAGAGGGCAAGGGGAGGCAGTGTGTTACAGAGAAAGAGAGGGAGCACGAAAGTGGGAGAAGAGAGGTCCCAAACTGTTTAACAACCAGACCCGCCACAAACTAGTAAAGCAAGAACTTACTCATTACACAATGGGGAGGGCACAAAGCCATTCATGAAGCATCTGTCCCTATGACCTAGGTATCTCCCATGTCCCACCTTCGAAATTGGGGATTCATTTCAATATAAGATTTGGAGGGAACAAATATTCAAACTATATCAAGTGTCTTTGTAGAACTAATCAAGTTAAAATTTTTTGAGATTATATTGTGCTGGATTGTTGAGTGGGCCTGAAATCCAATAGTAAGTGCCCTTGTAAGAGATACAAGAGAAAAAATACACCGCTGGAGAAGATAAAGTCATGTGAAGATGGAGGCACAGATTGGAATTATGCTGCCAAAAGGGAAGAAACACCTGGAATCAGCAGAAGCCGGAGGTGGAAAGAAAGTTTACTCCCACTGATCCTTTGATGAGCTCACAGGACTACTGATACCTTAAGTAGGACTTGTGGCCTCCAGACCTGTGAGATGATAATTTGCTGTTGTTTAATCTGACTGAGTTGTGGTAATTTGTTAACGCAGCCAAAGGAAACTAATACAGTCAGAGAGAAAATTGAGTTCAAAGCTCAAAGCAATTTGCCCATGTGTGTACAACTAGTAATTAGCAAAGTAGAATTTAAAACCGACCATTTTATTTCACTCTTAAATTCCTCTTCATTCTGTTGTTTGCACAGTATTGATATTTTACAAATTTATTGGGTAACAATTATAATTCAAATGCTTACTTCCCTCACTAAAGCATAGATTCATATGGGGAAGGCTACGTTTTTGTTGTTTCTTCATGCTTACAGTAATCTTTCATTTTATTTTTTTTATATTGTCAGAAAAGCAAGACTTTTTGCCACCAAACTCCTCTCTGGTAAATCACCCATAAAAAACAAAAGTTTTATTTTTCTTAATTTCAATCTATATACAGATTCATCTTGGTTGTATATACTCAATATATTCAGTTTTGACTTTCTACTTCCATTTTTTGGTAATTGAGCTATCTACATTTAAATCTATATTAAACTCTGTATTTATACCCATATATCTCTTCTATTTCACATATATATATGTATAGTGTTTAGAGATAACCTACATATATTGAAGAAATGTAGAATATTTACCTATGTTGCTGAATATAAATATATATTTATATGTATTGCTACATATATATTGCAAATATATGTAGGTTGCTTATGTCTAAATGTATATTATGGAGTCATATATTTAAATTATTGTACTTCATATTTCCTCTGTTTAGAATGTCCTTTACTTATTTCCATCTATCAAACTGTAACCAGGGTTTGAGTTTTATATTCAGAAAACACACACACACAAACACACGCACATACACAATCTTTCCAGGTCACTGTAGTATAAAAAGAGAAAACCATCTTCTTTTATTTCCCACGGAGAAGCTTGTATGTGTACTACAGTATGAAAATGTTTTATAGTTACTGAGTATTAGGTTTTAAACTGTTGGGAAACTTTAGAATCATTGTATAGACCCAAAACTCAAAAAATAACTCTTTAAAACTGAAATGTAAATCTACTCATGAGAATACTAGAGCTGCAAAAATGTTTACACAGTTCTTAGACATTTTCATTTTCTTAAAATATATTTCACATCATTCTATGGCCTTCATAGCAATGTCTTACTTGAAAAACAAGTTTATCCAGTCAGAAAATTATGTTACCCTCCCTTAACTCTATTTAATGCTGCAATGTGCTAGTAGTGACTGAAGATGAGACCAAAAACAGAGTGTCAGTGTAAGAGGGTAGGGTGAAAGTGACAGGTAGAAATATACACAGCAGGTGTAATTTATAATTAGCTTAAGAGACCTGAACAGCTTTCTGAGCACCTTCACAAATGTCTATCTAACACAGTGCTTTGTATGTCCTGCAAATTACATGGTCCTTCTTGGTAGAAGGTTGGAGAACACAGAGATCAGTTATTTCTGAGAAAATGTATTACTAGGAAAATTTGGTAAAATATTTATAGCCACAAAACAACTAATTTAAGATATTTGCTTTCCCTGACTCATTATCATTTTCCTCCCAAATCTATTGTCAACTATCATGACGCTAATAAAGAACTAGTCCAATCCTGTGAGGAATGATGATCAGACATAGTTCTGGACTTAGTTTTGTTGGCAGAGATCGTCCACCACTAAATATACTTCCTCATGCAACAATTCATAATCGTTACAAAAAATTAGCTACCAAGTTCCATGCTTCTCACACCCTTTTCTATTAGGCATGGATTTGTAGGCTTTCTCAAAACTTTTGCAATTAGGCATGGACTTCTCACCAACGAAACATAAGTGCATGACGAGAAGTGATGCATGTACTTCCAGGCCTGGTTCATAACAGAATTCCAAGTTTGTTATTCTTTTTTATTTTATTATATTTTGAGCGCTGGAAATGAAATCAACCTCCAAGACAATCTCAGAGAATACTTTGTTTAAAATGATAGAGCCTCTATCTTCTAGAAGCCCTTAATTATTATATGAAAGAGTATCACCTGTTGAACTGTTCTCCAGAATAAGCAAGAGTAAGAAATAGACTTATGCTGCTTTTAGTCATTTGAAATTCCTTTTGTTTCATCAGTTAGATTACTCTAAACAATACTTTCATAAATAATAAGTCATCATAAAAATAAAAAGATGGACAATGAATACAGAATTATGCCAACTATTGGAAGAAAACTTTGAACGTCAAGCGATACCAACAAATATTTAAATAAAATAAAATACCTTTATATAAACCAATATGATATATAAAAAACTTTTAAAGTTTCTGGTTTTAAGAATTAAGAAAAAATTCATGACTATCTAGGCAAAATGAGAATAATCAAACCTCTGATAAGCATTCAAAAATATGACTGAAAACATGACTTCTCAATGGTAGTACTTAATTCTCGAAGAACAGTAAACAAATTCCACAAACTACCTATTTTTATACCCAGCCATTTTTTTATTAAATAAAAATTTGACATGCACATATTTTTCAAACACAGGAAAAATCTTTAGGGGACAGAGAACATTTCTTGAACAAAATTAAACAAGTAAAAATTCCCAGAAGTACTTAAGGATATACCAGTCTAAGATGAAAGAAAACAGAAGATTTTAGGAGAGTTATAAGAGACATATTCAGCAAAAGTAAAAAAATTCTTATAATACTTAATTTCTTGGGGGATTTAAAAATATGTCTTATATATGCAGTATATATAATATATGCATAATTATAT
This sequence comes from Chlorocebus sabaeus, assembly GCF_047675955.1. Classification (NCBI taxonomy): domain Eukaryota; kingdom Metazoa; phylum Chordata; class Mammalia; order Primates; family Cercopithecidae; genus Chlorocebus; species Chlorocebus sabaeus. The sequence goes on along the minus strand of NC_132920.1, from coordinate 67,183,384 downwards.
ATATTATATATACCTTTAGTCACTTTTTTCTTACTATACTACAGTACTAGAGTATTAACAGTATAGAATATATGGTACATTTATAGTACATAATATTTGTAGTCTAGTTATTTATAGTATATTTTGTAATTTATAAATAGTGTTTATATTATAGAAATTTATTTATATAGTATACATCACTTTCTGTGGAAGGACTTCTATTAAAATTGATCCTCCTAATTGCTAACCCCAGCAGTATCTTTCTTACCTCTTTTATTTTCTTTATAAATTATTTAATTTATGTTTTTGTATAGATACATACATATTTATTCATTTTATTATCCATCTGTTTTCACTAAAATGTAAGCTAGAATGTTTTTATAATATATATATACACACAGACATACATACATATATTCATTTATTTATATAGTAATTGTAGGGAATGAAGGTGATTAGAATTTTCAAGTAAAGGCAAAATCTGAAAAATAAATAGAAACATGATTGTGATCATACTATGTTACTGACTATTCAGTACAGTTTATTTAGAAAATCATAAGGTAATGACTGCTTAATATTTCTATTACTTAAAAGCAACTACAAAGCTTGTAACGTGATGATTACAAAACCACATATATTATTTAAAATACCATGGAATAGAATTAAATAGAAGTTCAAATGTTCATGGAAAATGTATAAAAGTAGACACAGTAGGAAAAAATGTAAAGCAAGATGATTTCAAACACAGAGAAATAACAATACATTTTTCACAACAACAAAACAAAAACTGGAATCAATGAAAATCACATCACAAGGGAACTAGCTACCTGGAAATTAAAAGGCAACAGGAACAGCAGTCACTAACATGACCCATGACCTGTTTTGTATTTGCCTTTGTATTTGCCATTCCTTTTGCCTAGACAGCACTTTTCTCAGATGTTCACATCGCTCAGCTTAACACTTCAGCCTTGGCCCAAACATCACCTTCACAGAAAAGATTTCCTGATTCTGCTATTCAAATTGCTAGCACCAACACTCTCTCTCTTTCTTACCTCTTTTTTCTCCACAAATGATATAATTTCTGTATATGTATACGTACATACGTAGTTATTTATTTTATTATCTGTTTTCACTAAAATGTAAGCTAGAATATTTTCCTTATTACATTCATTGATGTATCCCTAATTGCCTAGAAAAATTCCTCTGACATGACAGGAGGTTGGTGTATGTCTGTTGGATGAATTAATAAGTTAATTAACATATGTAGTTAAAGGATTCATGCTTGAAATTGATTTTGCTGCTTGAATGTTAGGATTTTAACAACATATTTTATTTATTTTTTTCTGAATTTGGTCACGAAGGAAAACATTTTAATTTTGAGAGAAAGAGATATCTATTAATCAAAGAATATTACCAAAAAGTCGAAATTTTGGCCAGGCGTGGTGACTCACTGCCTGTAATCCCAGCCCTTTGGGAGGCTGAGGCAGACAGCTCACGAGGTGAAGAGATTGAGACCATCCTGGCCTACATGGTGAAACCAAGTCTCTAATAAAAATACAAAAATTAGCTGGGTGGGGGTAGAGGTGCGCCTGTAGTCCCAACTATTCGGTAGGCTGAGGCAGGGGAATTGCTTGAATCCGGGAGACGGAGTGAGCTGAGATTGCGCCACTGCCCTCCAACCTGGCAACAGAGCCACACTCCCTGAAAAAAAAAAAAAAAAAAAGTTTAAACTTTTAATAGGAAGAATCACTTAAAGAGAGAGGATATTTTGTAACTGAGCTGAGAATTATAGAATAAAAAGGAGTTACCTTATCAAAGAGGAAAAGAAAGATTATAGATACAAGGAATTTCTTATGAAAGGTGAGACAGTACATGGTGAGCACAAAGAATTGAAAGAAGGCCTGTGTGGGGAATCTCCAAAATTGTCTAGTTATGATATGATGGCAACAAATGAGTGGGACTTGAGAAAAGCTAACAGATTGGGAATAATTTAAAATAAAAAGACAATAATTGGTATTGGATTATATATGTGAATATGGGGTTGGAGAGAGAAGGAGGTGTCATGAATGATTCCTACATCATTGCATTTGAAATTGTATAGACAATAGATTCATTAATTTAAATGTGGACTGTAAGAAGAGATTCACATCAGGGAAAGAAGTTTAATTTTTCATATCTTAAGGCATGAAGGCATGATGAATAATATGTTGAGTAAGAAATAATTGGAAATAAATATCTGATGCTCAACATATTCAGTTTATGAACAAAATAGGCAGTTCAGAAAGTCTTGGATGAAAATTGAATTACCAAGAATGGGATTATCTAAGTTCTTAGTAAATGATATTACCCAGGGATGTCATTCTGAAAGTCCTACTTTGAGAACTTTGAATGTACTGTGAACAAAGAAAGGACAATGAGTCTGCAAAGGAGAAAAAGAAAAGCAAGCAAAAGTCAGAGAGAAAAACAGGAAGAAGTGTTACAGAAAATAAAAACAAGAGTAAATTGTAAGGGGTGGATTGGTAAAGGACAGCAAGGTCATTCATGCCACATACAACTGAAATGAAGACAGAAAAAACATCTCTACTTACCAACAAAAATGTGACCACTGGCCAAAAGCAAACTAATGCTATGAAAGGAACCTAGTTATCTCCATAATTTAGGATGCACATAGCAGGAAATTGGACTTCGGATTCGGAATCATATGAGCATCACCTCTGGTTTTACAAGTCTGCATTTTTTATTTTGGTTCATACTCAGAAATACGGTCTTGTTCTCAGAGGATTTTTTTTTTCAGAATTAAATTATAAACAGATGTGAATTTTCAGTGAACATCTAGGTGACTTGCCTCTTCAATTATTTTGGATCTTAAACTCTCTCATTAAGTTTGGTCCTAATTTGCTTCCTAAATCATCTGCTTCAGTTGTTGATATCACCCGTGTTAGCAGTAGAGTTGTCTGAACAACTCTACTGAACCTAAAACTCAAAGTTTTAATAGTATAATTCTCTTCTAAGTTGTTACTTAGAATAATGCTGCATTCAAAATACAAGTAACAAAAATGCCTATCATTTTAATTCTGCTTTCAGATGCAATTAGTCTACTACAAGACCAGGGATGGTGACATTTATCATTTGCAACTTTGACCTAGCAACTTTGTTTCCATTGATTCTCTGCCTACAAAACCCTACTTTATGTATCAGTCGAAATCATTTTTGCCATGTATAATATCATTGTACACCTTTCTCTAATGTCTGGTTCTATGGCATGTGGCTCCAAAATTTAATTTTTTAAATAGCAAAATCTTCAATGGAACTTACATAGACAGTCAATTTGAGAAAAGGCTTTATTAATTAATAAAAATAATTTGTATTTTCACAGAGACTTGCAGTCTGCAAATTTACATTGAATGTCCTAATTATATAGTTAAGTATATGCTGCTTTGCTTTTTGTCTAGAATACTTGGTTCTAGCTAGCACTTTTTCCAAAGTGTATGTCTCTAATCTCCATGAAATTTCCTAATCTCCTTTTGACTGTGAACTGAAACTCCAATGACCATCTCATTCAACATTAAAAATAATGTTAATTCCCTTAAGATATAAATCCAACAAATTAGGAGTTACATTGATGCCATACTTAAATATACACGGTAAATTGTTTCAGCTGTACTTTGGACCCTGAGTTCACAGTCTTGGAAGACATATCCAAAACATTTTTAAAAATACAGATGTAGTCACTTTGATGTGCTGATACCTTGTTTCATTTTCTGTTTACAGTGGTGAGAAATTAACTTGTTGAAGCCCTTTAGTAGATATATTAAAGCCCAGGGGATATTATCTTCAGGCACAATAGTTATTGCATGAAGTTGGCCTTAAGAATAATTAACTTCTGATTTCCCTCTCTGTATTCCCTCATGCAGAATAAGAACTGTTAATAATGATGTTGATAATAATAATATGTGCCTCAATTTTTTTATGTTAAAATTTAAATAACAAAAAATGCTTTTAAGATCCAACTTTTGTTATGAATATTTAGATTTAGGAGTTTGCTAGTGAGTATAGTTTGGTATCTTCTACTCTGACTGTTTTCTAATTAGAAAATACTCCTCTCTGTAGTTATTGGGATATCATTTTCTATCTGGTTTCATACATTTAACTATATTTATAATTCACATCAAAATATGTTCATTCAAGCATAAAAGGCTTGATTATCTCAGTTCAAGTTTGTGGTATTACTTAAGCTTTCATTATTTTTAGGCCTCAGAGAAAAAAGAAATATTCTTACATCTCATTTAGTGCCTATATAGCTTTGGATATCTGGATATTTTTCTTTCATTATTACCTAGAATACAAAGCAACAACTGAAAAGACAGACCATGGTTGGGACTGGGATAACTGGTGAAAAAAAATTATTCAAATACAATAAAGCCCTATATGAATGCACTGCAAAGATTCGAGGATGCATTCCTTAATATAGTCTGTGTTTTGACAGACAACAATACAGTCTAGCATTGTACTTTCTAAAAAAAAAATCTTATTTCCACAGGCAAAGAATACGTATATATTCACATGTATCACGGCACTAATTTACTTACACGGCTCCAGGGTTTCATGCAGATTCTGCTACGAATGCTATTCCATTATTTGGAGTTTTGAGAGACAAGAAAGTTCCATTAGGCTTTTTTGCAAAATGGTATATATGATACATTCAGACGAAAATGCCTTAGTAGAAAACAAGAAAAAAAAAAAAAACTTAGAAAAGGAGAAAAAAATCTTTATTTACAATGAAAACGCCCATTTTAGTACTTTTTATTTTCACTTTGTAATATATACAAAGATAAAAATACTCATAAGACAAAAATAGACATTAGTAGCTTAGATATCACCAGTTCTTACAAAAATGATTCAATATTTTAAAAAAGTTAGGACTTTTCCAAACGACTCTTTAAATATATCTAGACATCTGTTGCCTAGTTAAGTTGTTAACATTTTTGGATAAGGACATTTCCTAGCCAACTATTCTTGAAAGCTATGCTTCGAATTATTTTATTTGAACTAGATGAAATAGATAACACACCAAGGGCTTTATTCTCAACAGACCTCTGTTTTAAGTTACTCTTTATGTTGGAGGTGAGGAAACAGACACCTGATGCTTTCCTGCCATCTTAGTTTTATCCAAAGTGAAAATATTTCTTTTAGACAAGCATCGTTCAGAGGAATCCTTTGCTTTTTGCAGCACTTTGAAATCAGACATTGAAAACTCGAGAAAATTTTTTTTTTCAAGTGAGCTTAGTTTTCTATTTTACCCTGAAAATAATCTTGAATAAAATTTGTGCCAGGAATATATTTTTACCCATCACATAGCAGAGACAACTCCCTGCCACCAAAACACTAACTATTATTTACTTCTCAAAGTATATACAGGTTGAGCATTACTAATCTAAATTCAGAAACTCAAAATGCTATAAAACGCAAACACCCATAAGCAGAAAATTTCACATCTGACCTCATGTGAGGAGTTGCAGTCAAAATGCAGTCAAAAGTTTGCTTTATTTACAAAATTATTTAAAATATTGTATAAAATTATCTTTAGCCTATGCGTACGAGGTATATATAAAACATAAGTAAATTTCATGTTTAGACTTGGGTGTCATCCCAAGATATCTCATTGGTGAATGTGAGTATTCAAAAATTCAAAAAATTCTACATTTGAAACATTTCTGGTTCCAAGCACTTCAGATAAGAGATACTCTATTGGTATAAAACATTATTTTACTAATAGTTTAAAAATATATAAACTTTCATGGACACATGCTGCAAACACATATTAGATATTTTTTCCCAAATCTAATTAAAAATTTTGAAATATTGACTCTTTTTGGTGGCCTAACATTTAGTTTTCTTTTAATAATGATAGTGTAGTATACATTATAGTTGTTTAACTCTTATAAAATCAATTTTTAAGTGACGGAATATTTGGTAACATAAATTAATACAGCCTCTTTGTTCTTATGGTTTATATTATATCTACCCAAGAAATATTCTCTGTAAAAATATACCATATCAATATGTAATTTATATAATCATTTTATATAAATCTACCACAAACCAGAGAAAAACTATTGAATTCTATGTAACTCAAAGCACAGATGATGTACCTTAAAAATTCAAGTTACCTTGTATTATACTAACAAAACATATCTTTTAAACTATATTGTTTTTTTATAAAGCTCCATGTCCAGATTAAGGGAAAAATTAGTACGTAAGGTATACTGCTAGTAGTAAACTGATATACCGAACTTTTAGGCAAGAACTTATTTCATAAAAATAGTTATCAATGATGTCAGGAATTTTAGGACAGCAATCAGTACAATGTAAAAGCACGCATTTTCTCTCAAATGGTGAGATATTTTGTACTTGAGAAAAATTAATCTATCTTGAAAAATATGGTTCTTAATAAGGCACAAAGCTTAATATGTTTTTGAAAGATATTAAGGCATGAAAGCATCTTATCTGTATGAGAGCTAGTTATTAGTGACAGCTTGGTATTTTAAGCTTAATATTCAATAAAACATATGTTTGCATTTTCATGAATTTTTCCTTTGAAAGTATCTTTTTGATAAAAACAAACATTTGCCAGTTTAAATTAAGAAACAGAAATCATCAGACCACCAGAAGTTGTACCTCTTGTAGATAAAATCCCCTTTAAAAATTATATTGAGACTTATTGGCTTGCAGAAAAATCAGAAAATTATTAAATTCTTAGCAAACATTACATACTTTATGTCAGTCTAACATTACTGCATTTAAATATTTATTACCTATTTATTCTTAGCAATTATATATACTATTTTGTTTATAGTTATCAATTATTTTTTTTTTTTTAGTTTTCTAGAGTGTTTCTTTTAGTTAGAATTAGTCACCTAAGCTATATAGAATGTTTTTATTTTAGAAAATATCAAGTAGAGCTAATCACAGTTACTAAATAATTTAGATTCAACATTTACCAATAAAAGAAGGAATTAATGACTTATACAAGTACTTAACTACATAATATCTTTTTGGATAGCTCAAACTGAGAACTAGCTTTGTGTTACACAGTGTCCATCAGAAGTACTGATCACTAACACTTATAGAATGGGATAATACATCAGGTTCTGCTTTAACTGCTTTAATTACATTGACTTACTATATATCAAAGCAACACCTATGATGTAGGTACTATTATAATCTCATTCTATAGACTATGAAAATGAAGTATAAAGAAACTGTAACTTATCAAAGATCACTAGCCAAAAATGTTAGAATTGGGGATTCAAATTGAAGAGTCTGGATCCACAATCTGGTCTCTCCTTCATTGTGCTACCTTACCTGCAAAGAGTTGAGCTTCTGTGGAGTTACTAAGAAGCTGTCAGATTAACAAACCCAATCTCTTCGTAGAAATAAATGGCTTAACAGGAATGATTCTTTCACATTTCTTGAACATTCTTCAACAATTTCTTTTAATTTTCTTACAACTTCTATCAACATTTGCCTTTTCACTTTTCTCTAGGAGTTTTGTTTTATGGTGGAACAGTGCAGAGAGTGGCTGGGTCATTTGGAGTTAGTTTTCAGAAACAAGATGAAATAAAGAATGAAGTGCAAGCCTTCCATCCAAAAAAAGTCCTGGAGACCTTTTAACTCGTCTCTATTTCAATTATCATTGATCCAACATAGTCAAGGCAAGCAGACAAGTGAGGATTTATGTTATTATTGTGTTATTATTTTAATCATTTGTTACATTTTAGAAACATCTGAAAAAGCATTTTATAGATGTCATGAAGAGATGTTACTTCTGAAAAGATGAAAATGGTGCCAAATACACCAAGGGTAGATTTATAGCTCAACAAAGATAAAGATAGTCTGCTTCAGACACAATGAATTATATTTACCACATGAGAGAGGCAAGAATTTTGAATATGGATTTAATTAAATCCATCCAGGGGGCACATTCCATGACTGAATTTAATAGTTATTCAAAAATAATTTTATAATATTTATTTTAAGGGTAGAATTACTGACATATTATTCAAAGTTACTTCTCATGCTGAAATACACTTTCTTCTAATGTCATCCCAAAATATGTAAAGTCTAATAAGAGATGGTGAAATTTAGAGGTAAAGAAAATAGTAATATTTCACACATTAAGCTACCAGGTAAGACTGGTACTGAAATGAATGCGGAATTGCATGGAATTGTTTAATTACATGGAATACACAATTCTTGAGTTGGAATTAAACATCTACATGACAACAAGTAGTAACGAATCCAAAAATTCATCTCAGTTTTAAGGATTGGAGAAACCTGAGTAGATCTCTGAGTACTGTTTCTCTTATTCTCAAAAATTTGACTAAAAGACTATTATCAGAACTGTCGTAAATGTAGAGAAAAGATAATCCTTATATATTGTTAATGGGAATGTAAGTTGGTACAGCCATGATGGAAAACATTATGGAGGTTCTGCAAAAAATTAAAAATAAAATGTTCATATGATCCAACAGTCACAGTTCTGGATATATATTTAAAGGAAATAAAATTTAGCTCTGAAAGAGATGTCTAGATGTCATGTTCATTGCTGCATTATTCACAATAACCGAGATATGGAAACAACCTACATATTGGTCAACAAATGAATGGATAAAGAAATGTGGTACACACACACACACACACACACACACACACACAAGCACACACAGACAATAAAATATTATACAGCCTTAAAGAAGAAACAATTACTGCCATATGTGACAAGAATGAAACTAGAGGACATTATGCTACATGTAATAAGTCAGAAACCGAAAGACAAATACTGCATGATTTTATTCATATGTGGTACTTAAAAAAGTCAAACTCATAGAAGCAGAATAGAATGGTGGCTGCTGGAGTTTGGGGTGGAAAAAGTAGGTATGGTTGACCTAAGGCTTTCAAAGTTAAGTTATTCAAGATAAATAATTTCTAGAAATCTAATCATAGCATGGTAACTATAGTTGATTATACTCTTATTGCATACTGGAAATTTGTAGAGAGAGTTAAGGTTAAGTGTTCTCACCACACACACATAGACACAAACATAGTGTAACTAAGGGAGATGATGGAGGTGTGAATTAGTTTAACTGAAAATAATCATTTTACATTGTGTGCTTATATCAAAACATCATGTTGCATATCTTAAATAGATACAACTTTTATTTCTCAAGTATACTTCAATAAAACTGGGGGGGGGGGAACCTGATAATATTGCCCTTTTCTGAGTTTATTCAGTTCTCAATTAAACAACATTAAAAGATGAAAAGTCATAAAAATAATTTAGCCTTTATGCTATTCTTAAAATTTTTCATTTCCAAGTGTTTTGTCCTTGTTCATATGGTGTAAGACATTACCAAGGGAATTTGAACCAGATCTCCAGCTCTACTTACACTCCTGAATATATCTACGCTCTTCTGGACTTAGTCATCTCATGACAAGCAGATATTTAATATTTATAAAAGAAAAAAAGACGAAGAAATATTTCTTTTAAAAACTTGTATTACTCAATCAGTACTTCTAGAAATAAAAGACATTTAGAGAACTATAAAATGCGGTGGAAAGTTTTAACGATAGACTACACCACACAGAAGAAAACGTTTCAGAACCCAAAGATAAGACTTTCAATTAACCCGAACAAACAAAAATTAAAACAAGTTAAAACTAAAAATAAAGAGCAATGTCTGAAAGAAATATGGGATTATGTAAAAAGACCAAACCTATGAATGTTCCTGAAGTTGAAAAGAGAGAAAAAGTCTCAAAAACCTATTTGAAGGACTAATTGAGAAAGACTTTCCTGGCCTTGTTAAAGATTTAGACACCCAAATACAAGAAGCTTAAAGAACTCCTGTGAGAGTCATTGCACAAAGGACATCACCAAGACATGTAGTCTTTGGGCTTTCTAAAGTCAATATGAAGGAAAGAATTCTAAGTGCAGTGAGACAAAAGCATCAAGTAACCTATTTGACAAAACCTGTCAGACTAACAGCAGACTCCTCAGTAGGAATCTTACAAGCCAGAGGGGATTGGGTTCCTATCTCTAGTCTCTTTAAGCAGAATAACTCTCAGTCAAGAATTTTGTATCCAATAAAACTAAGTTTCATAAATAAAGAAAAAATAGTCTCTTTTAAACAAGCAATTGCTGAGGGAATTTATCAACATTACACCAGACTTAAAAGAAATGCTAAAAGGTGTTCTAAGGCTTGAAACAAAAGGTCAATATGCCCCAGAAGAGAAAGTCTCAAAAGAACAAAATTCACAGGGCTAATAAAACAATAACACAATAAATAATGCAAAGTCATTATGTAATGACATTATGACTGTAACAGTACCTCATATATTAATATTAAGGTTGAACGTCAATGGTCTAAATACTCTACTTAAAAGATACAGATTGGCAGAATGTATTAAAAAATTACAAACCAAATATTTACTGTCTTCAGGAGATCCACTTAACACATGGGTATTCTTATAGACTCAAGGTAAAGGGGTGGAAAAATATCTTTTATGCAAATGGAAACCAAAAGCAAATATGAATAGCTATAGTTATATTAGATAAAAATAAATTTTAAAGCAACAGCAGTTAAAAGAAACAACAAAGAAGGTCATTATTTAATGATAAGTAGTTCAACTCAACAAGAAAATATAACAATCCTAAAAATTTATGCATCTAACTCCAGAAAGAGTGCATAAAGCACTACTAGACCTAAAGAAAGAATTAGACAGCAACACAATAATCGTGGAGAATATAAACACTATACTTACAGCACTAGACAGATAATCAAGGGAGAAAGTCAATAAAGAAAAACTGCACTTAAACTGCACTCTAGAACAAATGGACCTAACGGAGATTTACAGAATATTCTACCCAAGAACTGCAGAATATACACTCTTCTCAGCACAGGGAACATGATGCAAGATAGATCATATGATAGGTCACAAAAAAAGTCTCAATAATTTTGTTGAAATCAAAATCATATTAAATATCTTCTCAGACCTTAGCAGAATGAAACTGAAAATCAATTCTAAAAGAACACTCAAAACTATACAAACATATGAAAATAAAACAATCTGCTCCTGAATGATTTTTTGTTTAACAATAAATCAAAATGGAATTGTTTTCAAAAAATTCAAAATAAATGATAACAGTGATAAGAGTTATCAAATCCTGTGGGATACATCAAAAGCAGTGCTAAAAGGAAGGCTTTTAGTGCTAAATGCCAATAGCAAAAAGTCTAAAAGGTAATAAACGGGCAACCCATTATCATGCCTCAAGGAACTAGAGAGAAAAGAACCAATCAAACCCAAAGTTAGCAGAAAAAAAAAATAGAAATAACAAAATCAGAGCAAAACTAAATGAAATTGAAAAAATACAAACACACACACACACCCCAAACAAAAATTAATAAAACAAAAAGTTGGTGCTTTGAAAAGATGAAATTAAAAGGCCACTAGCTAGATTAACCAAGAAAAGATTGATTCAGAAAAGTTCAATTAGAAATGAAAATGGAGACATCATATCTGACAACTTAGAAATACAAAGATAATTAGAGACTACCACGAACACAAGCTAGAAAATCTAGAGAAAAGGGATACATTTCTGGAAATATACAACCCCCATCTCTAGCTTGAATCAGGAAGAAACAGAAATACTGAACAGATCAATAACAAGCAGTGAGATTAAATCAATATGGAAAAAACTGCCAAGAGCAACAAAAAAACTCAGGGCCAGATTGATTTACAGTTAAAGTCCATCAGACATTTAAATAACTGATAGCAATTCTACTGAAACTATTCCAAAAGATTCAAAATGAAGGAATGTTCCCCGATTTATTCCATGAAGCCAGTATTATCCTCATAACAAAGCCAAGAAATGACATGACCAAAAAAAAAAAAAAAAAAAAAAAAAAAAGATAAAACTACAGAACAATATTCCTGATGACTAGAGATGTAAATATCTTCAACAAAATACCAGCAAACTGAATCCAACAGCATGTCAAAAACATAATTCACCATGATCAACTGGGTTTCATTCCAAGGATGTGGGGATGTTTGTGATTCTCAATACAATGTGATTAATCACATAAACAGAATTAAAAACAAAAAAACATATGATCATCTCCATACATGTAGAAAAAACATTTCATAAAATCCAGCACCTCTATAAGATAAAAACCCTCAATAAACTAGGCATAGAAGGAACATACCCCAAAATAATAAAAGATGCATACGAAAAAATCCACAGCCAACATCCTACTAAGTGGGGAAATGTTGAAAGCATTTTCCCTAAGAACTGGAATAAGAAAATAATGCACACTTTTACACTTCTATTTAACATAGTACTGGAAGTCCTAGCCAGAACAATTAACGAAGTTAAAAAAAAAAGAAAAGAAAAGAAAGTAACTAGATTAGCAAAGAAGTAGTCAAACTATCTTGGTTTACTGATGATATAATCTTACACTCAGAAAAGTCTAAAGATTCCTCCAAAATACTCCTGGATCTGACATATAAATTCAGTGAGGTCTTGGGTTACAACATTACTGTAGAAAAACAAGTAGCATTATTATCCACTAACAACGACTAAGCTGAGAACTAAATCAAGAATTCAATCCATTTACAATAGTTCAAAAAAAATACCAGGAATATACTTAGCCAAGGAAGAAAAAGATCTCTAAAAAGAGAACCAAAGAACACACTGAAAGGAACCATAGATGAAACAAATGTGAAAATACACCCCATGTTCATGAACTGAAATAACTAACATTGAGAAAAATGACCATAATATCGAAAGCAATCTACAGATTCTTTGTAATTCCTATAAAATCCCAACATTATTTTAACATATTTAGAAAATTCTAAAATGTATAGGGAACCAAAAAAGAGCATTATAGCCAGTACAATCCTAAGCAAAAAGTATAAATCAGGAGGCATCACATTACCTGACTTCAAATTCTTTTACAAGTCTGCAGTAACAAAAACAGCAAAGTACTGGTATAAAAGTAGATACACAGATCAATATAACAGAACCCGGAATCCAGAAATAAAGTGAAATACTTATCTCCAATCAGTTTTTGACAAGGTATATTAGTCTATTCTCACACTTCTATAAAGACTTGCTCGAGATTGGATAATTTAGAAAGAAAAAAGTTTTAATAGGCTACCAGTTCCACATGGCTGGGGAGGCCTCAGGAAACTTACAATAATGGCAGACGGTGAAGGGGAAGCAAGGTATTTTCTTCACAAGGGGACAGGAGGGAGGATGAATGCAGGGGAACCACCAAATATTTATAAATCCATCAGTTTTCATGAAAACTCACTCACTATCATGAGAAGAGAATGCAGGAAATCACCCCCATGATCCAATTACCTCCACCTGGTCTCTCTCTTGACACGTGGGGATTATGGGGATTATGAGGATTATAATTCAAAATGAGGTTTGGGAGAGCACACAAAGCCTAACCACATCATTCCACTCTTGGACCTTCCAAAATGTCATGTTCCTTTCACATTTCAAAGCCAATTATGCTTTCCCAGTAGTCCCCCAAAATCTCGATTCATTCTGTCATTAACCCAAAATCCAAGTCCAAAGCCTCATTGAGACAAGGCAAGTCCCTTCTGCCATAAGCTTGTAAAATTAAAATCAGGTGAGTTACTTCCAAGATACAATGGAGGTACAGGTATTGGGTAAATATTTTCATTCCAAATGGAAGCAATTAGCCAAAACAAAGATGCTACAGGCCCCATGCAAGTTCAAAACACTGCAGGGCAGTCATTAAATCTGTAAGATTAATCTGAAATTATCTCCTTTGACTTCATGTCTCACATCTGGGTCATGTTAATGCAAAAACTAGATTTCCCACAGTCTTGGGCGACTCCAACCCTGTGGCATTTCAGGGTACAGCCCTCTTCCTGGCTGGTTTCGTAGGCTGGTGTTGAGTGTCTGCAACTTTTCCAGGCACAAGGTGCAAGCTACCAGTGGATCTGCCATTCTGAGGTTTGGAGGAGAGTGGCCCTCTTCTCACAGCTCCAATAGGCAGTCCCTCAGTGGGGACTCTGTGTGGGATTTCCTCATTTTCCTTCCACACTGCCCTAGCAGAGGTTCTCTATGAGGAATGCACCCCTGAAGCAAACTTCTGCCTGAACATCTAGGTGTTTCTATATATCCTCTGAATTCTAAGTGGACATTCCTAAACCTCAATTCTTGACTTCTGTGTAGCCACAGTCTCAACACCATGGGGAAGCTGCCAAGATTTGGAGCTTGCAGCCTCTGAAGCAATGGCCTGAGCTGGACATAGGCATCTTTTATCCATGGCTGAGAAGCAGGGCATCAAGTCCTGAGACTGCACAAAGCAGTAAGATCCTTCATCCAGTCCACAAAATCAATTTTCCTCCTAGGCCTCTGGGCTTGTGATGGGAGGGGCAGTTGTGAATACCTCTGACATGCTCTGGAGACATTTTCCCCACTGTTTTGGTGATTAACATGTGACTCTTCATTACTTATGCAAATTTCTGCAGCAGGCTTGAATTCTTCCCGAGAATATGAGTTTTCCTTTTTTTTTTTTTTTTTTAAATAATATACTTTAAGTTCTGGGATACAAATGCAGAATGTGCAAGTTTGTTGCATAGATATATATGTGCCATGGTGGTTTGCTGCACCCATCAACCCATAATCTTACATTAGGTATTTCTCCTAACGCTATCCCTCCCCTAGCCCTCCACCCCCAGACAGACCCTGGTGTGTGATGTTCACTTCCCTGTGTCCATGTGTTCTCATTGTTCAGCTCCTACTTATGAGTGAGAACATGCAGTGTTTGGTTTTCTGTTCCTGTGTTAGTTTGCTGAGAATGATAGTTTTCAGCTTCATCCATGTCCCTGCAAAGGATATTAACTCTTCCTTTTTAATTGCATCAAGGTGCCTATTTTTGGAACTTTTATGCTCTGCTTCTCTTTTAGACGTTAGCTCCACTTCCAAACCATATTATTGTAAATGCATAAAAGTGAATGCTTTTAAGAGCTCTCAAGGCACCTCTTGAACACTTTGCTGCTTAGAAATCTCTTCCACCAGATCCTCTAAATCATCATTCTCAAGTTCACAGTTTCACAGATCTATATTGTGGGGCAAAATGCCACCAGTCTCTTTGCTAAAGCATAGCAAAAATCACCTACATTCCAGTTCACAACAAATTTGTCATCTTTATCTGAGACCACTTTAGCCTGGACTTCATTGTCCATTATCACTATCAGCATTATGGTCAAAGCCATTCAACAAGTCTCAAGGAAGTTTCAAACTTTGCTACTTCTTCCTGTTTTCTCCTGTGCCCTCTAAATTGTTCCAGTCTCTGCCTGTTACCCACTTCCTAAACTGCTTCCACATTTTTGGGCATCTTCATATCAGCACTCTGCTCTATGCATTACCAACTAACTGTATTAGTCCATTCTCACTATAAAGAAATGCCCAAGCCTGAGTAATTTAGAAAGGAAAGAAGTTTAATTGACTCACAGATCCACATGGCTAGGGAGGCCTCAGGAAACTTAAATTTATGGTGGAAGGCACCTTTTTCACAAAGTGGCAGGAGGGAGAATGAACATAAAACCATTAGATCTCATGAAAACTCACTCACTATCACGATAACGGCATGGGAGACATCATCCCCATAATCCAATTACTTTCACTTAATCTCTCCCTTTACATGTGGGGATTATGAGGATTGGAATTCAAGATGAAATTTGAGAGGGGACACAAACCATAACCATATTAAAAAGCATATAAAAATGTTAATTTGAAAAAGAACATCCTATTCAATACATGATGCTAGGAAAACTAAATATCCACATGTAAAAGAATAGAGCTACAGCTCCATCTCTTACAATATAGAAATATTCAAGGTAAATTAAAGTTAAATATAAAACCTGAGTCTATGAAAATTCTAGAAGAGCACCTAAGAAAGTCTCTTCCAGACATTGGCCTACACACACACACACACACACACACAAAATATAAATTAAAAAAATATTGTGAAGGTCCCAAAAGGAAATGCAATGACAACAAAAATGAGACCTAATTAAACTAAAAGGTCTCTGCACAGCAAAATAAATAATTATCCGTGTAAACAGACAACTCACAGACTGAAAAAAAATTGTAAACTTTGTATCTGACAAAGGACTAATATCCAGAATCTACAAACAACTCAAACAAATCAGCAAGAAAAAAGAATTTAAAAATCTCATTAAGAAGCAGGCAGATGACATGAATAGACACTTCTCAAAAGAAGAAATACAAATGGCCAACAAATATATGAAAAAAGGTAGACATCACTAAACATCAGGGAAACGCAAATTAAAACCATAGTGAGATATCACTTTACTCCTGCTAGAATGTCCATAATTAAAAAGTCAAATAATAATAGACTTTGTCATGGATATGGTGAAAATTGAATGCTTACACACTGCTGGTGGGCTTGTAAATTAGTAAAACTCCTAAGGAAAACAACATAATGATTTCTCAAATAAATAATAATGGATCTACCGTTCTATCCAGAAATCTCACTACTGGGTATCTCCTCAAAGGGAAAAAGTCTATCCCAAAGACGCCCACATGTACATGTTTATCACAGCAAAATTCACAATTGCAAAGATGTAGAATCAAGCTAAGTGTCTTTCGCCTGATTTAAGCATAAGAAAAATATGGTATATATGCATTATGAAATATATTATCACAGAAAATAACCAAATATTCCACTGCAGCAAAATGGATGGAACTGGAGGCCATTATTCTAAGGGAAGAAACTCAGGAATCAAAAATCTAATACCACATGTTTTCACTCGTAAGTGGGCACTAAGTTATGGGTACATTAAGGCATGCTGAGTGGTGTAGTGGATACTGAAGACTCAGAATGGAGGAGGCGTGTGAGGGATGAAAAACAGCCTATTGAGTACAACGTACATTATTCAGATGACAAGCGCACTGAAATCCTAGACATCAGCGCTATATAATTCATTGATATATTCAAAAACCACTTCTACTCCTAAAGTAATTGAAATAAAATTTTAAAAAATGTGTGTTACTTATATTTTAAAGATTCTCACCAGCCTAGTTATCTAAGGTAGACAAATTGAGAATGTTTTCTTTTATTATCCTCTTTCAACTATTTTAATCCACTAATTTTTTTATCTTAATATATTTCAGAGAGACAATTTTTATCATCTGCACTACAATCCTTATGTGTTCTTTTTCCTACTTTGATGTTTCTCCACTCCATTCTATGTATCTATGTATCTCACAGGTAAAAAAAAAATATATATATATAAATGTACACATATTTATGTATATATTTTATATACATATATTTATATAATATATTTTATAAAAATATATTTTTACCTGTGAGATACATAGATACATAGAATGGAGTGGAGAAACATTTACCACATTTCTTCTCTTTAAACACATTTCTTCTCTTTAAATCAACTCTGACTAATTAAAGATATAGATGTTTCTATACAGAGATTTATAGATATGTGCACATACATGGATTAATATATACAGATATATAATATACATTAAATTTATATAAATATATAATGCACACATACATTATATTTTATATATAACACGTGTGTGTGTGTGTATTAACCCATTATATATTCAAGTTCTGTTATTAGAGATGGCTTTAAAACAACCACACCTCGGTAGCAAGAAGTGCACCTGGCTTCTTTGTCTTGGTTTCCAACACTGTTTTTTTTCTAATAAAAAGAACCAGAGATCCTTGGAGAAATAGCTGGTTCTTGTACTGGGGCAAGAATTAAACAACATGAGTCTAGAGCATCTGATAGTGCCAGGAAGTAAGAAAATGCTCAAGATAACAACAACTCTCATAACAACAAAATCCACAATAAAGAGATATGTCAATGGGACAAATGAGCCAAATGAAAGACTTTTCAATGACCAAAGCTAGAACAGTTTCAGAAACAACATAAATACAAGTAAGAAATAAATAAACATGATTTCATACTGATATAAATTCTTGAATAATACAGCAATAGGTGATATAGACAAATCTCTCTGGAGACAAACTACAAATTATTTATGGAGATATTGTGTCCTCCAAGTGGTGGAGAATAAATGCGGACCACTGCTTAACTGTAGTCCACATAGTGACTTTCTTTCAAAGTGTATAGTATGTAGAGAGGAATAAAGGGTTACAATAGAAAAATCTGAAATACAGTATGCAAATCATGTAACAAGTATAAACATCAATAGTGATAAGTCATGTTGATAGTACTTATCTTTGATACAATGAGAAGGGCACTTCGTCTCTGTAATCTTGATCCCCAAAACCTATAACCGTAATCAAAACATGAAGAAATCATCAAGCAAATTCTGCGGGAGGATATTTTATCAAATACTTCACCAAGATTCCTTAAAACTCTCGTTAAGCAAACCAGAAAAACCCTCATTAACAAACAAGAAAAGTCTGAGAAACTATCATATTTAAGAATAGCTTAGAAGGTATGAACCTGAAATGTAATGTAATATCCTAGATGGAAAGCTGGAACAGAAAAAAAAATTTAGGTAAAAACTAAGAAAATGTGGATAAAGTGTATTTTTCAGCTAGCAATAATGTGTCAATATTGGTTCATTAGCTGTGACAAATTTACTACACTAATATGTTATTTTTTATGTAAATTTGAAAATATTCTGAAATAAAATATTTATAAAAATAAGAAAAAAATGATTCTTAGATAGTTCTGAGTGTAGACGATAACCAAATAAACAAAACCAATAAAAAAGAAAATAGAATTAGAAATTTTAACAGTGAAATAGCTACAAACTAAAACCAAAAGCCTTAAAATTACCCAGAAATTATGGACATAAATGGACTTAAATGAGGAGAGTGTTGTTATAACTTCATATAAGTTTCTTAAAATCCTAAGAAGAGGTTTTATTCTTAAATTATGATCGACATGAAAATGTAATTCAGTCATCTTTGGTAGAGATAGCAAGAACAAGAGGTGGAAGCATGAATGGCAAGATAAAATATGAGAAGATAATTTTAAAATCTTCCAACAAACAAAAGTGAAAGCCCAGACCCAGATGTGTTAGCAGGTGACTTCTATCAAACATTAAATTATACAATTTTTAAAATGTTCTTCCAAAAAATTACCCTGTAGTATTTATCCCACAAATGCAAGATTGGTTAAACACTTGAAAATCAATTAACATAGTAAGTCTAATGATAGACAAAGTATACATACAGAAAAACAAACAAACATATTATTACCTTAATAGACACATGGAAACTATTTGGCAAAACCTAGCACTCATTCATGATAAAAACACTCAACAAAAAGGAATATAAAATAAATTATTTAAATTGGTTAATACCTACATAAAACCCATAGCTAATACTAAAAATAATAAAAGACTGAATGCTTCCTTCCTAAAATCAGAAACAATTGACCATAGTCTACTAGACTAACCAAGAAAAAAGTAAAGACACATGTACTCTTATCAGGAATGAAATAAGGCATTAAAAGTATTTTGAATAAAGACTCAAACTAAATAAAATGGATAAGTTAGAGGAAACTTATCAATTCCCTAAAGGCAAAACTACCATAAATAAATATATAATATATTTTTATATATAAAAAATATATAAATAAAATAAATATATAATATAAATATATAATATAGTCTATATATAAATATATAATATATAATATAAATATATATTTTTTATATAAATATATATTATATAAACATAAATATATATATTAAATATATATATATTTTATATATAAATATATATATTAAATATATATATTTTATATAGAAATATATATAATATAAATATATAAAATATATAATAAATATATAATATATTTAAATATATAATATAAATATATAAATATATAATATAAATATATAATATATTTATATAATAATTATATAAATATATAATATATAATATATAATAAATATATAATATAGTCTCTTAAAGGACTTGAATTGCAACCAAAATCTTCCCAAAGAAAGAAAACACACACACACACACACACACACACACACACACACAAAATCTCCAGGGCTTAATGGATTCATTGGCAAATTTTATCAGAAATGTAAGAAAAAAAAATAGCAAATATACACATTCCTCAAATAGAAAATAAAGGGCACGTTTGCAGTTTTACTCACCCATCATCTTATGAAAATTGGTCATAACTTCTCCCATTCTGTAGGTTGCCTGTTCACTCTGATGGTAGTTTCTTTTGCTATGCAGAAGCTCTTTAGTTTAATGAGATCCCATTTGTCAATTTTGGCTTTTGCTGCCGTTGCTTTTGGTGTTTTAAACATGAAGTCTTTGCCCATGCCTATGTCCTGAATGGTATTACCTAGGTTTTCCTCTAGGGTTTTTATGGTATTAGGTCTAAAATTTAAGTCTCTAATCCATCTTGAATTAATTTTCGTATAAGGAGTAAGGAAAGGATCCAGTTTCAGCTTTCTACTTATGGCTAGCCAATTTTCCCAGCACCATTTATTAAATAGGGAATCCTTTCCCCATTTCTTGTTTCTCAGGTTTGTCAAAGATCAGATGGCTGTAGATGTGCGGTATTATTTCTGAGGACTCTGTTCTGTTCCATTGGTCTATATCTCTGTTTTGGTACCAGTACCATGCTGCTTTGGTTACTGTAGCCTTGTAGTATAGTTTGAAGTCAGGTAGCGTGATGCCTCACTCATCTGACAAAGGGCTAATATCCAGAACCTACAAAGAACTCAAACAAATTTACAAGAAAAAAACAAACAACCCCATTAAAAAGTGGGCAAAGGATATGAACAGATATTTCTCAAAAGAAGACATTCATACAGCCAACAGACACATGAAAAAAATGCTCATCATCACTGGTCATCAGAGAAATGCAAATCAAAACCACAATGAGATACCATCTCACACCAGTTAGAATGGCGATCATTAAAAAATCAGGAAACAACAGGTGCTGGAGAGGATGTGGAGAAATAGGAACACTTTTACACTGTTGGTGGGATTGTAAACTAGTTCAACCATTATGGAAAATAGTATGGCGATTCCTCAAGGATCTAGAACTAGATGTACCATATGACCCAGCCATCCCATTACTGGGTATATACCCAAAGGATTATAAATCATGCTGCTATAAAGACACATGCACACGTATGTTTATTGCGGCACTATTCACAATAGCAAAGACTTGGAATCAACCCAAATGTCCATCAGTGACAGACTGGATTAAGAAAATGTGGCACATATACACCATGGAATACTATGCAGCCATAAAAAAGGATGAGTTTGTGTCCTTTGTAGGGACATGGATGCAGCTGGAAACCATCATTCTTAGCAAACTATCACAAGAACAGAAAACCAAACACTGCATGTTCTCACTCATAGGTGGGAACTGAACAATAACATCACTTGGACTCGGGAAGGGGAACATCACACACCAGGGCCTATCATGGGGAGGGGGGAGAGGGGTGGGATTGCATTGGGAGTTATACCTGACGTAAATGACGAGTTGATGGGTGCTGATGAGTTGATTGGTGCAGCACAGCAACATGGCACAAGTATACATATGTAACAAACCTGCACATTATGCACATGTACCCTAGAACTTAAAGTATAATAATAAAAAAAAAAAAGAAGAAGAAACAAAAAAATTATATTAAAACGTTTGAAGCTTTGTGATTGTTACATGGGAGCTAATGATAGATTAAAGATACATTCGTCTTCTTTAAAAAAAAAAAAAAAAAGAAAATTGGTCATAACTTCATTATTCAGATGACACTGCTGACCCCAACTCAGTGCAAGTATCTGGCCAGATGTTTTATGTTCCCTGATATTATGGTTAGCTGTAGAATTTAATAACCACTGATATATTTGAATATTTCACTTTTTCTTCTTTACATATACCTTAGAACTAGGTGGAAATTATAAAGTCTATAAAGAAGTTTCAACAATAATTATGTGTAATATTAAAGCAGACTTTCCTTAAGGGTACTTCCACTTTACTTAACTGAAAGGTCTTTGACCCAGACCTGGGCAAGAGACCACAATTATCTACAGTGGTAGTTAAGTTCCATTTCTCTTCCACAGGCATGAATAGGTGGTACTTTTCTCAGTTTAAACAAGTTTAGTGATACCTTTGTGAGTAGACGGACTCTTCATTTCTATCCTAAGCGTTCCATGATTAAGTAACTATATTCAACATTTGTAGCATATGTACCTTTTGCTGAATTTTGATTAGCATGCTTACCCTACATCTTCTTATGATAACCTTATACATATGTTTATTATTCGTTACATAAAGCATGTGGACTCCAGTGTCTCAGTCTCTCTCTGTTTTTGTTATGAGACTCTTTGTTTAAACATTTCTCTCTTACATACACAACTTTAATAATAATTTAAAAAATGCAAAAGTAATTTTATTTATTTAAGAATTTAGGCAGATATTTACCAATTTATTCTTTGTGACACGAGGAAAGGGATTTTTTTGAATCTTGGGGGAATGTTGCTTATGACAGATCTAATTCACAATTCCAGTTGTTTAAAGCTGACACACCAAATCCTTTATTAATTGGTCCATGGTGCAGATATACTGAAATCAGAGTTTTAATCTTAGTAAGCACAAGGCCTCAGGTAATTAGAGGCTGTGGCTTAGTCTCATTCTTCTTTCCCTAAAAACCATGTCCTTCAAATTTTCTCATTCTGGACTACAAATGGTTATTTGCATGTCTTTTATTAGATCTTAATTCAATAAACAATTCCAGTGGTCGTACATTTTTCTATTTTCTGTTGCCTCATGACCAGGATGAATTTCTTAATTAGTATTTTTGTTTTATTAGCAATCCATAGAAACATATTGTGAATAACAAAATAATAATGATTTTAAAAATAAATATAAGTTTACAAGGAAAGTTATAAAACTGAAGGAAGGCCTGAACATAATTATATTAGGGAAACGCAGAAAATGAATGACTTCTAGAATTCCATAGTCAGAAAATAATTTCTTAGATTTAATGTAGACCACTTGTTGATATTGAATTTTCACTGACTTCCACAGATATATATATATATATATATATCATTTATCGCTACTTTTAGTCATGTATCAATACATAATTATGTAGGATTATTTGAAAAAAATATAGTTATATTTGGTCAGCTTGACATTATTGACAAGTCCAGGTACATTCTAGAGTATTTGCCTACTCAGTAGTTCTGTGTTTCAAAAACAGGCACGTAGAAATGTCTAGATCTGCCTCACGCTCTATGTCAATCTATTGGTCAATCTCAGTCAATTTCTCCAGACACAAGCTGTTCTTCTCTCCACACACCCTAGTAGACTCCTCAGGGCAATGGAATTCTGCTGGGAGCCATGTTTCTGGTATGTTCTTGCAAATTAGCTCAGGGTTTTTTTTTTTTTATAACAGTTTCTCTTACACATATAATGAAACTACATTCATTATTTGTAACAATGTAACCTATGTTTAATTCCCTTAAAATCTCCTTACAAACTTTGTGAGCTTGTAAAACTTAGGTTAAATTGTTACAAATAAATCTACAAAACTTGTAGATTTATTTATTTAAATTCCCTCTCATGTCACAAGTTTCAATATGTATTTTCTCTTATCTAAGTGTGCTTTAAATACAGTATAACTTCTTTATTACTACGTAAAAGTAAAAAACAAAAAACAAAACAAAAAAAAACAAAAAAACAAAAAAATTCATTAAAGTTAATACTATAATCTTATTAGCCAATTTAACTGTTTCAATTAAAGAAAAGAGAGAGTAGGGATTGATGGCAAGATGGCCGGATAGGAACAGCTCCAGTCTGCAGCTCCCAGCCAGATCAAGGCAGAAGGCAGGTGATTCCTGCATTTCCAGTTGAAGTACCCAGTTCATCTCATTGGGACTGGTTGGACAGTGGGTGCAGCCCACAGAGGGCAAGCCAAAGCAGGGTGGGGCATCGCCTCACCTGGGAAGCACAAGGGATTGGGGAATTTTCTCCTTTACCCAAGGGAAGCCATGACAGTCTGAGCCTGAGGAACTCCGACACAGACACTAAGCTTGTTCCATGGTCTTCACAACTCACAAACCAGGAGATTCCCTGCGGTGCGTACCCCAACAGGGCCCTGGGTTTCAAGCACAAAACTGGGAGGCCATTTGGGCAGACACCAAACCAGCTGCAGGAGTTCTTTTTTTTCCATACCCTAGTGGTGCCTGGATCACCAGCAAGAGAGAATCATTCACTGCCCTGGAAAGGGGTGCTGAAATCAGGGAGCCAAGTGGTCCACCTTTGCTGGTCCCATACCCCCGGAGCCCAGCAAGTTAAGATCCAGTGGTTTGAAATTCTCGCTGCCAGCACAGCAGCAGTCTGAGATCAACTGGGATGCCCCAGCTTGGTGGGGGGAAGGACATCCACCATTGCTGAGGCTTGAATAGGCGGTTTTATGCTCACAGTGTATACAGCCACTGCGAAGTTCCAACTGGGCTGAGTCCACGGCAGCTCAGCAAGGCTGCTGTGGCCAAACCACCAGATTTCTCTTCTCTGGGTAGGGCATCTCTGATAAAAAGATAATAGCCCTATTCAGGGACTTATAGATAAAACCCCCGTCTCCCTGGGACAGAGCGGCTAGGGGAAGGAGCAGCTGCGGGCTTCAGCAGACTTAAAAGTCCCTGCCCCAAGGCTCTGAAGAGAGCATGGGACCTCCCAGCACAGCGTTCAAGTTCTGCTAAGGGTCAGACTGCCTCCTCAAGTGGGTTTCTGACCCCTGTGTACCCTGACTGGGAGACACCTCCCTGTAGTGGCTGACAGACACCTCATACAGGAGAGATCTGGCTGGCATCTGCCAGGTGACTCTCCGGGACAAAGCTCCTAGAGGAAAGATCTTTGCTGTTCTGCAGCCTCTGCTGGTGATATCCAGGGAAACAGGGTTGAGAGTGGACCTCCACCAACTCCAGCAGACCTGCAGCACAGTGGTCTGACTGTCAGGAGGAAAAGCAGCAAACAGAAAGGAATAGCACTTCCACTCAAAGGCCCCATCCAAAGGTCACCAAAATCAAAGACCAAAGGTAGATAAATCCACAATGATGGGGAGAAACCAGCACAGAAAAACTGAAAATTCCAAAAACCAGAATGCCTCTTCTACTCCAGACGATCACAACCCCTCGCCAGCAAGGGAATAAAACTGGACAAAGAATGAGTTTGATGAATTGACAGAACTAGGCTTCAGAAGGTGGGTAATAACAAACTCCTCCAAGCTAAAGGAGCATGTTCTAACCCAATGTAAGGAAGCTAAGAACCTTGAAAAAAGGTTGGACAAATTTCTAACTAGAATAACCAATATAGAGAACATAAATGACGCGATGGAACTGAAAAATACAGCACAAGAACTTCTTGAAGTATACACAAGTTTCAATAGCCAAATCGATCAAGTGGAAGAAAGGATATCAGTGATTTTAGACTGACTTAATGAAATAAAGAGAGAAGATAAGATTAGAAAAAAAAAAAAAAAGAATAACAAGGAATGAACAAACCCTCCAAGAAATACGGGATGACGTGAAAAGACCAAATCTACATTTGATTAGTGTACCTGAAATTGATGAGGAGAATGGAACCAAGTTGGAAAGTACTCTTCAGGATATTATCCAGGAGAGCTTCCCCAACCTAGCAAGACAGAACAGCATTCAAATTCAGGAAATACAGAGAACACCACAAAGATACTCCTCAAGAAGAGCAACCTCAAGAACACATAAGTGTCAGATTCACTAAGGTTGAAATGAAGGAAAAATTTTAAGGGCGGCCTGAGAGAAAGGTCAGGTTACCCACAAGGGGAAGCCCATGAGACTAACAGCAGATATCTCTGCAGAAACCCTACGAGCCAGAAGAGAGTGGGGGTCAGTATTCAACTTTCTTAAAGTGAAGAATTTTCGACCTAGAATTTCATATCCAGCCAAACTAAGTTTCATTAAGCAAAGGAGAAATAAAATCCCTTACAGACAAGCAAATGCTGAGAGATTTTGTCACCATCAGGCTTGCCTTACAAGAGTTCCTGAAGGAAGCACTAAACATGGAAAGGCACAACCAGTATCAGCCACTGCAATAACATACCAAATTGTAAAGAACATTAACACTAAGAAGAAACTGCATCAACTAATGGGCAAAGCTAGCATCATAATGACAGGATCAGATTCACACACAACAATATTAACCTTAAATATAAATGGGCTAAATGCCTCAATTAAAAGAACAGACTGGCAAATTGGATAAAGATTCAAGACCCATCAGTGTTCTGTGTTCAGGAGACCCATCTCATGTGCAAAGACACACATAGACTCAAAATAAAGGGATGGAGAAATATTTACCAAGCAAATGGAAAGCAAAAATGGACAGAAGTTGCTATCCTAGTCTCTGATAAAGCAGACTTTAAACCAAAAAAAGATTAAGAGACAAAAAAGGTCGTTACATAATGGTAAAGGGATCAATGCAACAAGAGGAGCTAACTCCTAAATATATATATGCACCTAATACGGGAACACCCAGATTCATAAAGCAAGTTCTTAGAGACCTACAAAACGATTTAGGCTCCCACATAGTAATAGTGGGAGACTTTAACACCCCACTGTCAATATTGGACAGATCAATGATACAGAATATTAACAAGGTTATTCAAGACTTGAACTCAACTCTGGACCAAGTGGACCTAATAGACATCTACAGAACTCTCCACTCCAAATCAACAGAATATACATTCTTCTCAACACCTCACTGCACTTATTCTAAAATTGATCACATAATTGAAAGTAAAACACCCCTCAGCAAATGCAAAAGAATGGAATTCATAACACACAGTCTCTCAGACCACGATGCAATCAAATTAGAACTCAGGTTTAAGAAACTCACTCAAAACCGCAAAACTACATGGAAACTGAACAACCTGATCCTGAATGACTACTGGGTAAATAATGAAATGAAGGCGGAAATAAAGATCCTCTTTGAAACCAACAGGAATGAAGACACAACATATAAGAATCTGGCACACATTTAAAGCAGTATGTAGAGGAAACTTTATAGCACCAAATGATCAAAAGAGAAAGCAGGGAAGATCTACAATGGACACCCTAACATCACAATTAAAAAAACTAGAGAAGCAACAGAAAACAAATTAAAAAACTGGAAGAAGGCAAGAAATAACTAAGATCACAGCAGAACTGAAGGAGATAGAAACACACACACAAAAAAAACCCTTCAAAAAATCGATAAATCCAGGAGCTAGCTTTTTGAAAAGATCAACAACATACATAGACTGCTAGCCAGAATAATAAAGAAGAAAAGGAGAAGAATCAAATAGACACAGTAAAAATGATTTAGGGGATATCACCACTGATACCGCAGAAATACAAACAACCATCACAAAATACTATGCAACAGATCTAAGCAAATAAACTAGAAAATCTAGAAGAAATAGATAAATTCCTGGACACATACACCCTCCCAAGTCTAAACAAGGAAGAAATTGAATATCTGAATAAACCAATAACAAGTTCTGGAATTTAGGCAGTGATAAATAGTCTACCAACCAAAACAAATTCCAGGACCAGACAGATTCATAGCCAAATTCTACCAGAGGTACAAAGAGGAGTTGGTACCATTCCTTCTGAAACTATTCCAAACAATAGAAAAAGAGGGAATCCTCCCTAAGTAATTTTATGAGGCCAGCATCATCCTGATACCAAAACCTCACAGAGACACAATAACCAATAAAATTTCAGGACAATATCCTTGAAGAACATCAATGTGAAAATCCTCAATAAAATACTGGCAAACTGAATCCAGCAGCACATCAAAAAGCTTATCCACTGTAATCAAGTTGGGTTCATACCTGGGATGCTAGGTTGATTCAGCATATGCAAACCAATAAATGTAACCCATCGCATAAACAGAACCAATAACAAAAAACACATGATTATCTCAATAAACACAGAAAAGGCCTTTGACAAAATTCAATAGCACTTCATACTAAAATCTCTCAATAATCTAGGTACTGATGGAATGTATCTCAAAATAATGAGAGCTATTTATGACAAACCCACAGCCAATATCATATTGAATGGACAAAAACTGAAAGCCTTTCCTTTGAAAACTGGCACAAGACAAGGATGCCCTCTCTCACCACTCCTATTCAATATAGTTTTAGAAGTTCTGGCCTAGGCAATCAGGCAAGAGAAAGTAATACAGGGTATTCAAATAGGAAGAGAGGAAGTCAAATTGTCTCTGTTTGCAGATGACATGATTGCATGTTTATAAAACTCCATTGTCTAAGCCCAAAATCTCCTTAAGCTGATAAGCAAATTCAGCAAAATCTCAGGATACAAAATAAATGTACAAAAATTACAATATTCCTATAAACCAATAACAGACAAAGAGCCAAATCATGCATGAACTCCCATTCACAATTGCTACAAATAATAAAATACCTAGGAATAAAACTTACAAGCAATGTGAAGGACCTCTACCAGGAAACCTACAAACCACTGCTCAAGGAAATAAGAGAGGACACAAACAAATGGAAAAACATTCCATGCTCATGGACAGGAAGAATCAATATTGTGAAAATGGCCATGCTGCCCACAGTAATTTATAGACTAAATGCTATCCCCATCAAGCTACCACTGACCTTCTTCACAGAATTGGAGACAACTACTTTAAATTTCATATGGAACCAAAAAAGAGCCTGCATACCCAAGACAATCATGGGCAAGCAGAACAAAGCTGGAGGCATCATGCTACTTGATTTCAAACTATACTACAAGGTGACAGTAACCAAAACAGCATGGTACTGGTACCAAAACAGATATATAGACCAATGGAACAGAACAGAAGCCTCATAAATAGCACCACATATTCAACACCATCTGTTCTTTGACAAACTTGACACAACAAGCAATGGGGAAAATATTCCCTATTTAATAAATAGTATTGTAAAAACTGGCTAGTCATATGCAGAAAATGGAAACTGGACCCCTTTCTTACACCTTATACAAAAATCAACTCAAGATGGATCAAAGACTTAAATGTAAGACCTAGGACCATAATAATCTTAGAAGAAAATCTGGGCGATACCATTCAGGACATAGGCATGGGCAAAGACTTCATATCTAAAACAGCAAAAGCAATGGCAACAAAAGCCAAAATTGACAAATGGGATCTAACTAAACTAAAGGGCTTCTGCACAGGAAAAGAAACTATCATCGGACTGAACACACAACCTACAGAATGGGAGAAAAATTTTGCAATCTATCCATCTGACAAAGGGTTAGTATCCGGAACCTACAAAGAACTTAAATTTACAAGAAAAAAACAAACAACCCCATCAAAAAATGGGCAAAGGATATGAACAGACACTTCTCAAAAGAAGACATTTATGCAGCCAACAGACATGTGAAAAAATGCTCATTACCACAGGTCGTTAGAGAAATGCAAATCAAAACCACAAGAGGATACCATCTCATGCCAGTCAGAATGGTGATCATTAAAAAGTCAGGAAACAACAGATGCTAGAGAGGATGTGGAGAAATAGGACTGCTTTTACACTGTTGGTGGAAGTGTAAATTGGTTCAATCTTTGTGGAAGACAGTGTGGCAATTCCTCAAGGATCTAGAACTAGAAATACTATTTGACCCAGCCATCCCATTACTGGGGATATACCCAAAGGATTATAAATCATGCTGCTATAAAGACACATGAACATGTATGTTTATTGTGGCACTATTCACAACAGCAAAGACTTGGAACCAACCCAAATGTCAATCAATGATAGACTATGTAAAGAAAATGTGGCACACATACATGGTGGAATACTATGCAGCCATATAAAAGGATGAGTTCATGTCCTTTGCAGGGACATGGATGAAGCTGGAAACCATCATTCTCAGTACACTATCACAAGAACAGACAACCAAATACCACATGTTCTCACTCCTAAGTTGGAGTTGAACAATGAGAACACACGGATATGGGGGTGGGACATCACACACCAGGGCCTGTCAGGGGGTAGGTGACTAGGGGAGTGATAACATTAGAATACCAAATGTAGGTGATAGGTTGATGGGTGCAACAAACTACTATGGCACGTGTATACCTAAGTAACAAAACTGCATGTCCTGCACATGTACTCTGGAACTTAAAATATAATTTAAAAAAGAAAGGAAGAAAAGAGAGAATTTAGGGAGGATGTTCTACAGCCATTCTGAATCTCTTTAGCTACTTAGCTCACACTGTTCTCTTTGCTCTTGAGTTCACAATCACAATAGTGTTGTCTTATTTTGTTATGTTTCAGAACTCTAGCTGAGAAGCAGAACACAGTTATCTTCTTCCCTTGTTGCAAGTCCAGAATACCTGAGAATTCACTATGATTTCTAGGGTTCAGTTTTTAAAAACAAGGCATATACCTTTACCTCAGTGGCACTGCATTGCTGTATTCTCTGATTTTATGTCTTTGTGGCCTAGGTGAATTTTGATGAGAAACAGAATAAAATTTTCTCTAAGATTTTTTTAAAGATACACTCAATATACCAAGATCTGGTTTTTGAAGGATGTATTACAATAATATGACAATGTTATTCTCTACCACTATAAAAGTCAACAAATTCCTCCTGAAATAATGAATATCATGGAGCAGTATTAATTATAGGAATACAAAAAACACATCAATATACACATTTTATAAATATATATGTATGTACATATGTATATATTATTTACATATATACATATATAAGTATATATGTATATAACAGTCATAGATTAGCATACATATATACATACGTGTGTGAGTGTGTGTGTGTGTGTGTGTGTGTGTATATATATATAAAACCGTTATGAGGCAATTGGCAAAATTCTTATTTCAGGTTAGGAGTTTAGCATTTTCCAATATGTATTATTTATTTTTAGCATTTTAGCAGAGACTTTTAGTTAAATAATCCCTTTAGATATTACAGCTAGAAACCTGAGCTGAGCAGATATATTCAAGGCAATTGTCTTATGCTAAAATTGGTCAAAAGAGATAAATAGCATCTTTAAAAATATTATTTGTAAATAAAATTATATCGTGGTGCATGTCATAATTTTAAAACATTTTATTTATATCTTTATTATAAAATCATAGGCTCAATAAATAGCATCTTTATCAGTTTCTAAATTAAGAAATAAAATATTTTACTTAAAATTATGAAAACAAAATGGAAACGTTGTTACTGATACAAAGTATATTGGAGAATTTGCCTTGATTGTGAAAACTAAAAGGGCTTGCTAATCATCTACACTTCAGTGCAAAACTTGAGGCAGTCCACTGAAAGATAGACTGACTCAACAAAGCAGATATTCTTTTCCAGGTCACTGTCTTTAATAGGTCAAGATTTTTCCCATGTTCAAAATTTAAAGAGATGTTATTTCCCTAATAAAGAAACATAAACAAATGCTATCTGCTACCACCATCGTTAGCTCACTTGTTCCAACATTACGTACAGAAAAAAAAAAGAAAAAAAAAAAAAGATTTTGTCAGAATCCAAAGAGAATCCCTCCACTTTGAATGGGGAAGGCGTGGCATGGTGACTTTTTAATAAGGTAACCAGAGGGCTGAATTACATTTCCCAGAATTCCCTTTCCATTACGTTTTCAATAAGAGTGAAAAACAAGACGGACTGTTTGGAGATCTGGAGGGCTAGGGGAATCAACAGTCATTTTGTAATTTATACACATAGTTGCTCACCTGATGACTTACCTGTGTCTGAAAGAAGTAGCTAAGGGCCCAGCTGCTTTTATCTTCCCCTAGATCGTTGTCAGACTTCTCTGGGTACTGGTCTAGGTGTTTATTTCTGTTTCCAAACAGCTACTGCAGATTAGACTAGGTACCAGGGTCAACAACATAAAAACTGGCACAGGTTTCAGTCTTTTTTGGTGGGGTTCCAGGCCAAGCACACAGCATTCATCCTGCCTTCGATTTACCCTCACTTTACCCTCCTTGCTTTCTGACTGCCTACCCCGTAGATTTCAAGGTCAAGCAACAAACAAAAAGACAGGATGATTTCAAGGATGGTTTAAGAAGCTCTCCTAATATCTTGAGGACAATTCCCTTTAAGGAATTGCCTTAAGGATTTTTGTTTTCTGACAATCTCAGGTTTCTGTCCTCACAACTTATTAGTTTAAACCTTGAACTATTGTTCAGCCAGATATATGACCATCATTCTGGGTACTGCAATCTATCAGTCTCCCATCTTCAGTAAGTATGTTCGCACTTACAGGCTGTCCCTTGTGACTATTTATAGGACTGTTTTCAAGCCTACAAAGTTTTGTCCTCATAGATCAAACAATGAAATAGGTATATCTACTACAAGAACATATTCAATTCAGATTTTAAAGTTCACTTCCTATTTGTATTGCTCTCTAAAAGATGTCTATCTGCATTGCACAACATAGCCAATCACATGTGATATTAACAACAAAATTAAATATAATCATAAATATACTTCAATAATCAAATGTTATAGATATCAAAAATAAACTGTCAAAAGCATACCGTGGCCTCACATTTTCATACAACATTCCATTATCTAATTACTAGAGAGAGATATTAAAATCTCCAATTACATTCCTTTGCAAGTCGAGCCCTGGAGGTTGAAGGAATTAAAAGACAAAATCAGATTTTTTTGATCTTTTGAGCTAAAATTCCAAAGGAATTAAAATCAGCTTTAAAAAAAAGTTCTGCTCAGTCTAAGCTCAGGAATTTTCTCTTCCAGAGTGGAGTTGACATTTCTTCAGAATTTCCCATCAGCTGCATGAATATGTGTCCTTTAGGACGTCTGAAGGTAAATTAGATCAATGCCATGTGTATGACATACCTCCTTGTAAAATAAGTACTATAGATTACTAGG
The DNA here is from genome assembly GCF_047675955.1 of Chlorocebus sabaeus. Taxonomy (NCBI): domain Eukaryota; kingdom Metazoa; phylum Chordata; class Mammalia; order Primates; family Cercopithecidae; genus Chlorocebus; species Chlorocebus sabaeus. The sequence continues at coordinate 67,150,385 of NC_132920.1, read as the reverse complement.
GAACACAGTAGTGGCCCAGCACTCTCTGTTCACCTGTTACTCTTAGACAGCAAGTCAATACTTAGTGCTTTAGACGTTGTTCCAACCTAATTTATTTTTATATCATATAATATTAAGTATCGTCCAAGATGAATGTTGAGATTTAGTGGTATCTGAGGACCGAAGGATCTCTCAGTTTTACTCTTGAGAGAAAGGCAGTCAGTTTTGTCATTATTCTTACTCCACATCCTGTGAAAATAATTTCAGTGGAGGGAGATATCTCAGTAGAGGTTGATCTTGGCTCTGTGCATTAATTGTATCTAGGAAATTCTTTCTATGTAGAGTGTCTTCTTTCTCAGGAAATGGAATTCAAAACATTGTTTAAAAGTAAAGGTATTTCTAAAGTCATAACTGCCAGGCACAGTATCATCAGGATTTTGCTCTGCCACTCAGACTGAAGTGCAGTGGCATGATCATAGCTCACTGCAGCCTTAAACTCTGAGGCTGAAGCAATCCTCCTGCTTCAACCTTGCAAGTAGCTGGGACTACAAGTGCACAGCACTTCTCCAGGCTAATTAAAAAAAAAAAAAAAAAGGTATAGAAACAGGGTCTTGACTTGTTGCCCAGGCTGGTCTTGAACTCATGGCTTCAAACAGTCCCTCCCACCTCCACCTCCCAAAGTGCTGGGATAACAGGCGTGAGCCTCTGTGCCTGGCTCAGGCGTCAAGTGTTTTTGGTTGTTGTTTGTTTGTTTCAGGCTGGAGTGCAGTGGTGTGTTCTCGGCTCACCGCAACCTCTGCCTCCTAGGTTCAAGCAATTCTCCAGGCACAAAGTGTTATTGAGGTTTTTTTCTTTCCTAACTTTTCTTTTCTTTATTTGTCATAGAAATAATTAACATGGAAATATGATCACAATGTGTTATGTGAAAAAGATTATAAGCTAGCATACAGAGTATGAGCCTGTTAAATTCTTTTTTTTTTCTTTTTTTTTTTTTTTTAGTATATACTTTAAGTTCTAGGGTACATGTGTGCAACCTGCAGGGTTGTTACGTATGTATATATGTGCCATGTTGGTGTGTTGCATCCATTAACTCGTCATTTATATTAGATATATCTCCTAATGAGAGATGAAGCCAGGTGGACTTCCTGGATGAGGTGGGGACTTGGAGAAGTTTTCTGTCTAGCTAAAGGACTGTAAACACACCAATCAACACTCTGTGTCTAGCTAAAGGTTTGTAAACGCACCAATCAGCATGCTGTAAAAATGCACCAATCAGCACTCTGTAAAATGGACCAATCAGCAGGACGTGGGCAGGGCCAAATAAGGGAATAAAAGCTGGCCATCCAGCCAGCAGTGGCAACCCAGCCACCAGTGGCAACCTGCTGCAGTCACCTTCCATGTTGTGGAAGCTTTGATCTTTTGCTCTTCATAATAAATCTTGCTGCTTCTCACTCTGGGTCTGCACTACATTTATGAGCTGCAATACTCACCGGGAGTGTCTGTGACTTCATTCCTGAAGTCAGTGAGACCACAAATCCACCAGGAGGAACAAACAACTCCAGACTTGCCACTTTTAAGAGCTGTAACACTCACTGAGAAAGTCTGCAGCTTCACTCCTGAAGTCAGCAAGACCACAAACTCACTGGAAGGAAGAAACTCCGGACACATCTGAACATCTGAAGGAACAAACTTCGGTCGCACCATCTTTAAGAAGTGTAACACTCACAGCGAGGGTTCATGGCTTCATTTTTGAAGTCAGTGAGACCAAGAACCCACTGGAAGGAACTAATTCCAAACACACTAACGCTATCCCTCACTCCTCTCCCTATCCTACAACAGGCCCCAGTGTGTGATGTTCCCCACCCTGTGTCCAAAAGCTCGTTGTTCAATTCCCACCTATGAGTGAGAATACGAGGTGTTAGGTTTTCTGTCCTTGTGATTGTTTGCTCAGAATGACGGTTTCCAGCTTTGTCCATGTCCCTACAAAGGACATGAATTCATCCTTTTTTATGGCTGCATAGTATTCCATTGTGTATATGTGCCATATTGTCTTAATCCAGTCTATCATTGATGGATATTTTGGTTGGTTCCAAGTGTTTGCTATTGTGAATAGTGCCACAATAAACTTATATATGCATCTGTCTTTATTAGCAGCATGGTTTATAATCTTTTGGGTATATACCCAGTAATGGGATGGCTGCATTAAATGGTATTTCTAGTTTTAGATCCTTGAAGAATCACCACAGTGTCTTCCACAAAGGTTGAACTAGTTTGCAGTCCCACCAACAGTGTAAAAGTGTTCCTAATTCTCCACATCCTCTCCAGCATGTGTTGTTTCCTGACTTGCTAATGACCACCATTCTAACTAGTGTGAGATGGTATCTCATTGTGGTTTTGATTTGCATTTCTCTGATGGCCAGTGATGATGAGCATTTTTTTTTTTCATGTGTCTGTTGGCTGCATAAATGTCTTCTTTTGAGAAGTGTCTGTTTATATCCTTTGCCCATTTTTTGATGGGATTGTTTGATATTTTTCCTGTAAATTTGTTTAAGTTATTTGTAGATTCTAGATATTAGTCCTTTGTCACATGAGTAGATTGTAAAAATTTTCTCCCATTCTGTAGGTTACCTGTTCACTCTGATGGTAGTTTCTTTTGCTGCGAAGAAGCTCTTTAGTTTAATTAGATTCCATTTGTCAATTTTGGCCTTTGTTGCCATTGCTTTCCGTGTTTTAATCATGAAGTGACTTGCCCATGCTTACGTCCTGAATGTTATTGCCTAGGTTTTCTTCTACCGTTTTTATGGTTTTAGGTCTAACATTTAAGTCTTTAATCCACCTTGTTTTAATTTCTGTATAAGATGTAAGGAAGGAATGCAGTTTCAGCTTTCTACTTATGGCTAGCCAGTTTTCCCAACACCGTTTATTAAATAGAGCTTCCTTTCCCCATTTCTTGTTTTTGTCAGGTTTGTCAAAGATCAGATGGTTGTAGATGTGTGGTATTATTTCTGAGGGCTCTGTTCTGTTCCATTGATCTATATCTCTGTTTTGGTACCAGTACCATGCTGTTTTGGTTACTGTAGCCTTGTAGTTTGAAGTCAGGTAGCCCGATGCCTCCAGCTTTATTATTTTGGCTGAGAATTGTCTTGGCAATGTGGGCTCTTTTTCAGTTCCATATGAACTTTAAAGTAGTTTTTTCCAATTCTGTGAAGAAAGTCATTGGTAGCTTGATGGGGATGGCATTGAATCTATAAATTACCTTGGGTAGTATGGCCATTTTCATGATACTGATTCTTCCTATCTATGAGCATGGAATGTTCTTTCATTTGTTTGTGTCCTCTTTTATTTTATTGAGTGGTGGTTTATAGTTCGCCTTGAAGAGGTCCTTTACATCCCTTGTAAGTTGGATTCCTAGGTATTTTATTGCCTTTGAAGCTATTGTGAATGGGAGTTCACTCATGATTTGGCTTTGTGTTTGTCTGTTATTGGTGTATAGGAATGCTTGTGATTTTTGCACATTGAATTTGTATCCTGAGATTTTGCTAGAATTGCTTATCAGCTTAAGGAGATTTTGGGCTGAGATGATGGGGTTTTCTAAATATACAATCATGTCATCTGCAAACAGGGACAATTTGACTTCCTCTTTTCCTAATTTAATACCCTTTATTTCTTTCTCTTGCCTGATTGCCCTTGCCAGAACTTCCAACACTATGTTGAATAGGAGTGGTGAGAGGGGCATCCCTTTCTTGTGCCAGTTTTCTTAATCTCTTAATTTCCATTTTTGTTACATAATTTGCACTGAGGGTGAAGAAAAGATAAAAGTAAGAGTAAAACTTCTGTCTATTATTGGTTAAATATTTGTTCACTTGTTACCTCCCCTGCTCTTGAGGATGTCTATTGGAGCCATTGATAGGATCCTGCAGAATTTTCCTACCTTGAGAAAAGTCCAGATAGAGACAAAAGACAGGAAACAAGCATGAGATGATGCACTGTAGGTTGTACCTTAGTGAAGTCAGTTGAATATCTTGCAGAGTTATCTGCTACCTTGCTACCATAGCAAATATTAGAAAGATTTCTCTATATATTCTTTTATGTAGAGTTGCTGTATATACATATATATGTGTATATGGCAGCAATACAATTGATGTCTCCAAGATGCACCAATAAAACAGTAAAATGTACTTCTTAGTGGAATATATTTATTTTTGTTTTATTTGTCAAGAAATAAGATTAAAATGCTTGATTTTATATTTCATCAAATAAACAAATTTAAAATCAAATAATTTTCTCACTGAAGAACTCACACATGCCTATAGATTTTTCTCTCTTACAACAATTCAGTGAGGAAATTATTATTTTTTTCCCAAAATGTATTTATTTATTTTTTCTTTTTTTCTTATTATACTTTAAGTTCTAGGATACATGTATGAAGAAACTGAGCCTTGATGAAGTTAAATAAGTTGTCCAAGGTCACACAGCCAGGAAGTGCTAGAAGCAGGATTTAATTGCCAGCAGTCTTTCTCCAAAGTATGACCTTTAAACCAATATGTTATGCAGCCCCATGAATAACAAAAATATATGCTCCCTTGAAAAAAGACAAACATTGAAACATTTAGACTCTGGTAAAGATTATGACTCATGTGTGTAGGAAAACTCCAAATTGTGTCAAATCTTTTGACAAGCTCTAGCATCGGTCCTGAGGAATTACTTGTATATACTATACATCTGTGTTCACTAAGAAAAACATATACTTTATTGACATTTTCAAAATGGCACGGTTTTAAACTCTCTATTGCAAATGGACAGGCCAGAAATCAATGAGGTATTAAAACAGTTAATGCAGGCAATGCTACAAGCTCTTTAAAAGGACCAACACCATTGTTAGTAGATAAATTATGCAAGCTTGGCCATGTACATCTGTTGATTTGCCAGATAGCTAATTAAAATGTGTTACAGCCATTAAGTTGTTTAAAGGCACATTTTGTGATTCCATAAAATGTCATTTATCTAGTTTAAGCCATACTTGTTTTGATCTGCCACACAGAAATCACTAAAAGCCCATATTTTGCATATAAATTTAGCTCTAAAGAAGATGTGCTTTTCTTTTGACCCTGGTTTGAATGGAATAGCGTCTATTTTGACGGACATTATAGTTGACAAAAAAATGGCATGCTTGATACATTGATTTTGATTCTTTATCAGGACTTTTGTTTGTTTCAATGTTGTTTTTATTTTACATTGAGGAGTACATGTGCATGATATGCAGGTTTGTTATATAAGTAAATGTGTGCCATGGTGGTTTGCTGCACAGATCACCCCATCACCCAGGTATTAAGCACAGCATCCATTAGCAATTCTTCCTGATGCTCTCTCCCTCCTTCCACACCCCACCCCCCAACAAGCCCCAGTATGTATTGTTTCCCCCAATATGTCCATGTCTTCTCATCATTCAGCTCCCACATGCAGTATTTGGTTTTCTGTTCCTGTGTTAGTTTGCTGAGGATAATGACCTCCAGCTCCATCTGTGGGCCTGCAAAGGACATGATAGCATTCCTTTTTATGGCTGTATAGAATCAGGACATATTGTTTATGTCTATATAGGTAATTATGTTCAGTATGACAAAAGTTCTCATAATAATATTATGATCTAATATTTATTGAGTTTTGATTTGTGCCAGGAATATTTAATTTTTTAATATATTATATATTGGATTACTTGATACTCAGAAAAGCCTTTGGAATATGTTTCTCAACATCTGCATTTTGCAAATGAGACAAAATGATTAAGTATCACACTGTAAGTAGGTGAAAGATCCAAGATGACTTACCCGGGCACCCAATATCCATAGCCTTCACCATTTCCTTTCACTGTCTTTCAGTTTTTCTGATAGGAATCAACTTTAATTTTCTAAGGGAACAATAAAAATAAACTAGGTTTTCTGTAACCACAGTAAACTCACTAACATTATTTAAGCTTTTCAAGATATTTGAGAAGATTGTTTAACCTAATCTTTATTATTATTATTATTATTATTATTATTATTATTATTATTATACTTTAAGTTCTAGGGTACATGTGCACAATGTGCAGGTTTGTTACACATGTATACATGTGCCATATTGGTGTGCTACACCCATTAACTCATCATTTACATTAGGTATATCTCCTAATGCTATCTTATTCTTCTAAGGATAGCCCTACTAAAGCTAGAAAACAAAACAAAACAACAACGACAAAAAACTATGCCGCTCGTTCTTCTAATTTGAGGAGCAGCAATGCTTTGAATCTAAGCAGGAATATTTAGTTTGGCTCATAGCCATGACGACTCAAGGAATCAAGGCTGTTTTACACAATCATGTTATAGAAGGCAAAGAACAGTCAGACTTTGACTTATTAAGGAGGCTTAAAGTTAGGACAAAATTAATTCAAACTTGGAAATATCTCTTCTCCAACTCTTACCTGTTCTCTCCAACATACAATTTTTTAAGCTAAAAAACAAGAATCCATTATTTTGCTTAGAAAATATTTATAGGTAATGAAGTTTCAAAATTAATTAACTCAATCATCTTCACTTGGAAAGATAGTTTATTACAATATTATTTTCAACAAGAATTTAATATTGCACAATATACTCTCAACTGTGAGGTAACATTGAAACTATCAAAATTCACTTGTTTAATTTTACATGTTTTAGTTTGACAAACATAGAATGAAATAGAAGAAAATGATCGCATTTTTCCATTCCTTCCTTTTGTTCTTTCCTTTTTTCCTAATGAGATAAAGAAGTAATATATGCGTTCCCAATCTCAGCCATATGTTGCCTTTTCCCCTAATTTTCTGGAAGGTGGATTCATATATATCTGTCCACATTTTTGCAATCACATACAGAGTTTTTGGCACTGTGGTTGGACTTTGGAAACATACGTAATCTGTTTTTGCTGTGTACAAAAAGCCTTAAATCTAAAACCTTAGAGGGAAGAAACACATTTCTGCATGTATACAAATGCATACATACATACATACATTTTCGTATAAAAAATTAGCAAGAAAAAGAAAATCAATGTGACTTGATTTACGGTTGTTTCTTTCTAGTATGTTGATGCCAGTTGAAATGAACGACTTCAGCATAGCACCCCGTGTCTTGGGTGGTCTTGAAGAACAGTAAGGATGTGAAATATGATAAGAAACAGATTTTTTAACAGTGCATTTGCTTGTTAAATTTCCTTAGAGGAGGATGCAGTTAGAAGAATGTATTCATAAGCAGTTGCTAGTGTTTTAAACTCATGAGGGAGCACTTGGAAAAACAGATGGAAAGACTGAAGATGATATGGAGAAAAATCATGTGAATAAACAGTCTTGAATAAGGGAATGAGTATGTGGCTATTTATTTTTAATGAGAATGCTTAGCACAGTAGCAGAAGAGGTTCTCAATAAGTCAAGACAATCTTTTCTGTTCATGTCTGTCATATTCTTTTCTTACCCATCTCAGTGATTGTTCAATGGGCTGAAGAAAAAGACAGTTTATGCATTGGCTTAAATTATGGATTTCACCTCACCAAAACTGATCTTACTACTATTGATGGCTTCTATCAGTCGACAGAAGAGACCAAAGCTGAAATCATTCCCAGAGGGACAGGCCCCACCCACCCAACAGCACACTGATTAGATTAGAGATGCAGAGTTAATGCTGTGTCCTCACTGAAACATACTCTCCGTTCATACGTAGGTATACTTCTCTTGTCGGTAATTCTTCTGCCTGTACAACAACCTATGGAATTCCTAAATGCCATATTCACCATCCTTATAACCCAAAGAGCATTATTTCTGTATGTAAGTAATTTTATAACAAAATAAATGAGAAAGTGAGAAAAATCTCACACCATGGGATTTATCAGTCCATCCATGTGTACATAATGTATGTCATTATCCAGAGGTCGTTGGACAGCTAGATGGGTGAAATGTTCTAATGAAGACTCATTTATGGCACTTGCTGGGGGAAGTTGGTGTTCTATTCAACAAAAAGTGGAATATACTCTTTTGCAAAATTATTTTACTTTAAGTTCTGTGATATATGTGCTGAATGTACAGGTTTGTTACAAAGGCATACATGTTTGCTGCATCTATCAACCCGTAATCTAGGTTTTAAGCCCTGCATGCATTAGCTATTTGTCCTAATGCTCTCCTTCCCCTTCTCCCTCCCCAAACAGGCCCTGCTGTGAGTTGTTCCCCTTCCTGTGTCCATGTGTTCTCATTGTTCAGCTTCCACTTATGAGTGAGAACATGTGATGTTTTAGTTTTCTGTTCCTGTGTTAGTTTGCTGAAGATGATGGCTTCCAGCTTCATGTATGTTCCTACAAAGAACACAAACTCATTCTTTTTTATGACTGTATAGTATCCCATGGTGTATATGTGCCACATTTTCTTTATCCAGTCTATCTTTGATAGGCATTTGGGCTGGTTCCAAGCCTTTACTATTGTGAATAGTGCATCAATAAACATACATGTGCATGTTTCTTTATAGTGGAATGATTTATAATCCTTTGGGTTATACTCATTAATGGGTTGCTGGATCAAATGGTATTTCTGATTCTAAATCCTTTAGGAATTGCCACACTGTCTTCCACAACTGTTGAAGTAATTTACACTCTCATCAGGAATGTAAAAGCATTTCTCTTTCTCCACATCCTTGCCAGCACCTGTTGTTTCCAGACTTTTTAGTGATGGTCATTTTAAGTGCCACAAGATGGTGTCTCATTGTGGTTTTGATTTGCATTTCTCTAATGACTTGTAATAACGAGACTTTTTTCATATGTTTGTTGGCCACATAAATGTCTTCTTTTGAAAGTGTCTGTTCATATCCTTCATCCAATTTTTGATGGGGTTGTTCATGTTTTTCTTGTAAATTTGTTTAAGTTCCTTGTAGATTCTGGATATTAGACCTTAGTCAGATGGATAGATTGCAAAATTGTTCTGCCATTCTGTAGATTGGCTGTTCACTCTGATGATAGTTTATCTTGCTGAGCAGAAGCTCTTCAGTTTAATTATTTCGCATTTGTCAATTTTGAAATATCCTCTTATATAGCAACCAATCTATGATGCCATTACTCCATTAACAAAACACATGGATCAAGAAAATCAGGAATGGAAGAAATGGTTCCTCTCTCCATTATTTCTAAGAAACCATGTAAATATGTGTGTGTGCATATTCTTTCCAGTTGCTAAGATCTGTCACTTCAGTGATATAGAGGACTTAATTCTAAAGAGAAGAAAATCTTTTCAGAGCACAGATTCATGTTTTTATTGAACTTGAAATGAGCAACTTCCACTTGGCTATGTTGGGCTCTCCTTCCATAACTACAACAGAGTAACCAGACAGGCTAATCTTATTGTCAATATTTGATGTTAAATAGGAGGGACAGGAGGCATATATTAAGAAACCATGAATTCAGGGAGAATTGTTCTTAATATTTTCATGTTCAGTAGTAAAAGTCAATAAAAAATAAGTAAGGCCCAATCTACGCATGATGAAAATAAAAACTAAATCTTCAGTTGAGATTACCCCATTAGACAAATCTCTAGGACTAACTGAGGTGTTTGCTAAGATGTGAACTGAGATTAAAGCAAGCCTGGGATGGGTATTGAAAGAAGGTCATAAATACCAAATACTGCTTCATGACTGACTAGGGAACGTTGTGCACATGTACCCTACAACTTGAAGTTTAATAATAATAAATAAATTAAAAAAAAAAAAAAAGAACTATAATAGTCATACTTAAGTTGTTACTTGATTTTTATATAGCAATTTTAATAAATATTAATCAAGGACATATTTTCTTGCCCTTTCTATTATTTTATAAATGATCTGATGGTAAAATTAACTTTATAATTATATCTTTTGGTTACAGATATCAGAAGATAGGTTGTGATTTATCTAGAAGAAGCAGCAAATGATAGATGAGTCCTGGGTTCTCCCTTTTAGGACGGTAATTAGCAACATCATTAAACAAAGTATAATTATATCATATTGGGAGGAAGCATGATGCTATTATTTTTATTTGTAGATTAAATTTAGATAGAAAGACGTATTTGGCTCTTGAATTGATAAGGTGATGGACTTTCTCAGATTGACTTTTTATCACTTGGAAATCATTCCTACTTCCTTCTTTACTGTCATCTACAAAACAATAGCAAGACTGGAGGACTTATTTATAGAATATCTGAACCGTAGGATTCTAATGTAGTATTTAGAATGTAAATGACAGTAAGATAACAACTTTTTTTATTTCCCCAGTGGTACTACTAAGACAATGTTTAGGTACAATATAGATGTGAGGATTGCATTGAATTGAAACATTTCTTAGGTGAGTTAGCCACATCAGTGCTGCAGGTACCAGAGATCATCTCAAGCATTTTTTCAACCTTTCTACAATCTTCTAATGTCCCGAAAGTGTTTTCCATGAACATTTTCTTACAGACTTTCAATTAGTTTTTATTAATTTTTTTATTTTACTTATTTTATTTTTGTTATATTTATATATGTATGTATGTATTATATGTATGCATGCATTACATGTTTATGTGTATCATTTAAAATGTTTGTATGTAGTCACTATTTCCAACATTTTAACAATCACTCCAAACAAACTTTATAACCACTAAGTAATAACTCCTCATTCTCTCCTCTCTCCTGCCTATGCTAATCTCTAATCTACTTCTGTGTTTAGAAATTAGCCTATCCTAGATATTTCATAAAAGTGGAATCACACAAATTTTGCCCTTTTGGGTCTGGCTTATTTAATTTATTATAATGTTTCCATGTTTAATCCCTCTTTCAGCATGTATCAAAACTTTACTTTTATGGATAAATTATAACTTATTGTATTTACATAGCATACTTTGTTTATCCACTATTCTGTTAATGGGCTTTGAGTTATTTTCACCTTTTAACTACCGTGATAATTATACAGTGACTATTGATGTACAAGTATCTGTTGGAGTTTCTGTTCTCAGTTATTTTGGATATATACTAAGAAATTAAATGCTGAATTATGGTAACTCTATATTTTGCTTTTCAAAATACCAAAAGACTGCTTCCCACAGCAACTGCAACGTTTTACATTGCCATTATTTCTGTACGCAGGTTGCAATGTCTCCACATCCTTGATATGTTTGTTATTTTCTGTTTTTCTTTAAACTAATTATAGTCACCCTAGAAGCTATTACATGATAACTCATTGTGGTTTACATTTGGATTTCCTTGATAAGTAAATATGTTAAGCAGCTTTACATGTGCTGACCAGTCATTTGTTTATTGTTTTTGGATAAATGTCCCTTCCAGTCCTTTGCCATTTTTTAATGTTTGTCTTTTCATTGTTGATTGTAGTTGTTCTTTATATTCTGAACAGTAAGCCCTTATTAGACATATGATTTCCAAATGTTCTTTTTTTTTTCACTCTATACTTTGTCTTTTCACATTTGTGATAATGTGCTTTCAGGTCTAAAAGTTTAATTTTGATGAAGTCCAATTTATCTATTACTTATTTTTGCCCCTCATGCTTTTGCTGTTATATTTAAGAATCGATTGTTGAAACCAAATCATCAACGTCTATTGCAATGTTTTTTAATGTATTTATTTATTTAGCACCTATGTTTAGGTAATTGATCAATTTTGATTTATTATTTGTATATGGTGTTAGGTGGAGAAACAACTTCATTCCTGTACATGTGAAAATTTGATTGTCCAAACACGATTTTTTAAAAAGACTATACTTTCCCCCATTGATTACACTTGGAAACTCAATCAAAAAAAAATCTATTGGCCTTAGATGTGTGTGTTAATTCTGGCCTCTCAGTTGTATCCCAATGGTGTGGGATACATACTACCTCCATATTCATGGAGAATTGGTTCCAGGACCCCCTGCAGATACCAAAATCCACTGATGCTCAACTCCTTTACATAAAATCTGGTAGTATTTGCCTATAACTTATGCACATCCAATGATATGATTATAATTATTTCTATATTAATAATAACATATAATACAATGTAAATCCTATGTAAAGTATTGTTATACTATATTGTCTAGGGAAGATTACAAGAAAAATTATCTGTCTGTACATATTCAGTACATATATAACTATCAATTTCTTCCCCAAATATTTTTGATTTATATTTGGTTGATGCTTGTGAAACCACCTGTATGTCTATCCTTATGCCAATACCACATTCTTTTGATTACTATAACATTGTAGTAAGTTTTGGAGTCAGAAAATATAAGAGCATCCCCTTTTTAATTTTATTTTTTCAAGATTGTTTTGGTTAATAGATGCCCCTTATAATTCAACATAAGTTTTAGGATTGCTTTTTTCATTTCTATGAAAAAAATCTATTGGAATATGATAAAGTTGTTTTAAATGTGCTTTGGGTAATTTTGATATCTTAATATTAAATTTTCCTAAATATGAATAGGAGATATATTTCCATTTAGTCAGATCTTATTTAATTATGTTCAGCATTTTTTTGTAGTTTTCAATTTACAAGTCTTTCATCTCCTTGGTTAAATTTATTTCTAAGTGTTTTATTCCTTTGAATGCTTTAGTAAAGTGAATTATCTTATTAATTTCCTTTCTATATGTTCATTTCTAGTATATAGAAGCACATGTGTTTTTGAGTGTAGACCTTTTTTATTAGGTCTAGAAGTTTAGTTTTCTTGCAGATTATTTGGGGAAATCCACATACAGTGTCATTTCCTTTTTAAATATAAATTATTTTCCCCCTTTTAAATTTGGATGTCTTTTAAAAAATTTTTCTTGCCTACTTATTCTGGATAGAACTCCCAGTACAACATTAAAAATAGCACTAGTAAAAGTATTCATCCTTGTCTTATTCCTGATTTTAGTAGAAATGTTTTGAATCTTACACTACTAAGTAGGATGTTAATTGTAGGCTATTTGTAAATGCCCTTCATCATGCTGATAAAGTTCTCCTTTTCCAAATCTCTGAGTGTTTTTATCATGAATGAGTGTTTGGGTTTGTCAAATGTCGTTTTTGGTTCAACCAAGATGACCATGTCTCTTTTGTTTTATTTCCATGAGTACATTGCTTATTTTCTTATATTGAATTGTGATTGCATTAGTGGCATAAATAACACTTTTTTCAAGATGTATAATTCCTTTAATATGCTATAGAATTTGATTTTATTGTATTTTCAATGATAACTTCTGTATCAATTTTCATAAGGCATATTGTTCATGATGTCATTTTGTTGTGATGTCTTTATCTGGCTTTGCATTGAGGGTAATAGTACATTCCTAGAATAAGTTAGAAAGTGTTTACTCCTCTTACACTTTTCTGGAAGAGTTTGATGAGGATTGTTGTTAATTCTTCCTTAAACTTTTCATAGAATTTACTAGTGAAACCACCTGTTCTGGATTTTTCTTTGTTGTGACCAAATGTTATTGAGCACTTAGTTTCCTGTACTTATATTTTATAATATTTGGGGTGGTTTGTTTTATGTTATTTGTTTTCTTTTTCTAACTGATGAATGAAGCAGTGACTCCTATTTCATTAACAATAAGTTGATGAATTAAGCTCATAGGAATGATTAAAAGATAGAAAATAATAGTAACACCATATCAGAATGAACACAATCCTTCTCTCTAGGAATATATTTGACTCTTAAATCCATAAAGGCAAAACTATGAATGGTTTATTAAACATATTTGAGAAGTAATACATTTGAATGAATGACAACAATGTGATTAGAGTCATAGTCTTTATTAGTGAAATAGCATGGGAAACAAATGAAGATTAGTACATTTCAAATTAACAGGATCACAAATGTTTTTATCATCACTTTGTAATCTCATCGATTATTCTTGTTTAAGGTACAAAATACAATTGATTAAGTCAACACATGTTCTTTATGCATTTCTGCTTTAGAGATAAGAAATATTTCTGGTACATGTGAAAGAAACACTCTTTAAATGAATTTGGAAGTTTAATTCTATTGTGAAAACAATTTACTCACATGTTGGGGCAATTTTTCAGTATTTCTAGTTGATATTTTCAGTGGTAGATAGATTTAAGCACAGCTGAATGAAGAGTTTCCAATAAATGCCATGGGACTTGGTTATTGCTATCTGGATTTTTGATTTTGTATTCCCCTTTGTATGTTAATTTACTGGGTAGTGATTTCCACATGGTGGATCTGGGCAACTCAATTTTTCATTTTTTATATGTCACCCGGTCTGGTACATGTAAGAGAAAGAGAAAGAAGCAATTATAAGGCATTAAGGTCATTAAAAAAAAGTTAAAAAATGAATCACTGGCCAGGCATAGAGGTTCACCCCTGTAATCCTAGCACTTTGGGAGGCCAGTGCGGGCAAATCACCTGAGGTTAGGAGTTTGAGACCAGCTTGGCCAACATGGCAAAACCCTATCTCTATTAAAAAAAAATAATAATACAAAAATTAGCCAGGCATCGTGGCAGGTGCTCCGGCCATGTGAGGTTCTGGCTTCCCATTCACTTTCTGCCATTCCTGAGGGCTCTCCAGAAGCTGAGCTGATGTTCCATACTTCTGGTGGAACTCTGAGTCAATAAAACTTCTTTTCCTCATAAATTACCCAGTGTCAGGTGTTTCTTTACAGTAATGTAAGAATTGACGAATACAGGCATCTAGGTTCACAATACTTGCTCTGCGAGGCCCTGTAAATACTAATTGTTTTTGTGTTTATGCCATACCATATAAAACCCCAGCTTTCCATAAAGCTGGGTGAGATACAATGCCCAGTGCAGCATATGTTCCTTATTCCCAGTGAAAAAAATATTTCAGACTGAATGATGAAGCAGTATTTTCAGAGAGAACTCAACTGTATTTGAGAAAAGAGCTTGGTGTCCAAAGTCCCTTTTTTTTTCTATTGGTCACCTGTAGGAAAGAAAAATAATAGCCTTGAAAGTGATGTTATGTACATAAATAGCACAAATAGAATGCAATTATATTGTTTCTTTTAGACATACAATCCTATCCATGGAGATACTTACTTTTTAGTTAACCCATCTTTTTGTTCAGGTGTTCTTTTGCCTTCTAATACCTAGAAATGAGGACCTAGAAAGAAGTGACCTTTGTAAATTAATCAGCATATGAAAGGCTGGTAAATTTTGTGCCCAAAAATGATAATAAATGAAATTATGCAGACTCAGCGGATGCCACAGTAAAAATTAGAATGAGAAAAAAAAAAAGTAATAGGGAATGAGTTGTGTAATAGCATATATATGAACACAGTCTCCTATTTAACACACAAAATGCCAAGTTAAATCAGTATTGATGCCTAGATTTTGTAAAGTAGATTTAATGTCGAGAATTTTCAGTAAAATTATTAGTTCTTTCTTTTTTTTTTTTTTTTTTTTAATAATGAAGTCTTGTTCTTGTCACCCAAGCTGAAGTGAAGTGGCACGATCTTGGCTCACTGCAACTTCCACCTCCCAGTTTCAAGCAATTCTCCTGCCCCAGCTTCCAGAGTAGCTGAAATTACAGATGTGTGCCACCACACCCGGCTAATTTTTATACTTTTAGTAGGGACAGGATTTCACTATGTTGGCCAGGCTGGTCTCGAACACCTGACATCTTGTGACCTACCCACCTCAGCCTCCCAAAGTGTTGGGATTATAGGAGGGAGCCACTGCGCCCGGCCTTTTAGTTCTTTTCTAAGGTATTTGTGAGCAATTAAGAGGTAATTCATAAGGGTACCATCCTATTAGTATTTGTTGTAACCATTCTGAAGAAATAGGGGGGACCCACACAGTCTCATATTTGGTTTGGATATCAAGATTGATGAAAATGCATACACCAAGAGGCCCAAAAAGTTGTATTATTTTCATAATAACGCATTCTGGGAAAAGCACTGCACGCCTCCCAAGATGATCTAATAATGGCTTGAGAAACAGCAAGAAGGGATATATGGCTTGAAATTTTTATGGTGATGATGATGTGAGGCCAGAGTAAGGGTTCTCATGAGAAGGAAGAGCCTGGCATGGTTTGAGTCTCCTGGTGACACCAAAGGAAGGCGCGCCAGATCTTTTTTATTACCTGCTCAGATTTGGGGCAGTAAAGGAAGGGCTAGAGGTAAGGCTTAAAACTCATGAGCAGGCAAACATCAACAAATGGAGTCCGACTCAATTACAGTGTTATTCTACAAATAAGCAACAATATGACTAATAAAAATACTCTTCTTTTATATATAAAAAATAATGAGAAAGGACAATGAGAATATCTATGCTAACTATTGAAAATATCATTGAAATGGAAAGTTTTCTATGAAGTACAAATCAGCAAATTAAATTCAAAAGCTAAAAATCTCTATCAGCAATCATAAAAGTGAGAAAAAAAATACCCTAAATACATAACGTCAGGCTAGAATAATGTTCTAGACAATTTAGATTTTTCCCAAACTTAAGAAATGAGAGCTTACTATGCTATTAATTTCTTTCCATAATCTACATTAAAAGTCTTCCAAATATTTTAATATGTGGCTCATAGGCAATAACCAATATCAAATTAGAATTAAGTTGATGAAAGATCTATGATTAAATTGGGAATGTTTACACTTTTTGAAGAAGAAATAAAGGAGTTCAAGGAGGCAGAGGAAGGTAAATATTACTGAACATGGTAGAAGTGGTCTTAAATACTTTTATACATTATCTCATTTGACTCTTATGGCATCCCTATGAGTAAACATTATTTTTATTCCCATTTCACAAATAAATAGACTTGTCTGATGAAATAGAGATGATAAGGGGTCGAACCAAGATATGAACACATTTCTAGATGATTCCTGAAATCTCACTGACAATGATCATTGAATGAAAAATGGACCTTAAATGATTTTACAAAATATAACGGTTCATGAAGGAATTTTTATATTGTGTATCTACTAATTGATATTTTATCTATAAACATATTTAACTTTATATTTACAGTCATATGCAGACACAGATTGGAGTGAAGATTATAGACAAAAGTATTGATTGTGTTTATGTTTGGATATTTGAACTATTTACCTTTATTTTATGTTAAAGCTATAATTTTTATTTTCACTAATCCACATTTGTTAATATTTTACAATGAACATGTATATTAATATTTTGTGACAAAACACAATTAGGAAAAAATTAAAAATGGACATGAGTTAAGAGAAAAGATATATAGTACTTGAATAGTTATCAAACTGGACTTTTAATTTGTTGAATTATTGAGAAATTAATGAACACAATGATGGACATTAGATGATACTCATCTATAATTTTTAAAACCAAATGGGAATTTGTAGTTTTATATTTAACATTGTCCTCATTTTTCAATAGACAGAAGACCCTACATTATATGAAGAATAATGAGAAGAAAAGTAATTACCTGTAACTCTGGAACGCCTCATTAAATTAAATATAGGGATTTTTTTAATCCCTTGATCTGAGTGCTGAATCTTTAGAAAAATTAAAGTACCAGTTACTTGTAGACATTGTACTACAAAAGTCTCATTTTACTGATAAAACAGGTCACTCCACATTATATTTTTCTTCATCTCTGTATCTGTTAAGACTTTGCCTTAATTAACTTAATTAACTGTATCTTCCTTTTTTAGGACTCAACAGCTTCTATGCAACAAAAATGACAATATATTTGATCTGTTATATTCATTCTAATTAAAATGTACTTACTTCTTTTAAAAGAAAGTTCTTTTTATCCATTATATACCCTCTATTAGACATATATTCTTTTTCCTGCATAGACACAGGATTTAATGAGTTATCACAATTTGAAATGGCTATTCATAGGCAATTTTAGTTTAATCAAATATGTCATGAGTTTCAGATTAACCACTAACCATTAGAAATGTCAGTACAAAATAATTGTAGTAAATTGATATAGGCTAGGGAGGCTGAGGCAGGAGAATGGCGTAAACCTGGGACGCGGAGCTTGCAGTGAACGGAGATCCGGCCACTGCACTCCAGGCTGGGCGACAGAGTGAGACTCCGTCTCAAAAAAAAAAAAAAAAAAAAAAAAAAATTGATATAGGCTTCTCCTGAAATTTGAAATGCCAGTATAACAAGTCTTGTAATATTTTTGCCACGAGTCAGTTGCAATAATTTGTGATCATTATGGACAGATGAGCAAGATAAAATATTCAAATTTGCCAAAGGTTTTACCTTTTTAGAAATTTAAATCTCTATCCCACTTACATGTAATTCATAGAAACATACAATTTGTACTCTGCAGTGCTATTGCGTCTTTCTCATTTATGTTTCTAAATAAATGGTATAGCTTCTGCTGGTTAGGTCTTTCCTTTATCTCGGATTCTGTTCTACTGAGAAACTGAATGTTTTGCATGCAGTAGGACATGCAGGTTGAAATCAGAGAGCTATTCATTTTTATTATATAATTAGACGAATAAATGGTAGTATAATTTTTCATTGAATAGGAAAATGATAAATTAAAAGCTGATACCCCAGAGAAGCTTAGTTAAAATTTATTTTGAGTCTAATATCAAATTCATTGAGAATCATCACCTTGGAGACACAAAGCTTTGTTTCCTCCTACTTAATGTATGACATATCATATATTTTGATGAGATAGTTGGACCATAATTATTTATAACTATTATAATTGTTGAGTCTTCTTTCTTGGTTCAGAGATTATCTGCTGTTGATTCACCATTCAGTGGTATTTTTGGTTCATTTCTTATTGGTACAAAGGATTTAATTTTTCACAAAACTTCATCTTACCAAGTAATTTGTGTGTCCCACAGACCCCCCACTGAATAAAGCTAGGATATAATCTATGTTCTCATCCATTGACAGAACAGGATGCAACTCTTCACCAGTCTATCTCCTCAAAGTTTTCTCTTTAGTTTAGATTTGTTTTAATATTTATTAAATAATTTTTAAAAACCATAATAAAATCAGTGCATATTAATGTAAAAGACGTCTTTGGCATTCTCATCACAAAAAGGTAACTATGTGGGGTATTATACATATATATATATTAATTAGCTTGTCATTTTGACAGTTATATTAATTTGTTATATTATATTAATTATATATATTATATTATATATAGTTATATTATATTAATTATATTAATTTGACAGTTATATTAATTAGCTTGTCATTAAGACAGTCATTTCTTAATGTACATGTACATGAAAACATCATATTTTATAACTTAAATATATACTTTTTTCATCAGTTATATCATAAAAAGATGAAAAGATTTATTTTTCTAACCTAAGGTAATTTAAAAATCTTCATATTATCTTCCTCAAAGTTTTGTACTAGTTAGTGGGGATTTGCATCTAATTGGCTTATTTGCTTTGAAAACACCCTTTAGCACTTCAAAGATTATTGGTTTAACTGATTTATCTTGTTAAGAGAGACAAAGTTTAGAAATCGCGGAAATTTTTTTTAAAAAGATATATTTGTATGGCCAAGTTTCCATGATTTCTACACAGTTTTATTTCTTTTTCACTATATCTTAAAATGAAACCATACTCAATATGTAATCTTAAATATATTCCGTATTACTCGTATTTTACCTTTTCCATAAAAATAACTAGTAAGTATATTATTTGAGAAATTCTCCAAACTGAGGCTTTGTCTAGCACTCTCTTCCTTATGTTTCCAAGTTTAAAAAAGGAAGAATTATAGATCATTTACAACATTATGTATCTCTTTTTCATGTTTGCAAATTATTTTTACTTTAATTTGTATTGTTTTTCTGTATCTTTTTAAACTTTCTTAGACCTAGCAATGTCTACTTTTAACATTAAATAATATGCTTTTGTTGTTAATTTTATTAAAAGATATGCATCATTTACTTGAGAGGGATACTTGGAATTCAAATGAAATTTGTTTTCAACATGTATATATTATTTAGGCAAAAGGTAGCTAGATATTTAAGGCAATTACATGCATTTTTCAACTTTTTTTTTTTTTTTTTTTTTGAGACAGTCTCACTCTGTTGCCCAGTCTGGAGTGCAGTAGCACGATCTCGGCTCACTGCAAGCTGCGCCACCAGGGTTCATGCCATTCTCCTGCCTCAGCCTCCGGAGTAGTTGGGACTACAGGCGCCTGCCACCACGCCCAGCTACTGTTTTGTATTTTTAGTAAAGACGGGGTTTCACCATGTTAGCCAGGCCTCCCAAAGGCATTTTTTCCACTTTTTTAGGCTTGAAAGAATTGCGACATCTCACATGATATCAATAGTACTCTATATTTTGCTTTAGCTTATTTATATTATAAGAATTTATTCTGGATTTCATTTTGATATTGTTGTGAGATATGACCGTAATGTTTTTCAGATAGGTAATAAATTATTTTACTATAATTTACCAATTTTTTCTACTTCCACTAACATGAAATGACACTTATTTTATTTTTTAATTTTAATTTACTTATGTTTTACTATAGATTTAGAGAATACAAGTGCAGTTTTGTTACATGGATATATTGTGTGGGGGTGAAGGTTGAGCTTTTAGTACAGCCATCAGCAGAATAGTATTCATTGTGCCCTTTAAGTAATTTCTCAACACTCACACCCTTCCCATTCTCTCACCCTACTGAGTCGCCAATGTCTATTATTCCACTCTCTGTCCATGTGTATGCATTATTTAGCTGCCACTTATAAGTGACAACATGAGGTATTTGGCTTTCTCTTTCTTATTTATTTCACTTAACATTATAGACTCTCGTCTATCCGTATTGCTGCAAAGCACACAATTTCTTTTTTTTTTTTTTTCTTTAATGTGTGAGTAGCATTCCATAGCACATATAAATGTATATGGGTGTGTGCCTGTTTCTTTATCTAATCATCCATTGATTCATCGATAGATATTTAGGTTGATCTGGTGACTTTTTTGGTTTTTTTTTAGTCTTTTAGGGTATCTTATTCATTTATTTATTTATTTAAAAATTGTTAATGTTTGTGGGTAGACAGTAGGTGTATATATTTATTGTTTTCATGAGATGTTGATTCCATGACTTTGTTACTGTGAATAGGGCTGTGATAAACATACAAGTGCAAGTATCTTTTCAGTAAAATGATTTATTTTCCTTTGGATAGATACCAATAGTGGGACTGCTGGATCAAACGGTAGCTCTACATTTAGCTACGCGAAAAATTTCCACACTGTTTTCCATAGAGGTTGTACTAATTTATATTCTCAACAACAATGTATCAGCATTCCCCTTTCTCTACATTTTCACCAATACTTGCTGTTCTTTTTTTCCTCTTCATAACCATTCTAACTAGTGTAAGATGATATCTCATTGTGCTTTTAATTTACATTTCTCTTATGATTAGTGATGTTCAGCATTTTTTAAATGCTTGTTGGACATTTGTGTATCTTGTTTTAAAAAATGAGGAATGCTACCTATTTTATATGCTGAGTGTACACTTAATGCTCAGCTCTGTTTCTAGGCCTTCTATTTGGTTTCATTGATTTTTGTTGTTTTTGGTGGCACTACTACACTGCTTTAGCTACTGTTGCCTAGTAGTAATATAACATATAACATCTCTGGCAGTAAAATTCCTTTGTTGGTCTTATTTTAAAAATTCTTTTTACTTTAATATTATAAAATGTACATAAACTACTAATAATTTTTTACCTTTTAAATAATCATTTGTTGGCCGGGCGCGGTGGCTCAAGCCTGTAATCCCAGCACTTTGGGAGGCCGAGACGGGCGGATCACGAGGTCAGGAGATCGAGACCATCCTGGCTAACCCAGTGAAACCCCGGCTCTACTAAAAAATACAAAAAACTAGCCAGGCGAGGTGGTGGGCGCCTGTAGTCCCAGCTACTCGGGAGGCTGAGGTAGGAGAATGGCGTGAACCCAGGAGGCGGAGCTTGCAGTGAGCTGAGATCCGGCCACTGCACTCCAGCCTGGGCGACAGAGCGAGAAAAAAGAAAAAAATCATTTGTTATCTGTCTATCTATTTACCATCTATCTATCTATTTAAATGTCCAGGAAAAACGCTTTTCGGTTAGTTGATTCTTGCCTTTGTCTTTAAATTGTTTCACAGCTCTGTAAATTGATAAAATAATTCATTGTTCACAACAATGCAAAATGGAGAATAATTATTGCATAAAGGTATGTAAATGGTTCTGTTTACTGAAAGAACAGCACTACCATGGAAAAGTCCGATTTGTGTCCAATTGCAAGTTCACTTTAATATTCCTAAACTGTAAGTGTCTGATTTGTGTAATTCTCCTATAATTAATTTTGGCAATATTTTTAGTTAAATAAAATTTTTTATGTTTGTTCATTTTATATTTGTATGAGAATTATAATTTCATCTTTGTAGGGAATTATTTCTTAAAAAATAGTATTGAATATTCTTCCGAGAAAAAGCAAAAATAAAAGTATAAAAGAAACAATATAGCAATTCAAAAAAGACCCTTGCTAATAAAATAGTTATTTCAACTGCAGAATTTTGACATGTGTGATTGGTCCTAAGCCAGATATTGTACTAAACACTCAGGCCAATGTTTCGGAAACAGAGGGCTTTCTATAATCTCATTGTGTTAACCACAGATAGATGTCACTGGGTGACTTGGGAAGCTGTGACTGCAAATTTATATGTAGCCATGTGATTTGCCAAATTCAGTCAAATGTCATCTGGATAAAATGTAGTCTAACAGATAAGAAGAAAATGCCAAATAAGTTCAAATTAGAAGAGGTTACAAAATATAGGTAAGTCTGTAAAGGATTACATGGAATGGCCTTATCATATTATTAAATATATATGGGAAACATTAAAACGTCTTCACAAACCAAAACAAAATCTAATAGCAAGTTAGATATTTTATTAGATAAGCATACATTTTTAAAATAAAGATCAACATCTCTGAAGGATGAACAAGTATAGAAACCTAATGTGTAACATGAGGACTATAGGCAATAAAATTATACTGTATATGAAATTCATGTTAAATGAGTAGATTTTAGCTGTTGTTGCCACGAAAACAAAAATGGGTATCTATGTGAGATGATGAATATGCTGATCTGCTTTGTTATAATAACCTTTTTACTATCTGTATTCCATGACAGTGTGTTGTGAACCTTAGCAATACATGATAACATTTATTTAGTAAAGAAAAATTGACCATCAAAGTCATAGCTGACCTAACAGTGTTGCAACTAGTAACAAAAATTTAAAAAGAGAAAAAAACACAAATATGGTTAATTTTATGTTTGTTAGTCTATGACAAAGTGGTCCTAAAAACGGGCTGTCTCTGACTGTTGAGATCTTTAAAAATTTAGATATCTACAACTCTTCATCACCTCACACAGCATATACTCCCTAAATGAGAAGGTAACTGTTTTCCTGGCAGGCATTTTTTTAAGTTAAAAATATTTTGAATTAATTGTACAAACATTAAAGTAAATCAAATCAAAATTTTTATATTTTGAGATAAAAATAATCTGTGCATGTTTCATTTATATTAAAATTTAGAAATGTTGGCGTATTACAGTAATTATCTTATAATCAAATTTAAAATACATTATTGAGTAATTGATTCATAATTTTGACTTGTGTATGACCACATGCATTACTGGAATATGGAGGAGAACTTCAGTTAATGTTAGGTAAATATCTGAGTTCTTAAGAAAAGGAAGTCAAATATATTTATAAGCATAAATGAATTATTGAATAAATTTTGTTAAATTATAAAGACCACAGAAAGCTGACTATTAAATTTTCTATATATTTTACAGAGAAAAATCAGACTTGTAAACTAAAAAGGGAATCTTTAAAAAGAACTGCCCTTTGGAATTCTTAACTGTAATGTATTGCATTTTAAATCATCAATTCTTTAAAAAGTCATAAAATGAATTTCTTATTTGCACAATGGCATTGTGTATCACACTAAAAAGCCCAAAACTGGCAATGGACATTACTATTGATGACAGAAAAATCTAAAGAATCTTAAATAAAAGTTAGGATTTTATTTGATTTTGTCCACTTTAGTAACACTTGGAAATTTTTAATTCCACATGTTATGAACATTTCATGAAAATAAATATGCAGTAAAAATTAGATTAATTTTATTATCTCATATTAGGATACAATTGGGTGTTTCAGTTCACTATCTACACATGAACTGGACTCCTCATGCTTTTAAGTTCTTTCTTCCTTTTATGAGGATTCTTACATGTTCACACTTCCTATCTGTATAATTATGAAACTCTCTTGATAATTCAGATCCAAAGTTTTCCTCTCAGAAATTTAAACCTACAAATGGGTTGAGTTTTTGTATTTCTGAACCTTCAGGTAATAGCTCATAATAATCCTCTTACTCCTGTTACACACATTCTAGCACAATCTAGAGAAGTTTCTTAAAATAAATATGGTTATAAGCATAGTCTGGCATCATAACACAGTTTATTGGCAAAATAATTTTTCGTATTCATTTCAATTGAAATATTTTAGATATCTCAAGATCTTCATAACTGAAGTGTCACAAAATATAAGGGGCAAATTCCATGGCAGTTATTTGCTTGAACAAAGTAGTTATCAATGTTTTTCATTATTAATTTATAAAATAGTGTGTCTGCAATTTAGCTTAGCAAAGTATTATGTATGATGCAGAAAACAAAGTTAGAAGTTATATTGGTAAGTACATTTCATAAAGTATAAAAATTAAATTTTTCTTAAGATTAAATATGAAGTTATGGTAGTAAACGTAAACGTACATCTGTGTGTATGCTTGCATATATATTGGTGTATGTGTGTGTTTACACATACACCCCTACACAAATACATGCACACATACAAGTAGCAAGAGTGTAAATGAAAAGATTTGGAGAGAGAGAGTAACATCGGCAAAGGAGTGGAATAGGTAGCTCCAAACACCCGTAAGTCCGCAGAAACATGGAACAAGAAGCAGGAACTGTCAAAACCAACTTTGTCCTAACTCTGGAAGGAGTCAAAGATTTACAGAAACCAAGCACAATTTGAATCATGAAAAAGTCAACTTAAAAATAGTAAAAAAGCATTGTGACATTTTAACTTTCTCTTTCTCCAAACTCTCCCAGCTGAGTGGCACTCCTGAAGATAATAGCCTGCATTCCAAGTGCGAGACCATGATCCTTGATTCCAAAGGGAGCAGAGCATACCTAACTCGCAAAGAATTGTCTGGGTCTTTCTAACCCATCAGGAGATACTTGAAAACTGACGAAAGGTGTTCATCTATGTTTCACCTAACTTGGAGGTCTTCCAGTGTGGAAAGGCAGCAGGCTTTGTTCAAAACACATTGTAAAGTGGGGTGAAACCCACAGCTAAAAGAATTATCCCTATCTCTTCCTAAGCAGAACCCCTAATAACCTGTTTTAACTTAACTCACTGTATTTTAATTGATGTGTTACCTATGTCTTCCAATAAGATTGCATGTCTTAAGATCATTGACCATATTTACCTTCATCATTCTACTGCCAGCATATAGGCATGTGGTAAAGTGACTAACACATAAAAACTCCTCCCTGAAAAAAAAAAGACCAACTTAATAGAAATAGCCATTGTAACTCACATAGAAACTGCATTTCATTTTTATGAAAATCTTTATTTTAGTTTAAGTATTTAGCTAAGATTTTACATTTAAATACATGCTATTTATTTAAAAGTTACAATGAACTAATGCAATCTCCTTTAGTGGTTTATTTATTTCATTCTGTTTTGTTTTTACTGAATGCTCTCTAAAAATTTGGTCTCCAATAATTATCCAATATAGTACATTGACAACATAAAAATCTCTACACTGGAGGAATTTTCTTAAACCCCTCAGCTAAGAAGAAAATATAGTTCATTTCTGAAACTCAAGTCCAGGAAACAAACCTGTAGCAAAACTGAATTTATCATTATTAACACAAACACAAAAATAGTTTTTAATCTTTCTGATTTTTATTCCCATCAGTGAATTAACAGTTGTGAATCCAAGAAAACTAAGCTCTTGCTTCCAATTTGGGCAAAGAAGTGGTCCCGCCAGTGAGGTGAGCAGTCTAGAAATTGAGCTATGTTTTCCTCAATAATATTGATCTTAAATTGTAAATTTAATTATGTATTCTCCCCCATCAAGGTTAATAATGAAATTTGTAATGATAATTGTCAAGTAATTCTTAATGAGATCTCATGCACCTTATTTCAACAAATGGATCTTGGACTACTGACAAAGTTTCTGTTAGTCAAGTTACTCCAAAATTGTTCAAGTTTTCCACTTACTATTATGAAGAAAAGAGCGAACCTTCTTATTGCAGGCCAAGATGGCCGACTAGAAACAGCTGCGGTTGGAGGCTCCCACTGAGAAAAAGCAAGATGGTGAGTGAATTCTGCGCTGCCAGATAAGGGACACAGGTTCTCTTATTGGGACTGACTAGGCAGTTGGCACGACCCACAGAGAACAAGGAGAAGCAGGGTGGTGCCACAGCTTACCTGGGAGCCACAAGGAGCAAGGGAAGCTTTCACCACTAGCCAAGGGAGGCGGTGAGTGATCGTGCTACCCTGCCCAGGAAACCACGCTTTTTCCACCGATCTGTGCAACCCATGGATCAGAAGATCCTCCTCATGAGCCCACGCCACCAGGGCCTTGAGTCCCAAGCACTGAGTTGTGCAGATTCTTAGTGGCCACTCGGCTGGAGACTGCCTAAGACAACTGAGTTCCCCTGGGGAGTGGGGGCTGCCTGCTCCCAGAGACGACTGAGTTCCTGGATGGAGCGTGTAGCAGCCATCACTGCAGGTGCAGTCTGCCGTTTTTCCCTTGCTGCTGCCAGGGAAACTGGACAATTTGAACCCAGTAGGAATTCCCCACAGCGCAGCGCAGCACAGCACAGCACAGCAACTGTGGCGGATCCTGGCCAGACTGCTTCTGTGGGCCAGACTCTGACCCATCTCTCTTCAGTAGGTGGGGCCACCCTGCAGGAATTTCAGCGACTTCAGCCAGGGGTTTACGGACAGAGCTCTGATCTCCCTGGGACTGAGCCCTTGCAGGGAGGGGCAGCTGTGGTCTCCACTGATCAGCAGACTTCATCTTTTGCCCTGCTGGCTCTGAGGAATCTGGACAGTCTGGACAAGTAGATTTCCCCCAACACAGCGCATCCCCTCCTCCAAGGGACAGCCAGAGGGGGTCACGGACCTCGTGCTTCCTGACTGGATAAGACCCCTCAACAGCGGTTGCCAGACACGTTCGACAGGAACATTTAATTAATACCAGGTTGGTTCTTTACTGGAACAGAGATCTCAGAGAAAAGAGCAGCCTTCTTTACCGTTCTGAAGCCTCCACCGGTGACACCACCAGATGCAGGAAGGACCCAGGCAAATAGAATCTGGAGTGGATCCCCAGCAAGCCACAGCAGCCCTATGAAAGAGGGGCCTGACAGTTAAAAGAAAAACAAACAAACAGAAAGCAACAACAGCATCAGTAAAAAAAGTCCAAACGAAAACCCAATCTAAAGGTTATCAGCCTCAAAGATTGAAGCAAGATAAACTCACAAAAATTATAAAGCATTACTGAAGAAACACTGAAAACTCAAAAATCCAGTGTGCCTCTTTTTCTTTAAATGACTGCAGTACCTCTCCAGCAAGGGCATAGAACTGGGCAGAGGCTGAAATGGGTTGAATTGAAAGAAGTAGGCTTCAGAAGGTAGGTAATAATGAACTTCACTAAGCTAAAGGAGCATTTTCTAATTCAATGCAAAGAATCTAAGAACCATGATAAAATATTACAGGAGCTGTTAACCAGAATAACCAGCTTAGAGAGGAAAATAAATGACCCGATGGAGCTGAAAAAACACAGCACAAGAACTTCACAGTGCAACCACAAGTATAAGTAACCAAATAGACTAAGAAGAATAAAGTATATCAGAACTTGAAGACTATGTTGCTGAAATAAGACAGGCAGGCAAGATTAGAGAAAAATGAATAAAAAGGAATGAACAAAAACTCTGAGAACTATGTAAAAAGACTGAACCTATGACTGACTAGGGTATCTGAAAGAGACAGGGAGAAGGGAAACAAGTTGGAAAACATACTTCAGAGTATCATCCAGAAGAACTTCTGCAACCTAACAAGACAGTTCAACATTCAAATTCAGGAAATTCTACTCCATGAGAAGGTAAACCTTAAGACATATAATCATCAGATTCTCCAAAGTCAGAATGAAAGAAGAAATGTTAAGGACAGCCAGAAATAAAGACCAGCTCACCTACAAAGGGAAGCCCATCAGACTAACAGCAGACCTCTCAGCAGAAACCCTACAAACCAGAAGAGCATGGAGTCCCATATTCAACATTCTTAAAAAAAAAAAAAAAATTAAAAAATGCAACCCAGAATTTCACATCTGGCCAATCTAAGCTTCATAAGTGAAGGAGAAATAAGATTCTTTTTAGACAAGGACATTCTGAGTGAATTCAACATCACCAGACTGCCTTGCAAGAGCTTCTGAAGGAAGCACTAAATATGGAAAGGAAAAACCATTACCAGCCACTGCAAAAGCATGGTGAAGTGCAAAGATCACTGACACTGTGAAGCAACTACATCAACAAGTCTGCAAAATAACCAGATAGCACCATGATGACAGGATCAGATTCACACATAACAATATTAACCTTAAATGTAAATGGCTAAATGCCCCAATTAAAAGACATAGAATGGCAAATTGAAAAAAGAGTCAAGGTCCATTGGTGTGCTCTATTCATGAGACCCATCTCATGTGAAAAGTTACATATAAGCTAAAAATAAAGGGATAGAGTAAAATTTGCCAAGCCAATGGAAAGCAGAAAGAAGCAGGGTTGCCATCATAGTTTCTGAGAAAACAGATTTTAAGCCAATAAAGATCAAAAACGAAAATGAAGGTCATTTGATAATGGTAAAGGAGTCAATTCAATAAGAAGAGCTATCCTAAATATATACACACCCAATACAGGAGCACTCAGATTCAGAAAACTAGTAGAGATGTATGAAGAGTCTTAGACTCCTACACAATAATAGTGGGAGACTTTAACACCTCACTGTCAATATTAGACAGATCATTGAGACAGAAAATTAACTAAGATATTGAATACTTGAACTCAACTCTCCATTAAGTGGATCTGATAGATATCTAAATAACTCTTCACGCGAAAACAACAGAATATACATTCTTCTTGGTGCCACATGGCACTTACACTAAAATTGATCATGTAATTGGAAGTAAATCACTCCTCAGAAAATGCAAAAGAACTGAAATCATAACAAAAATTCTCTCAGAGCACAGCACAATCAAATTAGAACTCAAGATTAAGAAACTCACTCAAACCACGTAACTACATGAAAATTGAACAACCTGTTCCTGAATGACTCCTGGGTAAATAGTGAAATTAAAGCAGAAATCAAGATATTCTTTAAAACTATTGAGAACAAAAAGACAATGTGCCAGAATTTCTGGGATGCAGCTAAAGCTGTGTTAAGAGGGAAATTTAAAGCTAGAAAGATATTAAATGGACACTCTGACCTCACAACTAAAAGAACTAGAGAATCAAGAGTAAACAAACCCCAAAGCTGACAGAAAACAAGAAATAATCAAGATCAGAGCAGAAATAAAGGAGATAAGATAGGAAAAACCCTTAAAAAAAAAAAAAAAATGAATCCAGGGACCATCTTTTTTGAAAAATAAAATACATAGACCCCTAACTAGACTAATAAAGAAAAAAAGAGAGAAGAATCAAATAAACACAATAAAAA
The DNA here is from genome assembly GCF_047675955.1 of Chlorocebus sabaeus. Lineage (NCBI taxonomy): Eukaryota > Metazoa > Chordata > Mammalia > Primates > Cercopithecidae > Chlorocebus > Chlorocebus sabaeus. The sequence continues at coordinate 67,120,639 of NC_132920.1, read as the reverse complement.
ATGATGAAAAGGGTACAAACACTGACCCCACAGAAATACAACCATAAAAAATACTATAAACACTTCTATTCAAATAAACTAGACACTCTAGAAGAAATGGACGTATTCCTGAAAACATACACCCTCCCAAGACTGAACCAGGAAGAAGTTGAATCCCTGAATAGACAAATAACAAGTCCTGAAATTGAGAGAGTAATAAATAGTCTACCAACCAAAAAAAAAAAAAAAAAAAACAAAAACAAAAACAAAACAAAACCAAAAAAACCTCAGGACCAGATAGATTTACAGCTGAATTATACCAGAGGTACAAAGAGGAGCTTACACCATTTGTTCTGAAACTATCTCAAACAATTGAAAAGGAGTTGCTTCTTCCTAACTCATTTTATGAGGCCATTATTACCCTGATTCCAAAACCTGGCAGAGATACAACAAAAATGAAAACTTCAGGCCAATATTCCTGATGAACACGGATGCAAAAATCCTCAATAAAATACTGGAAACTAAATTCAACAGCATATTAAAAGGCTTATCCACCATGATCAAGTAAGCCTCATTCCCAGGATGCAAGACTGGTTCAGCTTACACAAATCAATAAACATAATTAATCACATAAACAGATCTAAAGACAAAAATCACATGATTATCTCAAAAGGTGCAGAAAAGGCCTTCAATATAATTCAACATTCTTTCATGTTAAATACTCTCAATAAATGAGGTATTGATGGAACATACCTCAAAATAATAAAAGTCATTCATGACAAACCCACAGCCAATATCATACTGAATGGACAAAAAACGAAAGTATTCCCCTTGAAAACTGGCATGAGACAAGGATGTCCTCTCTCATCACTCCTTTCAACCTAGTGTTGGCAGTTCTGGCCAGGGCAATCAGGCAAAAATAAATAAATAAATAAATGAAACATATTCAAATAGGAAAAGAAAAAGTCAAACTGCCTCTGTTTACAGATGACAGTAGTCTATTATCTAGAAAATCTCATTGACTTAGCCCAAAAGCTTCTTAAGATGATAAGTCTTAAGCAAAGTCTTAGGATACAAAATCAATGTGTAAAAATCACAAGCATTCCTAGACACCAACATTAGACAAGCAGAGAGCCAATTCATGAATGAACGCCCATTCACAATTGCTAAAAAGAGAATAAAATGCCTAGGAATACACCTAACCAGGGAAGTGAAGGATCTCTTCAAGGAGAACTACAAACCACTGCGCAAGGAAATCAAGAAGACACAAACAAATGGAAAAACATTCCATGCTCATGTATAAGAAGAATCAATATGATGAAAGTGACCATACTGCACAAAGTAATTTATAGATTAAATGCTATTTTTATTAAACTACCATTGGTATTCTTCACAATATTAGAATAAAAAACTACTTTAAAATTTGTATGCAACTAAAGAAAGAGCCCAGAGAGCCCAGACAATCCTAAGGAAAAAGAAAAAGCTGGAGGCATCATGCTACCTGACTTCAAACTATACTACAAGGCTAGCGTAAAGAAAATAGCATGGTTCTGGTACAAAAACAGACACACAGACCAATGGAACAGAATAGAGATCTCAGAAATGAGATCACACATCAGAAATATCTAATCTTTGACAAACCTGACAAAAAAAAAAAAAAAAAAAAAAAAAAAAAAAAAAAGATTGGGGAAAGGATTCACTATTTAAAAAATGGTGTTGGGAAAACTGGCTAGCCAAAAGAAGAAAATTGAAATTGGACCCGTTTCTTACATCTTACACAAAAATTAATTCAAGATGAGATTAAAGACTTAAAAGTAAAACTTAAAACTATAAAACCCCTATAATATAATCTAGGCAATACCACTGAGAACATAGGCAGTGGCAAAGATTTTCTAACAAAAATGTCAAAAGCAATTGCAACAAAAGCAAAAATTGACAGATGGGATCTAATTAAACTAAGAGCTTCTGTACAGCAGAAGAAACTGTCATCAGAGTGAATGGACAACTTTCAGAATGGGAGAAAATTTTTGCAGTCTATCCATCTGAAAAGGGTCTAAGATCCAAAATCTACAAGGAACTTAAACAAATTTAAAAGAAAAAGACAAACAACCCCATTAAAAAGTGGGCAAAGGACATGAACAGAAAATTCTTAAAGGAAGACATTTATGCAACCAACAAACATATGCAATAAAGCTCAACATCACTGATCATTAGAGAAATGTAAATCAAAGCCACAATAAGATATCATCTCATACCAGTCGGAATGATGATTATTAAAAAGTCAAGAAATAACAGTTGCTGGCAAGGCTGTGGAGAAATAAGGATGCTTTTACACTGTTGGTTAGAATATAAATTAGTTCAGCCATTGTGGAAAACAGTGTGGAGATTCCTCAGAGACCTAAATCAGAAAAACCATTTGACCCAGCAATCCCATTACTGGGTATATACTCAAAGGAATAAAAATTATTATATTATAAAGATACATGCAGGTGTATATTCATTGCTGTACTATTCACAATAGCAAATATATGGAATCAACCTAAATACCCATTAATGATAGACTGAATAAGGAAAATATTGTACATATACACCATGGAATACTAAGCAGCCATAAAAAGGAATGAGATCATGTCTTTGCTGGGACATGGATGGAGCTGGAAGCCATTATCCTCAGCAAACTAACACAGGAACAGAAAACCAAACACCACATGTTCTCACCTATATGTGGGAGCTGAACAATGAGAACTCATGGACATAGGGAGGGGAACAACACACACTAGGCCCTGTCAGAGGGGCAGGAGGAGGGAGAGCATCAGGATAAATAGCTAGTGCATGTTGGGCTTAAAACCAAGGTGATGGGTTCATAGGTGCAGCAAACCACCATGGCACACATTTACCTATGTAACAAAATCTACACATCCTGAACATGTATCCCAGTACTAAAAATTAATTAAATTATTATTATTTTTTTTTAAGAGAGATCTTTGGAAGAAAGAAATCATGGCTCTCCAGGGAACTCTATTAATGGTTCCCCCTCAAGAAAACTTTTGTGAAGAATTCAGTATATTCTGGCAATTCCAAAACGGGAGTTCCAAGCTCAACAGGTAAATGGAAATCAGATTAGGAGTGACTGGGTCTGGAACCAGATGCCCTCACAAAGTGGGGTGGTGAGACCAGCTCTGTGGAGGAGGCCCTAACCCAGTGGTACTGGAGGAATTAAAGACACACACACAGAAATATAGAGGTGTGAAGTGGGAAATCAGGGGTCTCACAGCCTTCAGAGCTGAGAGCCCCAAACAGAGATTTACCCACGTATTTATTAACAGCAAGCCAGTCATTAGCATTGTTTCTATAGATATTAAATTAACTAAAAGTATCCCTTATGGGAAAGGAAGGGATGGGCCAAATTAAAGGAATAGGTTGGGCTAGTTAACTGCAGCAGTTAACTGTCCTTAAGGCACAGATCACTCATGCTATTGTTTGCAGCTTAAGAATGCCTTTAAGCGGTTTTCCGCCCTGAGAGGGCCAGGTGTTCCTTGCCCTCATTCCGGTAAATCCACAACCTTCCAGCGTGGGCATTAGGGCTGTTAAGAACATGTTACAGTGCTGCAGAGATTTTGTTTATGGCCAGTTTTTGGGTCAGTTTATGGCTGGATTTCGGGGGGCTTGGCCTTAACATGGAGGCAGCAGGAAGGACAACCACAATCACTTGAAGGGTGCTTTTGAGGGGTCACAATCTAGAAGACATACCTCCTTTCCTAGACTGTGTGAGATGATTGCCTCTTTTTATTGCCAAACTAATTAATGTAACAACAAAAAGAGAAAATAGTGAATCATCTTCTTATAATAAAACGGTCTCAAATAAAATTATAATATCATGAACATTGGGTACAATAGCTATCAAGAAATATCCCCCTTATGAGAATGTATAAGAAATATTAAAAACACATTCTTTTTCATGAAAGTCAAACTCAAAATTAAGACTTTTGGCTGGGTGAGGTGGCTCACTCCTGTAATCCCAGCATTTTGGGAGGCCGAGGCAGGCGATCATGAGGTTAGGAGATCGAGACCTTCTTGCCTAACACAGTGAAACCCCGTCTCTACTAAAAATACAAAAAATTAGCTGAGCGTGGTGGTGGGCACCAGTAGTCCCAGCTACTCAGGAGGCTGAGGCAGGAGAATGGTGTGAACCTGGGAGACGGAATTTGGAGTGAGCGGAGATCGCGCCACTGCACTCCAGTCTGGGTGACAAAGCAAGACTCTGTCTCAAAAAAAAAAAAAAGACTTTCATACAAAAAATTAATCCCTAATACACATAAACAAATACATATGCCTCACAGGCAATTAATTGATACAATATAATTAACATGGTGATGCAATAATGTTATATTATTTGATCCATACATAAAAAAGTGAGAGTAACATGTTACTATCTATATCTCCTAGAAAATATTTTTTTCTTATTGCTCAATTTAAAACTGTAAAATAACCTTAGCCAAGTGTAAGGTGTTTCCCCTGAGATTTTGCAATCCTTTAATATACCTCATTAAGACATTACCTCGTTTTCTCTGAAAACCCACTAAATCCCTACAAGTCACTCTGACTTTCTCTGTATTCAAAAAGTCCTACACAAAGCACTTTTCACTGTCCGCACTGTTCCTGAAGGAGACTTTTAAGCCCATGGCCTTACATTATCTTGTATCAAATGGTTGGAGATTAAAGAGCAGGGTGATTGACATCTCTGTTACCTCCTTTTTCCAACACATCCAATAAGTGGTTCACATTTTTATTTATGAACCTTGGATAAATGTGTAATACGGTTTAGTAATGGTAATAATGTCTATAACATGGAGAGTAGTGATAATGTTTAATTGTATTGTTCTATATGAGTGGCTTAAGGAGGACTGGGTTAAAATAATTTTCCTTATTCTTCTTGCTGACTCCCATCTTGGTAGAGAATATGGAGGCATTTGGAACGTGTATTCAAATAAGCATTTGCAGTCAAGCACAAGTCTTGTCGTGACAAGATACATTTTCAACTTATTTCAAAATGCCTAGGCTTTCAAAAAAAACCTTTTTCTCTCATCACAAAGAATTTTTTATGACACAATTAGGATCAGTAGAATGTATCTACCTAAGGATATAGGAAGATAAGTAGTCTTTAGCTGTAGTTTCATTTTATGTCATAACTGTGTTTTATTTATTTTCTCTAACAGTCGGTGCAACAAAACAATGCAAAGACTGGAACATAGGTTCTGTTATAAATAACATTTTACTGTAAGTATATATTCATTGGGCCTTGACAGTCAGAATGGAAGTTTAATTAAATAACACATTCACAACCAGACATCATTCAGAGAAGGCTAAACTGTAAAAATAATTAAAAATAAAATTATCTAGAAAAAAAACCACAAGATAAAACAGGATAACTAAATGCTTCTCGTCTTAGACTTTTGTTTATATTGTTTGCATTGAACTTAACTTATACATTTGACTGTATATTCCAAAATATATGAATGTATGCACGTGTCCAACTATTTTATCACGTTTCTTAGCATCATCCATTCAATAATTATCTACTAATTTGGAAGAGCAAATAAATGTATTCTTTCTTATAAGACTCTAGTATTATATTAGTTCAAAACTCTTGTGTGTCAAAATAGATCTAACTATAAAAAGGTACTTGAATAATAAAATCTTAGATATTTATACAGAAAACATATAGACAGAATAGATATTTCATTTTATAAACGTCTTCGCTACAGTATCAGTGGCAGCTTGCCAATCAATCTTGTTTTGTACATTCTCCTTGTAACAGCTTATTCTATTATGTACAGTTTTGCTTATTGTGAGATTTTTAAACCAAAATTTGTCTTTCCAAACAAATGCTTATTTGATATACTTTTGCCCTTATATTCAATGAAACAGAGACAATTGATGAAATTATTGATATTTTTTAAAAGTTGTCCCAAATCATTTACATGTTTCCTTTTTAGGTCAAACAACCTCAGATTCTTTAGCCATTTTAGTCTAATGCATTGTCACTCTCTACATGGGATAGCAGTGGTTTTCATGGGGTTCTATCTGACTCTCTTTCCCTGATCTCCCTGTTTTTAGCTGATCTGTCTATATAGGTATTATACTCTGCTCTTAGTCTCCAACAATTGCCAGATCATAGATCTACTGGTTTTATTTGTTTATTCAAATTAAGTTTTTAAAAAGTTTTATTTTTTAAATAATGTCTTTCAATTTCAATAAATATTGTTATTCATTTTTGAATTTTTTAAATTTTCTTATGTATATAAAAAGTGTATCTGAGGTTTACCTATGTAAGCATATTACTGTGTAGATGCCATATTGTTTTTTGACAATTATTTTTGGTAACATAAATTGCTCCATAGTTTGATCCAACTATACCTAGATCTCATTGATGGGAGGGTCTTAGTTTGGGCTGCTATAACAAATTACTATACATTGGGTGTCTTAAACAACAAACATTTATGTCGCATAGTTATGGAAGTTTTGAAGCCCAAAAGCAAGGTGTCAGCTGATCTCAGGTCTGTGGAAAACTCACCTTCTTCTAGTTGATGGATGGATAGCTTCTTGTTGTATGCTCACATGGTAGAGAGTTACCCTTTCAGAACCTAATAACCTCCCAAAAGCCATATGTACAATTTCTGTCACATTGTGAATTAGGGCTTCAGGATATAAATTTTGGGTTACACAAACATACAGTTAATGGCAGGTAGACTTTGAGGCACGTCTGTGAGTTTTTTTTTTTTCTGACCCCAGAGGGGCTCTTCTTATCTGCCTATTTCTCTGACTGTCTATTTTAAACTTCTAGTGCTGAACTTTACCTTTTTGCTTTCTTGGAGATACCTGTCTCCTCTTAAGTGGAAAATCCTCAATGTTTTCAACAGTGCCCTTAGACATTACTCTCTGAACTTTGTTCCAAATAAAATTGATCCACTTAGGGAGAGGTACTAATTTCTCCTTTTACCGGCATGCTTCATGACATTTATTTATTCATTTTGAGGTTTTGAGGTCTTATTCAGAAAATCTGTGCCAGATCAATGTCATGAAGCATTTTCCATGTTTTCTTCTAATAATTTCAATGTGTAACACTTACATAGTTACTCCACTTTAAGTTGATTTTTGAAAGTGGTGAAAGAATGGTGTCTTGTTTCATTCTTCTGCATATGGATATTCAGTGTTCCTGTCAACATTTAATGAAGGGACTGTCTTTCTCCATAACCTGAGTTATTGGAACCTTTGTCAAAAGTTAGTTGGCTGTACATGTTTAGATTTATTTCTGCGTTCTCCATGGTGTTCAATTTGTCTATGCGTCTGTTTCTATACCAGTCCCGTTATTTTGTGTAATATTGTTTTGTAGTATATTTTAAGTCAGGTAATGTGATTCCTCCAGCTTTGTTCTTTTTGCTTAAGTTTGCTTCCACTACTTGGGGCTTTCTGTGACTCCATATAAATGTTAGGTTTGTTTCTATTTCTCTGAAAAATGTCTTTGCTATTTTTATAGGAGTTGCATCTTATCCTTATATTGCTTTGGATAGTGTTGACATTTTAACCATATTAGTTCTTCCCATCTATGAACACAAGCTACCTTCCCACTTATTAGTGTCCTCTTCAATTTTCTGTAATCAGTATTGTATAGTTTTCATTGTAGAGATATTATACCTTTTTTTTAAAATTTATTTCCAGTTTTATTTTTTATTTTTGTAAATTTAAATGGAATCGGTTTCCTTGTTGTTTTAAAAGAAAACAAACAAACAAACAGAAAACTAATGAGGGCTTAATTAAAATTAGTGAAGTCACAAGGAAGAATTAAGAAAGGGAAAGATACAAGTTATACAATAATATAAGATTCTTTTTCAATACACTAAACTCTGTAAAACTACAAAGAAGTCATTATTTTCCCCCTCTTTTTTATGCATACTTCTTTGCAATTTGACTTAGCAGTGTCTTCAATCAAGAGGTGAGGGTCTATTTCTCTTCGTCTTAAATCTTGCATTGACCAAGTCAGCTGTCTTAACTAATGGAGCATTAAGCAAAGACGAGACAAGCAGAAGTTCAAAAACTGCCTAACATTGAATTTTGCCCTCTTCCTGCTTTTTGGAACACTGTTGCTTGCTATGTGAAGAAGCCTAGCCTAAGCTATTGGAAACATGGCCCTGTCATCTTCATCATACCTGCAACAAGCAGTACCTCACAAGGCCTGGCACCAACTTCCAGGCATAAGAATGAGGCGATCCTTAGTCAGTCACCTTTACCCAAAGAATCAGATGACTATAGCTTCATTAGCAAGCCCAGGAAAGATCAGCAAAATTCTTAAGCTAAACCAGTTCAAATTCACTTTTCAGAAAATAAAATTGCTAAATATGATAAAACTTTAGGTTATGTATTGGTCAATGTCTCAAATAGTTAACATAAAAATAAAGTCCTATTTAAAAGTATGTACACAGTAGTTTGAAGTATATCAAATAATAAGCATAAACGTAAACTCTGACAGGATTTCAGTGTGGTAATATTATAGATAGGGATTTTGCTTTGGGGTGTGCTTGTATTTTCTCTCTCTCTCTCTTTCTTTCTTTCTTTTTTCCCTTCCTTCCTTCCTTCCTTCCTTCCTTCCTTCCTTCCTTCCTTCCTCCCTCCCTCCCTCCCTCCCTCCCTTCCTTCCTTCCTTCCTTCCTTCCTTCCTTCCTTCCTTCCTTCCTTCTTTCCTTTCTCTCTACCTCTCTTCCTCTCTTTCTCTATTTCTTTCTTTCCTTTTTTTTTTCTTGAGAAAGGGTCTTGCTCTGTCACCCAGACTGGAGTGCAATGGCACCATCACAGCACACTGCGGCCTCAACCTCCTGGGCTCAAGGCCTCCTCCCACCTCAGTTTCCTGAGTAACTGGGACTACAGGCACGCGCCGCCATGCTCAGTTAATTTCTTATTTTTTGTAGACAGAGGATTTCACCATTTTGTGCAGGCTGATCTTGAACTCCTGGGCTATAGCAATTTGCCCTCCTCTGCTGCCCAAAGCGCTGGGATTTTAGGCGTGAGCCACTGTGCCTGGTCCCTGTTTTCCTATTTTAATTATGTTTATTAATTACATTAAATTTTGAAATCATTTTATTTTATTCAAACAGGAGAAAAATAGATGTTTTGCTTCAGTAAAATATTTAATAAGACTAGCTAAGTAGTTTTCAATATATAAACAAAAGAAAGCTAACATTTAAATAACGAATATGTTTATAAAACTTGTACAGTATTGTTGAATAAATTTTGTTATGATCATTTCAACTTTCTGAATGTGTCTTAAATGCTCAAATGAAAATTTTATTTATCTTCTTTTTGAGCATTTTACTTAATACTCTTTTATCAAAACTATCCTTATAAAGTTGAATTTTCATATTGCTTGTTATCTGGTAAATTTTCATTAAGAAATTAAATGCAGGTATATTTATTTCTGTATTTACTTTTATATTAACTCATATACTAGTGTCTATTATTTAATTACTGACAGATCTAAACTTTGGCTATTTTGTGATATATATGTTAAGTAGTAATTTCATTAATAATTTTAGCTCAAGTTTAGTTAAATTCAGTGCCCTTTAAAAGCAAATTAAAATATTTATACATCAGTTGATGTATCATTTTTCTGTATTTTTTCCATGACACCAGTTGTTCACATACTTCAAAATGGATTATAATACATTTGTATGTAATTCGAAACATTAAAATGTCAATGTTACTGGATGTATGAGAATTTCTACATTTACATTTTATGTTTGATCTTTAAAACATTTTATATGAAACATCACATTTAAATATAAATTCTATGTATTTCAAAATGCACATATTTTTGTTTTATAAACATCTTCCTTAAATTGTCTGTTGGACTTTCTAGTTTTAAAAATATGGCTTAGTCACATAGGCCAAAGGGCATAATTGTCTAAATTATTCTACAAAACACTTATGGTTTTCATTAACCTAGTTCAATGATATACAACTCATTTAGTTACAAATATTTTATAGAAGTGTTAGAACTTGTAGACCTTAAATAAGTTTTCCAAACTGTTTTATTACTTGTCAGCAGCAAAGCATATTTGTATTCTCTTCTATGCTGCCTTTAATATATTTTATATATCTACCAAGTAAAGAGATGAGGATATGAGTATTTACATTTCATACTTTATCATGGAAGGATAAGTTAAATTATGTTTCATCCATTGATGTTCTGTTGACTCTGTGATTGCATCTTCAGTTCCAAATAGTATATATATGTTCACTGAACCAATAAATAACTCATTTCAATGCTTTACTTGTGTCATGTGTCTCTTCTCTGGAAAACAAAATGGTTCACAAAATTAGTGGTTCCTACAGGTAAAGCAAACCTGATGGAACATAAAGAACATGAAAAAGTGTCAGAAAAAGGCAAGGAAAACTATTGCTTTCCCTTCAAAAATTTGCATATAATTTCAGGGGAGAAAACTCCTATAAACAAAGGTTTGGTTTTGATTTGTTTTCTTGTTTTACAAAAAGACCTCAGGATAAAATTAGACTAAGTGCAAAATGAACATAGATTAAATACAGTAGCCACCCCTTACTCAGAGAAAATATGTTCCAAGTCTCCCTTGTGGATTCCTGAAACTATGGATAGTGCCAAATTCTATATACAGTGTTTTTCTCTTTTACATATATATCTTTAAAAAACTTTGATTCATAAATAAGGCACAGCATTTTTGCACTTTGGGGCTGTTATTAAGTAAAATAAAGGTTACTTGAACACAAGCACTGCAATACAGTAACAGTCGATCTGATAACAAAGATGGTTCCTGAGTGACTAATGGGCAGGTAAGCTTTCGCAGTGTGGATAGCTGGACAAAGGAATATTTCACATCCTAGGTGGGACAGAACAGGAGGGCACAAGATTTTATCATGCTGTTCTAAACAGCATGCATTTAAAACTTTTGCATTGTTTATTTTTGGATTTTCCATTTAATATTTTCAGACTATAGTTTACCATGGGTTACTGAAACCACAGAAAAGAAAAACAGGGATAAGGAGGGACTACTGTAACTGGTAAAATTTCATACAATTTTGATTACAATTTGCATTATAACATTATATTATAATTATTGGGCCATGGGTATGTATAAAGGAAGTGAACAGAGTACTCTGGAAATACAAATTACGATGAGTTACTTGGCAAGCAGATTTTATAATTCACAGTTATATACGATTTACCCTATTGTATTTTTTAACAAAATTGAACATAAATACATGGAAATTGAGTTTTTTAAATACATAGACATTAGAGCGGAGGGGAGTTCGCTATTGACTGCAAAATGTGTCATTCTACATGGAAGAGTTTGAATTATGAAAATGCTTTATTTCATATTATCAATGTTCCATTTCTCTATTATGTATCTGTCTACACTTCCATTCTTAAATCTGTTTATCAATTTAACATTTATCTAATGTGTTAACAACTGTATAATCATTGAACTTTGAGGGTATAATCACTTCTCCAATTTTTATATCTTCATATGTATACCTCATCTGGAAAATAATTATATTTCTTACAACTGACTTAACTAGATTTAAATAGAATGTTTCACACTAAATCCTTTCTTGTTTCTTCTCTGAATTGTCACTTCCGTTTTAAGAATAGGTCTCAGCACATTAAATATTTCTAATTAAGGCTGTAATGTAATTGATTGTAGTGAAACATAGAGACTGAAAAATTTAAGTATTTTTGTGGCAGGCCTATAAAATCTATGGTTGAAAAGGAAAAAAAATAAACTGGAACTAATCTACAGAGACAGTTTGGAATCTGATTGTAAAGTGGTTTTTTTTTTTTTTTTTTTTTTTTTTTTTATGCCTACAAGAAGAATTTAGTGTCTGAACAAAGAGGAAACCAATTTAACTTCTCTAAAAGTGAGAAGTAACCTCATCTTTTCCGTTAGCTAACTATATTGCTTCAACTCTCTTGCCTTACTCAAATGCAAATGTATTGTCCCATGACTCTAAAACAGTCAAAGGAACAAATTAAAAGTCCAATGAGTTGGTATGCTACTATGCGACAGGAGGATTTCAAGACGATCGTGTACATCATATATGCTTATGCTCTTAATATGTGGTTTAGTACTTGATATCATCCTCCAACTGTCTTTTTAGTTTTTATTTGACTTCTTCATTCAGCATTTCCAGAAGTGGGTACCCAGATCCCTAGGGAAATATGATAAAGTGGGAAATCACTTTGATATTATGCTAGGGAATCCAGAAAGGAATATGATACCCTGCAAAGGCACTCATATAATATAGTTGTATGTCAAAAACATCCTACAGAAAAAGTATAGGAAGAGTCCCTAAGTGCCTTCCGAACCATTTGCTCATCTTTCTTGATGAAAAGTTTCTCTCCTGCATTTTCAAATGTTAATTTCCTTAACATGCTGAATATGCTATCAATAAGGCTCACCTTGTTCTCTTTGTTGATATGACAGCACACATGCATGCACAAAGACACACACACAACTGGTATAACTATTCTGACTATATTTCGTATTTTAAAAAGTCTAATCACCCGGGCGTGGTGGCTTACATCTGTAATTCCGGCACTTCGGGAGGCTGAGGCAGGCAGATCACAAGTTCAAGAGTTGGAGAAGAGCCTGACCAACATGGTGAAACCCTGTCTCTGCTAAAAATACAAAAATTATCCGGGCAGTGGTGGCACACACCTGTAATCCCCACTACTCAGGAGGCTGAGGCAGGAGAATCGCTTGAATCCGGGAGGCGGAGGTTGCAGGAAGCCGAGATCACGCCACTGCACTCCAGCCTGGGCAACAGAGTGAGACTCTGTCTCAATAAATAAAATAAAATAAAATAAAATAAAATAAAATAAAATAAAATAAAATAAAAGTCTGATCAATTTGAGCTAGATTTGGTTGGTTGATGAAAGTGGAAAACCTGTTTTCATCTCTCTAAATTAACAGTGTAAAAAAACAAAACGGAACTGAAGATAGACCAAATGGCATGACAACATGAGATCTTCTGACCCTCTCACTAGTGAAACTAATCAAAAGTATTTTAAAAATCAAGCATTAACATCTCTGGAATTGTTTATAAAACCAAACAGCAAATGACTAAATGCATCTTAAAGAAAATCTATGGAAAATCAGAACCAACTGCATTTGCTCCAGAGCCTGAAGATGTTCAAAACTAAGGACATACTGAAGAAATATGGAGGTTAGGCTAAAAAATACTTTGGAAGGAGATTTTTGGATTTAATGAAGATAAGGCCTAAACAGAAGCAGAGAAAAGAATAACATAAATTAAGGGAAAAAAAATTAGCTGGGGAGAACCCCGGGTGGGAACAAATGTTAAGCATGGATTTGTTAGGCCATAAGATAACACTATGTCTAATAATTTGAGGAACTGTTAGAATGTTTACCAAAGTAGCTACAGCATTTTACATTCTCTTCAACCGTGTATGAGGGTCCTGATTTCTATATATTAATGCAAAAACTAGTTATTATTGACTTTTTTATTTTAGTCGGTGGGAAGAGGTATCTCATTGTGGTTTTGATTTCAATTGATCTGATGACTAATGATATGCATATTTTTATTTGTTTAGGCACCATTAGTGTATCTTTGTTAGAGAAATACCTATTCAGATTGCTTGCCAAATTTTTAGTTATTTATGATTATTGCTTATGTATTCTAGATATCTACATTTTATCAGATATATTAATATAATTTTGGCAATATGGCACACGCATCTTCCAAAATAAATGGTACAATAGGCACATTCAAATGGCTTTCACTATGAACACCTTGGAGTTATGAATATTATACAAATAAAATCCGTGTGATCTCTCAGGACATGAAAAAATTTTGATAGAAATCATTTTTCTAAGAAATTTTCTCCTGATATATTTATGGGAGAATTCTAATTCTTACTTCATATAGTAGTAGCTAAGAGATCTATCACTTAGTTATATTAATATACATTTGCTAACATTTGGGAGAAGATTCAGTTTAGCATTCCTGTACTGGGTGGCTTCCCAGACACATTTAATCAATTAATTTAAACATGTTCTTCACAAAACTGGAAATTAATACACAAGTAGAGGAAATAATAAAATGATCTCTTTATGTACCCATCTCACACCTTCAAAAATTATTCACTAATGGACAATCTTGTATCATCTAAAACCCTGCCCACACCCCCCCTTAATCACTTTATTTAAAGCAAATTTCAGACATTATATAATTTCACTTCTAAGTATTTCAATATTTGCTTCTGAAAGTTAGGGTTTCTTTTTTCCCGAAGTTGATCCACAATACTATCATTTTACTATAAAATTAACAGTAATTTCTTAATATAATAAAATCAAGAAGGGTTCACATTTTCTCATGATATAAAAATGTGTTTGTTGTTTTGTTTTTATATTTAATAAGTTTTCACATGAGGGTCATACATTGCAAGTCAGTTGTACACTTTTAAAGTCTGTTAATAGTTTTCATCTTTCTCTTTCTCTCTCTTAGTTTAGGCCCCACCTTCCAGAGTATAAAACAGATTTTCCATTTTCATCAGCCCGATGTAGCTCAAATAGCTCATAAGGGACTTGGGGACTCTTTCCACACTTTTCTGTGGGATTTTTTTTACATATGGATGTATTATATGAGTACCTTGGCAGAATATCATATTGCTTTCTGGATTCCTTAGCGTAATAACAAACGGGTAAATGATTCCCCATTTTACCATATTTCCCTAGGTTTCCAGTGTATCCATATCCTATTTCCCAGAACTTGTTAATTCCTCTACCTGCTTAAATCACAGCCGCATGTGATTATTTACTTAAAGACTAAATTAATTTTAATATTAGACATCAACAAAACATAAACTCTCGGTAAAGGAAAGAGAAAGGGAGAATATTGTTAAGTATAGATATACTTAGAGTGGTGAAACTTCACTTATAGATTCCAAATTCAGCTTATTTTCAGCTTTGTATATGCTATTTTTATACATCTTTAATCAGTTTTAATATTCTACTCTATAAAGTAGCTATTCTAAGCCCAAAATGGCAGATTGCATGAAAATTTCTCACAAATTTTGGGGTAGGGAAGAGAATAGCTTTGACTATTTTTACTGTTCATGAGGATGGCTGAAATTTCACTTCTTCCATAACAGTTAGTATCAATTTTACAGAATAGAATAATATCTGAATCAGTGAAAATGTATGGAAATGCAACGAATGCTTTTATATTCCTATCACTAGTTTATTAGCCCTTTATATCACGTTTCATGTTTGTATTTGTTAGCATTTTGATTTGTATAATAAATAATTTGTTTGCATTTTCATGACTTACTGGTATACTTGTGTGTTGCATGTTTCCTCATTTGAGATTGGTTACATTGCAGCAGACGCAAGTGCAGTAGAATGTATGATTCTCAGAATAAAATCAGTTTTTTTTTCTTTTTTGTCAAAGAAAAGTCACAGAATAGTTGCCAAATTAATAAGCATTTCACAATAAATCAGGAAAGAAAATACAGTTTTCTTCAGAGAAAAAAATAATGTTTTTATACTCCAAGCACTATTTATTTTGTATCTAAAATTCTTTCATTATTTACCTCTATTTATTAATCCTACAATATGTAGGTGATTAGATAGCTTTGAAAAACTTCTATTAACTCATTGTTTTGTAGTTTTGAATTCATACTACAATTCATACTACATACAAGACATAATTCAAGCAGAACTTATGTCTTTCATTAACATTTCTTCTTAGTGCCAGGTACTGTTAGTGAAACAGAGCTTCAGTTGATTGATAATATATTAGATAGATAGATAGATAGATAGATAGATAGATAGATAGATAGATAAATAGATAGACAGACAGATAGATAGATAGAGAGATAAGTAGATACAGTCTTTAGACATAATACTACAAACTATTGAAATGCTTTTCCTTCCAATAACTCATCTTAGTCAATGTGATTAATTAATATTTTTATAAGAAATTTTTGTGCCTTTATCTCTCTGCAGTCATTTAATTGCGCTGTACCTAAACTCAGGGAACTGTTGTATGGATGTTATATTGTAACACTCTTGGATAACTTTTAAATGTCAATGTATTAATTTTATATTATTCTATATCAAATGATCACAACCAAAACTATTAAAACAGTATAATTTTACTTATTGCAGTTTCAGTGCTTTAAGAGTCCAGGCATGCATTAGACAGTTGTAATCAGTCTCACTGAACTAATATCTACGTGTTGGAAGGTCTGTGATCTAACTTGAAATTCATGTTTCTCTTCTAAATTCACTGGTTGTTATCAAAATTTAGTATCTTGTAGCTGTGTGACTAAGACTCTAAGCTCCTTAAGGAAATCTGCTATTCTATGCCATGTAATCCTCTCTACAACATGACATTTTGATTCTTTAAGACAAGAAAGAAAGTTTCCCTGCTCTTTGAATTTTTCTGACTTTTTCTTTTTGATTTATAGGCTATATTTTAAAGGGCTCAGATTATTAATTACAACCCATCGAGAATAATTTCCCTTTTGGTTAATGTAAATCAACTGATTAGGAAACTTAATCACACCTCCACAATCACATAACCTTTGCCATATAATGCAATCTAATCATGGAATGATATTCTATCATACTCACTTGTCCCACTAATACTAAAGGTGAGAGGATTATATAGGCATGCACACAGGGGTTAGACATCTTGTGTGCTCTCCTAAAATGACGCAAACCAGAAATAGACATTGTATTTCTTTCAAAGATACTTTCTGTTATTATTCCTGTGTTTTCAGAGCATTTTCCTTGTCATTATATCAGCCAAGTAAGATTGATGCCCAAGTTAAGAGAATTAATAATGTTACAATTTTAGAAAGCTTTCTTTCTAAAGAAACCAAAGCACCACCAAATCACCTTATATCAAAATACATGATGTAACTCAAAAAGTCATGTTCTCAATGTGATAGCAACAAACTTTTAGAACATTTCAAAAGCTGACTGATAAAATGGAAAATTAAAACATTGACTTGTTGATGAACACGTTCACGCTTGCTATATATTTCCAACTGATACCTCACAGTAGGTGTTCCACAGTCCAAGAAGTAGAATGTTAAATCAAATATCATGAAATTATGTACAAAATATGTATTTAATAATGTTGTTATACTGTTTAAATTCTCTACCTATATTCAATATTTGCCACTTGACTATTGTGTGTGACTATTGTGTGAATATTAAGTGTGTTTATGCAATATTTCTCTATTAAAAAAATATGGTGAGACAGGAATGGCATCAGCAGCAGCAGGGTGGGCTTAGATAGGCACAGCTTGGAGGGAAGGGTTTAAGCCAGGGTCGTGTGAGGACAGCCTCATCTACAAGAAACAAAGCAGGGACAAGGATGCAAGATATCTCATGGACTTCCCACCATCCCCAGTGTCCCCAAGAAAACAACAGCAGAAACCCACGGTCCACAAAAATAAACAGCTTCAAGAGCTTTAATTTGAATGGAGCAAACACCTGACCTACCAGAAGGGAAAGCACTGGACCAGCAGTCTCAGTTGGGCCAACAGACTCCACCTGGAGGAGCACCAAGTACAGGTGTGGCATGAGAAAAACCAGGCCAAATACTGTAGGCAGCAGCTACAGCAACAGCTCCAGTGATAGGGCAGTGAGGTGAGGGAGGCGAGGGTGCCTGGCACATACCCGGGGAGCCCGCACCTGTGGGTTCCATGTTAGGAGAGAGGGGCAGATTTCTGCAGTTCTTTGGTCATTCCTTTGTAATTCCTTTGGCCTAGACACTTGGGAATCTTTAAAGCAGCAGGACTCACTGTTCCAAGCCATAGCCAAGCTTGAGGGCCCTGTGCCTGGTGCCCAGTAGGGCTCTATGGCTGACCCAACCCTAGCCTGGCCTTAGGAACCCTGTACCTCCCACTGTTGACCAGACCCCGCATTATGCTTTGACTCCACAGGGCTCATCACATGCCCAAAGAAAGAGATGGTTTGTGAATCAGAAGGACTCTGGTTACAAGACCTTACTGAATTTATAAGGGAATCAGTCCTTGAACAGTCCTGCAGATCCCAGGGGCTCAGAAGGGACAGGGGCACTGTCCACCTGTTCGCTGCATGAGTGCAGGTGACCACGGCAGCGGCTGATTGGTTTTCACTGCGGTTACTCTTTTGCACCTACGATCCCACCGCCATTTCTTTATCTGACCTACTAGTGTGGGGCCTTTGCATGTATTTACTGTGCTACCATTACAAGCTGGGCTCCACTTCCTATTATTTTGAGTGGCTTGTAAGCATTTCTGTCACTTACTATGACTAAGATTGGAATTGCTCCTCATGGAATATGTTTAGCTTTAGTGAATGCCACCCATGAGCAGCTACCTTGCTTATTTTGCTTCGCTTCCCTTCCCTTTCCTCCCCTTGCCTCCCCTCCCCTCCCTCCCTTTCCCTCCCCTCTCCCTTTCCTTTCCCTCCCTCCCTCCCTCCCTCCTCCCTCCCTCCCTCCCTCCCTCCCTCCCTTCCTTCCTTCCTTCCTTCCTTCCTTCCTTCCTTCCTTCCTTCCCCCTCCCTTCCTTCTTTCCTTCCTTCCTCCCTCCCTCCCTTCTCTCCTTCCTTCTCTCTTTCCCTCCTTCCTTCCTTCTTCCGTCCCTCCCTTTCTTCCTTCCTTCCTTCTTTGCTTCTCTCCTTCTTTCTTGTTTCATATGTATGTGATATAAATAATGATTTTTTATATAAATATACACAGCGAATTGATTACTACAGTGAAGCAAATTAACATATACATCATCTCACAATTTTGTGTATATATATGAGTGTGTGGTAAAAGCAACTAAAGTCTACTTTTCCGGCAAATTTCCAGTATATGATACAGTATTGTTAACTCTAGTTCTCATGCTTTACATAAGATCTCCAGACATAGTTATCATACATAATTGCAACTTGGTGCCATTTGGCAACATCTCCCCATTCTCAACAACTGTTTTGCTCTCTGTGTCTATGTACTCAACTTTTTATTTTTCTTTCAGATGCTACACGTGAGATCATGTGCAATATTTTTATTTCTGTGTCTGGCTTTTTACACTTAGCATTATATTTCCATAGGTCATTCCTATTTATAGCCATAAATACCCATGAGATTTCTTTTTTTTTTTTTTTTTTTTTTTTTTTAGTATTATTATACTTTAAGTTCTAGGGTACATGTGCACAACATGCAGATTGGTTACATATGTATACATGTGCCATGTTGGAGTGCTGCACTCATTAACTCGTCATTTACATTAGGTATATCTCTTAATGCTATCGCTCCCCCCTTCCCCCACCCCATGACAAGCCCTGGTGTATGATGTTCCCCGCCTTGTGTCCAAGTGTTCTCATTGTTCAATTCCCACATATGAGTGAGAACGTGTGGTGTTTGGTTTTTTGTCCTTGCAATAGTTTGCTGAGAATGATGGTTTCCAGCTTCATCCATGGCCCTACAAAGGACATGAACTCATCCTTTTTTATGGCTGCATAGTATTCCATGGTGTATATGTGCCACATTTTCTTAATCCAGTCTATCATTGGTGGACATTTGGGTTGGTTCCAAGTCTTTGCCTTTGTGAAGAGTGCCACAATAAACATATGTGTGCATGTGTAGCAGCATGACTTATAATCCTTTGGGTATATACCCAGTAATGGAATGACTGGGTCAAATGGTATTTCTAGTTCTAGATCCTTGAGGAATCACCACACTGTCTTCCACAATGGTTGAACTAGTTTACAGTCCCACTAACAGTGTAAAAATGTTCTCGTTTCTCCACATCCTCTCCAGCACCTGTTGTTTCCTGACTTTTTAATGATCACCATTCTAACTGGTGTGAGATGGTATCTCATTGTGGTTTTTATTTGCTTTTCTCTGATGGCTAGAGATGATGAGCAACAATGAGAACAAAGACACAATATACCAGAATCTCTGAGACACTCTAAGGCAGTGTGTAGAGGGAAATTTATAGCATTAAATGTCCATAAGAGAAAGCAGGAAAGATCTCAAATTGACACCCTAACATCACAATTCAAAGAACTAGAGAAGCAAGAGCAAACACATTCAAAAGCTAGCAGAAGGCAAGAAATAATGAAGATCAGAGCAGAACTGAAGGAGATAGAGACACAAAAAACCCTTCAGAAAAATGGATGAATCCAGGAGCTGGTTTTTTGAAAAGATCAACCAAATTGATAGACCGCTAGCAAGACTAATAAAGAAAAAAAGAAAGAAGAATCATCAGACATAATAAAAAATGATAAAGGGGATATCACCACTGATCTCACAGAAATTCAAACTACCATCAGAGAATACTATAAACACCTCTACACAAATAAACTAGAAAATCTAGAAGAAATGGATAAATTCCTGGACACATACACCCTCCCAAGACTAAACCAGGAAGTAGTTGAATCCCTGAATAGACCAGTAACATTGAGACAATAATTAATAGCCTACCAACCAAAAAAAGTCCAGGACCAGATGGACTCACAGCTGAATTCTACCAGGGGTACAAGGAGGAGCTGGTACCATTCCTTTTGAAACTATTCCAATCAATAGAATACCCATGAGATTTCTAAAGGGAGTTGAAGTCTTGTTTGTCCAGTGCTCCTGCTGGTCAACAACTTTGCTGACTTTTAAAATTGTGAGACTTTTTAACATTTGATGATCTGCTAATATCATAAATTTAACACTCATTTTCCTGAGGATCATAAAGTTGAGCACTTCTCATCTGTTGTCGGACATTAAGGAACCTTCATAAAGTGTTTATTTCTATTTGTTTTTTCTGGAGATTGTTTTGCCTGTTTTTCTAGTTGATTTGATTATTTATAATGATTGAAAACTTTTCAACAATAAACTATCTTGGCAATTAATATGCTGCATATCTCCCATTGCTTGCATTGTGTTTTTAATCTTAGAATGCCTTTCACTGAATAGATGTTTTAAAATTTTAATGTCCATTTTACCGCTTCTCTGATTGTATACTGTTAGAAAATTACTGTCTTAAGTTTGCCGAGACTTGAGTAAATTCATATATATACATATATAATAGAAAATGCATATATATGTATATACAATAGAAAAAAAGATATTCTAAATACAAACACAATTTTTAGGATTAGATTCAATAGACATACAATTGCACTGTCAAACTGTTACAAACATATTTAAATATTATCTGCCGGTCACAAAAAGTTGCTGACTGTAACAATTATAATGAGAACAATTAGTGCATTGATCTAGTTTTTCTTTTTCTTTTTTCTTTTACTCCCTAGTGTTGTTGCTTTCTGTTTAAGAAATCCCTTACAATCCCAAGGTTATGAAGATATTCTGTTATATTTTATGTAAGACTGGCTTTTAAAAGCCTTACTTTAACTTTTCCTATTTAAGCATTGAATACATATGATTATTCAATAAAGTGTATGTTAGGGATTTTCTTTCTCATAAATATTCAATTGTCCTTTGTCAATTGAAAAGATCATCCTTTCCCCAGGGCTTGTCAACACCATCTCTGTCATATATGAAAGATTTGTCTATATTATATACTATGTTATTGGAGTTTATATTTTTGTGTTGGTGGTCTACGTATATATTCTTGAATCAATAACATGCTGAATTAATTACTATAGGATCAGAATAAGTCTAGATATTTGCAAGGTAGATTTGCCCACCTGATTTTTTTTTTCTTGCTTTGTTCTTTATTGAGAGTCTCCTATTTTTATGGGGAGGCTACAAAATTTTAAAACAGCTTTCAAGTTCCCCCAACATCAGTTGAGATTTTAAATGGAATTGCATTAAATTAAATGACTTTTCAGAAATTGTTGTTTTTACAACACTAAGTACTCCAATCTAAGAACATAATTTATTTATTTATTCACTTGAATTTTCACAAAAATTTAATTTTATCTATTTGTCTTATAAATACAATTCAGGTGACATATTTATATTCATTTTGTATCCAGGAACCTAGCTCAGCTTTTTTTAATTTTAGTAACTTTTTTGGACATTGTTTAGGGCTTTGTAATTTGAAAATTCACTCAAGTAATATGAAAAATAATGTTTATCTCTTAATACATTTTTACAAGATTTCCATGATTTTTATTAATTTTCAAAATAATCACTAAAAGTAAAATAATAGGCACTATTAAAACCAAAACATATGTTGAAATACAAAGAAAAGAGATTCTACAGATCAAGAAAACACAAAATAAATATAACAAAATTAATAAAAGATTTGATCAACCATACCAGACATATAAAAGCATCAAATGAGCTTACCTCATCTATTAAGTAAAAAAGGATCTTCAAATTGACTCAAGAAGTAAAACCAGTTTTTATGCTGGTTACAGAAAAGTAGTGAGAAAAAGACTAATATAGCCAAATTGGAAAAGGTATCCCAGACAGCTTTAAAAAGGGAAAAAGAGCAGAGATTGAAATATTGATCTAAGACAAAGCAGAGTTGTACCTCAAAAGTTCTTCAAGAAAAGAAAAGATAATGTGATATTAAAAGTAACAATTCATAATGC
This sequence comes from Chlorocebus sabaeus, assembly GCF_047675955.1. Lineage (NCBI taxonomy): Eukaryota > Metazoa > Chordata > Mammalia > Primates > Cercopithecidae > Chlorocebus > Chlorocebus sabaeus. The sequence goes on along the minus strand of NC_132920.1, from coordinate 67,098,071 downwards.
ATATTTAATAGTTATGAATAGCTAAACTTTGAATAACATAGTTTAGCTATGTTTATTTTTATAAACTGAAACTTTAAAAGGTAGAATAGGAAATAAATATAATTTTTCTGTATCAAGAACTCACTGCTATATAGTAAGATCTCCAAACTCAGTGGCTTAAAACAAAATCTATTTATTTTGGTCATAATTTTTATTATCATGTGATTTAAACTGGGTTCAACTGGGTCCTTATATTGGGCTTGACTGCTTCATGCATTTGAGGTTAATGGATTGAAGGCTGGCTTAGCGGTGCTTATCCTAGGGCTTGGCTGACCAACAGATATCATGCCTCAACTCTTCAAATGGTTTCTTATCCTCTGTCAAGCTAATATGGGTTCATTTTCCCAGCGGAGTGAGGAGTCTGCAAAAGAACAAAAATGAACACAAATACTTGAGGCTTAGACTTGAAGAATGGTACATTTTAGCTAGTTATTTTATTTGCTAAATCAACTCATAAGACAAACCCAGGGGTTTTACATCTGAGAAGAAAAATCGTACAATCATCAATGGAGTCTGATACGGTATCTGGTTATATAAGACACAAACACCTAATGCTATCAAAACGTTTTTACTTATACATATTTAGAGATCAAGTGAAGTGCTACAGATAAACACAGAGTTCAATGATACTATGTAACGTCTGGACTTGAGATACCAGCAAAGGATTTTCTTGGAATGTACATTTAAATAAATATCTGTATAAAGGGCAGGGATTAGAGATGTATTGGTTAGTGGTACTGCGTATAGTGAGAATGGCATATGTAGATAGACCTGGTCCGGAAAATAAAAAAGAGCCTAATATGTCAAATGAACTAAAAGAAGTGTAGTAATGTAAATAAGATGGAGGAAGGATTTGGAGAACTGGGCAGTAGGCTAAGAGCAGATTAAACAAAATTTGTTGCTCTGAAACAAGGACATTGCATATTTCTTAATACAACTCAATAATGTGTTCTAAAAGCCTTAAATAAATAAATATATATGTCAAATATATATGTGTGTCAAATATATATATGTATATATGATACATATAGAAGATAAGATAAACATAGACTTAAGTAAATGATATTCAACATGCTATTATTTTTATGTAATGCAAAAGAAAGACTATATAATACAAGTACAATCAATAATTAGTTAGCTAAATCATATTTATAGTTTTATAAAGTATTTGGAGGAAAAAAATTCTGAAAACACGTTATTTATAAACAATTATGTCTATTACATATTTTTGAGATGGGGAATGAACTCTTCCGAATTCCAAATGGACTCTAATGTTATTAGATATTTAATTTTCACTGATATTCCAAATTATATTTTTGCACTTTAGATCCAAACATATGCCATATATGGCTATATGAGTCATATCTGACAAAGGCACAATTTTGCATTTGTAATATATTATGACATGTCTTTAAGAAATTCACACATTCTGTTTCAGTTGTTTGTACACTTAAGATGTTGGAGTGGTTTTTTTCTTTCTTTAATAATAATACTAACGCATATAAACATTTTAAATATTAATGTTTAAAGTAAAACTATGATAATTTTAGGAGGCCCAGATATCATATTTTAAGATTTCATAGAACAATTGAAATTTATGGCAGTTGGTACAAATTATTCATTAGAAAGCTAAGAAACAGAAATTATTTACACATTTCTTAAAAAAACAAATTTGACTTTTAATAATAATCAAGTCAATTGAAGCTACATTAGACAATTATAAATGTGAACATATTTTTTAAAATTTCAGTTTGTGGAGAGATAAGTTGAATTTTTAAAACACATAATATAATTACTCATCTTTGTACTGTTTGTCAATAAAAGATTCATTGATAAATATTTTGGATAAAATTTTATTTTTCTTATTTTAAATCATGATAATACATTATCAATATAGAAATTGTCATCAATGATAATGACAAGTAAGCTATAAATTTATTCATTTCAAACTAGAATAACAAATACATATAATTATTTTTTGGATAATTCAGGTGAATAGAAGACTCTTAACACTGTACAAAATAAATAATAAAGTTGAATGATTCTTAAAAATAATTGTTTTAAAAAGCTACACGAAGTACTTTTTATTTTAATATTGAAAACATTATCTCTCAGAAGTGAGATATCAATATTAAATAAATTTTCTATGTATACCTGACATTAATAATGATATTTCAAAATGATTCTACTCATTTTTTCCAATTAAAATTATCTACTTCTGTTAAGTCTAATTAAATTGAATCATAGAGCAACTCAGTTGTAATATTTTTAACAAGGCATCTAAATTTTAAAATTAATATGCATCCATTTACATTTAACATAACAATTGTTAAAAAGTCACTTTTATTACTGATAGCTCAAAATTTAGGGAAAGAAATCTTAGAATGTTATACTATTTATAGGAAAATTTTGAATTCTTAAGAAAACTGAAGACCAGATATTTGATCTTAAAGAACACTATCAATAACCTTTTGTGCTATATCAATAAATATGTCAGTTTTCTCTTCCTCAGTTTTGGAAAATAATATATCATGGCAGTTAAGGATGCAAATATGACTTCAAGATTTAATAACTTCCTTCCAAGACACATGCACAATTTTTTTCACCTTATTTTTCTCAAATGATAAAAAATTGCTCTCTCTCTCTCACTCTATATTTATATTTATATACACATCCCTTTAGTGATAGAAAGCTAAAAGGTACCCAATAAAGAATAAAATACTACTCTTATTTTCATAATATTTCATTAATTTCTGAGATCTAGGAAAATCTATATATCTTAGTGACATACATGAAATTTATATATGTAATGTGAGGCATTACGTTAATTAAGATAAACATGCTTGCAAAGTAAAAAGTAACATAATTTTATGATAAAACAATCCAATAACTTAAGAGATCATTTACTATATCCATATAATCTTACAGAGGAATATCCTCCTTCCAGAAATATTTAATAATTTGTAAAAATTGATAATTAACCAAAACTAAAACACAGGTATACTAATTAATAATCTGGTATTTCCTTTATAGCTAAGATTGAGACAATATAAATATTACTCTAATTAGTTAAATGGTTTATGACAATAAGAAAATGCACTTGGCATGGTAGATACTTTTAATAAGAATGAATGACTCAATCAATCTAATAATCAATCAATTAACAAATAACTGTTAGTTGAATATGTGCTTCATGTATAGTTTTCTATTTTATTTTAGCAAAGGCAGAAAAAATCTGTGTAGAGGAATCCCAAAACAGAAAAAAGGATTAAAGGATAAAAAACAAATGGGAGAAATGAAATTATTATGCCACTTTAAATTTGTTTGCATTCTGTTTTGTGAGAAAAAGATTTTCATTAATGTAAAAGTCAACTGAATTTTAAAGTGTATGGAGAATTTAATTGAGGATAACAGTGAAATAGATAATTGGCAGTTCATACAAATAAAAGTAAGCAAAAGTATAACAAGTAAGTTAATAATTTGTGTTGAAAACTACATTAAAATAGACTTGAGAATTTCTTTAAATTAAATGTGCTCTTCAAATTTAAATTTGGAGTTATTACCACAAGAACACTTAGTACTCCAATAAAACAAGGCTTTTCATATTCTGCCTGCTATTATCCTCATCATACAATTGTACACCCTTTAAAATTACCTTCATTATTCTAAGATTTACGTAGTTTTTACTTATTATCTCACGATTCCACCGGCATGGTTCATTTCATAGAAATTATTTTCTAATTTTATAAAGAAAAATGATGGATAACTCATAGGACTTAGGTAGAGCCTCTAGATTTAAGTATAGGATGAGAAATACTTAATAGGAGAAACTAAGTACAGAGTATGACATTATGAAGATTGTTTTAGTACATTTCCACACCACTCTAAAGAACTTCCCTGAGACTAGGTAATTCATAAAGGAAAGAGGTTTAATTGATTCACAGTTCCACATGGCTGGAGAGGCCTCAAGACATTTATATTTATGGCAGAAGGGGAAGCAGGCACCTTCTTCACAAGAGCAGGAAAGAGAAAGTGTCTAAAAATGGAACTGTCAAACACTTATCAAACCATCAGATCTCCTGAGAACTCACTCAGTTTCATGAGAACAGCATGGGGGCAACTGCCTCCACAATCAAATCACCTCCCACCTGGTCTCTCTCTGAACACGTGGGGATTATGAGGATTACAATCCAAGATGACGTTTGGGTGGGACACAGAGCCAAACCATATCAAATATCTTATATAGACAATTTCAATTATTAGCTATAGGTTAAAACAATAACAGTGACTATTTTGACAGTTATAATTTAACTATGTGTAATACAATTAGTATTATTAGTCTACCTTAAAGTCATATTTTGAGAGACAGGACCTTCATTCAATGAGTAAATATGAAAAATAACATGGAAATAACCTCAAGGCTCACATGAAAAAATTGAAAGTGCTGGTAAACTTATCTTTATCAGATCCTATTAGATTAGTTTTATGTTAGCAAAATAATATTTTATTTGCTAATATTATTCCATTTTATCAAGTTTATTTTTGTCGTTGAAACACAATACTTGTATATATTTACGGGGTACATATGATATTTTGATACAAGCATACAATGTGTAATTTAAAAATCAGGGTAGCTGGGACATCTATCACCTCAAACACTGCTGTTAGAAATATTCCAAATAATATATTTTAGCTATTTTAAAAATATACAATAAATTATTTTTCACTACAGTTGCCCAAGTGTGCAATTGAACACTTGAACTTTTTTTATCAAACTGTATTTTTTCACCCTCTTTTTATTCTCTTCTTCTTTCCCACTATATTTTCTGCTTTCTGGTAGCCACTATTCTGTTCACATTAGATCAATTTTTGTAGTTCCCACCTATGAGTAGAAAATCCAATATTGTCTTTCTGTTCCTGGTTTATTTCACTTAACATCATGTCTTCTAGTTCCATCCATGATGCTACAAATGACAGGATTTCATACATTCTTATGGCTGAATATTATTCCATTATGTATACATACCACATTGTCTTCATCCATTCTTTTAGTAGACACTGAGATAGATTCCACAATTTGACTATTGTGAATATTGCTGCAATAGACATGTGAATACAGAGAGCACTTTGATATCTAATTTTCTTTCTTATAACCAGCAGTGGGATCGCTGGATCATATGACAGTTCTATCTTTACTTTTTTGAGGATCCTCCATACTGTTTTCCATAGTGGCTATACTAATTTACATTCCCAAAAACAGTGTACAAGTGTTTCCGTTTTTCTGCATCCTCACTAGAATCTGTTATTTTCTGTCTTTCTGATGATAATCAACTTAAGTGAGGTGAGATAATATCTCATTGAAGTTTTAATTTGCATTTTCCTGATTATTAGTGGATGTTGAATATTTTTGCATATGCCTGTTGACCATTGTATATCTTGTTTTGAGAATGTCTGTTCATATCTTTTGCCAATTTTTAATTGGATTATTTGTTTTTACGCTATATAGTTGTTAGAGCTCCTTATATATTCTTGTTACTAATCCTGTGTTGGATGGATAGTCTGCAAATATTATCTCCCTTTCTTTAGGCTGACTCTTCACTTTGTTGTTTCCTTTGCTGTGAAGCTTTTTGGCTTAATGTAATCTCATTTGTCATATTTTTTCTTTTGTTGCATGTGCTTTTGAGGTCTTACTCAATAAATCTTTGCCTAGACCAATGTCCTAAAATGATTCCCTAATATTTTCTTCTAGTAGCTTCATAGTTTCAGATTTGTATGTTTATGTCTTTAATGTTGTTTTAATTTTTGTATATGGTGAACGATAGGGGCCTAGTTTTCTTCTTCTGCATACTGATACCTAGATTTTCAAGCACCATTTACTGAAGAGGCAGTCCTTTCCTCGATGTATGTTCTTGGTGCCTTTGTCAAAAATGAGTTAGCTGTTAATATGTGGATTTATTTCTGTATTTTAAATTGTTGCATATGTCTGTTCTTATGACAGTACCATGCTATTTTGGTTACTATAGCTTTGCAGTATATTTTGAAGTCAAGTAATATAAATTAAACATTATGTGCTCCAAAAATCGGTGGGTAATGAAGAAATTGAGACAGAAATTTTCAAAACTTCTTGAAACAAATAAAAATGGAAAAACACAAATGGAAACACAACATACAAATACCTATGGCATATAGCATAAGTAATACTAAGAGATATGTGTATAGCAATGAATTCTGACATAAAAAGGAAAAATACTTCAAATAACCTAATTATATACTTCAAATAAGTAGAAAAACAAGGACAAACCAAATTCAAAATTAGTAAAAGGGAAAAAAAAAAAAGATCAGAACAAAAATAAATGAAATCTAGACTAAAAAATACAAACAATGAACATAACAAAAAGTCAATTTTTGAAAAGATAAACAAAATCAACAAACTTTTAGCTGGACTAAAGAGCAAAAGAGAATGTGGGAGGCTGAGGCATGAGAATCGCTTGAACCTGGGAGGTGCAGGTTGTAGAGAGCCTAGATCATGCCACTTGCACTCCAGTCTGGGCCATAGAGTGAGACACTGTCACCAAAAAAAAACAAAAAACAAAAAACAAAAAAAGGCAAAAGAGGAAACATCTAAATAAAATCACAAACAAAAAATGGAGTCACGGCAACTGATATCAAGTTTATTAATTGTGGTGATTATGACATTAACACACCATCAAGTGGAGCAATGCAAAACTTGCAGGACCAAGTGCATACATTTGCTAAAAATTTCCAAAAACAAATTGCATTATGCTCTATGAGAAAATAAACAAATTTTGGCATTTATTCATCACTATTGTGCAACAATATATTTTCTTAACTTTTGACTAAATAAAAATGACAGTTGATTCTAAATGAAAGTGAAAGCAGAATGTTTCTATAACTTATGCATGGACCTCTAAGTGATATAGCCACCTAAATTAAATGTTGTTTGTACCTTGAAATTATTTTATACAAACTATCTTTCTTTTCATATTTTTTATTAATAAATTATAACAAAATGAATATGAGGAGGCAAAAATTGATAACTGTAAAAAATAGTATTAAAACAAAATTCCCAGTGTTGCCTTCTTTTTTTACCTTTCTTATCAACTTGTGCCCAGATGATGCCTCATCTCTCCTCCAGGCAATTGTTACATAGACATGAGTAGACTACAATTTGGATAGCTAGATGAGGATTCACATGCTACTCAGGGAGATTGCAATGGATTAATTTGAAAAAGGTGGCATTTTGCCTTATTGAAGATTGGATACACAGTGAAAAATTCGAGATTTCTCTAAGTACCTTGGAATCCCTAGTTTAGCTGCTGCCAAGAGGTAGTTATTAAACCTTAATTTTAAGACTGAGGAACATGGAAATTTAATGTGAGTCAAGAAAAAATTGACAGATTTCACTCCTGAGGACCCTGGGGACAAAAACTGTGGCCTTCCCTTAAGAACTATGACACGGTAACGTGTTATAAAGAATTGCTTCTCCAAGGAGTTTGTGATGCAAATAAACACGTATCTTCTAAAGGTTATATAATGTTCTACCTGACACAAAAACAGACTAGACATTTCTCCGTTAAGATAACACGTAGCCAGTAGCCCCGATTGCTACTTTCCTTAAATTTACACTAAAATATCTATGGGAAAACATACACACACAATACTACTACTACTACTACTACTACTACTACTACTACTACTACTAATTATTATTATTATTATTATTATTATTATTATTATTATAGAACCCTAAAAACAAAATGAGAACTAAAAGTGAACTTACCGTTAAAATTAATGATTGGGTTTCTAGTAACTAGTCAAATAAGACAAAGAAATAAAAAATGTTCAGTTTCTAAAAAACAGTTAAAGCTATCACTCTAAAGAAGAAAAAAATTTAGAAATCCTCATGTTCTTCTTTAATGTCTACATACTGAGTCACAATTTCATTGTCTATTCTTCTATATGAAGTTTGCCACTCACAAAATAATGAGTGAGACATATGTGTCAAGATTTCGAAATTGTTGATTCTATGCTATTTTTAAAATTGAGAGAGAAGACAGAAGTGATACCCCAAAAATCATATATATTGATAATTGTAGCTTATTTTTTAAAAAAGTTTTTACTCTTCTGATTCATAATATCAAAAAATCAAGCAATAAGAATAAAGATTTTTCTCAAATTAAATGAATGTTTCATGTACCAGGGAGGTAGGCTGTTCTCAAGCTGTGCATCTGAAAGCGAAATCATTCAGCTTATACAAAAAATGTGAGCAGAATTTAAATTCAAAACCCACAAGCTAAGACATACCAAGACCTTTCATTAAGCCTCTTCAAAGTCTTCATTCTGTCCATTTTCTTTATCAGTGTTGCCGCTACTGTAAAACAAAAGACTATCTTTAAATCACTGAAATAGCCTTCTGGGGAGTATGGTCATTTAAAAAATGTAAGTGCTCCTTTTTCTATAATCTTTCTCTGTCCAGTTTATTTGTCACACTGGAATGAAATACTCTCTGTAAAATTCGTGTAAAATTATGGTATTCTTTTTATTAAAACTTTTGAATTGTGACTCATTGTTTTTTAGGATATTTGAAACTCCCTAAGATAATTTGTCACTCCTGTATTATATGGATCATTTTTTAGATCATTTCAGTCACACATTTTCTGCTAAAACAGTATGGTAGGCAAAACAGTGTCTCTTCATTCCTGCAGAAATGTTCACATCCCGATTCCTCAAACCTGTGTGTCTGTTACTTCAGATGGAAAAATGGACTTCCTAGGTGTTATTAAATTAAGGGCCCTGAGGCGGGGAGATTAACCTGAATTATCTGGCTTTACTCAATACAATTGCATAAATCCTTTAAGATGGATGCAGAAAATTCAGAGTTGAAGGATATATAATGATGACAGAAACAAAGGTGAAGGGAAAGAGGCAGAAAACCATTTTGAGATTTCTGACTTTCAAAACTGAGAGATAACACATTTGTGCTGTTTCAAGCCACTAGAGTTGTGGTTTGCTATGGCAGCAAGAGGAAACTAAAGTACCTGACAAATGCAAAAAGGCGAAAAAAAAAAAAAAAAGGAACTAAATCAATTCTATGAAACAATAGAAGATGTGAGACAGGGGATTAGATAGGAGAAACCATGAGACAGAAGAATTCATAAACGTTTTGGAGAAAAAAAATAAGGAGGGCCTAAATAAATGAATAAATACCTCATGTATATGAATTGGTAAAGGCAATATTTTTAAGATTTAAATTCTTACCAAATTAATATATATTTCATATAGTCCCAATAACAATTTCAAATGTTATTTATATTAATTGGCAAAGTAATCCTACAATGTATATGAAAATACAAATGATCTAGAGTAAGCTGGATAATCTTGAAAAACAGAAAATACCGACAGACTCTAAGACTTATTATAAAATTGCAATAATTGAGATAGAACTAATGAAATAGTAGTGTTAGCCTAAAATAGTGTATAGAAACAAACTCACAAATACATGGTCATTTGATTCTCAAGCAAGTCACTAATTCAGTTCAGTGGACAGTAAGATATTTTCACAAAATTGTGGTGGAGTAACAGAGTATTATTGGAAAAACGTAACTATTAACCATGTTGTTTTGATCACGGTAGCCTTGTAGTACAGTTTGAAGTCAGGTAGCGTGATGCTTCCAGATTTGTTCTTTTGGCTTAGGATTGTCTTGGTAGTGCGAGCTCCTTTTTGATTCCACATGAACTTTAAAGTAGTTTTTTTCCAATTCTGTGAAGAAAGTCACTGGTAGATTGATGGGGATGGCATTGAATCTATAAATTACCTTGGGCAGTATCGCCATTTTCATAATATTGACTCTTCCTATCTATAAGCATGGAATGTTCTTTCATTTGTTTGTGTCCTCTTTCGTTTCATTGAGCAGTGGTTTGTAGCTCTCCTTGAAGATGTCTTTCACATCCCTTATAAGTTGGATTCCTAGGTATTTTATTCTATTTGAAGCAATTGTGAATAGGAGTTCATGCATGATTTGGCTCTCTGTTTGTCTGTTATTGGTGTATAAGAATTCTTGTGATTTTGCACATTGATTTTGTATCCTGAGACTTTGTTGAAATTGCCTATCAGCTTAAGGAGATTTTGGGCTGAGAAGATGGGGTTTTCCAAATATACAGTCATGTCATCTGCAAACGGACAATTTGACTTCTTCTTTTCCTAATTGAATGCCCTTTATTTCTTTCTCTTGCCTGATTGCCCTAGCCAGAACTTCCAACACTATTTTGAATAGGAGTGATGAGAGAGGGCATCCCTGTCTTGTGCCAGTTTTCATAGGGAATGTTTCCAGTTTTTGCCCATTCAGTATGATATTGGCTGTGGGTTTGTCATAAATAGCTCTTAGGATTTTGAGATACGTCCCATCAATACCTAATTTATTGAGAATTTTAGCATGAATTTTGTCAAAGGCCTTTTCTGCATCTATTGAGATAATCATGTGGTTTTGTCTTTGGTTCTGTTTATATGCTGAATTACGTTTACTGATTTGCATATGTTGAACCAGCCTTGCATCTCAGGGATGAAGCCCATTTGATCATGGTGAATAAGCTTTTTGATGTGCTGCTGGATTCGGTTTGCCAGTATTTTATTGAGGATTTTTGCATCAAAGTTCATCAGGGATATTGGTCTAAAATTCTCTTTTTTGTTGTGTCTCTGCCGGGATTTAGTATCAGGATGATGCTGGCCTCATAAATTGAGTTAGGGAGGATTCCCTCTTTTTCTGTTGATTGGAGTAGTTTCAGAAGGAATGGTACTAGCTCCTCCTTGTACCTCTGGTAGAATTCAGCTATGATTCCATCTGTTCCTGGACTTCTTTTGGTTGGTAGGCTATCAATCATTGCTTCAATTTCAGAGCCTATTATTCGTCTATTCATGGATTCAACTTCTTCCTGGTTTAGTCTTGGGAGGGTGTATGTGTCCAGGAATTTATCCATTTCTTCTAGATTTTCTAGCTTATTTGCATAGAAGTGTTTATATTATTATCTGATGGTAGTTTTTATTTCTTTGGGATGAGTGGTGTATCCCCTTTATCATTTTTTTATTGCATCAATTTGATTCTTCTCTCTTTTTTTTCTGTATTAGTCTTGATAGTGGTCTGTCAATTTTGCTGATCTTTTTTTTTTAAAAAAAAAAAAAACACAGCTCCTGGACTCATTGATTTTTTGAAGGGATTTTTGTGTCTCTCTCTCCTTCAGTTCTGCTCTGATCTTAGTTATTTCTTGCCTTCTGCTAGCTTTTGAATATGTTTGCTCTTGCTTCTGTAGTTCTTTTAATTGTGATGTTAGGGTGTCAATTTTAGATCTTTCCTACTTTCTTTTGTGGGCATTTAGTGCTGTAAATTTCCCTCTATACACTGCTTTAAATGTGCCACAGAGTTTCTGGTATGTTGTGTCTTTGCTCTCATTGGTTTCAAACAATGTGTTTATTTCTGTCTTCATTTCATTATGTACCCAGTAGTCATTCAGGAGCAGGTTGTCCAGTTTCCATGTAGTTCAGCAATTTTGAGTGAGTTTCTTAATCCTGAGTTCTAGTTTGGTTGCACTGTGGTCTGAGAGTTTGTTATAATTTCTGTTCTTTTACATTTGCTGAGGAGTGCTTTACTTCCAACTACTTTGTCAAAATTTTGGAATAAGTGACACCCCACTGTCAACATTAGACACATCAGCGAGACAGAAAGTTAAAAAGGATATCCGGGAATAGAACTCAAATCTGCACCAAGGAGACCAAATAGACATCTACGGAACTCTGTTTGGTAAGATGTGTTATCATTGTTTCAAAATCCAATCTTTGTAAGATTTTTTTATCATTGTTTCAAAATCTGAACTTGTTATTGATCTGTTTGAGATTTCAACTTCCTGGTTTAGTCTTTGGAGGATGTATGTTTCCAGGTACTCATCCGTTTCTTCTAGGTTTTCTAGTTTGTGTGAACAGAGATTTTCATAGCCTCTGAAGGTTTTCTGTATTTCTGTGGTTGCAGTGGTAATGCCCGTTTATCATTTCTGATTGTGTTTATTTGGGTCTTCTTTCTTTTCTACCATTTTTAGTCTAGCTAGGAGCCTATCTGTTTTTTTGTTTTGTTTTGTTTTGTTTTTCTAAAAGCAAACTTTTAGTTTCTTTAATATTTTGTATAATTTTTTACCTTGTATTATTATTATTATTATTATTATTATATTTTAAGTTCTAGGGTACATGTGCATAACGTGCAGGTTTGTTACGTATGTATACTTGTGCCATGTTGGTGTACTGCACCCATCAACTCGTCAGCACCCATCAACTCGTCATTTACATCAGGTATAACTCCCAATGCAATCCTTCCCGCCTCCCCCCTCCCCATGATAGGCCCCAGTGTGTGATGTTCCCCTTCCCGAGTCCAAGTGATCTCATTGTTCAGTTCCCACCTATGAGTGAGAACATGCGGTGTTTGGTTTTCTGTTCTTGTGATAGTTTGCTAAGAATGATGGTTTCCAGCTGCATCCATGTCCCTACAAAGGACACAAACTCATCCTTTTTTATGGCTGCATAGTATTCCATGGTGTATATGTGCCACATTTTCTTAATCCAGTCTGCCACTGATGGACATTTGGGTTGATTCCAAGTCTTTGCTATTGTGAATAGTGCCTCAATAAACATATGTGCGCATGTGTCTTTATAGCAGCATGACTTATAATCCTTTGGGTATATACCCAGTAATGGGATGGCTGGGTCATATGGTACTTGTAGTTCTAGATCCTTGAGGAATCGCCATACTGTTTTCCATAATGGTTGAACTAGTTTACAATCCCACCAACAGTGTAAAAGTGTTCCTATTTCTCCACATCCTCTCCAGCACCTGTTGTTTCCTGACTTTTTAATGATCGCCATTCTAACTGGTGTGAGATGGTATTTCATTGTGGTTTTAATTTGCATTTCTCTGATGGCCAGTGATGATGAGCATTTTTTCATGTGTCTGTTGGCTGTATGAATGTCTTCTTTTGAGAAATGTCTGTTCATATCCTTTGCCCACTTTTTGATGGGGTTGTTTGTTTTTTTCTTGTAAATTTGTTTGAGTTCTTTGTAGGTTCTAGATATTAGCCCTTTGTCAGATGAGTAGATTGCAAAAATTTTCTCCCATTCTGTAGGTTGCCTGTTCACTCTGATGGTAGTTTCTTTTGCTGTGCAGAACCTCTTTAGTTTAATGAGATCCCATTTGTCAATTTTGGCGTTTGCTGCCATTGCTTTTGGTGTTTTAGACATGAAGTCTTTGCCCATGCATATGTCCTGAATGGTACTACCTAGGTTTTCTTCTAGGGTTTTTATGGTATTAGGTCTAACATTTAAGTCTCTAATCCATCTTGAATTAATTTTCATATAAGGAGTAAGGAAAGGATCCAGTTTCAGCTTTCTACTTATGGCTAGCCAATTTTCCCAGCACCATTTATTAAATAGGGAATCCTTTCCCCATTTCTTGTTTCTCTCGGGTTTGTCAAAGATCAGATGGCTGTAGATGTGTGGTATTATTTCTGAGGACTCTGTTCTGTTCCATTGGTCTATATCTCTGTTTTGGTACCAGTACCATGCTGTTTTGGTTACTGTAGCCTTGTAGTATAGTTTGAAGTCAGGTAGCGTGATGCCTCCAGCTTTGTTCTTTTGACTTAGGATTGTCTTGGAGATGCGGGCTCTTTTTTGGTTCCATATGAACTTTAAAGCAGTTTTTTTTCAATTCTGTGAAGAAATTCATTGGTAGCTTGATGGGGATGGCATTGAATCTATAAGTAACCTTGGGCAGTATGGCCATTTTCATGATATTGATTCTTCCTATCCATGAGCATGGTATGTTCTTCCATTTGTTGGTGTCCTCTTTTATTTCACTGAGCAGTGGTTTGTAGTTCTCCTTGAAGAGGTCCTTTACATCCCTTGTAAGTTGGATTCTTAGGTATTTTATTCTCTCTGAAGCGATTGTGAATGGAAGTTCATTCATGATTTGGCTCTCTGTTTGTCTGTTACTGGTGTATAAGAATCCTTGTGATTTTTGCACATTAATTTTGTATCCTGAGACTTTGCTGAAGTTGCTTATCAGCTTAAGGAGATTTTGGGTTGAGACAATGGGGTTTTCTAAATAATATTTTGTATATATTTTTTTACATCTCAGTTTTGTTCAGTTCACCTCTGGCTTGGGCTATTTCTTTTTTTCTTCTAGCTTTGGAGTTGATTTGTTTTTGTTTTTCTATTTCCTCTAGGTGTGATGTTAGGTCGTTAATTTGTGATCTAACTTGTTTTTTAATGTGAATATTTAGTGCGAAAAACTTTCCCCTTATCAGTACTTCAGTTGTGTCTCAAATATTCTGGTATGTCGTATCTTGGTTTTGATAGTTTCAAAGAATTTCTTGATTGCTGCCTTAATCTTATTGTTTACTCCCACATCACTCAAGATCTGGTAGTTTAATTTCCATGTAATTGTATGATTTTGAAAGATATTCCTGAAATTGATTTCCATTTTTATTTTGTGCTGTGCTCTAAGATTGAGATTGTGGTTGATATGATTTCAGTAATTATAAATTTGTTGAAAATTGCTTCATCCTTTATGATTGACAGAGTATGTGCTGTGTGTTGATGAGAATAGCATATATGCTGTTGTTGTTTTTGGGTGGAGTGTTCTGCAGATGTCTGTTAGGTACATTTGTTGAAGCGTCAAGTTTAGGTTCCGAATGTCTTTGTTAGTTTTCTGCATCAACAGTCTCTTGAATGCTATCAGTGAGGTGTTTATGCCTCCCACTATTATCACGTGGTTATCTAAATCTGTTCGTAGGTCTGTAAGAACTTGATTTATGAAGCTCGTTGCTCCATTGTTGTATGCATATACATTTAAGAAAGTTAAATTTTCTTGTTAAATTGAACACTTTATCATGTAATGCCCTTCTTTGTCCTTTTTAATCATTGTTGGTTTAATATCTGTTTTGTCTAAAATTAGAATAGCAACCCCTGCTTTTCTTTATTTTTTTGTTTGATGGGTTTTGCTCCATGCTTTTACTTTAAGTCAATGAGTGTCCTTCCATGTGAGATGAGTCTCTTGAAGACAGGATAAAGTTGGGTCTTGCTTCTTAAACTAATGTGTCACTCTGTGCCTTTATTTGGAGGATTTATCCCACTCACATTTAAGGTTAATATAGATAAACTGTGAATTTGATCCTGTAATTGTGTTAGTTGGTTGTTATTTAGAGTTGATTGTGTACTTACTGTATTGTACCCATGGTCTATGTACTTAACTGTGTTTATGTGGTGGTTCATAACATTATTTCATTTCCAAGTTTGGTACTCCCCTAAGAACCTATTGTATGGGTCTGGTGATACAAGCTTACCTTAGTATTTGCTCGTCTAAAATAATTTTATTTTTTTTGCACTTATGAAGCTTAGTTTGTCAGGTTATGACATTCTTGACTGGAATTCATTTTCTTTAAGAATAACTCCCCCTAATCCTTTCTGGTTTGTAGAGTTTCTACTGAAAATTCCACTGTTAGCCTGGTGGGGTTTCCTTTGTAAGGTGATCTGCCCCTTATCTCTAGCTATTTATAGTATTTTTTTTCTTCTGCATTGACCTTGGAGAATCTGATGTCTATGTGTCATAGAGATGGTGCTCTTGTACTGTTTCTCACAGGGGTTCTCTAAATTTCTTGAATTTGAATCTAGCTCTCTCTGGCAATGTTAGGAAAATCTTCATGGACAATATTTGCAAACATGTTTTCCAAGTCCCTTACTCTATCTCCCTCTCTTTCAGACATGCCAGTGAATCACTAATCTTGGTCTCCTTACATAACCCCAAATTTCTCACAGGCTTTAGGCATTCATTTTTATTATTTTTGCTTTATTTTTGTATGACTGAACTGATTTGAAGAACCAGCCTTTGAGTTCTGAGATTTTCTCTTTAACTTAATTTATTCTGCTGCCAATACTTCTGGTGGCACTATACAATTCTTAAAATGAATTTTTCAGCTCTAAAATATCAGTTTTTTTAATGGTTATTTCATCTTTCAGTTCCTGAATCATTTTACTATATTCCTTAGATTCCTTGGATTAGGTCTGCACTTTCTCCTGATTCTTAACGATCTCCATTGCCACGAAAAGTCTGAATTCTACGTCTGTCACTTTAGCTATTTCAGTCTGGTTAAGAACTGTTCCTAGGAAGCTCATGTGGTCGTTGGAGGTAAGAAGACACTCTGGCTTTCTAAGTTGTCATAGTTCTTGTGCTTTTCTTTTCTCATCTGTGTGGGTTGATGTTCCTTTAATGTTTGAAGTTGCTGTCTTTTGGATGGAGTTTGTTATTTTATATTCTTTGATGCCCTCAAGGATTTCACTGATATAAGTCAAAACCTCAAGGGCATCAAGAATATAAAAGATATAAGTTAGGTTGGTTGATTGGCTTTTGATATGGTTTGGCTGTGTCCCCACCTCAATCTCATCTTGAATTGTGACTCCCACAATTCCCACGTGTCATGGGAGAAACCCAATTGGAGGTGATTGAATTACAGGGATGGGCCTTTCCTGCACTGTTCTCTTGATAGTGAATGAGTCTCACGAGACCTGACGGTTTTAAAAATGGGGGTTTCCCTGCACAAGCTCTTTGCCTGCTGTCATCCACGTAAGATGTGACTTGCTTCTCCTGCCTTCCACCACGATTGTGAGGCCTCCCCAGCCATGTGGAACTGTAAGACCAATAAACCTCTTTCTTTGGTAAATTGCCCAGTCTCATGTATGTCTTTATAAGCAGCATGAAAACGGACGAATGCAGCTTCATTTCCGGTTAATTTTAGGTGTCAAAGGCTTAGCTCAGCACTCCTGGGATGTGTACTTTAACCTGGGGTGCTGGGTTTAGGTCCATGGCTTTGTTTTCTTGCTCCTTGTGCTTAAACACCTGCTACACTGTGAGGCCCGAGGTGTTCCTGGTTCACTGGTGATAACACTCAAATTGGGTGACCTGGGGATATGATGTTGGCAATAGTGCTCTACTGAGGCAGCGGTAGCAGGGTCTTCACTTGCAAGAAGCAGCAAGTTGGGAGTGTCCTAGAGTCTGTACACATATATGTGTGCCAGTAGCAGTGGCATGTCAGGAAGGGCAATGAAATGCATGCATTCGTGTGTGCCAGAAAAGCAGTGGGTACAGGCTGCAGTTGATTGCATGTCGGCAAAGTAATAGGGCAAGGCTTTGGGCATGTACTTGCCAGTACAGGCCTGTCTGCAAAAGTTCTCTGATGGTTTTGTGGGGTCTGTCAATGTAAGAACTATGCTGGTAGCTGCTGGGAAGTGCCCCAGTTGGGCATCTGAGGCTGTACTAAAGTTGGATGCAGCCAGACAGGAATCCTAAGAGAGGCCAGAAAATGGTGGGGGTACTCAGATCAGCCTGGCCCCATCCCATGGGCAAGATAGCCCTGTTTTGTTCAGATCCAACAGCCAACCAGGGCTAAAGCCATCTAGAGGAGTGTGGCCAGCTTTGGGAGATGGGTTTCCTTGGCCATTCTTTATTGAAGCTCTTCCTGTACCTGACCCTCTGGGATCTGCACAGCCTGGATTTCTATCCCTGACAACACTCCAAGCAGTTTTCTATGCCAGTTCAAATGTCCATTGGGGTTGCGGGAACTCCTGCTGCTAGGATTCTGGAGATCCATGAGGAGAGTGGGCCACTCCATGCCTATTTAACTCCCTTCTCCAGGAGTCACTCAGGACCAGGAAAAAATCCTGGTCCTCAGCAACCAGGGGCAGGCTTCTTACCATCCACTCAATTCAGTCCAGATTCTGCATCCTCCCTCTGCACATTCTAAATGTCTTCCTTCTGAATATCTACTACAAGTGTGCCAGTCTTCTTGACAGTCTGGTCTCTCAATGGGAGGAGCTATTCCTGGCTGCATCTAGTCAGATATCTTGGCTCTAATCTTAGGTTATTTTGAATAGAATTGCTTTTGTAATTTGATTTTCCAGTTTTTCATAGGTAGTATATAGAAATACAGTTAAATTTTGTTTATTCACCTAGTTTACTGTTATTTTGCTAAATTCCTTATTAATTCTAGTATTTTTTATAGATTCCATTTTTTTTACATAAGCAGTCTACTTATCTGTGCACTAAATGTATAAAATTTCATTCACAATGCAAAAGTACCCTTGTCAAAAATAGTAAAATTATAGTACTTTTTATTTTATCATATAAAAAAATCTTAATAAAGTACCATTATCATGAAAACATATTTAACAACAAAACTTTTTACATAAGTTAAATAAATAATATAGCTTAATATAACTAAGATATATCTAATTTTATAATGGTGCTGTGTTTAGTTTAAATTCTTTTGTAAAAATTATAGTTTCTCAACTGGTGCAAAAAAATTCAATGAGGTAGAATATTAATTGCTTCATTCTATAAAGATTTATTGAGCATCATGTCTTGCCACAAATAATTAACTTCAAATTTGGAAGAGATCGTGACACCTAATTGATAGTGTGATGATTATTCTTTTCTGTTAATAGGAGAACATGTTTTTAAAGTGATGTATGTGCATTCATGCATATGCTTGATTATGCAAACTACAGATATGAATATAATAAACTTTGATATAAATACATGTTTATGTAAAGAAAAATATGCATTTATTTTGGCAGGGTCTAAACATTAATAATGTCAATAATTAATGTCTATCTACACATAGATAGGTAGATCTGTAAATAGATAGATAGCTAGATATATATTGATAGAATGGATATTAATTATTATGTATCCTTTTATAGTATTATAAATCTTAATGAGTATTATTTTTAAAGAAGTTGATGCACTTTATTCAATAAGAACATTCAAACAAATATGTAAATTATAAAACAAGAAGTTACTTTAAGGTAGCAGAAACACACTAAGAACAATATTTTTTAATTCCAAGAAAAACAAAAACTGAACACTATTAGCCAAATTTAAAAGTTTCATATTCTGCCTGTAATCCCAGCACTTTGGGAGGCCGAGGTGGGTGGATCATGAGGTCAGGAGATCAAGACCATCTTGGCTAACATGGTGAAACTCCATCTCTACTAAAAATACAAAAAATTAGCCAGGTGTGGTGGCAGGCGCCTGTAGTCCCAGCTACTCGGGAGGCTGAGGCAGGAGAATGGTGTGAACCGGGAGGCAGAGCTAGCAGTGAACTGAGATCCGGCCACTGCACTCCAGCCTGGGCAACAGAACGAGAATCCATCTCCAAAAAAAAAAAAAAAATTTTGTATTCTATCTCTCTTGCCCTTATTACCTTGGTGAATTTTCTTTAGTAATGAAAGTAAAATGTAGAGAGATTACATGAAAAGATAACCACTAGAAGAAGGTATAAAAGGAAAAAAAAAACACTCTCTAAATTTAACTTCATTTTTTTTTAATTATTAGAAAAAAATGACATAGCACCATGAATTAAGTATTGTTGATGTCAGGAATTATACTATTAAGAATTTTCAGAAAATTATCCTCATACAACAAAATTTTATGTTCACAAATACACTGGTGAAAAAATCAATTTAAGATAGTAGACTTTCAATTAATGACTGAGTTTACTCAGGAATGCCAAGTTGGATTAATATAAGAAAATTAATTTGTATAACACATTAGTAAATAAAAGGAGATAAACATATTATTAATTTGTTTACTTTGATAAAACACATCTACAAACCGACAAAAAAACAAAAACAAAAAACAAAAACAAAACCAAAAAAACCTTGGGGCAAATGTAAGAAAAAGAGGTGAAAGTTTGAAAGCTTTTTTTCTAATATCTGGAATAAGCCTAAGGTGCTTAATATACCTCTTTTTGCCACGTGGAAAAAAATCAGTGCCCTAATGAAAGAAAATAAATAAAAAAGTTACTTTAATAAGAAGTTAAAAACTGTTATTAATTATAGATTACATAATTATATGTTAAGAAATGCCCAGAAAAGCCTTTGATAAATTATTAGAGTGAAAGAAATTCAACAATTTTGAGAGATACAAAATGTTATATAAAGTCTATTTTCTTACCAGCAAAAAGAATACACTGTAACTTTTAAAACAGCATTTATACTGCACAAAGGAACAACTTAAGAATAAATCCAGTATGAATCATTTAAAATAAATTATAGAAATATTTCTAAACATTGTATTAATGAGATAATAGTATTATTGGTCAGGGTTCTCTAGAGGGATGGAACTAATATGACATATATGAAGTGGAGTTTATGAAGAAGTATTACCTCAGATGATCACAAGGTCCCACAATAGGCCATCTGCAAGCTGAGGAGTAAGGAGGCTAGTCCGAGTCCCAGAGCTGAAGAACTTCGAGTCTGATGTCCAAAAGTAGGAAGCATCCATCACAGGAGCAAGATGTAGGCTGGGAGGCTAAGCCTGTCTAACCTTTTCATGTTTTTCTGCCTGTTTTATATTCTGGCCACAAGGCAGCTTATTAGATGGTATCTGCCTAGATTAAGGGTGGGTCTGCCTTTCCCAGCCCACTGACTCAAATGCTAATCTCCTTTGGAAACACCCTCACAGACACACCCAAAAACAATACTCTGCATCCTTCAGTCCAATCAAGTTGACAGTCAGTATTAACCATCACAATAGTTTATTAATTATTGGAAATAATAGTATGTCTGGCAAAGTAAAGTTATATCATAAAATTATACACTTATAAAACAATATTATAAAATATAAAATAATTTTATATTAGCTAATATATTAATTTATATGTTAAATACTATTTTGAAATGTGTGTGTATAAATATATATACACACTACAGATGTATTCATATATTGTTATATAATTTTCTGTAAGTTTTTTATAGATTTCATAATATCCTAATTAATATTGCAACAATTTTTGTTGGAAGTTGAAATCATAATTGTAAAACGGATACAGAATAGTAAATAGCCAAGAATAAACAACACACTAGTGTAAAAGAAGAAAAGGGACATTTTCTATCAAATATCAAGACATAATTTGTTTTAAAATCTACTTAAGGTAAATAGAAACATGGTACAAAACAGAAAGCCTGTAGAAAATGTAAGTGATTTGGACTGTATTATGATATTATACGGCAATGAAATAAACCTTATTTGTATGAATTAATCTCAAGCAAATCAAAATAAATGATATTCCAATAGGAAAATTTTATGGTTTGTATAGTGAAAACCAATATAATTTATACCTCAGGGCCTGATGAAGAGAATGCTCATGCGAGCAATAGAAAATCCTCACAGTTCTTCACTGGTCTGTGGAGTAAAAGCCATAACGCTTAAACACACATGTGCGCTCACCTAACATTGACCCTTTTCCATTAGCCTTTCACACAGGATCAGAGACAATGTCATATACTAATCTCAAAAATTAAAAAGATGAATAAGGAAGTTCCCTGTCACCATCCCATTTTATTCATGGACATAGACTTTCCAAAAGCCATAAAGACCATGGAGGAAGATTGTAAATCAATATAAAGTTAATCAAATATTAGCTGCAATTGCAGCCTCTATTTTACCTGTGTTATCTTTATTACAAGATATTAACACAGCATCTGGAACTTGCCATATTTTCTAATGGGGACATTTTCTTTATCATTAATAAAATAAAAGCTGTTAGCATTTAACTGAGATTTTCAGCAGTAAAGATTTACTTCCTTGCTCCTAAGCCATGTTCATGGTTCTGTCAATGGTTCAATAGTTTGGAACATTTGAAAACATATTCTCCAAGATAACAAGCAATCCATTACCAAGAATGTAGCCATACCTTCAATAAGACCCTATATATGTTAGAGAACACATGTAGTAACCTTGGAAATACTGCATTAGTTAACTTATCCAATAAATTAGAAAACTGTCAGCTTTAAGTGTAACTTAGGTTAGGATGCAAAAGGGGACTACAGATGGTTCAGGCTGCAGTACTTCCTTTTCTGCCGCTCAGGCCACTTGGTCTGGCACACTTTGTGGCTCTTAAGGACTCTGAAGGAAGTCTCTGGAAAGCCCCAAATGGTAACATTATGGCACAGACACCCTGATTCCTAAAACAGAGCATTATTTGTTTTTCACAAACAAATTTGATATGCCATTAGCCAAAACTGAGACTCTCACTATAGAACATTAAGTGATAACTGACTGGAAATGTACATTAAAAGGTGAATATTACTAGATAGCTAATCTGGGAGTTACAACAATGATCCATGGTAGAATGGAAATACTATAATAAATCAATTTGTGTCCATTAAGAAATAATATTACATTGTATATATATAATATCACATTTCGATGTATATAAATTGAATAATACATAATGAAATAATATTTTAATGTGACACACACACACACAATGGATTATTATTGTACCATGTAAAGAAATGGGATCCTGTCATTTTCAACAATGTCAGCGGACCTGGAAGATATTATCTTAAGTGAAATAAGTCAGGCACTGAAAGATAAATTTCACATGTCCTCACTCAAGTGGGGTAGCTAAAAAAATTGATCTCAGAGAGATAATGAAGAGAATGGTGGTTACCAGAGGCTGGGAAAGGGAGTAGGGATGAGAAGATTAAGATAGATTGATTAATGGGTAAAAAACTAGAGTTAATAGAAAGAATAAGATTTAGTGCTTGGTAGCACAATAAGGCAACTATAGTTAATCATAACTTCTTGTATATTTCATATAGATAGAAGGGTAGATTTGACATGTTTCCCACACAGAATAAAGACCAATGTGTGAGGTGATGGATATCCCAATTACTCAATTTTGATTATTACACATCATATGCTTTTATCAAAATATCACACATACCCCATAAATATGTACAGATATTATGCATTAAGAATAAAGAGGTAAAAAGTTATTTGACTTAAATAGGTCCAGAAAGTATAGTACATTAGATTAGCATGTCATCTAGGCCTAAAATTACCTATCTTTGTTTCACTGATGTTTTTCCTTCAGCATATAACTATGACCTCACTGACTATTATTTATGTCAGCAGAGAGAGAAGGGGAAAAATCCACAAAGGATTGTATCAGTATTTTGGTGTGGAAAGAAAAAGAATCACTACAAGTATATAGCTTCAATCGGGGGTGATTCTGAAGGACAGTGATGAGAGCAGACATGTTTTAGTGGACATATACTTGAAGTTATCTACTTATTAGAAAGAAAAATGGTTGGAAATAAGAATTTTTGGCTACTGATGGATAATTTGACTCCATCATTAAGGCCTTGGGATGGAGAACATTGACCATCAGAGACAAGATGGCTAGAGGAAATGCCATGCACGAGGACTTTAGGATGAGGAACATGGTGTTTAGATTTTGTCTTATGTCTCTGTCCTCTAGAGTACACTTTCCACATAGGAGGTGCTTGATCATCTTGTGTGCAAAATGACTTTTCCAGTGAAAGTCAGTCTTCAAACACTTCAGTATTTGCACAGTGGATCTATGCAAGAAGTAATCTATGTGTTATCTCAATCCCATTGGGTCCCTCTTATCCAAGGTAACCTGACTACTGCCGCTGCTCAGTATATGACACACTAGAAACAGAGACCAATGCTGAACCTTTAGTATCATATTTCTTGAAGAGATCAACCAGGCACTTTGTGGAAAGGAATTATATATGATTACTTTCAACTTGAGATTTAATCATTTGTCCTGAACGAGATTAGTATGTGTTCTAGGTATGCATTTCCCTTTTCTGGAAGACATTTGCTCTATGAACACCATGTATAGAATCACCATGTATAGAATCAGATATTTATTAATATCTGAATTAATAAAATGAAATCCTGCAAAACATCATCTCATATCAAAAATCTAACATAGTGGTAAATAATGTACAAGAATGCCTCCTGAGCCAAAGGATCTACTTGCCTTATTATATATCATTCAGAAGATACTATCATGATAAATCATTGGAATCGATTTTTAAAGGTTCAGTTAAAATTCTAAATGAACAGTATCTAGGAAACTTAGAGAACTGTTTTTCAAAATGTGGTACGTATGTTAAACTAATAATCTTATTTGATGGTGAGACATGAGTGACTAGGATCAGGAACCAGTGAAAACAGAATTGGTCATTCTCACCAAAAACCTACTTACTGATTTGGAAATACGTGGTTTCTTTGAAACATAGTCTACGTAATTATGAAAGTCTAGGTAACTACAGGTAGAATGGTCACCTCTTCAGGGGACAAGAGCAGGGTCTCAAAGAACCTAGATCTAAATCCAGGACTGTTAACTAATCATTTTTGGCTCCTCATGCTATACTCAACAGGAATATAAAGGAGTTACAATGACGTCAGAAGTAATCATCCCTAGTTATCATAAAGGGCCAGGATTGCTATTGCACAATGGAGCAGTGATAAGTATGTCTGAGATTCAAAGGAGTCACCAGAACACCTCTTGGGACTTACTTGCTTGGTACAACAACCATAGCCTGTCAAGGTCATGATATCCAGGAATTTCAAACACCCCATGTTAAAGGTCGGAATGACCCCACCAAATAATCAACTTAGATAGCAGGCATGCAGAATAATGGTAAGGGAAATCTAATGAGTAACAACAAAGAAAATTGATGATCTGATGTAGACTAGCCATCAGCTATGGGCAGAGAACGGCATTTCTTCACTGACTTTGTTATAATTATTTTTTATTAGAAATTATGATGAGACATCAACTTGTAGAATCAGTGAAAATATTTATTTAATATGGGGTGCAAATGGAGGTGAGTGATGCAAGATGTGACATCTCTATCAGATACCATCAGTGCTCCACTCATCTTCTATTGTCCTACTTCAGGGTTTCTCTGCCTGGGGGCATTCTATAACTGCAGGAACATTTCTGGTTTAACAAATGAAGACAGGCTGAAAGTGCAAGGGTTTAATTATCCATCAGAAACCTTCAGCTACTTAGGTTCTAGAGCTGGTGAATCAATGTCCCATCTTCCTTATGCCTTTGTGAGACAATTTGGAATATGTGTTATAGAGTCCTCAGTCATCCTCAGAAATAATCAATTTGTGAACAGTTTTTACTGGATAGTCTTTTGTCCTCCTTTCCTTTTTCTGATCCCTCACTATGATTTCTGAGATCACCTCCCAAATAGAATATGTGCAACTAGATACTTCTTTTAGAGATAGTTTTTGCAATAACCCAAATTATGACATCCTCTTTTTGTTAAATAATAAAATTTTAGTTCATAATCAAAATTTAACACAGATTATGTTCAATTACGCCTTCTGTACACAGATGTTTATCAAAAATATATTGGAGATCAAATGATGAACTCACATTAAAAAGCTGTAATAACCAGCAGATTGTGTAATGGCAAACCTACGGTTTTCTGAAGATTAAAATAACAAAATTAAATATATATGTATATGTATATATATGACAGAATTCCAGTGCAATTATAAAATAATTCATATATTTATGGCTATGTGTTTATGTGTTTATAGACACACATAACACAACTTGGGTCTTTTACATTGTATTATTTTAGTTACATATTATATAGCCATGCAAAATCATGTGACTGGAAATACTGAGGTCTGCAAACTCATGGTAGTTAATGAATATGAATACAACTTGTGATTATACATTCCCTGTGAAGCAAAAATACATTGGAATGAGACTTTCAGTGTTCTGTCATACTATCATACCTGTATAAGTGCCTATTTGTTTTCTCAACCCAAATTTACAAATAGTTATAAACTAAGTCATACTAATCTCTCAACATGCCCTTAAGGGGAACATTGACTTATATTTATTGGAATTTTAAGTAAGCATAGGCCACTTATTTAAGGTTTCAAGCAATGTCTATAACAAATACATTGTATTATTATATAATATATCAATAATTAGATATCCCTTTTAACATAATGTAAAATTTGCTGTAGAGTATTAAAAACCATGTTTTTCTTATTCAACTTACTGTTTGAAGTAGAAGACAAACATGGGCACATGCATTGTAAAGGTCCATTATATTTTTACCATATTTTCAAAGAGAAATAGTGTTCCATCACGTTTTCAAAGAAAAAGAAAACACAAGAATTTAGGTGTGAATTTAAAGAAGAATCAAATTGCAGTAACATACATTTATTTATTATTAAAAATATTCTGGGATATTGAAATCTCATATATATTAGAAAAAATTTGGAACTTAAGACATGAAGACTTTTTAGACCATGCCAGGGATAATAATTCAAAATATTCAGAGGTCAGAAGACTGTAAAAAGCATCATTTCTCCTATAATATTTTTTCTCACACACTCCTGAAAGAAAACATGACGATCTCCATTCTTACACATGAGACAATTGAGACTGACGAAGAGTGAGATAGAACACTTCTGTTTAAATTGTTGTTATTATTTAGTTTTAGAGATTTAGGGAGTACAAATAACAAAACTGCACTTGTACCACCTAAATCTCTCATCTCTCTCTCTCTTTTTTTTTTTTTTTTTTTTTGAGACGAAATCCCTCTCTGTCTCCCAGGCTGCAGTTCAGTGGCGCAATCTTGGCTCACTGCAACCTCTGCCTCCCGGATTCAAGCAATTCTCTTGCCTCAGCCTCCTGAGTAGCTGTGATTACAGACACATACTGCCATGTGAAGTTTTGCCATGTTGGCCAGGCTAGTCTCGAACTCCTGACCTCAGATGATCCGCCTGCTTCGGCCTTCCAAAGTGCTAGGATGCAGGCATGAGCCACCGCGCCAGGCCCTGTACTCTCTAAATCTCTAAGAATAAAATGCAATGGATATATGGCACAGTGGTGAGGTCTGGGCATTTAACGTACCCATCACTCAATTAGTGAACATCGTATCCAATAGATAATTTTTCAGCCTTTACCCCCATGCCACACTCCCTCTTTTTGGAAAATCCAGTTTATTATTCCACTCTGTATGTTCATGTGTACTTATTAGTTACCTTCTACCTATAAGTGAGAACGTGTACTATTTGACTTTCTTAGTTATTTCACTTAAGATAATGACCTCCAGTTCCATCTATGCCATTGCAAAAGACATTATTTTACCGTTGTTGTCTTTTTTTTTTTTTTTTTTTTAATGCCTGACTGGTATTCCATGCTACATATACCACATTTTCTTTATCCAATTATCTCTTGATAGACAGTTAATTCTGTGACTTTGCTATTATGAATAGGGCTGAGAGACATGTGAGTGCAGGTGCCTTTTTGATATAATGATTTCTCTTGTTTTCTTTTTATCATTATTTTTTAATGTGGCTAGTAGAAATTATTTTTCATCCTTGATTTTAGGTTCAGGAGTCCATGTGCTGGTTTGTTGCATGGATAAATTATGTGTCACCTGGGGTTTGGTGTACAGATAATTTTGTCACCCAGGTAATTAGCGTAATACCCAATAGGTAGTTTTTCAATCATCAGGTAGATACCCAGTAACTAGGTTGTTTGATCAAATGGTAGCTCTACTTTTAATTCCTTGAGAAATCTGCATACTGTATTCCATAGAATTATACACATTTTCACTCCCACCAACAAAGTAGAAGCATCCCCCTTGCTCTGCATCCTTGTCAGCAATGGTTGTTTTTGACTTTTTAAAAATAGGTATTCTGACTGGCATAAAGTGATCTCTGTTTGTGGTTTTACTTTACATTTCTCTCATAATTATTAATGTTGAGCATTTTAATAAGGTGTTGGTAATTTGTATATCTTGTTGTTGTTATTTTTAATAAACCTGTTCATTTTATTTACTCACTTTTTAGTGGGGTTGTTTTTTCCTTGTTGAGTTTCTTGAAGAATCTGGATATTAGTCCTTTGCCAGATGCATAGTTCACAAATACTTCTTTTTTTTTTCCATTCTGTAGGTTGTCTATTTAATCTGTCGATAGCTTCTTTTGTTGTATGCAAACGTCATAGTTTAATTAAGTCCTATTTGTATATTTTTGGTTTTGATGCGTTTGCTTTTGAGGACTTAGTAATAAATTATTGCCTTAGGTCAACATCCAAAAGAGTTTTGTCTAAGTTTTCTTTTAGACTTTTATAGTTTCAAGTCTTATATTTAATTCTGTTATTCATCTTGAGTTAATTTTTCTATATGTTGAAATATAGGGGCCCAGTTTTATTCTTCTGCATATGGCTATCTGGTTTTTTCAGCACCATTTATTGAATAGCATGTCCTCTCCCCACCACGTATTTTTGTCAACATTGTCCAATATCTCTTGGTTATAGGCATGTGGCTTTATTTCTTGGGTCTCTTTGTGTTCCATTGATCTATATGTCTATTTTTATACCATTACCATGCTGTTTAGGTTACTGAAGACTTGCATGCAGTATAGTCCAGTGATTGTGATGCCTTCAGCTTTGTTTTTTTGGCTAAAGATTGCTTTGTCTCTTCAGGTCCCTTTTTGCTTCTGGATGAATTTTAAGATGTTTTATAATCCTGTGAAAAATGATGCTAGTATTTTGATAGGAATTTTGTTGAATCTGAAGATAGCTTTAGGCATTATGTCCAACTTAAGGATATTGATTCTTCCAATCCCTTAGTGAGGAATATTTCTACATTTCTTTGTGCCATCTATGATTTCTGTCAGCAGTGTTTTGTAGATCTTCTTGTAGAAATATTTTAACTCCTTGGTTAAATGTGTTTTAGGTATTTTATTTGTTGTAGCTATTGAATTGAATTATTAATTTTGCCCTCAGCTTGAATGTTATTGGTGTATCAATATTGCTATTGATTTTCATACATTGATTTTGTATCCGGAAACTCTACTGAAGTCACTTATCAAATCTACAAGTCTTTTGGAGGAGGTCTTTGTATTTTCTATGTATAAGATTATATCATCAGTGCATAGAGATAACTTGATTTCCTCCTTTCCAGTTTGGATGCCTTTTATTTATTTATCTTGCCTGATGGCTCTAGATAGAATTTATATTGCTATGTTAAATAAGAGTGGTAAAACTGGTCATCATTGTCTGTGCCAGTACTCATCACTAATGCTTTAAAATTTTCCTCATTCAGTATGACGTTGGCTGTGGGTTTTTTGTACATGATTTTTTAAATCGTTTTGAGGTATATTCTTTCAATGCCTAGTTTATTGATAGTTTTTATTATGAAAAGATGATAAATTTTATCAAATGCTTTTTGCATCTATTCAGATGATCATGTAGTTTTTCCTTCATTCTATTTATGTGACATAGCACATTTATTGATTTATGTATGCTTAAATAATCGTGTATCACTAATAAAATGCACTTGATTGTGATGTATTATTACCTTTTTGATGTGTTGTTAAATTTAGTTTGCTAGTATTTTGTTGAGGTTTTTGCATCTATGTTTACCATGGATGTTGGCCTGTGGTTTTCTTTTTCTTTTTTGGTTTGTTTTTGCATGGTTTTGGTATCAAGGTAATATTGGCTTCGTAGAATGAGTGAGGAAGAATTACCTTCTCTTTGATTTTTGGGAACATTTTCAGTAGAATTGGTACCAATTCTTCTTTGTATATCTGGTAGAATTCAGCTGTGAATTCATCTGGTACCGGGCTTTTTTTGTTGTTGATGGGAGAGGTTTTGGTACTGATTCAATCTTATGAATCATTATTGGTCTGTTCAGAATTTATATTTTTTCTAGTTCAATATTGGGAGTTCATATGCATCCAGGAATTTGTCAGTTTTCTCCACATGTTAGAGTTTGTGCTTATATAGATATCTGCTCATACTAGTCTCTGACAATATTTTTATATCTGTGGTATCAATTTTAATGTCACCTTTATCATTTTTGATGGTGGCTATTTGATTCACCTCTCTCTTTTTCTTAGTCAGTCTAGCTAGTGATGTATCAGTTTTGTTGATTTCTTCAAAGAACAAACTTTCACTTTGCTTTTTGTTCTCTCTTCCATTTAGTTCTACTCTAATATTATTTTATTTTTTCTTCTGCTAACTTTATATTTGGTTCATTGTGGTTTTCTAGTTCGTTGAGGTATAATGTTAGGCTGTTAATTTGAGACCTTTCTATATTTTTGATGTAGGCATTTAACATTATAACCTTCCCTCATTAGAATTGCTTTTGCTGTATCCTAATGGTTTTCATAGGGTGTGTCTTCATTTTCTTTAATTTAAATTGTTTTTTAATTTACTTCTTAATTGTATCTTTTACCTAAAAATCATTAAGGACTAAGTTGTTTAATTATCATTTATGTGTATAGTTCTGAAAGTTTTTCTTGGTATTGATCTCTAGTTTAACTCCACTGGGACCTGAGTAGATACTTTATATGATTCTGGTCTTTTAAAATTAGTTTAGACTTGTTTTGTGGCCTAGGATTTGACCTATTTTGGAAATTATCTTATGTGCAGATGAGAATAATGTATCTTATGTGGTTGTTATATAGAATGTTCTGTAAATATCTGTTATGTTCATTTCATCTAGAATTTAATTTGAGTTCAGAGATTCTTTGTTGACTTTCTGCTTCTATGACCCATGTACCCATGTAGTGTTGTCAGTGGAGGGTTGAAGTTTACCACTATTATTATATAACTGTCTATAGTAATATTTGTAATATTTATTTTTTGAATCTGAGTGCCCTGGTGTAGAGGGCATATATATATATATATATATATATGAAATACATATATATATATAATGAAAGAGGGCATATATTTGTGTGTGTGTGTGTGTGTGTGTGTGTGTGTGTGTGTATGCTCCCATTTGCTTCTGGTTTCTGTTTGCTTGGAATATCTTTTTTCGATCCCTTTTCTTTTAGTCTGCAAATGTCTTTACTAGTTACGTGGGTTTCTTATAAGCAACATATGGTTAAATCTTGTATTTTATCTATTACACCAGTGTATTTCTGTTAAGTGGAAATTTAATCCATTTATGTTCAAGATTAATATTGTTATCTGAGGTTTTCTAACTGTCATAATATTAACTGTTACCTAGATGCTGTGTAGTTCCAATTGTGTAACTGCTTTATAAGATCTGTGAGTTTTCTACTTTCATGTGTTTTTATGATGGCAGCTATTGCCATTTCTTTTCCATGTTTAAAACTCCTTTGAATTTTTTTTTTTTTTTAATACAAATTGTCTAATGGTGTGGAATTCCCTTAGCGTTTGCTTGTATGGGAAAGACTTTAGTTCCCCTTCATTTATGGCACTAAGTTTAGCAGGACACAAAATCGTTGGCTGACAAATTTTTCTTTAGGAAGACTGAAAATAGGACCCCAGTCTCTTTTGGCCTGTAAGGTATTTGCTGTGAAGTTTACTGTTAGTCTAATGGGATTTCCTTGATAAGTGATTAAATGCTTCTCTTTTGTTTATTTTAGGATACTTTTCTTCATATTAACTTTGGAGAGTCTGAGGACTATATGCCTTAGTGAAGTTTATCTTACAAATTATTTTTCTCTTGGCTTTTTACACCTGAATGTCTAAATCTCTAGCAAAACCAGAGAAATTGTTCTGAATTATTTCCTCAGATATGCTTTCCAAACTATTTACTTTTTTTATCCATCAGAAACAACTCTTACTCATAAGTTTGGTTGCTTTACATAAATCCCATATTTCTCAAAGGCTTTGTTCATTTATTTTTTTTCTTTATTTTTATCTGGCTGGGTTAATTTGAAAGACCTCTCTTCATGTTCTGAAATTCTTTCTTTGGCTTTGCCTAGCCTATAGATAAAGCTTTTAGCTGTATTTTGTAATTCTTTCTATATATATATATATATATATATATATATATATATATATATATATTTATTTCCAGAAATTCAGTTTATTTTTTAAAGATCTCTCTAGTAAGTTTTTCATTCATATTTTCAATTGTTTTTCTGATGTATTTGTGCTGCTTTACAACTTTCTCTTTGATCTCACTGAATTTCCCTACCATTCACATTTCAAATTCTTAATCTGCCATTTTATAATTTTCATTTTGTTTAGGATCCGTTGATAAAAAGCTAGTGTGATCCTCTGAGGAAATCGAAACACTCTACTTTTCATGTTGTCAGAGTTATTATACTGATTCATTTTCATCTGGAGAAGATACCACTACTTATTTCTGAATTTGCTTTTTTTTTGAAAGGGATTGCTTCTCCTTTGAGGTTGTGACTCTAGTGTATGTTTGGTAGGGTCCTTGGCTTTAGTTCTGAGTGCTTCCAGGGAACCGAGGTTCTATGAATTCCTTGGTTATAGATAGTTTTAGTGTAGTGGTTTTCTCAAATGCTGGTTGTTTGTAAGTTGTAGCTGTGGTGTACTGGGTGAGTGAGCACAGTCACTGCCTCCTGCAGAGATAGTGAGGTGGATTTCTTAGGAAGCTTATCTCATTTCCCATCTCTGTGCACTTCTGAAAACAGATATTGTATTGGGTTGTGTAGGTCAATTTCCCAGCCAATAAGTGGTGCTTGCCGGAGACAGCTGAGAAGGTAGCAGTGAGATTTATGTGTGATCTGTAAAAACCGAAAGTACTTGAATTTCCCAGGTGATGGGAATGGCCATAGAATCCAGGGTTTTCTTTCCCATGTTGTACCTCTGAAGTGGGTCGAGTGAGCACAGCCAAGTGGGGCCAAGTTGAACCATCCTGTATCTAGGTTTTCCAATGGCAGGTATGAACGCTCACCTTCACAGGAGATAGCAAGTAACTCTCAGGGCACTGGGGTATCTTTTCAGGAAGAGGCAGAGGTGCTTCTCTCACACCAAAGGACCTTCATGGAGGGGAGAGGGGCAGGTCAGGAATCGTAGCCCAGCAGAGGGCCGTGGGACCACCCACCTCCCACACCCCCAAACTAGAGGGTCTCTTTTGGCATCTGCCACTGGCAGCAGGCCAGAAGAGTCAGCCCACTCCAAAGCAGTCTGCATTCTGGTTGTGATGCCATTCTAGAATGAAGGACTCCCTGTCCAGCTCTCAGGGAATAGACTTCCTGGTCCAGTCCTACAAAAAAGAGGCACCCAGCTCCCATGCTGTAGCATAGGTGCTCTTTTTCCACTCAAGATCAGATCACAATCTCATCCCTATGTCCCAGATGGCACGCTCAAGTCCTGGGAGTATTCAGGGAGTCCTTGCTCCCAGAGCTCCCAAGATGGTGGCCCCAGCTTCCAAGATGGTGGTGGCTGCTTCCAAAATGGTGGCAAGCCTCTTGTTCTCTGACCTGGGGATCTTGGCCTCAAGGATTCCAAGGAATGGAATCTTGAGCTATTCAGTGAGCGTTATAGCTCTATTAGAAGCCTGGGACACGGAAGAGAACTGTGGAACCCAGCGACTAGAGTTCAGCTCCATTAGGATGAACCCAGGCACTTAGCCATGCAGGAACAATGGGAGCCTTTAGCCCAATCTGGAGTGGCAATGGGCACCTCGCTGGATGAGGAGCACAGGGACACCCTGCCAGATCTGAGGTGGACCCAAAGAGGGTAGCCATTGCCAGCTCAAATTCCTGGGTTTATATTCCCATCATTGTCCCTCCCCCTGTGCTCTCAAGCTATAGATGATTGGCTATTTCTTTACCTCCTGTTTTAGCTGAATTAGCATTTTACTGAGCTCTCTTTACTACCTGATTGGTTAGGTGTGAGCTAAGTTGCAAGCCCGTGTTTAACCGTGGATGAGGTCACCTTCCCAGCTGGGCTTAGGGATCCTTAGTCGGCCTAGGAAATCCAGCTAGCCCTGTCTCTCAGGAGGATAGGACCAGGCCAGAGAAACTGTCCTTGACTCAAGGGCTTGCTGTGATGAGGATGGCGGGCTGGTCTCAGGACAAAAATCAAACACTCAGGCAGGACAACAGCCACTGTGTTGCAGTGCTGCTAGCAGGAAGGGCAGGCCTGTCCACCTGGGAATGACGATGCAGGCAGCTTTGGGGTATTTCAGACAGTGTAGGGCCCATGGTCTGAACATGCCTTGCTCCCACAGCAGCATGCAGTAGTGGCCGTGGTACTTGTACTTAGGGCATCTGAGTGCACCCAGCCTCTCCTCTCCCTGACCCAGCAGCTGGCAGCAGCAGCAGCGGCCTCAAGGCAGGAGGCAGAGCCTTTAGGCATGGGGTCCAGAAATAGCTCTATGCTGCAGCTACCCAGCACTTGGAAGCCTGTGGTACTCCATGAGAGTTTGAGCAGAGCCTCTGTGCAATCTCTAGGTAGCTCCCTATGCCAGTCTAGAGGCCTGTGAGGATCTGGGAGGTCTCTTGCATTTAGGATTATAAAGGTCACTGGCAGAAATATGAAGCTCCAGGGGTCTCTTCTTGGCTCTGTGAAAGGGGCACTTGCCCCTTCTCTGGGTCCAGGGGCAGCTTTTGGCTCCCAGCAACTCCGAGCAGGCAGCCCTGCTTCCTCTTCCTTCACCCTCAGTGTGTCCCACTCTGTTGATCCAGTGTTCTTTCTGACGATCTCTTTAAAGGGTGAATGTCTACTCAGATTTGGTTCTTCTCCATGGGAGAGACATGCCTCAGATGCATTTACTCAGTCGTCTTGAATCCCGAGCACAGAATTCGGACCTAGAAACATAACATGAAGTTATGTTTGTGAGTATCTGATCATAGGATTTGGAAAATCATGAAGACAGTTTCAGTTGCCCATAGGTAATTCTGTATATAAATTTAAATAATTTTGATATAAATACTTTTCATGAATTAAATGATACAAATCCTAGCTGCTGAATTAAATCTAGAAGAAATCTTCAACTACAACTATTTTGATAACTATCCTTCCCAAAGTGATGTAAATTTATACACTCCTGTAGGAGTTGTCTGACCTGGATTAAGGCAGTAGAATAAGAAAAAAAATGTCTGGATATTCTGATCATTTCCATTTTTTTTCCCCCTTTGAGTCTATTATCTTGATTAATAGGTATTTTCCACTTTTTAAGTGTCCAATGTTTAAAATTACTTACTTTGGTTTAACTACTTTGGAGGGATAAGGAGAATTAAAATAGGTTGTAAATTATTAAAATGGCACAGATGCCATTCTTCAACAGAGGTTATTTAATAATCCTAAAGTTAAAAAGGTAGTAAGTGGCAGAGCTGAAAGTCAAACTTTTGCCTGAATGCAAATTGCTTGATTTTTTTTTTAACTACACAAAGTATCACTGTCCTTTAGGATTCTAAACCTCTCAGAAAAATAGAATAATAGTTTTTAATGAAAATCGAATCTTTGCAATGTAGCAGCTGAGAGAAAGTAATGAAACGATTTGAATTCCACAAATTTTCCATCAGCAATCCCAAAACAAGCTGAAGTCCTAAATAAAATGAACGTAATAGACAACTCAGGCAACATCACTTAAATGCTATAGGATTTTTTTTCCAGACTTGGCACTCTAGAGTGAGTCAATGAGCCAATAAAGACAAATTTGCTTAGATACATACATATGTTTAAAACCTAAAACAAAACAGACTTCCTGTATTCTCTTTCCATCATTCTAACCCAAATATTATTTTTTGAAATGTCATTATTATATTAACCAGCAATTATTAATTCAAGAAGCAAATAGATGATGGAAAGGGCTGGAGGGAGGAAGCTTCTAATATACTATTTGTGTTTCCTCAGGGAAGTTATGTAACTTCTCTGACCTTCAGTCTTCTCACTTGCACAGTCAGAAGGTTGTAGAAATTTGAAGAAATTGGGTATAAAATACACTTAGTATAATATCCAAAAGAATAAGCTTTTTTTTTTTCTAAAATCTAGTCTGTTATTATTTTCATCATATTAGCCAACCAGCAGCTCTCCACTAAGGCTTATGACAAAGCTGGTGTAAATCTCCTACCATGTGCCTTCTATAAAGGGGCAACTCAGTAAGGACCTAACTTTAGGTGCTTTCCCAGAAAAATAACACAAATCAAATAACGTGGCTCATCTAATCCAGCAGTATGCCACACATTGATATTCTAGGCAAGAAGATAGAGAAAAAGTAGAGGATTTTGACTTTTGTTTTTGTCGTGGGAAGCTCCTTCCAACAGATATTCTGTGATATCTGATTAGTAAGGACTCAGTCAAGGGAACTGAGGTTACAGCAGTAATTTTGCTCAGTCATTATTCACCCTCTCAGATTAAGGTTGGACCTACCTCACTTCAGGTCAAGGAATCTTGAACTAACTGAAATCAATATTTCATTATCTGGGATTAATGGTAAATATAATATTAGAGGTAATCTGCCATATAGGATTAAATAATGAGTTCCATTAGTCTTTTGGACCATTCACATTTAAAGAGGTTACCAATATAGTGGATTAAACTATATCATCTTTGCTATTTTCTATTTGTTCTTTGTTTCTTTTATTGATTTTTTTCCTGACTTCTCTGGATTAAAGCATATTTTATTATTAAGTTGTATCTCTTTTATTTATTTTCTATAACAATTATTTTGACTTTTAAAATGCTTTCCCTAGAGCTGAGTGTATGAATTTTAGATGAGTCTACTTTGAAATAATATTAAATCACTTTATTTGCAGTGTAATGACCTTATTACATAAAATTCCCAGTACTTTTCTCCTATTTTTATGCTGTTATTTTCATGCTTTTCACTTATGCAGATGATATAAGCACACAAAACATTGCTACGTTTTTGCTTTAAAAAGATCGTTATCATTAGAGCAATTCAAAATAAGAAAAAAGTGTTTTACCTTCATCTATTCTATTTCCAAACTCTTGACATACAATATTCCTTCTTTCTGAATAACTTCCTGTAATATTTTTATAGACTGTGTCTGGCAACATGTGAATCTGCTTTTGTCTAAGGAAAACTTAATTTCTACTTCCTTTGAAGAACACTTTGCTGGTTATAGTAATGTGGGCTGACTCTTTTTCTTTCAGCACTTTAATGATATCATTACATTGACTTCTTGCTTGCATGGTTTTTCCTAAGACTACTGTAATTATGATCTTTGTTATAGGATGGTATTGTGTCTTCTTTCTCTGCCTGTTTTCAAGATTTTCTCCTGTTGTTGATTTTCAGCAGTAGAAATATGATGTGTAATATACTTAGGTAAATTTGTGTGTGTCTGTGTGCATGTGCGTTTCCTTTTTGGGGGGTTGAGGGAGGTATATATCATGTTTATTGTTCTAGTTTGTTTATTGTTCTGGTTTGTTGTCTTTCAGTAGTGTAATAACTTTCTTTATCCATCTGAGATTTCTACTACACTCACAATTGGTGGTTTGATATTGTTTCATAGCCCTTGGATGTTTATTCTTTTATAAATTTTCTCTTTTTTACTCTTTATGTTTCATTTTGGGTAATTTCTATTAGTCTATTTTCTTTTTCTTTTTCTTTTTTTTTTTTTTTTTTTTTTTGGAAACGGAGTCTCACTTTGTCGCCCAGGCTGGAGTGCAGTGGCACCATCTTGGCTCACTGCAAGCTCCACCTCCTGGGTTCACGCCATTCTCCTACCTCAGCCTCCGAGTAGCTGGGACTACAGGCGCCCGCCACCTCGCCTGGCTAGTTTTTTGTATTCTTTAGTGGAGACGGGGTTTCACCGTGTTAGCCAGGATGGTCTCAATCTCCTGACCTCGTGATCTGCCCGCCTCGGCCTCCCAAAGTGCTGGGATTACAGGCGTGAGCCGCGGCACCCAGCTATTAGTCTATTTTCAAATTCACTTATTCTTTCCATGGTTGTATCTATTCTACTGAGAATCCTACCAAAGACATTTTTCATCTCTTTACTGTTTTTTTATTTATAATATTTTTGATTTTTTTCCTATACTGCCTATATCTCTGCTGAAGTTGCCTATCAGATATCGAATGCTGTATATATTTTCTGTGAGAACTTTTAATATACCAACCATATTTGTTTTACATTTTCTGTTACATAATATCAACTTTTGTGTTATATCCGAATCTATTCTGATGATTTTTTTAA
The DNA here is from genome assembly GCF_047675955.1 of Chlorocebus sabaeus. NCBI lineage: Eukaryota > Metazoa > Chordata > Mammalia > Primates > Cercopithecidae > Chlorocebus > Chlorocebus sabaeus. The sequence continues at coordinate 67,060,206 of NC_132920.1, read as the reverse complement.
TCTGCTGGGATTGTGGTGATTTTTTTTTTTTTTTTTTTTGGTCTTTCACATGCCTCAATATTTTGTTTAGATACAGGTGTACTATGTAGAAGAGTAGTGACTGTAGTAAATAGGTTTTATGCCTGGAAATGAGGACACTTTTTTCTTTGTTTAGAATTTTGATGTGGGGGTTAATGTAAATCTGGTTAAGAGTTGCTCTCAATTTAAAATTTATTGTTGCTATTTACCCAAAATGCAGCAACATTTTCAAATTCCTGTAAAGCTACTTTTTGCCTAAGGTGGAATAAAGCTTACCAGATCAATTTATGTTGAATTTTGAGTTATATGTTTTTCGTTTGTGCCTCAGATTCAGTTCTTGCATACTCTTGTTCCTCTCTTAATTCTCTCTCAGCAATTTTTGTTGTTATTTATTTGAAACCTCTTAGTTTGGTAGTGGAAGATGTTGGAGAAGTAGGAGGTAGATATGTTTGATTGTTTTTTCTGGCTCAGTTTTAGACCTGTGCCATGTACCTGTGTCTTGGTGGTATAGCCTTCTCTGCCCCCTTCCTGGTTGTAGCTATGGGTTGAGTGTGTAATACTGCTCCTCTTCCAATAATAGATTTTTAGCCCCTTCCTGATTCCTTCTACTAGTTACAATAGGTGTTTAACAATGTCTTAAGGTCAGTAGTGCTACTGCACGAACCATTGGAAATGAAAGTTTTTGTTTCATAGTGAAGATGGTAGAGAAAAATCGGGGCAGTGTTTCTTGCCCCTATTGCATAACTGCTGTTTCCCTACTCATTTCTGCACCATTATGGACATTTAAGGGTCTTTAAGATACTTCCTGTGGGTGTCTGGTGGGGTTTCTGCAGGAAAAGCCTGAACAATGGTTCACATTGTTCTTCTAGACCACACTCAGCCTTCACCAATTTTTGAGCTATTCTAGCTAAACTAATCCTATCAGTATCTAGTTGAATCTTTCCAAGGAAGTACATGCTCATGCCTCCTTTCTCCTCAAACATAGTGTCTCTCCTTAGATTTTGGGGCCGTTACTTGCTTTATGAATACAGTGTTTCAATGCATTTGAAAAAAGGCATACATTTAAAGTTAGTAAAGTTGTTGTTGTTGGCAGGAAAGACACTGTGTATAGCTCTCTATATCATGGGATAGAAGTCAGATACTCCATTAGCCTTTTGGAATATTAATGATTTATTTGTTTTATTAAACTATGCAGAATTATTAGTCTCTAACTAAATCAACATAGAGGACCCAATAGGTCAAAATATTGCTTATTGTTATTTGACAAGGAGAGACTAAAGGAACCTGGATACTTTTACAATTGGAAGTAAAATAATGCTCTTATTAAAAAGTTAGCACTCTAGATTATTATGAAGTGGCTATATCTTGCCAATTTTCAAGTTTAGGTATCTTTCAATATTAAAAATTATTGAAATAGGAAGACTGTAATTAAAAGAAAATATAGATATTCAAATGTAATGAAAATGGAGAAGATTTAGGTGTGCAGCATATCTGGCTGAATTTGTTATTGCATTTAAGCACTGAATTGAATTCTGACTTTCCTAGCAGGCAAGGCATAAATTCAGGCTTATTATTAGTTGATGTGGTTTGGCTGTGTCCCCACTCAAATTTCATCTCGAACTGTAGCGCCCATAATTCCCAAGTGTTGTGGGCGGGACCCAGTGCGAGATAATTGAATCATGGGGTCATCATACTGTTTTTCTGATAGTGAATAAGTCTTATGAGATCTGATGATTTTATAAAGGGTAGTTTTCCTACACAAGCTTGCTCATGTCTCTTTGTCTGCTGCCAAGTAAGACGTGTCTTTGTTCTTCATTTCCCTTCCACCATGATTGTGAGGCGTGCCCAGCCGTGTAGAACTGTGAGTCCATTAAACCTCTTTTTCTTTAAAAATTACCCAGTCTTGGGTATGTCTTTATCAGGAGCGTGAAAATTGACTATTACATCAGTCAAGTAAGATTCTGCTTTGAATACCACTTTGGTGTTGTAATAGACACTTTGTCATCTCTAGGATTTCAGGTATACATTAGCAGTATATCAATTTTGGGAATGACGCCCCCTATAAATTGATGAAAGCCTAAACTCAGAAGAAAATCCTTGCTATTTTCACAGAAACCATTCCTTAATGCTACCTAAAAAAATGAGTCAAATAAAAGTGTCTATATGTACATATAACTTAGATAAAAAATACCTTTAAGAAAGTGTCTTACTCATGAAAGTAAGATCTTTGAAAATTCTACAGAATCTTTTCTTTATTAAACTAGTACCCAAAATTTCTGATAATTGTTACTGTCTGGTGTTACAAAATGAACTGGAAGTAAATGATGATTTTGGTCAAAAATGGACTATATAATATTAAGCAATTTAAAGGATATTTACTAGTAAATTTATTTAAAATCTAGGGAAATTGCTTTACTTTAGAAATAATTAGTAACTAGTGATTTGGAAAAAAGAGATGGAAATGAATTATTTGGCACAGCCATATCATATCTTAGTACTGGGGCTTGGAATCTTGATTAAGTGTAATTGTTTTCTGAATATAATATTTTTAGCAGAAAAATGTATTTCTTATTTATTTCACCATATATCCACTTTTAAGAGAATAAGTTTCATAGCCATCTACAGAAATTCCTACTTAACTTAAAGACAACTTATAGTTTGGTGATAGATGTTTTCTATGTATTTTAGTAATAATCTTGGAAACTTCATAACATGTCTTAAACAAAAAGCAAAATATAAAAGCATCATTAATATAAAAATTAATTTTTGTAATAATAATATAACCTCACTTTCTGAAGCACCTTAGTTTTTAAAATATGTTTTATTTCCAACAGTTGCTTTATGTCCACAGAGCAGACTGCAGTTTCATATTTGAGTTTTAAAAATAAAACAATATTTTTCCTCCTTTGTTTTGTTAAAAAATAAATACTTCATTTGATTTCCAATTTAAATATTAAATATATTTTTCATACAAGTTGGTAAAGTTAACATTATTTTGTAAAAATTAAGTTCATAAGAACACCTATTTTATAAAACAATGACTAGTAACAGCAAAACTCATTCAGGTTTTAATCAATATTTCTCACAATGTCAGGAAAAAAGTAATTTCCTTATTTATTCTCCTGCTACCCTACTAAACAAATTCTTTTTGCAGCAATTACTAACAAGGATGTTTATTTATTTCAATTTTAGTAGCCACTTTAACCAATGGCTAAGCACTTCAATAGAAAGGACGTATTTGGTTTTACCCTATCATTAAGATATTGACATGTAGCTATTGGCTATGGCTTCCAATCTATTTTTTTCTCTTTAATTATGAGGAAACATATTCATCTATTAGCATCCCTTAATATTACTATAATGTATGGGTCATCAGATTTAATGAAACTGCCATGATTAATGATGCAATAATGGTTTAATTAAAATAAATGAGCAAAAAGTAGAAAAGATGAAATACTGTATTAGTATATATAAGACATGGTCAGTTCAACAGTTAAACAGATGAACTTAGTACCAGTTGAAGTATTTAAAATCCAAATAATTGACCTCACAGGAAATTTGACCATGATACAGTATAAATTAATGTTTGCAAATATACCATCCTTATTTTAACAAATGTTTTCTAAACATCTAAACCTCTAGAGAATAGGTAAAATATAAATGGAGTTACATTATAATACATTACGGTATATTATATTATAAAATTTTAAATAATCTTATATAATGCAATAATATATGATAAGAGATATACAGATGATAAAAATGGGCAAACAAAATAATCAAAATAAAATGTTCTGAAGTGAAATTACAGGCAGACTCTTATCAATTTAGAAAAATAAAGACTACATAGCATTAGGGGAATGACATAATATTATTTGCACTTTAAAATAGTAATTCTGAAATTATGAGGAAAATTAGAATAATTGAATATTAACATTTTCATAAAAACTGCTTATTTTCTTTAGTTATCTGAATATTTCAGAGTCCTCTTATATCTTGCCACCTTGAAAGGCAGAAAATAATCTTAAAGCTTTAAAGAAAAAATCCTCTCCAAGAACATGAAGCTATAAACTTATGTGTACATCCCCCAAGTAGCATCACTATTGATCTGAGTAGAAGATACTAGTAATAAGAATATAACTTTAAAATTTCCTTTAAGTATTGTGACTATATAGGATGTATGTGAGCGTGTGTGTATGTATGTGTGTAACATGTGTGTGACCAGTTACACCAATAGAAATTCAAATTTATTGTATCAGTAAACCAATTTCTTTTAGATTTGAAGGGTATAGAAATTTCAAAGAAAAATATTTTCTATTTTTTTTTCCTGCCTGCCTTCTTGTATTCCTTCCCTGCCTCCCTCTTTCTCTCATCTCTTCTTTTCTCAAGTAGGTTTTGACTTCGCCTACAAGGCAGAAAGCATTCATCTCTAGAAACGTTTAAAAGCATATCTCCATGCACAGCAAACAATAACAGCAACAATCACATAAATAAGTTGGTAAATAAGTAGGTAAGTAGATAGGTAAATGTATAGACAGGCAGGCAGGTCAACAGATACAGAGATATAAACATATGCACCCACACCCATAAATGCACAAAGATGTGCACACATAGTAAATGACCATCTGTTTTCTGACCCTTACAAACTCCATGAATAATATATTGTTAATTCTCTGTAAAGAATTTTACACTCATTCATCCAGTCAATATATTTATTGCTTAAAGGCATATGATAGACTTACATGGTCATCAATCTTCAAGACAGTATGTATTCAGCAGTGAAGGAAACATAAAAGCCTCAGGCTCAATATCTTTCCACTCCAATAGATATACAAGAGATAGTAAACAAATAAAAATATAAATGTATCAGGTAGATGTAAATACTGGAAAACAAATGAAGCAAGGTAAAAGATAAATAGTACTTTGATACTACTTTATTGAGGTCAAAGAAGGCCTTACTCAGAAGGTGACGTTTGAAAAGATAATTGGACAAAGTGGGCAGTTTTGCCTTTAGGAAACAAAAATAATTCAGTTAGAGGGAGCAGCAAGTGCAAGAGCCCTGAGCATGATTGTATTTATTGCAAATGAAGGACAGAAAAGGCAAATTTGTTTGCAGGAGAGACAGCCGACCATGGTAGTAATGCCTGGAGATGGTAAGTATAACATACATCCAGAAAAGAAAATTGATTGTGATTCCACAGCCTGCTGCATGTTCACAAAGTGAACATGTATCTCAGAGTAACCAGAACTTCAAATTAAAATTTTGAGCATTCTTAACCCCAAGAAAGAGCTTCCAGAAACTACCTTCCCTGAAAAATGACCATGATTCTCAATCTAAGAATACAGGTTCATTTTGTCTTCTTATTTCTAAATTAATATTTTGTTCCCATTATTTATCTGTTTTATTGCAAGTAGCATAGTAATTTACTCTTATTACAGAAAAATATTTTACTGTATATTTCTGATAGACATTTAAGTTGTTTCCAGTGTGGTGCCATGGTGTTATAAATATTATTAAATTCTTAAATGTATTATGTGGCATTCATTGGTACTCAGATCTATAGTGTTTACTGCTAGTCATAGAATTGCAATCATAGGCTTCTATATGCTCACCTTCAGTAGATAATAACAATGTTCCAAATTGGGAGCATATCAAATTATACTACCACTATCAATGTATGAGAGTTCTGATTAATCCATATTTTCACTAATCATACATATTCTCTTTCATTCTTTTTATCAACTATGGGTAGTCTATGTACTAGTATCATACTGTGATTTAATTTATATTTTATTGATATCAACTAAAATGGTTACCTTTAAATTGCTTAGAGATCACTTGAGCATTCTTCTGTTTTTCATTGTGAACTGCTCATTTAAATAATTTGCCTATCTTTGTACGGTGTTGTCTTGATTTTTCTTATTGATCTGTAGGAACTTTAAAACAAATTTGTAAAATATGTGCTATAGTCTGAATGTTTGTGTCCTCCCAAAATTTTTATGTTGAAATCCTAACTGCCAAGGTGATAGTATTAGGAGGTGTTGTCTTTGGGAGGTGATTAATTCATGAGGGTAGATCCCCCACAAATGGGATTAGTGCCCTTATTAAAGAGACCATAGAGAGTTCATTTGTCTCATCTACTGTGTGAAGACACAGTGATAAGGTGCCATTTATAAACCAAAAAGTGGGCCTCCATCAGACACTGAACACATTAGCTTCTTGGGACTTCCCTGCTTCGAGACGGAGGGAAATGTGTGTGTTGTTTTTTAAGTGATCCAGTTTACAGTAATTTGTTATAACAACCCAAACTGAAAAAGAGAGTATGTTTATTGCAAATATTTTTGCTTTTTGTGCTTCAATTTAATTTTGTCTTTGCTAAATAGATATTCATAATTTTAATTTTAATGATGTCTATATTATCAATTATTTCCTTTATAGTCAAGGTTTTTTGGGCCCCATTTATTTAAAAGGTCAGAAAACTATTCTATATTTCTTCTAAAAGCTTCAAGATTTTATTTTCTTATTTTGCAACTAATTTCTAAGACTCATTATCTTCCACATAGATAGACAGTTAACACAACATTTATTGAAAGACTACCTTTCTAGGAATGTATCACAGAAATCTGAAAGTAGATAATGGTTAGGTAATGGTGTATATATATATTTATATATGACTTAGGACTATATATATATTATATATATACACACACACATATATACATATAATATATTTTTGTTTATTTTATTTTTTATTTTTTTGAGGCGGAGTCTCGTTCTGTCACCCAGGCTGGAGTACAGTGGCACGATCTTGGCTCACTGCAAGCTCCACCTCCTGGGTTCACACCATTCTCCTGCCTCAGACTCCCCAGTAGGTGGGACTACAGGCACCCGCCACCACACCTGGTTAATTTGTTATATTTTTAGTAGAGACAGAGTTTCACCATGTTAGCCAGGATGGTCTCGATCTCCTGACCTCGTGATTCACCTGCCTTGGCCTCCCAAAGTGCTAGGATTACAGGGTGAGCCACCGCACCCAGCCTGTTTGTTTGTTTGCTTTTTAAGACAGAGTCTCACTCTGCCACCCAGCTAGAGTGCAATGATGTGGTTTTGGCTCACTATAACCTCTGCCTCCCAGGTTCAGGTGTTTCTCCTGCCTCAGCTTCCCGAGTAGCTGAGACCACAGGCATGCACCACCATACCCAGCTAATTTTTGTATTTTTAGTAAAGACAGGGTTTCACTGTGTTGGTAAGGCTGCTCTTGAACTCCTCACCTCGCAATCCACCTGCCTTGGCCTCTCAAAGTGCTGAGATTACAGGCGTGAACCACCACACCCGGCCGTGGTATATTTTGGATCTGTTTCAAGGCTCTCTGTCTCTAATGCCAATTCACCCTTCCCTCCACACTCTGGTCCTTTATCTTTTCTTGTGCCAATCTTACTGTCTAAATTCACGTGACTTTTTTTTTTTTTTTTTTTTTCTCTTTTGAGACAGAGTTTTGCTTTGTTGCCCAGGCTCGAGTACAGTGGCAGGATCTCGGCTCACTTCAACCTCTTCTCCTGGTTTCAAGCAATTCTCGTGCCTCAGCCTCCTGAGTAGCTGGGATTACAGGCACCTGCCACCACACCTGGCTGATTTTTTGTATTTCAGTAGAGACAGGGTTTCACCATGTTGGCCAAACTGGTCTTGAACTCCTGAGCTCAGGCAATCCACCCTTCTCGACCTTCCAAAGTGGTAGGATTACAGGTAAGATCCACCATGCCCGGCCATTTCATGTAACTTTGGAATAAGACTTTAAGTCTAGCAATGTAAGTCCTTCAGCTTTGTTCTTCAAAATTTGCTTCTGTATAATATTTTCTTTACCTTTAATTTTTTAAAATTTTATTTCTGTTTTTTTGGCAACTAGATTGAGAATAGTTTACAATTATCTTTAATTTAATAAACTTCATCTTTGAGAGTAGGATATATTGAATAGGATATGATGGTAGTTTTAATAAATATATCAGATAATCAATATTGTGGCAAATGTCACAGAAACGCTAGACTTAAACATTACATGTTTAACAGGTCTATCAGTAAACATCTGTATCTTTCATTTACACAATTCCTTTCCTCTTTTAAGATCTTTAAAATCTAAGTTAAAATATAAATATTATATTAAATTTCTTGGAAACAAAATCAAATATAAAAAAATTGGGCTTAATGCATTATAAAATATTGGATGCATAAATATGAATACTATCCATATTCTTACCCAATTAACTAGCGTCTTGATTCAGCTCTTCCAACATAATACAATTGGAATCTGGATGCCTCTTTAAATAATTTGCAGTACTAAAACTGCCGAGATTTTGAATTCAGACTTATTACGTAATTCACCACAGAAGTTTAATAAGATAATTCCTTTCTAGAGTGAAAACTTTTAGTGAGAAGTTAAAATAAACATTTTTGTCATTTATTAAGCTAAATAAATCTTATCTTCAGCTCTACGTTCATAGCATTCTTTATTTGGGAGATCAACATGACACCAATCAGGGAACAAGAATAATACTTATCAAAACTTTTCTAGTTACTCCAGTCAAAACATGTGGAGTTATTGCTTATTTACCTTATTCATGTCCTTATCCAGTGAATTTGCACTTTGATTCAGGTGTACCAACATAATACATATGGAATTCGGCTGTTTCTCATCGCCTTCACCTTTACCATTTACATTCAGCCAACTGAACTCTAGCAAACACATTGTAGCTAATTCCTCTTTTGGAAAAGCTTATTTTCCACAAAACTAAAGATCTTTCAAAATCATAAGGCAGACCATATCAAACCTTGCTCATAACTCTTTTTGAACTCACAATACACTTGACATTAAACCCCAATACTCACAAAGCCTATAAGATGTCACCTGCAGTAGAACCTGATGTTTCTAACCTGATGTCCTTCTACTTTTGCTTAGGTCACTATGTGCTATCTGCTTTAACCTCCTTACTCTTTAAATATGTGAAGTATATCCCTATCTCAGGTCTTTTGTATTTACTTTTTCCTTTCTTGGAATGTTCTCCTCTAAGATATGTGTACAACTTGTTACATTGACTTATATTTCTGCTAGTCGTCACTGAGGTAGAGGACATTCTGACTACTCAGTATAAAATTTCACCAATTTCTTTTTGAGTTTCTCCCATTTTCTGACATATCCATTTACTTTTTTTTATTGTTATACTTTAAGTTCTGGGATACACGTGCAGAATGTGCAGGTTTGTTACATAGGTATACACGTGCCATGGTGGTTTGCTGCACCCATCAACCTGTCATCTACATTAGGTATTTCTCCTAATGCTATCCCTCCCGTAGTCCCCCACCACCCAACAGGCCCCGGTGTGTGATGTTCCCCTCCCCGTGTCCACACATTCTCACTGTTTAACTCCCACTTATGAGTGGGAACATGCGGTGCTTGGTTTTCTGTTCCTGTGTTAGTTTGCTAAGAATGATGATTTCCAACTTTATCCATGTCCCTGCAAAGGACATGAGATCATCCTTTTAATGGCTGCATAGTATTCCATGGTGTATGAACAGTCAGGAAACAACAGATGCTGGAGAGGATATGGAAAAAATAGAAATGCTTTTACACTTCTATTTTATGGGAAATTACACTTCTAATTTATGGGAGCATAAATTAGTTCAACCATTGTGGAAGACAGTGTGGTGATTCCTCAAGGATCTCAACCAGAAATGCCATTTGACCCAGCAATTCCATTACTGGATATACACCAAAAGATTACAAATCATTCTACTATAAAGACACATGCACACGTATGTTTACTGCAGCACTATTAACAATAGAAGAGGCTTAGAACCAACCCAAATACCCATCAATGATATACTCCATTTATTTTTTTAAATTGTGATTGTCTTTCCTATCTATTCAAATGTGCGTATTGGAATGGCAGGATATCTCTGTTTTGTACATTGTCCCCTACTATTTAGGATGAAGCCTGGTATATAGCAAGTACCTAAGAAATTCCTTGTTAAATAGATGAATACATAATATGTCTTCACATTCTAGAGGCTTATAGCTCTGAAAATTCAAATGCATACACCTACTGCTCTGCTTTTTCCTGAAATCAAATTTTCTAATGACTTGATAAAATCACATATGCCTTGAACTGTAATCTTCATTAAATTACTTCCTCCATTTAAACTAATAAATGCCTCTGGCTAAACATTATATAAAATGTTAGCATATTCCATAT